>NC_089253.1:115940315-116606982 GCF_963930625.1 Muntiacus reevesi | reverse complement strand
TTTGCCATGAAGTGATGGAACCAGATGCCATGATCTTAGTTTTCTGAATGTTGAATTTTATGTTGAAATGTTGAAATGCCACCTTTTTCACTCTCCTCTTTCACTTTCATCACGAGGGTCTTTAGTTCTTCTTCACTTTCTGCCATTAAGGGTGGTATCATCTGCATATCTGATGTTATTGATATTTCTCCCAGCAATCTTGATGTCAGCTTGTGCTTCATCCAGCCCAGCGTTTCTCTGCATATATAGGGGTTGTATCAAAAAGTAATTCTCTCATTAAATTCAACTACATGAGCTTAGCAAGAAAGCTAAGAGAGAAAAAAAGGTAAAGGTTGAGAGAAGATAGAGTAAGGAAGGGAAGAAGTAAAAGACTGAGACAGAGAACATTTTAAAGAGTACAAGCAACTCTGCCTGCCTTTCCAGTCCTCAGGTGTATGCCCTGGGGGAAGCCTGAGACTGAACTTGTGAATCCGCTGTTGCTGCTAAGTCGCTTCAGTCGTGTCCGACTCTGTGCGACCCCATAGACGGCAACCCACCAGGCTCCCCTGTCCCTGGGATTCTCCAGGCAAGAATACTGGAGTGGGTTGCCATTTCCTTCTCCAATGCATGAAAGTGAAAAGTGAAAGTGAAGTTGCTCAGCTGTGTCCGATTCGTAGTGACCCCATGGACTGCGGCCTACCAGGCTCCTCTGTCCATGGGAATTTCCAGGCAAGAGTACTGGAGCGGGCTGCCATTGCCTTCTCTGGTGAACCTGCTATGCCGCCTCAATTCAGCTCTCATGTGCCAGTCATTATGATAGCAGCCCACTGAGCAGGATGATTTCGGTTTTTTTAAAAAATTCATTTTCTTCCATAAAAAACATAAGCAAACTTTTAAATTGATGCAACATGATCCCTGCCCTCAAGAAGTTTGCTCACTTATTAGGAATAAAAGATAAATTAGGGAATAATGCATGACACATGAAAATATGTACTACAAGAGGCATGGAGAGAAGAAGTCATTGGGAGATAAAACATGAATGGAAGAGACACCAAAGACATGGGCGAAATGGCCTTGAACAGACAGTTGCTATTGGGAAGACTGGAAAATGAGGTTGCATCTGTAAATAAAAGGTCAGATTACAGAGGTACTTTTAGGAGTCAGATACTAGAACTGAGACCAGGAAATATAAAATTCCTTTTTTTGTCACCAGGCAGGTGACAAAGTTGAAGGCAGTGGGTTTCCTATATGACAGAAGGGAGCAGAGGTATTGTGTTCAAAACAGTGTGCGTGCTTCACCGCCTCCAAGCGTTCCAGTTATAAGCTGTTTCTGATGTCCAGAAATGTGGAGCCAGGTTACCAGACCCTCCAATTCAACAGTAATTGGACATTTGAGAGTGTTTATGAAATTTAAATAGAGAGAAGATCAACAATGATGGAAGACTCCTGGGTTAGCAGGAATAGAATGTAATCAAAGAGACAACTGGCTTTTCGTAAAAAGGACATTCTGCAGTGTAACAGGAAGAATAAAGGAAAGGAATACCAAAAGATGTGACCAAAGAGACAGGTTTGGGCCAGGCTAGTAGACACCAGAGCTCTGCACGTTATCTCACAAATCACAGAAAGCCTGTAGGAAAGGAACTGACAAGATGTGGGATGGAGGGAAGAGATGCAGGACTGCAGGGATGAGGGAGAGTAGCTATTTGTTAAGTGGGGGATTTTTTTTTTTTAAAGATGAGAACGTCTTTAGTATTTTTATATCCTGGAAGACTAAAACACAAATAGAAGGAGACAATAATCAATAAAGTGAAACAAGACAGATAGGGAAATTGCTTTGGGTAAGGGATGATCTATTGATGCAGGAGGATACGAAGAAGTTCGGGAGTAGGACAGAGAAAGGGGGAGAGTCTCCAGAGCACAATTCCAGGGCACCAACCAAACCCATGGCAAAAGGCAATGAGTGGAATTCAAAACTGACCTGGGAAAGAGAATTGCTCACAAAAGCATCATGAATGTAGACATCCTAAGAGGAACTGAGCTAGACAAACTTGGGGATGCCCCTCAAAACAGAGGAGCAGAAAGCAGATACAAGCATTCACACCAGCTAACTGCCCAAGAGGCCTGAAGCAAAGAAGTTCATAGTTGGAGCTATTAATAATACAGCCCCTGGATTGAGGTTTGACCATATTCCTGAGTGTTGAAATCCAGGATACTAAAAGAAGAAAGTATATATATATATACTAATATATATAACTATAACTAATGGAATATAACTAAATGAGAAACTACACATTAGTAAAAACTTTCTATTTAAAGGGTTTTCATTCCTATTCTCTCAATTGCCACAGCAGCACTAAACATACATAAGCCATGCATAGACTTACTTAAAGCTAAGACTCAGAGAAGATACTGTAAAAGGTAACACTATGAGTAAGCACTATAAATCTGACTGAAACCTGTCTCTTTGTCCCTAAGACCAAAGCATAGATAGCCCCTGTTTAACAAAATTACTAACCACTCAACTAAAAGGGAACTATGCTGCTTTCAACGTGTAATGAAAACAGAATGGACTTTAGAGTAGACTTCCATTCAAAGATCAGCTCTATCCCTTGCTGGCTCTACATCCACATTAAGCAAGTTACTTAGCATCCATAAGTCCTCCTTTTCTCATTTATGTAATGGGGTTGATACTACTTCCCTCTCAGGACTGTTATCAGTATTTAATAAGAAGTCACATGTAAGCACTTGGTAAATAGCCTGGAACATCAGGCACTCAGCTAACGTAAGTTTCTCTCCTCACTGGAAGCATTACTGACAGGATTAAGTAAAAAGGATTGTGAAAGGTTTGTATTTTAACAATAAATCTTACTAGAGGATAAATAGTTCCTAGAGGAATCAGAGAAACTAACTCAAAGCATACTATGAATTGAAGAAACTAAGTCACAAGTAGAAAACATCATCATTCTGAGATTCATATTAACAGGGGATGAATGTAACTTGACATAGAGGAGAGAGTCAACAGACGAGAATACACTAAAGGTGTAAAGTTCTCACTGAGCGTGGAGTTCAAACCTGGAGTCTGTGGGTCAATAAATGGACTTAAAAGAGTTGTGAACCCCTTGAAACTGTCGGTAAAACTGTGAGTATGTGCAGAGGTGCTGTGGTAAGCCAGAATATGTTCCCCTACACCCATTCCACAAGATAACCATATCAAGTTTCTGGAACCTGTGAATGTTATCTTATATGGTAAAAGATGTGATTCAGTTAAGACTCCTGAGAAGAGGAGCTAATTCCGGATTATCCAGGTGGGCCCTCAGCCAATGACAAACATCCTTACAAGAGACACAGAGAGGACAGAGGCAGAGAAGGGATGGCCACGTGACGCTGGAGGCGGAGCTCGGAGTGCTGCCGCCACAAGCCCAGGAATGCTGACAGCTGTAAGAAGAGGCTCCCCCCTCCCCACCCCGAGAGCCTCTGTGGGGAGTCGAACTTCAGGCCTCCAGAAATGTGACAAGAATTCATTTCATTGTTTTAAACGCTTCTGTGCTCATGTTGTTATGCAACCGCATGAAATTAATACAGGTGCAATTTTCTGAGGGGAGAGCCCAGAGCTTTCATTAGACTCTAAAAGAGGTTCTTATGAATCCCACAAGGTCAAAGAACTTCTATTGTAGAGGATTAAGCAAAATTCTCTATGAACAAAGGAACCAGAAATTTTTTTAAAACCTGCAGAACAAGTAGTTACTTGGATAGGGCCACAGTTGGTAAATATTGAGGTAAGAAAATGGCAAGCTGTCCTCTGATATCTAATCCAACATTCATTTCACTATCTCTTGGGGTTCAACCCTATGAGTGCATTAACGGCAGTCTCCAACACTTTTAGCACCAGGGACTGGTTTCGTGAAAGACAATTTCTCCACAAAGAGAGAGAAGGGGTGGTATGGTTTGGGGATGATTCAAATGCATTACGTTTATTGTACACTTTATTTCTATAATTATTACATCAGTTCCACCTCAGATCATCAGGCATTAGGTCCCAGAGGTTGGGGACCCCTAAACAATTAAACGACCTGTTAAAAATATAGGTTCTCAGGCTCCATCCCAATATGTTGATCAGACTCTCCAAGGTAGAGAAATTCATATACATACAAAGCTTCTCTGATAATACAGAGGTGCAGACTAATTTGGGAATTATCACTATAAAGCAGGAATCAATAAACTTTTTCTCTAAAAGGTCAGATAGTAAAACTTTTAGGCTATGCGGGCCAAGAGTCAGAATTGAGTAAATTATATAGGTATTTACATAACAACTCTGTTTTACAACAAAATTCTACAAATCTTTATTGACAAAATTGAAACTGTAAAAATAATAGAATACAACTTTTTGTGATTTTGGTCTACTAAAGAGAGGAACAAAATTCTTTCTTGCGAGGGGTAAGATTTCAGTGAATTGGGGTTCAAAGTTACTGTTTCCTGTCATCAGATCAACTGCAAACCACCATTTGTAAAAAAAAAAAAAAAAAAAAAAAAAACAAAAAAAAAAACCTCTTGAGCTAAAGAGAACTTGTGAAACAAACAGCTGGATTTGGCTTAAAGGTTGTAGCTTGCCAATTTCTGCAGAAAGGTATAAGGAAGAAGAAAGAACCACAGTCCCTGCCCTGAGCTAGTTAAAGAGATGGGAACAGCAAAGGTAAAAACAACAGTGAAAAAATATGAACCGAATTCTGGCTGTGGAACAGTGAGTCTTAACTGTTTCAAGTGTGAACAGTCTTTTTTAACATCACAAAACATGACAAGACCTGGGCCTGGCAATACAGACCCTCTGAGCACAGAGAAATGAGACATGAAATCTGTGTAGGACTTCCCTGGCGGTCCAGTGGGTACGACTCAATGCTTCCAGCACAGGGGCGTGGGTTTGACCCCTGGTCAGGGAACTTTAAGACCTGACATGCCGCACAGTGTGCAGTGCGTGACCAAGGAAATCTGAGCATTTCGCCAACACTTGTCTTCCCTACCTTAGTAACCTAATAAAAATTTTTGACTTTATATCTGATAAGATTTACCCCCTGACATTAATAGATTGTTTCTCAAAGTAAGTGGTATAGCATCCTAAAATTAAGTGAAAAAATGTGGCAGATATCTATGCTAGTAGTTCTCTTAGCACTGAATGAAAAGATTGGTAACAAAAAGCAACTGCAAAGTCTATAATGCTTTTAAGGGATTTCTTATTTAAAAAAAAAAAAAAACAGCAGCTACGTATATTTGAAAAATATTAACATGTACTTACAAGACTCATTATTTACTCAACCATAGATGGCATTTAATATATTTTGGGATTCTCAAACCCCTGAGAGAACTCTGAAGCACTGCAGGAACTCTCAGTCCAAAGGTTTGTAACCACAGTTGCAGAGCAGATGTCAAAGAAGTTCAGAAAGAAAGAAACAGCAGAAACTAGAGCAGTAGGAAAGGAAGTCATGGGCTTAGATAAGGAGATACACTTTCAAAGAAACTGAAGAACAGATCATAGGGACAGGAAAAACATCAATGAGAAAATGCAGAGGGGCCAAGGGAGAGAAGCTTTACTGAATTAAGGGCTTGGAACAGGATCAAACCATGGCAGCTCTGCCTTGCTACCTGCCTGTGTCACCAGAGGCAGCATTTAAGTGCTTTCCATGTTTTATCGTGTCACGGAGCTCTGATAAGCCTTGTCTCATTCCATCTTAGAACAGTTTCCTAGTTACTTGAGCCGTGTAAGTAAATGACTCTGGTTTCATCAGGTACAACTCTAAGAGGGTCAAAAGCTAGAGTTTTAAATCTCAAAAAAAAAAAAAATTTAAAAGCCTTCCCTTGACCCAATTTCTCTCCTACAACTATCACCCTCTATTCCTTCAGAGCCATGTTTCTGGAAAATCATACATACATGTTTCCATTTTATTTACTCCATTCATCATTCATCTCCAACTCACTCCAAGCTAGGTCCACTCCTACCTCAATGAAGGTGCTCTTGCCAAATAATTGAAAGGATGAATCAGCTCTTACCTTACAAAACAGACACTCAGCAGCTCTCCTGGAGAACCACTGCCCTGGAACACTGCTGACCTCTGACACACACTCGTAGCCCAGGCATGCATTCTACTTCTCTAGCTGCTCCTTCACGGGCTCTGCTATCCTCCTCTCCCCAACCTCCAAGTGTCAGCATTCCTCAGAGTCTGGCCCGGGTCTCCCATCACTCAGTACTTACAATCTCCCTAGGTGAACCCATTCATCTCCATGGCTTTAAGTACCATTGTTAATCTCCCAGTTGATCTTTCTAGTTCACGTTTCTCTTCTGAGTTCTAAACTGAATATCCATGTATCTACTTCAGAGCTGTTCTTAGATGCTTCTCTCTCAGCCTGTGCTCAATTTTTCACCTTTCTTCTCAACACTGCTTCTTCTCTGGGCTTCCCTATGAATGCAGTGTCTCACACCAGAAACCTCATAGTCAATCCCATCACCTGCCCATGAATTCCGTCCTCTATGTCCAATCTCTCAGCAAGTCCCAATAATTTCCTCCAATAAAATCCACAAATTAGTCCACTTCTTTCCATCTCCAATACCATCACCCCTGGACCAAGCAACTATCACCTCACCTGGGGAAGCTGAGAATCTTCCAGAGGGTACTACCTTCGTAATCTCACCTTTCTCTAATCCATTTTCACAAAACAGGCAGAGTTTTGTGGAAAGGCATTAGAAACTCTGATTTCCATCATTCCCTTGCTTAAAATCCTTGCATTATTTCCTCTTATGATAAATTTCAAAATTCTCAGTAAGTACCACAAGGCCTCAGTGGACTTGGCCTCGTCATCTCAGCCCCACCGCCGCTCCTCCCCTCCTCAATCACTTCCTGCTGCATCCCACCCGCTCTCCCCTTCATTTCTCAAACACAACAAGCTCCTCGCATCCTCTGTGCATGCAGCCCTTGCCCAGCACCACCTGGGCCACTCACACTTGAAGTCACAGTCTCAACATCACTTTCTCAAGGAGGCCATTTTTCCCTGACACCATCATCTCCAGAACAAGCCCTCTATTACCTACTCTCACAGCCCCAATACTTGTTCTTTGCGGCCCTTTTCACACTTGGGGTTTCATGGTTATCATGCAACTCCTTCTGTCTCCCATGTGAAAAAGTCAACTGTAGAAGAACAGGAGCTGTTCTGTTTTCTCACTGTTTTATTTCCACCACCAGCATGATGTCTGACAGAAAAGACACTCAAATATTTGGCATTAGAATAGGTGACAGAATGAATCAGAAAAGTTAAACATAAATTGCTTTGAAGCATTTCATAATTTACAAATGTGAAATTTAGTTAATATTTTAGCTAGACTATGGCTTAAACTACTAACAATAAATTATTTTTATTTGTTGCTTAAGGCATAAGAACTATATTGAGCCAAGTTTGCATATTCTCAAATGTGTTTCTAAAATTATTCCATAAGTTAGCTTTTATTCATTTATTCACACCTTTCCCCCAAAGGTAAACATAATTGTTTTCCTAGGCATTAATGTAAAAATAATAATAATGATAATAATAATAATAATATTATTTATAGAGTACCAAATGCCAAGCTATTCACTTCACATTTAAACTTCACAAGAGATAAATATTATCAATACAACCTCCATTAATAAAGATGGTGAAACCGAAGCTCAGAGAAGTTAAGTTCAAGGTTATACAACTAGCAATGAGTCGTGGCAGAACTCAAGCTCATATTAACTCAAAAGTCAATGTTTTTCCCTAATACATCATGGTATCTCCAATAACATACACATTTAGAAGTAATTATTAGCTGTAGTAGAGTCCTACAACTGCACACAAGGGTCTGAGGTTTGGACAGTTTAAAGGCTATTTCAGCTTTGAAACGATTGCCTGACTCAGTCTCTCACTCACAGAAACTCAGGTCATCAGACCCTTATTGCAAAATTCAGGCTTAAATTGATGAACACAGGGAAAAACCACCAATCCATTTAGGTATGACCTAAATCAAATCCTTTATGATTACACAGTGGAGGTGATGAGTAGATTCAAGGGATTAGATCTTGTAGACAGAATACCTGAAGAACTATGGACAGAGGTCTGTATCACTGTATAGAAGGCAGTGATCAAAACCATTTCAAAGGGAAAAAAACATTCAAGAAGGCAAAGCGGTTGTCTGAGGTGGCCTTACAAATAGTTGAGGAAAGAAAAGACGCAAAAGGCAAGGGAGAAAGGGAAAGATGTACCCAACTGAACATAGAATACCAGAGAATAGCAGGGAGAGACAAGAAGGCCTTCTTCGGTGAACAATGTAAAGAAATAGAGGAAAACAACAGAATGGGAAAGACTAGAGATCTCTTCAAGAAAATTAGAGCTATCAAGGGAGTATGGGAGCATTTCATGCAAGGATGGGCACAATAAAGGACAGAAACGGTAAGGATCCAACAGAAGCAGAAGAGATTAAGAAGAGGTGGCAAGAATACACAGGAGAACTATACAAAAAAGGTCTTAATGACCTGGATAACCATGATGCTGTGGCCACTTACCTATAGCCAGACATATAAAGTCAAGTGGGCCTTAGGAAGCATTACTATGAACAAAGCTAGTGGAGGTGATATAATTCCAGCTGAGCTATTTAAAATCCTAAAAGAAGATGCTGTGAAAGTCCTGCACTCAATATGCCAGCAAATTTGGAAAACTCAGCAGATACCACAGGACTTGAAAAGGTCAGTTTTCACCCCAATCCCAAAGAAGTGAAGTGAAGTGAAAGTCGCTCAGTCGTGTCCAACTCTTTGCAACCCCATGGACTACAGTCCATGGAATTCTCCAGGCCAGAATACTGGAGTGGGTATCATTTCCCTTCTCCAGGGGATCTTCCCAACCCAGGGATCAAACCCAGGTCTCCTGCATTGCAGGCGGATTCTTTGCCAGCTGAGCCACAAGGTAAGCCCAAGAATACTGGATTGGGTAGCCTATCCCTTCTCCAGTGGATCTTCCCAACCCAGGAATTGAACCGGGGTCTCCTACATTGCAGGTGGATTCTTTACCAACTGAGCTATGAGGGAAGATCGCAAAGAAAGCCAAAGCCAAAGAATGTTCAAACTACTGTACAAGTGCACTCATTTCACATTCTAGCAAGGAAGAGCTCAAAATCCTACAAACTAGACTTCAGCAGTACATGAACTGAGAACTTCTGGATGTATGAGCTGTGTTTCAAAAACGCAGAAGAACCAGAGATCAAATCGCCAACATCCACTGGATCACAAAGAAAGGGAATTCCAGAAAAACATCTACTTCTGTTTCATTGACTACACTGATGTCTTTGACTGTGTGGATCACAACAAACTATGGAAAATTCTGAAAGAGACAAGAATACCCGACTGCCTTAGCTGTCTCCTGAGAAATCTGTATGCAGGTCAAGAAGCAACAGTTAAAAACCAAACATGGAACAATGGACTGGTTAAAAACTGGGAAAGGAGTACGTCAAGGCTATATGTTTTCACTCTGCTTATTTAACTTATACACAGAGTACCTCATGCAAAATGCTAAGTTGGATGAAACACAAGATGGAATCAAAATTGGAGGGAGAAATATCAATAACCTCAGAAATACAGATGACACCACACTAACGGCAGAAAGTGAAGAGGAACTAAAGAGACTCTTCATGAGGGTGAAAAGAGGAGAGTGAAAAACTGGCTTAAAACTTAATATCCAGAAAACTAAGATCATGGCATCTGGTCCCATCACTTCATGGCAAATAAAAGGAAACAAAGTGGAAGCAGTGACAGATTTTATTCTCCTGAATTCCAAAATCACTGTGGATGGTGACTGCAATCATGAAATTAAAAGATGCTTGCTCCTTGAAAGGAAAGTTATGACAAATCTAGACAGTATACTAAAAAGCAGAGATATTAGTTTGCCCACAAAGGTCTGTATAGATAAAGCTATGGTTTTTCCAGTTGTCATGTATGGATGTGAGAGATGGACCATAAAGAAGGCTGAGTGTCAAAGAATTGATGCTTTTGAAGGATGGTGTTGGAGAAGACTCTTGAGAGTCCCTTGGCCAGCAAGGCGATCAAACCAGTCAATCCTAAAGGAATTCAACCCTGAATATTCATTGGAAGGACTGACGCTTAGGCTGAAGTGCTAATATTCTGGCCACCTGCTGTGAAGAGCTAGCCGACTCACTGGAAAAGACCCTGATGCTGGGCAACACTGAGGGCAGGTAGAGAAGGAGGTGACAGAGGATGAGATGGTTGGATGACATCACTTTCTCAATGGACATGAGTTGGAGCAAACTCCAGGAGACAGTGAAGGACAGGAAAGCCTGGCGTGCTGCAGTCCATGGGGTCACAAAGAGTCAGACTTAGTGACTGAACAACAACAATCTCACCCGTAAAAAAGAGCCTACAACTCATTCCAAACGACACCCTTTTTCCTGATCCATATAATCCATTTTATACATCCATTTTTAATGTCAATGTAGCTTCTAGTTAATTTTCTTCTCTGCAATAACTTTAATTAACTTTAAAAAGTAGAACCAGCACATTGGGGAAAATGTGCATACTGAACACTGTTTTTCAGAAAATTTTTTGCAAAAGCATTTTGGACCCATCAGTCAGTCAGTCAGTTCAGTCGCTCAGTCGTGTGCGACTCTTTGCAACCCCATGAATCACAGCACACCAGGCCTCCCTGTACATCACCAACTCCCGGAGTTTACTCCCATAGTTCAGAGCAAACTCAAAACCATCCATCAAACTAGAAACTATGCCAAAAATCCTTTGGGTAGAAATTAATCTAAATTACACTCTTCAGCATAGTATTATATAAATCAATAACTCTGCTAACTGGCAGTAGACAATAAGCATTTGATTGATCAATTACACAAGATATTTCTACAACAAAGGCTCTACTTTCTTGACAGAGCAAACAGGAAAGAAATATTGTTAATTCTAATCACATTATTTCTAAGACAACTCCTAGTGAAATATGTAACTTGTAAGCATTTCCTCAACACAGAGGTAAAAATGGGTGATTTAACCCAATTATAAATTTTAGTTCTTGAAAAACACAGTATTCAGTAAACACTTTTAAATTCAAAACAACTTTAGAATTTCTGATTAGTGAACTAGCATGATTATTGAAGTCATTGTATGTAACAAAATGGATCATGAATTTTTAAAGTATTGAAATACAGGAAAATGTACTTAAAACGTAAAATTTAGTTCAAAACTACAGTAATAAAGAAAAGTGTGATACTGGAACAAGGACAGAACTGAGAGCCCAGAAATAAACCCATATGTCCAACTGGCTACTCAACAATGGTGCCAAGATCATTCAATATGGAAAGAACAGTCTTTCCAACAAACAATGCTAGAACAACTAGATATCCTCCATGTGCAAAAGAATGAAGTATGAACCCCTACCTTATACTACCTAGAAAAATTAACTCAAAATGGATCAAAAACTTAAGTATAAAATCTAAACTCTTAAAACGTAGGACTTCCTTGGCAGTCCAGAGGTTAAGACTCTATGCTTCCAATGAAGAGGGCATGGGTTTGATCCCTGGTTAGGGAATTAAGATCCTGCATGCCACACAGAGGGACCAAAAAAAAAAGAAAAACGAAGGAAAAACAAAACAAAACAGCCATAGGTGTAAACTCATGACCTTGGATTAGGCACTGGTTTCTTAGATGACACCAAAAACACAAATAACCAATGAAAAAACAGATAGAGTGTAGTATATAAAACACAGAAAAACATTATAACTCAATACTAAGAAGACAAATAATTCAATTTAAAAATGTGCAAAGCATTTGAACAGACATTTCTCCAAAGATACATAACTGGCTAATAAGCATATGCAAAGAAGCTCAACACCATTAGTCATTAGGAACATGGAAATCTATACCACAATGAGCTATTACTTCACATTCATTAGGATGGACAAACGAAAACAACAAAAGCAAAACCCCAGATAATAGAAAGTATTAGTGAGGATATGGAGAAACTGGAACTCTTCTATCCTGCTGGTAAGAATGCACAACGCGACAACTGCTATGGAAAATAGTTTGGCAGTTCCTCAAAAAGTTAAACACAGAATTATTATATGACCCGGCAATTGGACTCCTAGGTCCAAGAGAACTGAAAACATATATTCACCCCAAAACTCATACATGAAAGTTTCTGGAAGCATTATTTACAATAGCCAACATGTGGAAACAACTCAAATGTGCATCAACTGATGAATATATAAATGAAATGTGATCTGTCTACACAATGGAGTATTATTCAGACATACAAAGGAATAAAGTTCTAACACATTATAATATGGATGAACCTAGAAAACACTATGCTATGTGAAAGAAGCCAGACACATAAGAGTACATATTGTATAATTCCATTTGTATGAAAGTCCAGAATAGGCAAACCCATACAGACAGAATAGAGAATAGCGGTTGCCAGGACTTGAAGGGAGGAGAAATGGAGAGTGAGGACTAAATGGTTTGGGGTTTCTTTTGGGTGTGATGAAATGTCTTAGGATTAGTCAGTGCTCATGGCTGTACAATCTTGTGACTTTACTAAAACCCATCAAATTGTACATGCAAATATAGCAAAATTTATGGTATGTGAGTTCTATCTCAATTTTTATATATTTATATATACATATATATTCTTATCATATAGTGACTGAACAACAACAAAAGCTATATTGATCATAAATCTTTGATGATTCAGAAACATCCTGATGTGTTTAAATTTACAGATGTTTTATCCCTTAAAAGTGTCAAACAATGCATACTCCTAATAGCATATGTAAAACATATTTATACACTTGACTCATAATGGTTTCTTAAAGTTTAATGAGTAATAAAAAATTTAGGGGGAAAGGTGTTACTACTTGATCAAATCTAACAGACTTAAGAAAAAGTATAATCTTGTAACTAAAATTTATGCATGCTTTTTATAACACTATTTTTAAATTATCTACACTATAATTTAAAGAAACAAATCAACTAGACTTGCTCTGTTTTTCATATTCAAATATGAAAAGAAAAAAAAATTACCAATTTTTAATCATCTAGGTTTTCCACGACTATATTAAAAAGAAGAAATGAGACATTCTACCTATTACTGAAGCACAAATAACAGGAAACATTTCATTAGACAAGTAATATGGTACATGAAACTTGAAAAACCTGTGACTACAGTTCTTACTAATGGCATTTCATTTTGCAGTTTTCATCACATGCCTCTGCTGTATGAAGTCAGAGCCTGAGGTCACTAACTTTGACTAAGTTAATGGTACAACTCATTAGGATGCAGGCATTGTTAAAGGCCATAAATGCAAAACTATCACATTCCCAGCAGAAATAGACTAGTAATTGTTGCTTGAGTATTTTTTAATGGATATCATTTAAGCCTCTGGGGTCCAGGCAGTAATGTAAGTGAGCAAAGCAGGTCCCGAGGAGGACAAGGAAGGAGTGGGGTCTTGGGTAAACAGGAGAGCACAGGACCATCTAAAGGAGACAGCTGTCACTCAACTCCAGCAAACTGCTGACAGATGTGAGGCCCCAACAGAGTCAGATTTCTCATTTCTCAAGAGCTGGAAACCTTGGTTTCATCTTTCATGTTTTGGGAAAACCCCCTAATTTTGAAATGTTGCCAACTAATTAAAAAAATTGAAAAACTGCAAAGATCAAATAAAGTCCCACTGGCTGCTGAATAAGGCCACTAATTTGCAAACTCTGAAAAGAAACTCTTGAAACTAGTTTATAACAGATAAACTATAAATATGGGCTTCCCTGGGTTCCGATTATAAAAAAATCTGCCTGCAATGCAGGAGACCTGGGTTTGATCCCTGGGTTGGGAAGATCCCCTGGAGAAGGGAATGGCTACCCACTCCAGTATTCCTGCCTGGAGAATTCCATGGACAGAAGAGCGTGGTGGGCTACAATCCATGGGGTTGCAAAGAGTCGGACATGACTGAGTGACTGACATTTTAAAACTATAAATATACCATATGTAATACAGATAATATACTTTTTATATAACTAATATAAATTATATATACTTAATATATTTAATATTATAATATACTATAAATAAGTTTATCAAAATTTGGTAGCACTAGTCACCTTTAAAGTTTTCAAAGCTCAATAGAACAGATCCTAGAGTATAGTATTAATGTTTCATTTCATTCATATTCCTTACTCAAATATCAAGGATAAGTCATTTCTTCCATTCATTTTAGTGACATTTTCTTTCTGTAGTCAAGTGGAAACAGTATTTATCTTCTATATACTCCAGTGATAAGTATTTCAAGAAACAAAACAGTTTTGAGAATCAAAATCCAAAACAGTTTAGGAGGGGAAAAAAAAATGGGGAGGCTATGTCTTGCTTTTGGACAGAAAGAAAGGAACTTAAATATGTAGCAAAACTAGTCTCCACTTTATAATAATCAACTAGTAGTACATTTAAATGGACATAGAGTTGCCTACATTATAATTACATAGTTGAATAAAAATCTTACATTGGCATGAACACTGTAGAGTTATAGGTGTGAATCTTCCTAGAAAATATACATAGCAACAAGGAGAAAGAGAAAAAGAGAACCTCACAAAACTCTTTTCCTGGAAGTACAGGAGAAAAACAAAAATATAAAAATTTCACAATACATGAGATCCAGCTGAGGTCAAACCAAGCTGACATGAGACAGAACCTATACTGGAAGTGGACAGCAGAGACAAACAGAATGTGTGGCATGTGATGAAGAGGGCTCCAAAATGGCAGATCTCAGAAAGCAACGTGAAAATGCACATCCTTAAGAAGAGGGATTTACGCTGGCATGCTGCGGTGGCAAAAAGCCTCCTGGACTTAGTCTGGTTTGGAGAGACAGAGGATTTGTGGCACCACAGAGAACACAATCAGGCTTCATATGTTAAAAAAAAAAAAGAAAAAGAAAAAACTACCTCTGAAATCTGGAAATCTACTCTGGTCCCACCCATACCTCCTACAAATAACTGAATAGGGAAAATCCAGTTCACTAAATCACAGGAAACTAAAGGGAAACTGGCACAGCAATGACTTGGAGATACTGTAAGAAAAACAGTAGAAATGAGCAGCATAACATACCAACTGTCAAAGAATACTGCTAGAAAAACATTACAACGGAGAAAATAAAAATTGTAACTACATACTCTTGCACGAAATTAAGAAAGTAATCAATGAAGTCACTCCAATATAATAAGAATTCAAGGAAGAAATGACTAGACAACAGGAACAAAAGAAGCATAAACTAGCAGAACTCAAGGCAGAAACAGAAGAATAAACAAAAGTATCACAGACATGAAGAAACTGGAAGGAGAACACAGAAAAGAGACACTGCAGAAGACACAGTCAGAGACATTAAAGATAGAAACAAATGAAAAAGTGTTTAAAAGAATCAGAGGAAAATAATAAACAGAAAAGATATAAAAAGGGAGATCCAACAGACATAATTAGAGTCACTAAGAAAGAAAACAAAAATAATCAAACAAAACAAACATTTAAAGAAAACTTTCCTGAATAAAAATAGATCTGAGTCTACATATTAAAAGAGCATACATGTGCCAACGTATCCTACACCAGAATAGCCTAGTAAAATTACTAAATATTCAGTTCAGTTCAGTCATTCACTCGTGTCCGACTCTTTGTGACTCCATGAATTGCAGCACGCCAGGCCTCCCTGTCCATCACAAACTCCCGGAGTTTACTCAAACTCATGCCCATTGAGTCGGTAATACTAAATATTAGAGACAGAATTCATTGGGCCAATAGGCAAAAAGATCAAATCATTAATAATGGGAAAAAATTCAAGTTGGCTTCACACATCTACACAGCAACGTTTAATGCCAGAAGACACTGAACAAACCTGTAAGATGCTCAAGGAAACAAGCAGTGAGTCATGGACTTTATTATCTGCTAAGCCATCCTAAGTGTAAGGCAACAAAAAGAAGTTCTGAAAATGTTGTTAGAATAATATTCCCTTCTGTTTTCATGATTTGTTACTGAGAAACTACCAGATGACAAACTTTAACCAACTAGGAAAAGCTGCAAAAGTGTCTGGGTGAGCTTTACACATATTTAACTGAAAAATTAGGACTAAAAGAGGAAGAGATAAAGGTGATGAAACAGAACACAAACATTATAGTCTATAATAATGTATAAATTCAAATAACAAAAATTAGGTGACGGGAGAAAGTGAGCAGGAAGTATAAAAAGCCGACTCATTACCTTGATGTAACAGCTGGGAGTCAACAGATAGCCTTAAAGCTTACAAATCAAGTAGCATAAGTAAAAGTATACATAACAGTGCAAATGTAAATACAATAGTGAATAAATACTATTCACTACTGACTAAAATTGGGTGATAGAGAAGAGAAAGGGGAAGAGAGAAGAGAATATTTTAAAAGATTTACCTTTTTTCATAGAAGAAAACTAACAGTTACTGTGAACTGTAATATAAAAATATCATATAAAGCAACTAATAAGACAAAAACACAAACCTTCCTAAATATCAAAAGAACAAGAAAGCAAAAAAAAAACCAAGAAAGCAAGGGAAAACTGCACAGTGAAAGACTTAACATTTATATATTTTACAACAGAAAATATAAAATACAATGACAGACCCCAGAAAAAAAGTCTGACATATCAATAAATGTAAATGGATTCAACTCAAGTTGAAAGAGATTTTCAAATTGACTCATAGAGCAAAACCTATCTTCATGCTGACTGAAAGGTACATGTAAATCAAAGTAATTTAAATGGTTAGAAAACAAAAGGATGGGCAAAGATACACAAAGCAAATGTAAACAAAAAGAAAGTAGGAATTTTTTTATTCCAGCTCTTTTTGATTCCAGAATCTGAGGTCTTATCTTCTACCAGAACTGCAAATAATGTTTCATGTGCTTCTGTAACAATATATATATATAGGGTATGCATACATGATTAAATATACCATATATATATCTTAAAACTATATAATAATTACTCAATTATATACAAATATACAATCTTTGAAGTAATACTAGATATCAAATTGCTCAGTTAATAGTATATAAAAATTTTTCCACATAAAAATCAAAATACTTTACTGAGCACTCCTCACCTGTATTTACGTCAAGATCGGCTGTTGATCTAATATCACTGCAATACCTCCCCATCCTGATGACAATCTACTATCTAGCACTCAAAAACTAAAATTTCATTTGAGTTGTTTTCTGAATCTTAAGGAAGTAGGATTTTATGCAATTTATTTATTAAAAATAATTCTGTTGAAGTGACAATTTTTTTAACCTCTTGCAGAAATCCACAGCCATCAGATTGCTTTCAGAAGCTAAAAATCTGTAGTTTCAGAAAGAGATTTCAGGTCTCAGAAACACAAGTATAGGTAGTAAAAAAAATTAAGAAACATAGTAAAAATATAAAGGTCAATAATGGCTCTATAAATACAAAAATACACTCGTGGCAACATCAACTCAGTTAATGCATATGAGGAAGTAATTGTGAAATCTGTGTTTCAATTTCAATATCAATAACAAAAGGAGAGGATAATAATAGTACCAACTTGATAAGAGTGCCCTCAGCATCAAATGACTGAAACTCAACAAACACTGCTTGGTTTACATTGCAATAAATGTTAGCTAACATTATCATCATAGAGATGCAAATTTCAAACTGATGCATTATTCAAATCTTTTAAATCTATTATAATTACTGATGATAGAATTAGCCCCACAGACAAATATTTCCCTATGAAAAAAAAAAGAATGTAAAGTTGCTCCTATCCTAAGTTCCCTGTTTCCTCTTGGCTACCACCTACCTCTGGGGCAAGATCAGCAGCCCTTCCTCTTTGATCCCATGGTAAAACTCCATTAAGCCTTATACCAGGATGTGCTCATTGTTAGTGGCACTCACTGTCTTTCCGACCAAAGCTGCTGTGAACGACTTAAAGTCATAATTTATGTCTTACGCACCTGTTCCCACACAAACTAGAAGCTCAATTAAGGTGTGTTAAATTAACGAATGTGGTATTGTGGTCAGTGTGTGTGTGTCCGTACATGTGTATGAAAAACAAGATCCAGTTCAGGGTTTATATTCTGTGGATTGCAATGATCTTGATAACAGACTGAGCTGCCTTAGCTGCCTACCTTCCTGAAAGTTCTGATATCAAAATTGGGAAGGTAGGCAGTGGACTTCCCTGGCGGTCCAGTGATTAAGATGCCACGCTTTCAAGGGCAGGGGTTGGGAGGTAATGGAAGGTCAGCTAGGACTAAGAATGAAAAGAAGGGATTCATTGAAAAAGAAAAACAAAAACTTAGAACACTTATAGAGCACCCTGTGAGCATCAGGCAATGAACTGGGTTCTAGTGGTATAAAGAACACTACCTCTCTGTCTATAGGGAGCCCATAGCCACCGGGCACAGAGCAGGTAAGGCTCTCCCTCCTACCAGTTAGGTAGCGATGTTAAAGTTAAAGCTAGATCAAGACAGCTGACTCTCAAAATTCTAAATTGCAGTTTTCTTTCCACCAGAAGAATGTCTTTCAAATGCTGACAGGGCTCACAGCAAAAAAAAAAAAAAAAAGAAAGAAAAAGAAATCTGTAGCACTGTGACTCACTCCAGTATTCTTGCCTGGAGAATCCCATGGACAGAGGAGCCTGGCGGGCTACCATCCATAGGGTCACAAAGAGTCAGACATGACTGAGTGACTAACAACAGCCACCCACCCAGTACAAATACACATACTTTTGATCTTTTCTATTTCACGTCTTTTTTTTAATGTTCGTCCTGACACATTAAATAGGTATACAGCTCAAAGGTGGAAAAATCCTACGCTAGATTAAAACTCTTAAATGTCAGGCAGACAAAATTCATAATAAATAATTTTCCTCACACAATGAATATCCCAGCAAAAAAAATGTAAAACACTATCAAATAATCAAATAGCCCCCAAAGACTAACATGGAGCCATGACAGCTGTCCCCTGGGGAGTGGGAGGAAGCTAAACCTAATCTCCATCAGCCATCCAAGTAAATACCCAATCCAAGAGAAACGAGGATTGTGAAGCAAAGATAACTTGGTGCTAAGTCCCCTGGCACTTCGCTCTCCTCCAGCCAGACTGTGGCCCAAAAGACTCCCCCCATCCTGCATAAGAAATTTTGGAGCTTCTAATTACAGTGAATATTTTTTAAAGGATTTTGTGTAAGAGGCTTTAATTAGATGTGTTTGGGTGGGGAACAATGTATTTATTAAAAGAAGAGAATGAAAATCATAATAATCTATTTTAAATAAACATATTATTTCAAAGGACTATTGAGATTTGCCAATCTTCACGTAAACTGAAGATGAGGGAGTATGCTGATTTATCCTGGCTCTGAATAAAGCAGGTAGATGTGAATCATTAAGGAGTAGGTCTTTTGGTTTGCTTTTAAAATAAGAGAGCAAGGCAGTATACAACTTTCCGGCAACTCACAACAATCATCATTACCTAGTAGCAAACTAGAGATGAAGAAACCCCAGTGTCCTCAGGGTTCTTTCAAGAAAAGTGTTCCCCTGAACAGAAAATGCAAAATCAGAAATGGGCAGAGAGACCAGAAAATCCTTTTCCCTCTTCTGGGTCCACAGATAGTACTCCAGCTCTGAGAAAACAAATCAAGTACAAGAACACCTAGTTAAGTTCTTAGACTTAACTAGTCTCACCATTCTCTATCCAAGAAGTATGTTTGAGTTTAAAGGGCTCATTTTTTGTGTGATATTTGCCTCAAATTAAAAGACAATGTTATAAAACTTTAATAAATCTTCCTGTCTTCCCCAAAAGAAATCTGTTTAGAATTATGTTGAGAAAAACATTCTTTTATAAAGATAAAATGCACTTTTTCTAAGAAATAGGAAAAAGTCACACCTACTATTTATCAGCTCTATTCAATAGAACTTCCTGTGATGATGGCAATGTTCTATTATCTCCACTGTCTACTACAGTAGCTACCTAGTACTGAGCACTTGGAATGTGGTTGGTGTGAATGAGAAACTGAGTTTTAAATTTATTTCATTTTGATTAATTTAAATAGTCAAATATGGCTGGCAGCTACTATATGGGGCAGTGTAGATTATATAATCCACATAAGTCTTCAGCAACAAAGCTGAGTAATTCACTTACCTTAGACTGAATGTCACAACATGAAAATTTGATATTCTATCAGTTCAGTTCAGTTCAGTCGCTCATACCAGTATTCAGTTTTCAGTTTCCTAGTTAATAGTTAGCTAATTAACATTTAAGGTTTCCTTAGAAGTGGTTTTTCACCAAAGTCTGGCAATTTTTATTCTGAAACATAAACATACTAGATATGCTGAGCAGCACTGCTTTGGCAATGCTCAATTTTCCATGTGTGAAACTTAAAAACAGGGAAAGGGGAAGGGGGGAGAAAAACTCAAGCCCACCCTCTCCTTGATACAAAAGTAAGAAATGAAACATATAATCCAAACAAAGCCCAACACAACCTCCCTGTGGGTATATCTGCTCATCAACCCCTGCTTATGTTTGCTTCTTTAGACCCAGTTGTGGCTTTCAACAAAAGTCATTTCTACATTTGTTTGACCTTGTCTGTGTTCTGTTATGATCAGACTCTTGAGAAGTAGTCTACCTATAGGAAGACTATTTAAAATGCACATCAAGATATTCTATATTTAAATGAGACAAACCAATCAAATAGTCAAAAAGCAGTACCTTGGAGGAAAATAGATGCTTCAGAGAGACTAAAATATGCAGAGCATGCCAAGACCACCTTCCAAGCAGGTGGCCAAAGAAACTGCGTGGTTTTATAGGCAGCAAGGAAGAGACACTCCAAGAAAATATGCTTAAAAATATACTGCAGCCTTGCTGTAGCCATAGCATAATTAACTTTAACTTCAGTCAGCACCACTGCACTCCTTACAATCTCAAGGTCAATGCCAAATTATTTTT
Source organism: Muntiacus reevesi (assembly GCF_963930625.1). Classification (NCBI taxonomy): domain Eukaryota; kingdom Metazoa; phylum Chordata; class Mammalia; order Artiodactyla; family Cervidae; genus Muntiacus; species Muntiacus reevesi. The sequence goes on along the minus strand of NC_089253.1, from coordinate 116,585,985 downwards.
TTCCAGCTTCTGATCATGCTAACACTTACACACAAATATTCCACACACACAGGCACAAATGTTTCAATAATTTCATTATTTTTAAGTAGAATGAACTTCTAGAACTTATATCTAGAAATACTATGAGCTCATTTAAAACAAGCAAACTTAAGTATACGGTGCAAAGAACAAACCACTAGTACCGCATAGCATATTGGGGGAAGCTCAGACTCTACAGAGCAAAGCGATTCTATGACAGCAGTGCAGCATAGGTAAAAATTCAGCACCATAGACAAAAACTTCATTTTCACTTTGTTTTCTTTTCTCTCCTGCTACTGCTGCTACCACCAGGTCCCCCCAGAGAGGACCAGAAGTTCACCTACCATATCTAAAGACCACTGGAATCTCAACAAGACACATAGCAAAGAAACAATGCGTATACTATCCCCAGGGCTTCGGGTCTTGCAGAATAATAAATGGCATTGCCAGAAGGAGAAAAGGCTTCATCTGGGGCAACTAAGAGCACTCTAACCTGGCAAGAGACAGTCAGACTTCATAAAGGCTATGTGCTGTCAGTGCCCTTGTGTGTGTACATAAAATCTGCAGATGTCGCCTGGCAGAGGGAGACAGAAAATTTTAAGTGGGGATCTGCGATGCTGTTCAACCCTAAAAGTACCCTGCTCACTCTTCCAAGATATGAGCTACAGACTCCACTGACTGCAGCATCTGTGGCACTATATCTAAGAAGTTAATCAGTTATAAAAATTCTATGATAAAGCCTCAATGTCCAAGACAAGGGCCAGAAACCTCAATGCTTTTTTCGTTATCCTACTTTTTAGGGGGGAAATGTCAAATAAATATAATAGTACACAATTTTCACAACTGGGGCACAAGTTCTCAAAGTATGTAAGGTTTATGAGCAGAAAATAAACACTGGTTCTCCTTCAGTTCTTTAAAAGTTCGCTTTAGAATAGCATTACTCTTGCAGAAATAAAAATCTATTAAAAGACACTCTGAAGATACATTAGCTTAACAGGGATAAAACTTAATTTCTTACATTTAATATTCTAATATAGAATTATCAGATAGGATATAGATTCTAGTAAACAAAGGAAACATACATAACAGAAAAAAGCCACCCTTTGCTTGGCTTCAAATGTGAACACAAGTACAACACACCATTAAATGAAACAACTTTTATTAAACTATCTTAGCACAAATATGGCTCAGTACTTTTTCTTAATGCCCAATGATTAGGAGCTGAACATCATGCCTCTTCATTTTATAACTTCTGAAGTCGTATAAAACTCACTCCTACTCTTCTAGGACAGCTTACACTGATGGGTTTTAGTACATATCAATCATTAAAAGCCATTATTTAAGGAATTTATCAATATATAATTATGAAATTATACTTCTGAAAATATCCTTTCTCAATTAGAATTCTTTAAAAAAAAACTCAATAGAATTGTTCTCTGTGTTTACAATAGTCAAAGCATCTTCCACTTGAAGTGTAATGTACATTTAAAACATGACTCCTGATTTAAGGCAAACATTACACATTTTTAAATATGCATTTTAAAAACTGCTCATGCTCTCACCTGTATATCCAGCATACCATCCCCAAGAAGCCACCATTCCTAAAAGCCATTTGTACATCATTCCTTCAAGGTACCAGAACCGCTTGCTGTCCAGCAGTCGAAGGGGAAGAAGCACGATTATGTAGCAGACGTAGGATGGAATCGCAACCAGGTTGTTGGCGACCATGAAGGCAAACCTCATCAGGGCTTTCACCAAGATCCAGCCCAGCCACGGAGCTTCTTCCAGAGTCACAGCCATTCTCACATCGAAGTCTCTCCCGTCTTGCTGAGGTGAAAAGAAAATTCATTTAAAAAGGAAAACGGAGTGAACACATCTAGACAGTCACTAATAAAGAAATCACCTCCGGCACAAAAACAAATGAAAAAAAAAAGAAAAAGAAAAGAAAAAAAAAAAAAAAAATCGAGATCTAAAGCGTTTCCCCCGCGCTGTAGTACCTCAGCGATCCGTCCGGGAAATTCCAGAGGGGGACGGACAGCCAGCGGAGGAGGAGCCCCACAAGGTCAAGGGAGCTGTTCACGGAGGCACAGGCTATGTCATAATATATTTAGCAAATGATAACACTATTCCCACCAACTCCTCAGCGGCCGGCCCGCAACCGCGTGTCACTGCAGTGTTCCGCTGGACTTTGAGGAAGAAGCAGCACAGCGACCTGCCTCACACGCCTTCAGCAGCTCCCTAACTGACAGGAGTGAAGAGAAGGCTGAGGCGGGCACCTCTCGATGCGGATCGGGACCCTCACCACCACCCTTCCGCACTGATTCATCCTTTAAAACGGTCTCTCGCATTAGCGGGGGAAAAAAAAAAAGAGTTACGCTAAAATGGTTCATTTGCCGCAAATCTGGTCTGGCGTTCCTTTTTTCTTAGGTGTGTGGAGGAGGGTAGGGGGAAAGGAGAGGGACCAGAAAAGCGGGCAAAAGGGTGAGCGGGTGAGAGGAAGAAAGTGGGCGATAATAAGGCGAAAAGGAGGAAGAACGGGAGTAGGGGGAGGGGAGCGGCGGCGGCGGCGGCTGCTGGAGGCGCAGAGCCCGGGATGACGAGCCCCGTCCGCGGCCGGAGCGCAGGGGAGCCGGGGATGATGAAAGAAGCCGGGAAGAGGCGACCGCGGCGCTTCAGTCAGGGGGGCGGCTGGGGCCGGCCGCGGGGTCCGAGGTGTGGGAGGGGTCGGGGCCGGAGGTCTCGGCCCGCGCGCCGGGCTCACCTCAGCTGGCGCGGGCGGCGGGCGGTAGAGCGCGGGGACCGGCGGGGCCGGGGGTCGGCGGCGGCGGCGGCGGCGGCGGCGGCGGCGGGTATCCTCGGCCGGGGGGTCGCGGTCATGGACGCGGCGGCGGCGGCCGAGGTGCGGCGCGAGCGGGAGCGAGGGCGCCCTACTCCCCTCGCGGCTGCCTGCGGACAGAGGGGACGGAGGGGACTCAGAGGCCGGACCTGTCACCGGGGCGGGTCCCAGGGAGGCGGGCGGATGCCCCGCGCCCCCGCCTCCTCCTTGGGGCCTACCGCGCCCTCGTCCCTCATGCCGCCGCCGCCGCCTCCTCCCCGGGCCACGCGACGACGACACCCGTTCCCCGCCTGCCCCCCACCCACCCCACAGCGCCTCCCGGGGCCCAGCTTGCGGCAGCCGCGGGGCCTGCGCCCGCCGAGCCCGGACTCACCTCGGGCCGGCCCGGCCCCGGCCGGGGCTGCGGGAGCCAGAGGAGCCGGAAGACTGCATGGCTGGCGGAAGGAGGAGCGGCGCGGCCCGCACCCGGCCCCCGGCGGCGCCGAGACTCGGTCCCCGGGGCCCGGCCGCGTTTCGCCGGGCTGGCGGGGAGGGGCGGCGGGGAGGAAGCGGCGGGAGTCGGCGCTGCTGCAGAGCCGCCCCCAGAGCGCCCTCTAATGAAGGCGCGGCGGCCGTCGTCCGCCCGCCCGCTCGCGCCGCCGCCGCCGCCGCTGCCGCCGCCGGGGATCCCACTGTCCGTGGGTCGAGGCCCTTGGGGCCCGCCCGGTCCCTAGGCCGGGACCTGGCTCAGCCCGGGACCGAGGAAGAGGGCCGCTCGGAAAGATCTAGCAACGAGCTCCAGCCCTTCCACCACACGAGAAGGATTTGGTTCAGATTTAGAACCGCTTTTCTGCCGAAACAGCGGTTTTTCATTGTGAGGGCTCTCTCTCTTCTTGACAGACCCGATCACTGCCCAGATTGGGAAACTGCCCTCCTCGAAGACTGAATGCCCTCTTTTCTTTCCTAATGAAACCCAGCTGCTCTCACGGCTTTTCTTCTGACTCTCTCCAGAGGATTAAGGTCTAGAGTTTAAAATCAATTCATGTTAAGTGCCAGAACTCTTGTTCCTGGAAAGCACATGGAACATTAATGACAGTTACAATGTCCCATCCATCCTCCTACCCCCTACCACCGCCCCCCCCCAAAAAGAATCCAGTTGGAATGAGTGGTCTACACAGAGACACCAAAATTTGGTTAGTCGAAGAGGGAAAAGCAGGTAGGCGGTGACTGTCATTGAACGAGTGCTCAAAAATCAGTGTCCATAGGTACCCCTGGACAGGGCTGGGTCATTCCCAAGATACTGTAGTTGCAAAGGCTGGACCACCAGAAGAAAAATAGAGAGAGAGCCCAACGACCTTCCCACCTACACATTGTCATATGGCCTACTGTTGCTGCTGCTGCTGCTAAATCGCTTCAATCTTGTCCGACTCTGTGCGACCCAAGATGGCAGCCCACCAGGCTCCTCGGTCCCTGGGATTCTCCAGGCAAGAACACTGGAGCGGGTTGCCACTTCCTTCTCCAATGCATGCATGCATGCTAAGTCACTTCAGTCATGTCCGACTCTGTGCGACCCTATGGACAGCAGCCCACCAGGCTCCTCTGTCTACGGGAGTCTCTAGGCAAGAATACAGGAGTGGGTTGTAATTTCCTTCTCCACATATGGCCTACTAATTTTCGGTATTTTTTTTTTTAAGTATAAAATCTTGTTGTATCCCTTAATTACATTTGTAAATTGAGTAGGGGGCACTTTTTTTTTTCCTGCTCCTGGTGAACTGCCATATTTAAATCAGAATGCCACTTACTCTTCCTACAAAATGTTTATCACTGCGTTTGCTTTGAACTCTGAATGGCCTCTTTCTTTCTCTCAGTCCTTCAGCTCCTCTTTGGCTCACAGGTGAAGGAAAGAAAATTCACCTTAGGGACATGTGAAAGATTATTTCCTATTCCCTTGGGCGATGAGAAAATATGAAAGCACAGGGCCTGGCTGGAATAGTTGATTAGATTTCTTTCCATTTATTATTAATTTGTTTTTATTTATAGATGTTGTTTATTTCACCAATATTATATTCTAACTGTACAGGGCATAAAAAGGCACAGGCCATGTCTGATATCTTTCTGTATAAGTTCAAGTGATGAATAGCAATAGACAAATTAAATATGACCATTCTATTCTTTGTATCAATGTTTCCTTTGAGAATTTAGGTGCCAAGGTAATGGCATCTTAAAGTAAATCTCATGAGAAAAATAATATATGTACTGTTTATTGATTGTTTAAAATATGTCATAGTATTACTAAGTGGGTAAGATAGGTGAGACACATATTTCTTCTGAGAATCAAGAGTAAACTCCCTTAAGATTCCATTAGGTCCATCCCATTCAGCATTCCCCACATGCTGAAAAATGCTGGCTGACACCTGGGAAGACATAACCTATGATGTGATCTGTACCTGGTTTTTGGATTACAGAGCATCTGCCAGAGCTCCAGATACACCAGCACTTGCTGAGATGTAATTAGTATCAATCAGTCATGCCCAGAAAAGGGCCAGAGGTTGGGGAGGACCTTTCACAGCAGGTGTCAAACTTTAGTGTGCAGAAACATCACTTATGGTGCCTACCAAAAAGAGAGATTCTTGAAAAATTTTCTTTTTTTTTTTTTTGAAAGAAAATCTTTTATTAAAAAAAAAAAGTGGGCTCTGAGAAGAGTTAGTCCAGGCGGGCCTTCAGTGTCCTCGTGGTGATTTTGTCCTTCTCAATGATGTGGACAATGACTCCCATGCCTGACACTGCATCCCTGTCCACAGCATTCAGCATGGTTTGTGAGATGGTTTCAAACAGGTGTTCTGGATCCATGTTGGGCTCCCAGAGGGACTCGCACATCCCGTACATTTGTTCAGTGCAGGTACCACTGACTACAAAGTCATCGGTCACCATGGGGCAGCCAATAAGGTCTAGAGAGCAAATGAAAGGCTTAAAGGTCTTCGGGTCCAATCCAGCAATGACCGGCTCCATGTAGTAGGGCCCAAACCGTTTCTCGTACAAGAGGTTAGCCACCATGCTCATGAGGGTGTAAGGTTTGATCTGCCGGCCTTCCTTCAGCTCATACAGGTTCAGCCGGAACTTGAGGCGCTGGGCAACTGTCTGGACGTCGGTGGCAAGACCCGCCAAGCCGATATACAGTCGGTCGCCCATGGGAAAGATCTTCTGGAAGTCCGTGGTCACCATCTGGGCCTGGATTCCGAAGCGCCTGTCAGCAGCGATGGCCACACAGTTCTTCCCCTTCATGGCCATGACGGCCCCTCCGTTATAGGACATAATAGACATGATTGTGGTGTGTTAGGACCTCAGAAAAATTTTCATACTCTAGGTTCAGAGGAGCTGGAGAACCTGCTTTAAAACAAAAAACCAAAAACCATAGGTGGTTCTAATGCAGGCAGAGTAGGCAGATCTTGCTTTAAGAAACTCTGACCGAGAAGTATCCTGAGATAATCACCTTTTCTTGACCTTTCATGATTTTAAATAATTCAATCATATCTGTTCTCAACTATACTAGTTTGCTAGGGCTGCGACACAAAATATCACAGGCTGGGGAGCTTAAACAACAGAAATTTATTTCTAGCACTTGCAGAGGCTGGAAATCACAGATCGAGGTGTTGGCAGGGTTTGTTTCTTCTGAAGCCTCTCGCCTTGGCTTGTGGATGACCATCTTCCTGTCTATTACCATAGTCTTCTCTCTGTGTGCGCAGGTGTCTGGTGTCTGTCTTGTGTCCCAATCTCTTCTTTCCAGGACACCAGTCCTTATACTGGTTATGTTGGATTAGCACCCACCCTAATGACCCTATTTAATTTAATTACCTCTTTAAAGACCTGTCTCCAAATATAGCCAGGTTCAGAAGTACTGAAGGTTATGACTTCAATATATGAATTTTAAGGGGACAAGATTCACCCATAACATCCTCCTTCTACTCTTTGGTGGTGGTGGTTTAGTCACTAAGTCATGTCTGACTCTTGTGACCCCATGGAATGTAGCCTGCCAGGCTCCTCTGTCCATGGGATTCTCCAGGCAAGAATACTGGAGTGGGTTGCCATTCCCTCCTCTAGGGGATCTTCCCAAACCAGGAATCAAGCCCGGGTCTGTATTCTCTTACCCTACATATAATACCTCCCTCTGGCCTACATTTTTTTCCTCCACCATCTTTCAACTTACTGAGGCAGCCTTCTGTGATGTTTCTATAGGTTATTTCCACAATACCACAGGCAGACAGATGTGTAAAGGCTCTGAACAATTGTAACAAGAAGATTGGGATGACCAGTTCTTTAGGACAGAAGATCTGTAGAAACAGGGGCCTTCTTCAAAGATTAACTAGCCTCCAGTCCCCTCTCCAACTACCTTAGAGCTGGCTTTATCAAAACACAAACATAAATTGAGAATTTTGCAACCTTTCTATATAGTACAGCCCAATAGGGGAAGAAGGAAAACATAGAGACGCCACCCTATAGCCACAGGAGTTATAGTTTCAGTTTCAAAGCTCACATTTGAACCACAAGAGGATGGTCCTTTGAAAGAGAAATATGACTTCTTACATTTCCAGGAGTCTCCAGACATTTTAAAATGATTTAACCATGACACCCAAGAAGATTTAATTCCATCCATCTGGTCCACATGCACACAGCAAATTAGGTTATAACCAAGGAGGGGCTCCCTTGGGCTGAAGAATCCTTCTGGGCCCTCTCTTTTTCCTGGTGGCAATTAAAAAAACATTTCAGCTACCTGTGCCAATTTCCGCACTAAAGCTCCACTGAACTATTTCTATCTAGGGTAAACCCAACCAGCAGTTTCATAAGCATTTAGTGACTTGACAAAGACCCCCACATCACTAGACGCAGTTGCAACCTAGAAATTAGCCCCTAAGACAGTCATGCATTCTGAGCATTGTCACATTTAACTTTAGACAAAAAGGGAGATACATACATATCTTGAAAAGGAAAGTGAAGCTTGAAAGGGTTAGTCGCTCAGGGGTGTCTGACTCTTTGCAACCCCATGGACTGTAGCCTGACAGGCTGCTCTGTCCATGGGATTTCCCAAGCAAGAATAGGAGTGGGTTGCCATGCCCTTTTCCAGAGGATCTTCCCAACCCAGGGATTGAAGCTGGGGCTCCTGCATTGCAGGCAGATTCTTTACCATCTGAGCTACCAGGGAAGCCTAGCACATATACGTCTACATATATATGTATATGAAATATACCATATAATTTTTCTTCTATATTAGTATCCATAATCATTTTATATGAAGTATGTTAGGGCTTGTAACCTTACCATTTTTTTAGGTAAGACTTGACAGCAGCCTTATTTAAGCCATTTCAGCAACTCTTTTTATTAACAAGGTTGACTTAAAACAATACTGTGAAGTAAACAATTTTCTTTTCCTTCCTATGTCCCTCTCCTGTTCAATTAATTTCCCTTTCCCCCCTTGATAATGAAACGATCCCTAGTTTCCAAGGGGTACTGAAGACCCCATCTAAGACCCCCACCCGCAACAGACAACTCTCTAAGCTAGAACCTGTTTTCTCACTTATCCAACATTGCATTTCAGCCCTGTCTTTCTTGTCTAGTGGGGTAAACTAATCCCTGCTGAGTGGCTAATGACTGAAACCCACATTCCCTCTTCCTAAAGTATTAACATTTAATAAAGGACTTCCTTAAAAGCATTTCTATTGGTAGATTCCCAGGTACTGTATTGGAGAAGTATTCCTGTAAGATATTTTGGAGAGTCTACTTCAGCAAGTTCCTTTGCTGATAGAAGCTACAAAACCATGTAGTACCAGTAAGAATAAGACAAATCCAAATTTAAAATTGGCTTTTCCTAATGTAAGAACTGAAATAACTTGATATTCATGATTATGTTACAATAGTAATAATAGTTGACATTTATTAATCACTTTCAACACTGCCGGCCCTGTTCTCAGTGCTTGCTTTCCAGGCATCAACTCATTCATTCGTCACAAACACCTTATAAGGACCATATTGTCACCAACATATTCAGTTCAGTTCAGTTGCTCAGTCATGTCCGATTCTCTGTGAACCCATGGACTGTAGCACTCCAGGCCTCCCTGTTCATCACCAGCTCCTGCAGTTTACTCAAACTCATGTCCATTGAGTTGGTGATGCCATCCAATCATCTCATCCTGTCATCCCCTTCTCCTCCCACCTTCAATCTTTCCCAGCATCTGTTCAGTTCAGTTCAGTAACTCAGTCATGTCCAACTCTTTGTGACCCCATGGACCACAAAATGCCAGGCCTCCCTATCCATCACCAGCTCCCAGAGTTTGTTCAAACTCATGTCCATTGAGTTGGTGATGCCATCCAACCATCTCATTCTCTGTCATCCCCTTCTCCTCCTGCTTTCAGTCTTTCCCAGCATCAGTGTCTTTTCCAATGAGTCAGTTCTTTGCATCAGGTGGCCAAAGTATTAGAGTTTCAACTTCAACATCGGTCCTTCCACTGAGTATTAAGGACTGATTTCCTTTAGGATGGACTGGTTGGATCTCCTTGCTATCCAAGGGCGAGTCTCCTCCAACACCACAGTTCAAAAGCATCAATTCTTTGGCACTCAGCCTTCTTTATAGTCCAACTCTCACATCCATACATGACTACTGGAAAAACCATAGCTTTGACAAGATAGACCTTTGTTGGCAAAGTAATGTCTCTGCTTTTTAATATGCTGTCTAGGTTGGTCATAACTTTTCTTCCAAGGAGCAAGCGTCTTTTAATTTCATGGCTGCAGTCACCATCTGCAGGGATTTTGGAGCCCCCAAAAATAATCTGTCACTGTTTCCACTGTTTCCCCATCTATTTGCCATGAAGTGATAGGACCAGATGCCATGATCTTAGTTTTCTGAAAGTTGAGTTTTAAGCCAACTTTTTCACTATCCTCTTTTACTTTCATCAAGAGGCTTTTAATTCTTCTTCACTTTCTGCCATAAGGGTGGTGTCATCTGTGTATCTGAGGTTATTGATATTTCTCCCAGCAATCTTGATGCCAGCTTGTGCTTCATCCAGTCCAGCATTTCTCATGATGTACTCTGCATATAAGTTAAACAAGCAGGGTGACAATATACAGCCTTGACATACTCCTTTTCCTATTTGGAACCAGTCTGTTGTTCCATGTCCCGTTCTAACTGTTTCTTCTTGACCTGCATTCAGATTTCTCAAGAGGCAGGTCAGGTGTTCTGGTATTCCCATCTCTTGAAGAATTTTTCAGTTTGTTGTTACCCACACAGTCAAAGTCTTTGGTATAATCAATAAAGCAGAAGTAGATGTTTTTCTGGAACGCTTGCTTTTTTGATGATCCAACAGATGTTGGCAATTTGATTTCTGGTTCCTCTGCCTTTTCTAAATCCAGCTTGAACATCTGGAAGTTCATGGTTCAAGTACTGTTGAAGCCTGGCTTGGAGAATTTTCAGCAATACTTTGCCAGCATGTGAGATGAGATCAATTGTGTGATAGTTTGAGCATTCTTTGGCATTGCCTTTCTTTAGGATTGGAATGAAAACTGAGCTTTTCTAGTCCTGTGGCCACTGCTGAGTTGTCCAACTTTCCAAAATCGTGGCATATTGAGTGCAAATCTTTTAGGATTTGAAATAGCTCAACTGGAATTCCATCACCTCCACTAGCTTTGTTTGTAGTGATGCTTCCTAAGGTCCACTTGACTTCATATTCCAGGATCTCTGGCTCGAGGTGAGTGATCACCCCATCATGATTATCTGGGTTGCAAAGACCTTTTTTGTATAGTTCTTCTGGGTATTCTTGCCACTTCTTAATATCTTCTGCTTCTGTTAGGTCCATACCATTTCTGTCCTTTATTGTGCCCATCTTTGCATGAAAATTTCCCTTGGTATCTCTAGTTTTCTTGAAGAGATCTCTAGTCTTTCCAATCTATTGTTTTCCTCTATTTCTTTGCATTGATCACTGAGGAAGGCTTTCTTATCTCTCCTGGCTAATCTTTGGGACTCTGCATTCAAATGGGTATATCTTTCCTTTTCTCCTTTGCCTTTCACTTCTCTTCTTTTCATAGTTGTTTGTAAGGCCTCCTCAGATAACCATTTTGCCTTTTTGCATTTCTTCTTCTTGGGGATGGTTTTGATCATTGCCTCTTGTACAATGTCATGCTGGGGCAGCTATGAGGAGATACCCCACAACCAAGGGCAGAGAAGCCCCAGCAAGATGGTAGGTGCTGGAGTGGTGGCTGCTTGGCACTGGAGTGACTTTGAGGAGATACCCCATGTCCAAAGGCAAAGGAGACACCCCAGCAAGATGGTAGGAGGGGTGAAATCACATTTAGAATCAAACCCCATACCCGCCAGAGATGCTCAGAGGTCTCAAAAATAACTTGTGCACACCAGGACCCAGAGACCCCACAGAGGCTGAGACAGAACTGTGTTTGAGTGTCTTCTGTAGAGGTACAGGTCAGCAATGAACTGCTTCAGGGGCAGGGGCTCTGGGTGCAACAGACCTGGGTGTGGCATAAGCCCTCTTGGAGGAGGTTGCCATTAACCCCACTATAGAGCCACCAGAAATTACATAGGACTGGGGAAACAGACTCTTGGCGGGCACAAACAAAACCTTGTGCACATCAGGACCCAGGAGAAAGGAGCAGAGACCCTACAAGAGACTGACCCAGACTTGCCCGTGAGTGTCCAGGAGTCTCTGTGGAGGTGTGGGTCGGCGGTGGCCTGCTGCACGGCTGGGAGCACTGAGTGTAGCAGTGTATGCATGAGACCTTTTGAAGGAGATCCATTATCCGCATTACCTCCACCATAGTTTGGCCCCAGGTCAAACAACAGGGAGGGAACACAGCTCCACCCATCAACAGAAAATTGGATTAAAGATTTACTGAGCATGGCACCCCCCCCCCCCCATCAGAACAAGACCCAGTTTTCCCCTCAGTCAGTCTCTCCCATCAGGAAGCTTCCATAAGCCTCTTATCCTTCTCCATCAGAGGGCAGACAGAATGAAAACCACAATCACAGAAAACTAACCAATCTGATCACACGGACCACAGCCTTGTCTAACTCAATGAAACTATGAGCCATGCCATGTAGGGTCAGCCAAGACGGATGGGTCATGGTGGAGAGTTCTGACAAAACTCAGTCCACTGGAGAAGGGAATGGCAAACCACTTCAGTATTCTTGCCTTGAGATCCCCATGAACACCCACACTTTACAGGTGGGGAAATTAAGCAGGTCACTTAGGTGGCAAGTGGCAGGGCTGCAACTCAATTCCTATTCTCCTAGACCACACACTACAGTGCCTCTCTAGGAGAGGCTGGTAGAAAAGTTGTTCTCCACTAAGAGTGTGAGAGAAAGAGAGAGATTGACAGGAAGTTTCAGAAGATGCTACTCTTCTCCAGCCTCATCTCTTGTCATTCGCTTCTCACACCTTCCCCTCCCTCACAGTGTGGGTACACCAAAGTGCTCACCATCTTGAAAGAATGACCTGTGAAACTTCACACATACAAACTCATGCATTTTTTTGCTAGTTTGCTTGTTTGTCTACGCTTTTCCCTTCTCTATGTCTTTCTGATCCTATTCATCCCTTGTGGTCCAGCTAAAATATCAAAGGATCCATGACCCCATCCCCACCCCCAGAATTCTCCCTCTGTGTCCATTCTTATATCCCAGCGCCTATTGTATTGTAACAAGCTAGGATATTTTATATTTTAGGTTGTCTGTTGAGAGTAGAGGTTCCATATCACCTGTCTCATTATTTTTTCCTAATGTCTAGCTTAGTGTCTTATATTTGGCAGGAAAAAATTTTTGAATTCAATGTTTATGTAATCTATTCAGACGGAATCATTTCATTTTTTTAGGTTAACTGGATATCTTGAATGGTGACATCATCATCATCCTTACCCAAAGCATAACCAGAAGAAATAAATGTTGCTAATACTTCATCTTAAGATGTGTTTCAACTTTTAAAAATGATTGTTTCAGTGACTAGAAGCACCTCAGGTGAATCACTAATTGTACAAAATAATATTGCCCCTTTTAATATTAATATCTTCCTCCATTCTCAAGCTGTCACCTACTCCCAATCAATCCTGGATGATGTGGCTGTAGTATTTTTCTGAAAGTGAAAGTGAAAGTCGCTGAGTCATGTCTGACTCTATGGGACCCCATGGAACATGAGATTCTCCAGGCCAGAACACTGGAGTGGGTAGCCTTGTTCTTCTCCAGGGGATCTTCCCAACCCAGGGGTTGAACCCAGGTCTCCTGCATTGCCAGTGGATTCTTTACCACCTGAGTCACAAGGGAAGCCCATTTTCTTAAAGTTCCATTTTCAACATTTTATTTTTCTGTTCAAGTTTTGCCATTGTTTTTCCATGTCCTAGAAAACCAAGAGTGAATGTCTCTGTCTGGTTTACTTCAGGACCTTAGCATCCAATTCCTCACTCGTTATCCTGGAGCCTATCAACCAATGGCCATGCACGCTGCTGTGTCTCAATGGGGTTCCCGCAACAGAGCCTCTCATTCTGGAGTAACAGACTGATGACCTCCATTTTCAATGAGGGCCGTGGAATTAAAGACTGGCAAACAGTGTCAAATTCTACTTCAGTTCTCATTTACTTCCCAGCCAGCCTCCTCTCCCTTTAAACAAACACATTCCATAGCTTTGCTTTGGCTGTTCCCATACCTGGAAAGCCATCCTTCTTTCTCTCTGACCATCTTTTTACAACCACAGGATGCCCATCTTCTTGTCCAGAGTCCCTTGGCACTCCAGAGTCCCTCCTCTGGATAACTACTGCATTGATAGACAGTGAACACAGTTTTGACTTCCTGATTTGCTCTCATACATCCCTTCTGTGTACTTGTTGCGCCGAATAGCCACAACTAGCTGTCTGGTTCTGAGCCTGCAGTGCAAGGTGATCTTGACATATAAACTGAACACATTGAGAAATTCCAGGTCCACAGTTTCATGGTACCCCACTCAAACTGCAGAAGTCCCATCTCCTCCTTCTCACTTCTTTATCTGCTGGTCCTTCAGCAACTTGATCCTTTCAATCACCCTGTCCTTCCACGCTCCATCCCCCAGTTTAAAGCTAAATCTTACTTCACTCTCTAGCCCCTCAGAAAAGTTAGGTCTTTTCAGGGCCATGGATTCCCCTTTGTTTCCAGACAAAACTGCTGTCCATAAATTCCAGCTTGGCAGTTTCCCTAGACTGTGTCCACAAAATTTCCCAGCACTGACTTCTTTCTGGAAAGAGTATCCTGACTAACTGCTTTGAACTCACTTCTTCTCCCTTTCCTCTGCCCTCATTTTCATCCTCAGGAGACCCTATGGAATCTCATATCTCCAGCTTTCTTTCACAATTCCCTGTCCTACCACTGTCAACAGACTCTTAACTTGGCTGGAAGCTTTTAATTCACAAGTATCCTGTGTTTCTGGGTTTCCCCACAAATATAAAAAGAAAACCAAACAACAAACCACTGCGGCATCTTTGTTCTGATGTTGGGATGGTGAAAACTCAGTGATGTTTGATAAGGAAGAGAAATTCCCCCTTTCCTATGGAAAAGGAACACAGGATAATTCCACTTATGAACAGAGGAAAAGAAGGTGTGAGGAAGTTACACGGCTTGTTCCTCCCAGAGTGTATCACAAACAGAACTGCTGTGGTCTTAAGGTGACCAGCATCTCCCAGTTTATCTAGGACTTTCATCATTTTAGCACTTAAAGCGCCACAGCCCAGGAAACTACTCAGTCTTGGCAAATAGTTGGTCACCTTCTATGGCGTCTTGGGTCCCCCTGCAGCCCGTAAGCCGGGTTACAGAGGTTCAGCTTCCCCATGCAACCCACCTTTCCTCTGCCACCCCCGCTCCTGGGCAACCTGATACATTAGAAGTCAACAAGCTGTTCAGGGTTGATAGCGTGTTTAGTGTTTCCTCTAATGTGTATCACCGGTCCTTTATCGAGGTTAAATTTCCCCTCTTACCCAAGCTTTCAGCAGTGCAGCTTGGCTCTTTCCAAAGTTTTCAACAGCTTAAATCACAGGAGGTTTGAGCAGAAATTTCCACCCTGCTCCTTTTCAAACTGTGTATTTAAGGTTGATTTGTCATCTACGACCCAGATAATCATGATGGTGTGATCACTCACCTAGAGCCAGACATCCTGGAATGGGAAGTCAGGTGGGCCTTAGAAAGCATCACTATAAACAAAGTTAGTGGAGGAGATGGAATTCCAGTTGAGCTATTTCAAATCCTGAAAGATGATACTGTGAAGGTGCTGCACTCAATATGCCAGCAAATTAGGAAAACTCAACAGTGGCCACAGGACTGGAAAAAGTCAGTTTTCATTCCAATCCCAAAGAAAGGAAATCCCAAAGAATGCTCAAACTACCTCACAATTGCACTCATCTCACACGCTAGTAAAGTAATGCTGAAAATTCTCCAAGCCAGGCTTCAGCGATACGTGAACCGTGAACTTTCAGATGTTCAAGCTGGTTTTAGAAAAGGCAGAGAAACCAGAGATCAAATTGCCAACATCCGCTGGATCATCGATAAAGCAAGAGAGTTCCAGAAAAACATCTGTTTCTGCTTTATTGACTATGCCAAAGCCTTTGACTGTGTGGATCACAATAAACTGTGGAAAATTCTGAAAGAGATGGGAATACCAGAACACCTGACCTGCCTCTTGAGAAACCTGTATGCAGGTCAGGAAGCAACTGTTAGAACTGGACATGGAACAACAGACTAGTTCCAAATAGGAAAAGGAGTACATCAAGGCTGTATTGCTTGTTTAACTTATATGCAGAGTACAACATGAGAAACACTGGGCTGGAAGATGTAGAAGCTGGAACAAGATTGCTGGGAGACATATCAATAACCTCAGATATGCAGATGACACCACCCTTATGGCAGAAAGTGAAGAGGAACTAAAAAGCCTCTTGAGGAGAGTGAAAAAGTTGACTTAAAGCTCAACATTCAGAAAACTAAGATCATGGCATCTGGTCCCATCACTTCATGGGAAATAGATGGGGAAACAGTGGAAACAGTGGCAGACTTTATTTTGGGGGGCTCCAAAATCACTGCAGATGGTGATTGCAGCCGTGAAATTAAAAGATGCTTACTCCTTGGAAGGAAAGTTATGACCAACCTAGACAGCATATTAAAAAGCAGAGACATTACTTTGCCAACAAAGGTCCATCTGGTCAAAGCTATGGTTTTTCCAGTAGTCATGTATGGATGTGAGAGTTGGACTGTGAAGAAAGCTGAGTGCCGAAAAATTGATGCTTTTCAACTGTGGTGTTGGAGAAGACTCTTGAGAGTCCCTTAGACTGCAAGGAGATCCAACCAGTCCATCCTAAAGGAGATCAGTCCTGGGTGTTCATTGGAAGGACTGATGTTGAAGCTGAAACTCCAGTACTTTGGCCACCTCATGCAAAGAGTTGACTCATTGGAGAAGACCCTGATGCTGGGAGGGATTAGGGGCAGGAGGAGAAGGGGACGACAGAGGATGAGATGGCTGGATGGCATCACCGACTCGATGGACATGAGTTTGAGTAAACTCCGGGAGCTAGTGAGGGACAGGGAGGCGTGGCGTGCTGCAATTCACGGGATCGCAAAGAGTCGGACACGACTGAGTGACTGAAGTGAACTGACTGTCAACTTGGGGACTGAGTCTATTACTTGAGACTCTATTGTAATGAGAATCATGCCATTTTGCATTTCCCCAGTGCCATATGGTCAACAAAATGCTCTCCCTGTCTCTGTCTCTGTCTTTCTCTCTCTCTCCCACGCACACAGACCCACACAGACAGACACACCTTGCTGGGTATTACCAATAACCCCCTGAGATAGGCAGGTACTTACTGGTTGAAAAAAGTAAGAGTAAGGAAAGAATTTCTTTACCAGTGGTTTTCTTTTGAAATGTTTTCAAGAAACAGTTTATAAAACATGCTTTCAAAGCCTTTGTTTCTTTTAATTTCTGTCTTCAAAGCATAAACTGAAGTGGAGATCAAAATTATTAGGTATCAGCCACTGGTAACCACACAGCCTGCAGAAACCTCAGAGTGGGGCTGGGGGGGGGGGGGGGTCCCAGCTCATCCCTCCCAACTAGCCCCGGCCCTGGAGGGAGAGAGGGTCCCACTCAGGAAGGGCCCACCCTCCATCACCCCACATCCTGGCAGGCCCTGCCTCCCTACCCCCTCTCACCCAGAATACTATTTCTATGGGGAAATGCCCATGTACATTCTCTTGAAATAGAACCTGATTGTAAATTGGGAACCATCAAGAGAGTCCTTTATCCCTTGGTTTACTATTATAAGGTCTTCTAGGCACAAGCTCCTGTTTCAAGTACTATGAATTAAACAAGGCTATGGGCAAGACTTCCCTGCTGATCCAGAGGTTGAGAATCTGCCTTCCAATGCAGGGGACTCGGGTTCCCTGGTCAGGGATCTAACTAAGACCCCACATGCTGCCGGGCACCTAAACCGGGGTTCCCGCAGCTACTGGGCTCACACACTCTAGAGCCAGTGCTCCGCAGCTAGTGAAAGCCCTCTCCCTGGGTGAAGACCCAGCAGAGGCGAAAGGAAAACAGAAACAGAGGAAACCACAACAAGGCTATGGGCAAAGGGGTGAGGCTAAAAACGCTGCCTCCTAAAGTGTGGAACTTCTAAAGTTTGCAGCCTTTCAAGGTGTCGTCATTCTATAGTTTAAATTCTTATATGAGGTTTTGGTAACATTTCAGCATTCCATGTCATGTTGAATTGAATGACTTTCTTTCAAAAACGTACCTGCTCTATTTCAGTGTTTTTAAATGTGCCTAACTGAAGAATCATCTGCAGTTCTTTTTAATTTGAGACTTTAGTGTATATAATCATCTCCTGGGGTGTCTGTTAAAATGCAGATTCCCGGGCCTCCTCCCTGAGATTTGGCTTCAGGGGGTCTGGGGCAAGGCCTGGGGATCTTCAGAGTTAAAAAGCTCATTCAGGTGATCTGAGGCAGGTGCTGTGAAGAGCGCTATAGCCTTGCTATTTCCTGTGTGGGCCGCCAGCCTCGGTGTCACCTGGGATGGATTAGAAATGCAAAATTTCAGGCAGCACCCTGGTCTTCTGAAGGAGGATCTGTATTTTAATAAGATCCCCAGGTGGCTTGTGTGTATATAAGGTCTGATAAGCAGTGCCCTGCCGGGGTCCAGCCTCGGCAGGATCCAGGGGGTACCCTCAGGATGAACGGCGTTGGCGAGAGAGAGAGAGAGAGAGAGAGAGAGAGAGAATATGACCAGACGGGGGTGTTTGCAGGGTCTGGAAGAGTCTGGCAATGCTTTATTTTTTACTGTGGCTTTTATACCCTAAATTAGTACATTTCTAAGGGGAAGATAGTTTAACATTACATCAGCTTGTTCTTCACAAAACCAGGGTGTTTTCTGCATACTTCTTTGTTTATGAGGGTCTTGTACATTATCTTCTGGCCTTGGGGCCTATTAACATTTTATGCAAGTCAGGTGAATGTAAGCCTATTTTCTGTTCCTATGGTGACCTTAACTGAAAGGTAGCAGTCTCATAGGACAACAGTACAGAGTAGAAGTATAACCTTGTTAACACAAAAATTAATCCTTCTGCAGAAGTTGTCAGTTGCATTTATCTAAGAAGTTTACCCCACACTGACTCTGTGGCTTTGGTGAGGCAGCTTCTGCCTAGCACTCCTGGCTAACAATTAACAACCATTTCATTGTTACCACACTAGAGCTAAGTTCTTATTTCTCTAGATCTTTAACTATATTAACAATGGTTTCTATAACACAACCTTAGCACATTAAAAGCAAAAACACAGCAAGCAAAACACAGCAAGCAAATGTCAACCCAATAACCACCTTTAGAATAATTTTTCTTATGTTTTCTAATAGGACTTCTTCACCCCTCAAAAATGCTCTATGTCTGTTAGGGCTTTTATATAATCAGGTTCTTTATGTTATTTTATGATTAGGATATTATAAGCAATCATGCATATTAGTACCAAGGGCATAAATGCATTTGGCTAACAAACTACCAGCAAAGGAGTTTAAATTAAAACACTCCTTTCACCCTGGATCTCATCAAATACCACCACCTGGGAAACTTATTGATTAAAGTTCTAAATTGATTCTTATTTGGGAAGAGATCAGGGAAGGCCTTCTGCCTGTCTCACAGAAATTAGGGAGTAGTCTATTGAGGCAGGCATCAGAAAGACAGATATCATCTTTAAGGTGAGTGCCAGGGGCAGCTTTTCGAAATCCCTGAAAACCTGATCTGCCTTGCCTGTCAGGCTTTCTCCTCGTGACCTTGTCATGGGTGGGATCTCGTGAGCTGGCCTTTTCGAAACCCCTGAAAACCTGATCCGCCTTGCCCGTCAGGTTTTCTCCCTCATGGCCTTGTCATGGGCAGTGTGTTGGCTCCCAGCAGTGCCCTTCAATACAACTAACACCATCGCATCAACCCAAAATCTGAAAGCAAGTGAGAGCTATCAGTGAACAACCTGGAACAAGCTTTCTTTCCATGGGGGCCTTTAATGTGTACTCAACGAATATTCATTGGACGGATATGTTTTCATGGAATAGGGACCATGGAAGTCTCATTGTGCAAACTACCTTGCATTGACACAATCCTGAATAAGCCAGAAGTCTAGATAAAGGTTAGGAGTATACAAACATGATCATTTTATATATTTTGGGAAGCCCCCTTTAACCAACAGGTATTTACTCATTAGGTGTTCTCCAGTGCCCAGAATCTTGCTTCTCCCATTCTATTAGGGAGAAAGAAAGATAATACAGGGAAGACTTAGAGAAGATAATGAAATGCCTCAATGCTGTGTTTTTGGGCTTTCAATGTTGGCAATTGGAGTTCTAAAAAAGGGGAAGATTACTGACAGTAGGAATCAGTGGAGCCTCCGTGGAAGAGGAGGTGAGCAGGTTGGTAAGGTGTGGTAGGTGTTATGGAAGCTGACAGGAGCCTTTCCCAAGAAGGAGAGAGAGCAAAGAGAGTAAAACTTAAAATGAGATTGACTTGTCTGGGAGACAGAGAAATAAATACTCCTATTGCGGCAAAAGTTTAAGGGAAATGAAGAACAGAAAACAAAAAGGTTACATAGGATGAAACTAAGGGCTTCCCAGACGGCACTAGTGGTAAAGAACCCAACTGCCAATGCAGGAGATGCAAGAGACACGGATTCGATCCTTGGGTCGGGAATGTCCCCTAGAGGAGGGCATGGCAACCTACTCCAGTATTCTTGCCTGGAGAATCCCATACAGAGAGGAGCCTGGTGGGCTACAGTCATAGGATCACAAAGAGTCAGGCACGACTGAAGTGACAGTATATTGTATTATTAGGATGAAACTAAATTGTAGATGTATGAAGGTCAGAAGTAGAATTGCTTCGGCATGTGTTTGGACAAAGTTTCTTTTTCCCAATCCATTCTCTCTTTCTTCTTGATAAGATGATTTTTTTAAAAATTATAGTATAGTTGACTAAGGGCTTCCCTGCTGGCTCAGAGGTAAAGAACCCACCTGCCAATCAGAAGATGTGGGTTCGATCCCTGGGTCAAAGATCCCCTAAAGAAAGAAATAGCAACTCACTCCAGTTTTCTTGCCTGGGAAATCCCATGGACAAAGGAGCTCTGTGGGCTACAGTCCATGGGGTTGCAAAAGAGTAGGAAACAACTGAGCAACTAAACATTAACAATAAATGACTAAGGGATTTTTTTAAGTTGCTTACATAGCCAACCAAGACAAAGACTGCATATCCCAGCCTCCTTTACAGAGCAGTGTGATCATATGACTGTCTTTGGTCCAGTGAGATATAAACAAAAGAGTTTGTGTCAGCTGTGACCTCTCTAAGTACTTTTAAAGGATGGGGGCATACCCTTTTTGACATCTTCCACTTGCTCCATAACTAAAGAGGGATGAGGATAACTGGAGCTCAAGTAACCATTTTGGACTGAAAGTGAAATTCACACGCTAACTTGAACAAACAGGGACACAGGAGGAGTCTGGGTCCCTAAAGATCAGACCGTGCTAACCCCAGGCTGCTTTCCTCTGGTCTCTTTAATATGAGAAAGATGTAATTTTATATCTTCCTTAAGTCATGAACATTATATTTTGGCTTTTCTGTCATGCACAGACAAACCTAATTCAAATTCATAAAACATGTAATTGAAAGCCAAAAATGCAAGCATTTATGCATCAGGCACCATCCTTGTTCCAGGTCCCCAACCCTCTGACCCTAATAGATTATTACCTAATCTCTCTAAGCCTTTGTCTTCTCACACGTAAAATAGGGAAAACATTCCTCAAGGGTGGTTGTAAGGAGCAAATTAGATTAACTATATAAAGTATCTGGTGCAGAGCTGGTGTATAGCACACTCTTAATAAGTGTACTCCTTCTAATTATATACAGGGACATAGCAACAGATCACTAGGGGACACAATGGCTGTGGAAATTCAGAGGATGTCTGTATCTAGAAGATTCACATGGCAGTAGTGGACTTCATGTTTGAAAGGTGGATAGACTAAAAGCAGGAAAATGCTTCAGAAATCTCAAGTCTACCCTCTGGCATTAGCAGTGGAAAAGAAGCGGATATTTAATGAGCCCTTTTTCTGTCCCAGGCACATTCTAGGAGTTAAAATTACAATGGAAAACAAAAACACACATCTTCTTAACACTCACAGAGTTTACAGCCCGGGAGTCAGACATTAAACTATAATGATTAATAGGATGACCATGTTAGTACATGGAGGAAAGAAGCGGAATGGTCTGAGAGCTTGTGTTAGAGACGCTTAGAGTGATGTAGGATTCCATTGAGATATGAAGGATGAACCTGAGAAGTAAGTGAAAGGAACAGAAGGTACAGCCCCTGCACGGAATTGAAAGACAAAGGATCTGAGATGGACAGGAGCAGGGTAAGTTATTGTAAATAAGATAAAACCAGCCTACCTGAAGTGGAGAGCCCACAGGGGAGCCTAGTATGAGATGAGCTGGAGAGGGAGGCAAGAGATGGGTCCTGCAGGGCCTTGGAGACCATCATAAACAGTTCTGGGCTAAAGAAGATTAGCTGCTGGCCATCCTAGGATGACGAACCATACTAATTTGTCTGGGACTGAGGGATATGAGACTTTCAGTGCTAAAACTAGCATATTTCTGGGCAAACCAAGGGTTTGGTCCCCTTAGTGATCTATTTTTTTTCTAAAGACCACAGTCTGGCTGCCATGTGGAAAACTGAGTGTAGGAGTTCAGGAATGGAATTAGGATAATTGTCAGGACTCGGTGAGAGGTTGGAAATGCTGTTTCCAAGACCACATGAATTAACTTCAATATAACAATGGTATATGGACTCCCGATCCCACATAGGAACTACTTTGATTGTATTCATCTAAGCACTGAAATACTAGGGTAGACCCAAGAGGACATCACCTTAGCCAAAGTACAAACTATCTGGTCTAAAC
Source organism: Muntiacus reevesi (assembly GCF_963930625.1). Classification (NCBI taxonomy): domain Eukaryota; kingdom Metazoa; phylum Chordata; class Mammalia; order Artiodactyla; family Cervidae; genus Muntiacus; species Muntiacus reevesi. The sequence goes on along the minus strand of NC_089253.1, from coordinate 116,563,685 downwards.
CTTGGTTTCAAGAATTATGGCTAATTAGCCTGCTACCTTTAGGCAAAGATCATTTAAATCACATTAGACCAAAGTGTTCCCCAAGGAAAACAATCTTGTTTTTTTTTTTTTTTAAATAGCCCAACAATTATACCTAACTGCAAATGAAACCAGGAATTCTTTCACCTCCTCTGAAATACTTTTTCTCCTGCTAGAAAGTAGTACAGTAGCTACCGGGAGCTCTTGATCTAGGTTTTACTGGTATGAGAACTGTGTTCTTGATAGTATTTTCAAAGAATCATTTGCTCCTGTCTTGTTTCTTAACCCATGTTTTTAAACTGTTGTGGAAATTTTTTAAAAATTTTATTGGAACACAGCTCCTCCCACTGTATCTGATTATATTTTGTCTGTAGTTGCTTTCATGCTACAATTGCAGAGTTAACTGGTTGTTTTTTATTATTTATGTATTTATTTTTAACCACACCATGTGGCTTTCAGGATCTTAGTTGTTCCCTGACTGGGATTAAACCCCAGCTCCTGGCATTGGAAGCTGAGTCCTAACCACTAGGCCACCAGGGAATTCCCAGGAAATTATTATTATTGTTAATTATTATTATATAATTCCCAGGTAACTATTATAATTGTCATTATAGTTTAATGATAATTTCAACATTCTTTGCAAAATGTTCTACCTTTTTAGTAGGAATAGCAAACAGTATGTATAACTTAATTACTGCCTCTTTTTTACACCATAAAACTAATCAATGGCTTAGGAAATGAAAAATTAGGATTCTGAGTCAAACAAACAATGATGAAAAAAGCTTGATGTTGTAGAGTCAAAATTTGCTCATAAACGTAGTTATGTTTTTTCCATTTATATTTAATCTAAAGTTTCTAAAAACCTGCAAAAACTTTTTAGTGTTTTTTACACCTATAATGTATATAAATATTTTCTTTGCAAAGTAACACTTAGCATATCTTAATATTACTAAATTATACTCTATGAGGCTTCCCAGGTGGTCCAATGGTAAAGAATCTGCCTGCCAATGCAGGATACTCAAGAGACAAAGATTCAATTCCTGGGTCAGGAAGATCTGCTGGAGGAGAAAATGGCAACCCACTCCTGTATTCTTGCCTGGAAAATTCCATGGACAGGGGAGCCTGGAAGGCTACGGTCATTATTAAATTATACTCTGCAATATTTAGCACTTTTAAATTAATTTCATTGTAAAAATATTGAAAATAATGTTAATAAACTAATTCTGAAAATCTTAAAGCAGTGACTAGGATGAGTTTGGATGATCTGGGGTTCAAATGCATGTGTGGCAATCTCTCTACCTATGACTATATATCTATAAAGATGTTTTACAAATATATGTGCATATATGAACATATATGTATGTGTGTGTGTATATATATACATATATATATATATATAATTACCATCCTAATGGGTGTAAAGTGGTACCTCATTGTAGTTTTGATTCTCATTTTTCTGACAGTTGATGATGTTGAGTATCTTTTCATGTGCTTATTGGCCCATTTGTAAATTTTCTTTAGAGAAATAACTATTCAGATGCTTTGTCCTTTTTTAATTGTGTTATTTATCTTTTTACTTTTAAGTTGTGAAAGTAATTTATATATTCTAAATACAAGTCCTGTATCAGATACATGAGTTACAAATATTTTTTTCATTTTGTGGGTTTCCTTTTTCCTTTTATTTTTTTGCAGGATCTTAGCTCCCAAACTAAGGATTGAACCTGGGCCTTGGCAGTGAAAGTGCCAGGTCCTAGTTGCTGGACCACCAGGGAATTCCCTCTTTTTACTTTCTTCATGATGGAGTACAAACATTTTTTAATTTGATGATATCTAATTTTTCTTTTGTATGCTGTGCTTTTGATGTCATATCTAAGAAACCATTGCTTAATCTGAGATCACAAAGACTTATACCTTTGTTTTGTGCTAAAAGTTTAAGCTTTAGGTGCTAAATTTTTACTTAATTTTTGTGTGGGGTAGAGGTCCAACTTAATTCTTTTACATGTAGCTCCTCAGTTGCCCAGGCTATTCTTTCTCCATTGGTTGGTCATGCACCCCTGTCAAATCAGTTGACCTTAAATGTGAGTGTGTACTTCTGGACTCTCAGTTCTGTCCATTGATCCATATGTCTCTACTTTTGCCAGTACTGTGCTGTATTATTTACTGTAGTTTTCTAGTAAATTCTGAAATTTGGAATTGTGAATACATCATCTTTGCACTTTTTTTCTTTCAAGATTGTTTTGGCTACTCTAGGTCCTATGAATTTTCGAATCAGCATGTTGGTTTCTGCAAAGAAGCCAGCTAAGGTTTTGATAAGCGTTGTGCTGCGTCTGTAGAGCCCTGGGAAGTATCGCCACCTAAACTATATTGTCTGTTTATTTGTTTAGGTCTGTTTTCATTTCTTGAACAATATTTTGTAGTTTTCAGAGAATAGATTTTGCATTTCTCATATTAAGTTTATTCCTAATTATTTTATTCCTCTTGATAATGTTGTAAATAGAATTGATTTCCTGATTTCATTTTCAGATTTTTCATTGCAATTATATAGAAAATTATTTTTGTACTTAATTGTATCCTACAACCTTAGTTATTTATTGGTCATAATAGTTTTTTAAGGTGGATTCCTTAGGATTTTCTATACATAAAGTCATATCTACCAACTGAAGATTCTTAAAGACTGCAACATTGCACTGTGGTGGGGCTGAGCTGGGGGTGGTTATTCAATCCCTCTGGCTCTTTGCAACCCCATGGGCCATACAGTCCATGGAATTCTCCAGGCCAGAATACTGGAGTGGATAGCCTTTCCCTTCTCCAGGGGATCTTCCCAACCCAGGGATTGAACCCAGGTCTCCCGCATTGCAGATGAATTCTTTACCAGCTGAGCCACAAGGGAAGCAACAAAACGCACTACTAATTCTTTACACATTACATCTCAACTAGATGTGGCTGAAAAATTCCAGTTTTGCTTTGTACCCCAAGGATTGCACTTATCAACCTACGTAAATATATGAGCTCGTGATTCCAAAATAGTGTCAGCAATGGTCTCTTTCATTCAGAAGGCAGTCTGGCTTAATGGAAAGACCTCAGCCTCTGGAACTGGAAGGCTGGTTTCCAGTCCAGCTCTGTCCATATTAGCAGTGAGACTAATGTCTGCCTACCTCACTTCCCATGGTTATTGTTGAGAGTCCAGCGAGCTATTTCATCAGGCTTCCTTCTGCGAGCTGGCTGCTTCCTCTGCAGAGGACTGAGCCTCGGAGGGGTGGCAGTGCCTGAGACCAGAGGAGGCAGAACCAGCTGAGTTGGACCTTGGGGAAATGCCTATTTCTTTTTAGTCATTTCTTTTTTTTTTTCAACATTTATTTTATATCAATCTCTTTATTTTTTCAGTCTCCAGACACAAGTGTGCATGTATATGTACAACCACAAATTGGGTTATGCATTATACACAAATCTTTATAGCTTGCTTTTCACATGAACTATTTTATGACTATTAAGCATTCTTCTTTATAAAAAATTTTTATTGGGGTATAATTGATTTACAAAATGTTGTTTTAGTTTCAGGTGTGCAAAAACTACATATATCTACTCTTTTTAAGATTCTTATTCAAGATAGGCCATTAAGAATTGGGCAGATGTCCCTGTGCTATACAGTAGTTCCTTATCCGTTATCCATTTTATATATAGTAGTTTGTATGTATCAATCCCAATCTTCCAGTTTATCTCTCCCCCCATCTACCCAACCCCACACCCTACCTCCTGCACCCCCGCCCCATCAAGTCATATCTTTGGTTTCATCAGGGATAATTCCTTTCCTGGTTTAACACTATGATGACATTTCATCTCAATGAGAAACCTTCTCACTGTAAGGGTGAATCTATCTTTGCTGAAGGTATATCCAGACCTCACCCAGCCTGGTACCTGTAGGCTAATGAGGATCTATAAGATAATTGGGAAAATCACAGAAGTGATCAGGAAGAACAAACAGGCTGTGACTTTACCTTAGCCACAAAGTGGTAGCTTTGTCAACAGGAGTGGAGGATTGGCAGGGAGCATTTCATTCATTGCTTTAGCTGCATCACTGCTTCCTTCCTTAAAGTGTAATTAAGAAATGGCTTTATGAGCATGTCAGTTGATAGGGCTCAGTAACATAGAAGCAAGAGTGTGGCCTTACAGTCAGTTCGCTTTTGGATTCAAATCCTGTTTCCATCCCTTAATAGTGTGTGACCTTGGCAATCTACTTAACCTCTCTATGTCCTCATTGCCTCATCTGTACAAAGAGTATATAATAGTTCATAGAATTGAACAAATACGTACAGCCCTTACTATATGAGATGTACAATATACATTCTAGCATTAAAAGTAATAGTAGCAATATTCTTCTTCAAGGTATTTAGTTGATAAAACTAAGAAAATTATTTGAAGTCCAGCCCAGTGGTTTTCAAACTTCAGTATGCATAGTAATCCCCATGAATGATTAATGAGAGGCTTCCCTGGTGGCCCACTGGTGAAGAATCCACCTGCCAAAGCAGGAGACAGGAGTTCGATTCCTGATCCGGGAAGACTCCCACTTGCTGTGGAGCAACTAAGCCTGTGCTCTGTAACTATAGCGCCTGTGATCCAGAGCCCTGGAGCCACAACTCCTGAACCTGTATGTTACAACCACAGAAGCCAGCACTCCAGAGCTCGTGCTCTGCAACAAGTGAAGCCACTGCAATGGAAGCTGTGCGCCGCATGTAGGGAGTAGCCCTCACTCACCACAACTAGAGAAAAACCCATGCACCGGTGGAGACCCAGCACAACCAAAACTATAAAAAAAGAGGAATGCTTAGTGAAAACTCCCAGACTCTACCCAGAATTTCTGATTCAGTGGCAGGGCTCATGAATCTGCATCGATAGCAAGTAGTGTACTTCAGCATACTGAGTACACTAGTAGTGTACTGAGTATACCACTGAGTACACTTCTGATTCAAGTGATCCATGGGCACTTTTTAAAAGGAAGTTTTATTTTGATATAAGTTCAAATTTATAGAGAAATTGTAAAAAGAGCACCAAGATTCATCCGTTTTTGATAGTTTGTCTGTTTTACCAATCTCTTATCTATTTGCCCCTCTATATAAAATTTTTTTCTAAATTCTTTGAGTAGGTTGTGCTAAGTGTCTATCAACAGATGAGCAGATAAAGGTGTGGTGTATACACACAAGTAAATATTACTCAGTCATAAACAAGAATGAAATAAGGCCATTGGCAGCAACATGGATAGACTTAGAGATTACCATACTAAGTGAAGTCAGAGAAAGAGAAATATCGTATGATATCAGCTATACGTGGAATCTAAAAAATGATGCAATTGAACTTATTTACAAGACAGAAATAGACTCAAGGACACAGAAATCAAACTTATGGTTACCAGAGGGGAGAGGATGGGAGGGGATAGTTTATGAATTTGGGATTAAAATATACACACCACTGTGTATAAAGTATATAACCAAGAAGGATCTGCTGCATTGGAAACTTCACTTAGCATCTTGTAATAACCTATGAGGGAAGAGAATCTAACTGAAACATTTTGCTGTACACCTCAAAGTAACATAGCCTTGTAAGTCAACTGTATTTCAATAAAAAAATTTAAAAAGAATAGGTTGCATACTATGCCCCTTTACTCCTTAAAATTTTAGTTTGCATTTTTAGGAATAAAGATATTTACCCTATATGAACACTGTTCAGTTATCAAATTTGGAAAGTTTAACCTTGATGAACTATTTTTACCTAATACATAACCCATATTCCAATTTTATCAATTGCCTCAATGCCTTTTATAACAACTTTTTTTCACCTAAAGAGGATCCAATTCAAGGATCACACATTGCATTTAGTGTAACATCCCTTTGTCTCCAGTCTGGAGCAGTGCCCCAGCCTATTTTTGCTTTAGTCACATTGACATTTTTTGTAGAATACAAACCAATTATTTTATAGAACATTCCTTATTATGGGTTTGGCTGATGTTTTCTAATGATTGGATTTGAGTTATGCATTTCTGGTGAGAATCTTCCATAATTGATATGTCTTTTTCAGAATATTCCTTCTGGAGACACATGATATCCATTTGTTGCTTATTGATGACATGGTACACACTATGAAAATACTTGATTACTTTGAGAAATATTTGTCTAGCCACTTTCTGAACTAAAAGACCTTAGGACCTAGAGTGGACAATAAAAGAAACAAGAACTTTACTCTTCTGATTCTTCTGATTGTTAGTTAATAACAGGCTTATCTATCTATTATTACCTTGGTACTTCAGAAGATCATATATTAACCACAGCTACTATTACATTCAAACCTAGAACACATCTTCATGCTTCACTTGTACAACTCCCCACCTCCAACCCATTTCATTCTTGGTAACTCTGGATCATGACTTTTATTTTGTTGTTAATACAGGTAACTATGTGACTCATATGACATAACTAGACCCATCCATGCTGCTGATGGTACTTTGAGACTAGTAAAGACAATTTAATTAATTTCTTGTGTCACACATTTTACAGTGAAATATTAGCCTCATTTTCAATGCTGTGCTTGAAAGTACTAGCTTATTCTTCCTTTATTTTTAAAACACACCAATCAATGAATTATAACTATTGTTTTACCTTATTACTTACATTTCCATGAAAAATCTCTAACATGCTATCTCACTGTATTAACACCTATTTCATCATTGACTGTATAATTCTCCTAGCATTCTTTCATGTATGCATTCTTTCTACAAATAGTTCAAAAACTAAGAAATAATGTGATTTATGTCTTAAAGAAGCTAGCATTTACTGGATATCAGCTTTATATCAGCTACTACTACATATATTACCTCACAACAACCAGAGAGGAATGGTTTTCTTACCAACATTTTACAGACAGCGAAACTGAATTAAATAACTTAATTGACACCAAGCCACTAGCATGTGATAGAACTTAGATTTAGTCCTACATCTGACAAAATATTCTTTTCAAGCGTGCTACCTATAAAATTGCAATGGTAAAGATAGAGCAAACCAAATTAAGTTAACAGATTTCAGAAAGCCTCTCAAAATTGAAAGTGTGTCTTCAGGTCAAATGAAAGTATTACTCTACAAATTGGGTAGGAAACTTGAGGAACTTTTACTTCCTCAGGGCCTTTAGGAGAAAATCAGAAGATTCATGATAGATTCCTTTAAAAACTTAGACAATACAGTTGAAGTTCCTTTTTTCTCTCCCTGTCCCACCCGCCCTTCTTCCCTTCCATTTGTTACTATTATTTTTTTTATTTTGCGTAAAATAAGGTGAGGAAAAATATATATACAAATTAATGCAAAAAAAGCAAGCTATATGTAATACTGAGCAACTTAGTATTGTCACTAAATATGTCTTCAAGTTCTAGTGCTTCTAACAAACATTTGTCTAATGCATGATGTTTAAATATACATTTCAAATATATTTATTTTAATGACAGCATAATATGAATATGCCAAATGATATAAATTTTTACAAGTTATTTATGGATCCTAATGAAAAACATTCAGGTTCATAATGGGTTATTAGGGAAGTTAAGATTGATTAGAAAATGCCTTCAGTTCCCATTTGTTTATTTTTGTTTTTATTTCCATTATTCTGGGAGATGGATCGAAAAAGATGTTGCTGTGATTTATGTCAGAGAGTGTTCTGCCTATTTAAACTCAAAAGCTTTTGCAAAGCAAAAGAAACAATAAATAAAATGAGAAGACAACACACAGATTAGGAGAAGGTATTTGCAAATGATGTGACCAATAAGGGATTAGTCTATAAAATTTACAAGCAGCTTATGACACTTAGCAACATGGAAACAAACAGCCCACTCAAAAAAAAATAGGCACAAGATCTGAATAGGCATTTCTCCAAAGAGGATATACAGATGGCCAACAGGCACATAAAAAGATGTTCAACATCGCTAGTTACTGAGCAATGAAAATCAAAACTACAATAAGATATTACCTCATACTGGTCAGAATGGCTATTGTCAAAAAATCTGCAAACAGCAAGTGCTAGAGAGGATGTAAGACAAAGGAATGCTCTTACACTTTTGGTGGGAATGTAAATTGGTACAGCCACTATGGAGAATAGTATGGAGTTTTCTTTAAAAATCTAAAAATAGAACTACCATATGACTCTGCAATCCCACTCCTGTACATATACCTGGAGAAAAACATCATCTGAAGGGATACATTCACCCCAATGTTCCTTACAGCACTGTTTACAATAACCAAGACATGGAAGCAACCTAAATGTCCATTACCAGAAAGTGAAGTTGCTCAGTTGGGTCTGACTCTTTGCAACCCCACGGACAATCTTGGTCCATGGTATTTTCCAGGCAAGGATACTGGAGAGGGTTGCTGTGCTCTCCTCCAGGGGATCTTCCTAACTCAGGGATTGAACCTGTGTCTCTTATGTCACCTGCATTAGCAGGTGAGTTCTTTACCACTAGTGCCATCAGACCCCACGGACTGTAACTTGCCAGGTTCCTATGTCCATGAAATTCTTTCCAGGCAAGAATACTGGAGAGGGAAGATCCTTCTCCAGGGGATATTCCTGACCCAGGGATCAAACCTGGGTCTCCCTGATTGTAGGCAGATTCTTTACCATCTGAGTCACCAGGGAAGCCCTAATCACTTATGTGTTCTTGCTTAGTTGCTCAGTCATGTCCAACTCTTTGAGACCTCCACAGAACGTAGCCTGCCAGGCTCTTCCGTCAGTGGGATTCTCCAGGCAAGAATACTGGAGTGGGTTGCTGTTCCCTCCTCTCAGGATTTTCCTGAGTCAGGGATTGAACACAGGTCTCCTGCACTGCAAGTGGATTTTTACCCTCTGAGCTACAAGGGAAGCCCTACCTCAAAACAAAATAAAAAGTTTAAAGTTTGGGAGAAAAATAGAAAATGCCTTTAACTTTTGAGATTAGCATTATGAATAAAGTCCTCAAATCAGAAGACAAAGTATGCCTGGAGTTGGCATTTGGTGTTAGGAAGAACCTTTGGCTTGAGTCTTAAGATCTTAAAGGTGTCTCAAATTAGACACTATTTCAAAAATAACTATGTATTAAGAAAAAGAGATAAAAAAAAAAGAGAGAGACAAATGTTGAAGTGAATAGTATGTTAAAGACTAATATTATATGTTTTCTTATATGTACATACTATCTTTTTTGTTTATTTAATTATTAACAAGCTTTATTTTTTAGAGCAAGTTTAGATTTCCAGCAAAATTGAGCAGAAAATACAGAAAGTTCCCATATAACCCTTGTCCTACACATGCCCAGTCTTTCACACTGAGTTTTTAATCATGAATTGGTGTTGAATTTTGTGATGTATTTTTTCTGCATCTATTCACATGTTCATATGATTTTTCTTTTTTGAATGGCTGATGTGATATATTAATTGAGTTTCAAATGTTGATCCATCCTTACCTACCAAGGATGAATCTGTCTCAGTCATGATACATAAATCTTTTTGCACACTGTTGGATTCAATTTGTTGATGAGTTTTGCACCTATGTTCATGGCAGATATTGGTCTATAATTTTCTTGTACTATCTTTGACTTGTTTTTGTATTAAAGTAATGCTGGTCTCATAGAATGAGTTTAGAAGTATTTCATTGACTTCTATCTGTGGGAATAAATTGCAAAAATTTTATAATTTCATCTTTAAATGTTGGAAAAAATTCCCCAATGAATTCATCTGGGCCTGGTGCTTTCTGTTTTAGAAAGTTGTTAATGATTGATTCAATTTCTTTTATAGTTGTAGGCCTATTCACATGGTCCATTTCTTTTTGTGTGAGTTTTGGCAGATGGTCTTTAAAGGAATTGGTTCATTTCATCCAGGATGAGAAGGTTGGATGGTATCAACTCACTGGATGTGAGTTTGAGCAAACTCTGGGAGGTAGCCAAGGACAGGTAAGGCTGGCATGCTGCAGTCCATGGGGTCACAAAGAGTTAGACACGACTGAGCCACTGAAGAACAAGCCCCTAGTACTTAGCCTAAATCAGCCATTCCCAACCTTTTTTGGCATGAGGGACCAGTTTCATGGAAGACAATTTTTCCATGGAGTGGGGGAAGAGGGCTGATTTCGGGATGATTCAAGCACATTATATTCATGGTACACTTTATTTCTATTCTTACATCAGCTCCACCTCAGATCAACAGGCATTATATCCAAGAGGTTGGCATCCCTGATCTAGACATTAGAGAGCTCTATGCTCTCTTTGGACATCTGAAGAACATCACCTGGTGATTGGAACTGACCACTGAAGGCAAATCTGAGAACTATTGATCAGCGACAGGTCCAGCTCCCTGTGTTTCTGCTGGATCCAGGCCTGGCTGGTTGGCCCCAGAGAATATATAGTCATTAAAAGTGACTCTAGAGCGCCAACCCAGAAGGACTCCAATAAACTATTATTTGTCTGCTGTCCACTCTGGGATGGGAGGGAGTTCAGTTTAATTGATGAAACATGGGAGAGAGGAACAAGGGAGCTCCAGGCACAGAACCACGCCCTCTCAGTGAGGACTTGAAGCATCTCTCTTGGGTTTGTGACCCTAATACAGGATCAGAAGCAAAGGCTGATGGGAAGGACTCCCCTGGAGGGTGCCACCACCAGGCCTGGGGCTTATTCTACCTCAGAGGTTATAAGGGAACAGAGCAGGTTTGGGGAAATGTAGCATGTTGGACATTTATTCTTGATTCTTTGCTGCATACGAGCTATCTGGAAGAGACCTGATATTTGTGAGTACATCAGGCAGTTACCTCACAATGTCCTCCAGGCAGCTGCCTCTAAATTCACTCTTTCTCCAAGAGGATAGCTTTTACTTTCTCAGCAGAGGCAGGTTCCTCTAATGAAATGTTGGCAATACCTGGGGGGTGGGGGAGGGCTTAGTACATTAGCTTATCTGACCATCTCCTCAGGGGCACAGCTATCCATAGGGAGAGATACAACACATAATGGTCTGAGGTGGACTGATGAGTGAAAGTGAGAACACACCTGAGACTCTGAGCCAAGATGAGACTCTGATTCACAGTTTTGCTCCAGACTCACTCTGAAACCTTATGTAGCCCTCCCTCCCATTCCCTTCTGTGGTAGCTTGAATTATGTCCACTCATCCTTTGACTCTCCACTGTTCAACTGGTGATGGGAGCTTGATCTTCCTTTTCTCAATTAGGAGCCAGAGTTACTGACTCCTGCTAATAGACAGAATATGGCAGAAGGAACTGAGTTACTTCTGAGACTGAGTCATGTGACTTTCATTTGGCCACTCTGTCTTGGATCACTGGTTCTGGGGAAAGACAGCTGCCATTTCATGAGGCCCATGTGGCATGAGGTGGAGACCTCCTGCCAATGGTTGTGTGAGTTCAGCCATCTTAGAAGTGGGGCCTCCAACCCCAGTCAAGCCTTAAAATGGCTGCCACCCCTGCCAACTTCCCGACTGCAATTTCCTGGGATCCCTTGAGCAGAACTATCAACTGTTAAGCTGCTTTTGAAATCCTGACCTAAAGAAACTGAAATGATACACATTTGTTGTTTTAAACCACTAAATTTTGTGGTCATTCGTTATGCAGCAATAGGCAACTATTAAACTTCCAATGGATCTCAATCAGCTGTTTCAGGCCAATAAAATTCAATGGCTCTTAACATGGAAGGACCCAGCAAACAAAGGTTATTAAGACTAATCTCTATTTTATGGACTTCCCTAGTGGTTCAGATGGTAAAAAAAAATCTGCCTGCAGTACAGGAGACCTGGGTTCATTCCCTGGGTCAGGAAGATCCCTTGAGAGAAACTGTATTTTATAGGTAGGGGAATGAGGCCAGACCTGGAATAGGACTAAAGCACTTTGTTTTGTTTAATTTTGCCTACTTGAATAATGCTTTTAAACTTCAGCATATAAAGTCATATGTTGGAGTACACAAAATCATGTAAAGCACTGGGTGGGAAATAGTATACTTTCTCCATCTACTTTGATCCTAGAAAGGTGGCTTTTGGGCTCACTGGTCTTGGCATCCACGCTTGAAAAAGAAGTGAACAATCTGGCTTGAACAACAACAAAATTTTGAAAATGAGAGGCACTGTCTTAGTTAAAGTGCCATCTAGACACAGAATCCTGGTGTGACTTTGGGCTGGTTTGTTTCTGGACCAAAGAAGGACTGCTCAGTCAGGGAAGTCAGCCAGTGGGGCAGTCAGTGAACAGATCTGAAAGGCCCTGGCAGGCATTTTAGAAAGATCCATGTGGACAAAGCGCATCACCTGCCATTTTAGTAAACAAAGGATGTTGCACCCTAAAAAGTCGTCACCCACTTCAGTGTTCCTGACAAAGTACCCATGGGGATTCGAGATGGAGAAAAGCAGGATACTGGCCCTAAAATAGTTCAGGTGCATATCAAAAGAATGATTTCAGTCAGCCCAAACTCTAGCATCTTCCCAAACATAGAAAAGCACTAAAATCATTAATTTGAGATATGTTTTGTGAATAGCAGTAATCAACTCATATATACCCTGGCTCTTCCATTACCTCTTTGGATGAGTCCCTCAGAGCTGAAAGGCTGTCTCCCAGGCTTAAGTCCTCAGAATAAAACATAATGCTCAATTTTCACATTGTGCTGCTGCTGCTTTTTTTTTTTTTCAGTTGGCATCTGCTTACCTAACCTTGTTTAGCTCATGGTAATTTTGGTTAAGTGGTGGTGCTGTAACTGGGGCTGTATTTCTACTGTAAGGCGTCCCAGTTACCGTTCCCAGCAAGAGGCCGTAAGGCTTTGGACCCAGGCCCCCGGGGGGATTGGCATTCTACTCCTCTAACGGCTTCTGCTCTGCTCGATTAAGCTTGTGCTCCTCTGTGTTACAACTGCCCTTCCTAACCCCCCAGGGGATGCCAACGGACGCTTGTTTCAACTGGATTATAGATTACACAGATCCCGAGGTTAAGGTTCTTAGTTGGACTGGTTGTTAATATTTATTTTTATATCTCAGGATTTAGCACAGAGCCGTGGGGCTTCCCGGAAGGCTCAGCGGTGGAAAAAAAAAAATCCATCTGTCAATGCAAGTGACATAAGTTGGATCCCTGGCTGGGGAAGGTCACCTGGAATAGGAAATGGCAAGCTGCCCCAGTATTCTTGCCTAGAAAATTCCATGGACAGTGAAGCCTGGTGGGCTACAGTCTATGGGCTCACAAAGAGTTGGACACAATTGAGTGACTAAACAAACAACAAAAAACAAACTGGCTCAAAAACACCTGAATGAATGAATGAACGGACAAAATGATGACTACCCCTCCCTGGGATGGTGACACCCCAAAGGCAGGCCAGTCTGGCAAGTGTGATGCCTTTCCTGTTCTTTGCAGACTAGATGCACCAGTCGGAGAGCCTTAGTTCTTCACTCAGAACAAGGATCTTTACAGATTCTCTTTCCTGTGCTTTGTCCTTTTTAAATGCAAACTGCAACACTAGATTTCACAGATGCAGAATATTCTTACGCTGAATCACTTTATTATAATTAAGTACTACCTTGGCGCTGCTTCCTGGCCACACAGGACCCAGATGGGCCCCGGGGTGTAGTTCCTCTCAGAGACCTCCTAGGAAAATCTGATATGTTCATCCCCAGTGTGGGCACTCTTAGCCAGGCTCAGCTGACAAAGGCACCTCCCTTTCCTAACCAAAGTCTCCAGTTGACAGTCCCCACTCCCCTCCTCAGCCCCTGGAGAACTCATTCTGTTTCGGGTTATGCTAACATATTTATCAAATAAGACTCTTGCTTCGTATATCCAGGAGCCTCTCCTTTTTTTTAAAAATCTTTCCTGGGGCTTTACACATCCTTGCTCTGATTTATTGATTGTAATTTTATTTCTCCTCCAGGGTTTTCTCACTGCCTACTTGATGGGGCCCCCAAAATAGCATGTGAGGTTGACTTCCCTTTTTTTTTTAAACATTTTGACTTTCCTTAAATTAATTAATTGATTGGCTAATTAGCTAATTTTGCTTCACTGGGTCTCCATTGCTTTGTACGGGATTGCACAGGTTCTCGTTGCCGCGGCTTCTCTTGTCGCCTAGCACGGGCTCCAGGCACACAGCTTCTGTGGCTGCAGCACGTGGACTCAGTAGTGTAGCACACGGGATCAGTTGCTCCTCAGCAAGTGTAATCCTCCCAGACCAGGGATCAAACCCATGTCACTCACATTGGCAAGCGGATTCTTATCCCCTGTGTTGCCAGAGAAGTCTTGATCTTCCCTTTAAGTGCTCATGGGCACGGCCGAGGCTACAACGTCAACAGTGAGTCACTTCCTTTTTAAAAATTGCATTTTTCCCAGCTTTATTGAGGTGTAATTGACATATAACATTGTGTAAGTTTAAGGTATACAGTGGTGATTTAATACACGTACATACTGCAAAATAATTATTACAGTAAGATTAATTAGTACATCCATCAACTCACGTAGGTACCATTTTGTCGTGGTGGTGGTGGCTGTGGTAAGAACAGTTAAGATCTAGTCTGTTAGGATGAAATGGTTGGATGGCATCACCGACTCGATGGACAGGAGTTTGAGCAAGCTCTGGGAGTTGGTGATGGACAGGGAAGCTGCAAGCCAGGGGTTGCAACTGAGCAACTGAACTGAACTGAGTCTGTTAGCAACTTTCAAGTTTATAAATTCACAGGGTTTTGTTTTTGTTTTGAGGAGCCGGCTTTGCAGACTGAACACGGGGAGCTCTCAGGATTTAGGTGCTGGCAGAGCTACACAAACAGAGGAGCCTGGTGGGCTACAGTCCATGGGGTAGCAAGAGCCTGACTCGACTTAGTGACCAAATAACAACAGCAAGAGCTGATTCCGAGACGAGGTCACAGTCACAGAGGTCCCTTGGGTCCCCGCCAGCTTAGTGGTCCCTCGCCCTTGTTTCCAGCTCTCAATCCCGCCATGACCCGCACACGGCACCCACAGATGTGACTTCCTTTCTGACACTCGAACCACCTCCATGGTGCCGCAGCAGCCTAAGGCCAGGACTCCTTGACACCACCAGATACTTGTGGACACTTCCCTGGGTT
This sequence comes from Muntiacus reevesi, assembly GCF_963930625.1. NCBI lineage: Eukaryota > Metazoa > Chordata > Mammalia > Artiodactyla > Cervidae > Muntiacus > Muntiacus reevesi. Next base: position 116,548,593 of record NC_089253.1, on the reverse strand, counting down.
TCCTAAGGGCAATCCATCGAACATCCGGGAATATGACCATTCTCCCATCACCATCCACCTCGTCCTAAGTCCCTACTCGTTCTCAGAGAGTCGTGTCCAGACAGAACCTAAAGTCTTTCCCAGACCAGCATGGGATCTGGCAAGTTGTTTGGACCATAGGCATCCCTCACAGAGCTCCTTAGAGACGGGTTCATAAGACAGTGTTGTTAACTATAGTCACCAACCTGTCCATTAGGTCCCCAGAAGTTATTCTAACTGGAAGTTTGTACCCTTTGACCAACATCTCTCCTTATCTTCTACCTCCAAACCTCTGGCAACTACCATTCTTTTCTGTTTCTATGAGTTCAGCTCTTTTAGATTCCACATGTAAGTGAGAACATACAGTGTTTATCTTTCTCTGACTTATTTCACTAAGCGTAATGCCCTCTGTGGTTCATGGGGTCGCAGAGCTGGACATGACTGAGCGACTGAACTGAATGGAATGCCCTCTAGGTACATCCATTTTGTTGAAGATTTCAAAAGTTCCTTCCTTTTTTTTTTTTTTTTTTTTGGTTTTTTTTTTTTGTTCCTTCCTTTTTTATGGGTAAATTGTTTTTTTAAAAAGTTTTATATTGGAGTATAGTTGATTTACAATGTTATCTTAGTTTCAGGTATACAGCAAAGTGATTCAGTACGCATATACATACATCTGTTATTTTTCAGTTTCTTTCTCCTCAAGGTTATTTCAAAATATTCAGTAGAGTTCCCTATACTATACAGAAGGCCCTTGTTGATTTTCTATTTTATAGACAGTAGTGTGTATATGTTGGGCTTCCCAGGTGGTACTAGTGGTAAGGAAACTGCCTGCCAATGCAGGAGATGTAAGAGATGCAGTTTCGAACCCTGGGTTGGGAAGATGCCCTGGAGGAGGGCATGGCAACCCACTCCAGTATTCTTGCCCGGAGGATCTCATGGACAGAGGAGCCTGGCACATTACAGTCCCTGGGGTCGAAAAGAGTTGGACACGACTGAAGCAACTGAGAAAGCACACACACGGTGTATATATGTTAATCCCAACATCCTAATTTACCCCTTCCCTCCCCCCGACATTTCCCCTTTGGTAACAATTTATTTTCCATATCTGTGAGTCTGTTTCTGTTTTATAAATAATTCATTTGTATTTTTTTTATTTTGGATTTCACATTATCCATCTTTCTCTGATATCATGTTATTCATCTTTCTCTGTCTGATTTACTCCACTTAATATGTTAATCTCTAGGTCTATCCATATTGCTGAAAATGGCATTACTTCATTCTTGTTATGGCTGAGTAGCATTCCATGGTGTGTATGTGTGTGTGTATACATATACCACATCTTCCTTTTCCATTCATCTGTTAATGGGTGCTTAGGCTGCTTCCACATCTTGCCTATTGTAAAAATAATGCTATGAACATTGAAGTGCGTGTATACTTTTCAGTAGTGTTTTCATTTTCTTCTGGTATATATATACTCAGGGGTAGAATTGTTAGATTATATGGTAGTTCTATTTTCAGCTTTTTAAGGAATCTCCATACTGTTTACCCCACTGGCTGCGCCAACTTACGTTCTTGCCAACTGTCTACGAGAGTTCTCTTTTCTCCACAGCTCCTCCAGCATTTGTTATTTTGGTCTTTTTGATGATAGTCATTCTGACAAGTGTGATGTATTATCTCATTGTGGCTTTGATTTGCGTGTCTCTGATGATTAGTGGGGATGAGCACCTTTTCATGTGCCTGCTGGTCATCTGAATATCTTCTCATTTTTTAATTGGGTTGTTTGAGTTTCTTTATATTGGGTTGTATGAGCTATTTATATATTTTGGATGTTAACCCTTTATTGATCATATCATTTGCAAATATTTCCTCCTGTTCAATAGGTTCTCTTTTTGTTATGTCAATGGCTTCCTTCTTGTACAAAAGCTTTTAAGTTTAACTAGGTTCCATTTGTTTATTTTTGCTTTTGTTTCCTTTGCCTTAAAGTATTGGTACAAAAAAAATGTTACTACAATTTCTGTTACAGAGAATGCTGCCTATGTCTTCCTCTAAGAGTTTTATAGTATCCAGGCTTACAAATAGGTCTTTAATCCATATTGAGTTTATTTTTGTATATGGTGTGAGAAAATGTCCTAATTTATTCTTTTGCATGTAGCTGTCCAGTTCCCCAGTACCACTTCTTGAAGAGACTGTCTTTACTCCACCGTATATTCTTGCTTTCTTCGTCATAGAGCAATTGACCATAAGTATGTGGGTTTATTTCTTAGCTCTCTATTTTGTCCCGTTTATCTGTGTGTCTGTTTCTGTGCTACTACCGTGAAGTTTTCATTATTGCAGTTTTGGTTTTGCCTACTCAGGCTTTTCTGTGTTTCCACACAACTTTTTAAAATATGTGTTCTACATCAGTGGAAAATGTCATTGGTATTTTTGATAGGGATTGTACTGAATTGGTAGATGGACTTCGGTGGTGGTAGTAGGATCATTTTCACAATGTTTTTTTTCCAATCCATGAACACGGTATATGTTTCCCTCTGTTCATGTTGCCTTCTATTTCCTTCATCAATGTCTTGTAGTTTTCTGAGAATAGGTCTTTTACCTCCTTAAGTTAACTCATTTAATTCCTAACGTAATTCTGTGAGGGGGTAGCAAAGTCAGTCTCCTTGGCTTTGTTGCCCCTGTTTTAATTTGCTAGGGATTCTGGAGCCTGGAAGTCCGAGGCCCAAGTGTTTCCAGGGTTGTCTCCTTCTGAGGCCTGTGAAGAAAGCATCTGTCCCAAGCCTCTCTCACTGGTTTGGCTTCTCCCTGTGTCTCTTCACATTTCGTCCCTCTATTTGAGTCTGTCTCTGTCCAAATCTCCCATTTGAAAATGACTCCAGTCTTATTGGATATGGGCCTACTCTACTGACCTCCTTTTAACTTGATTACCTAACTTTAAAGACCCTGTCTTCAAATACGGTCACATTCTGAGGTACTGAGGGTTATGGCTTCAACACAAGTGTGGGGGTGGTGGACGGGCACAGCTCAACCCATAGCAATCCCCCCATTACTGAACTGTAGGTTTCATAAGAAAGATACAGTCAAGCTAGTGCTGGCTGCCTCAGTGAGGTGGAGTCAGGGGACAGCCTATGCTATGCACAAGTCACTCACAATTCATAAATCCACTTACTAGGATCATCATCCATGAGTGAAGCCTTCTATTATCAAGACTCACTTACCAAAAACAATGCAAACAAACAAACAAACAAAAAACAGGACCCAAATGGAGTCACTTGTGCTGAACGCACATCACCAAAGTAAAACTCAATACCTATCTAATTGCAGGTTCAGTCCATCTGCAATTTCCTGGTCAGCAATAGTATGGAAATCCACCCAGTAGACCCTTTCCATCCCCAAAGAAGGATGTGGTAATTGTTCTTTCTTTCACCTGCCCCAATCTACCTATAAAAACCTCCTATTTGGTATGATCCTTAGTGTTCCTTGCTAATTACTGAATGGGCTGCCATTCAATTCATGAATCCCTGGATAAAGCCAATAACCCTATCTTAAATTTACTCAGTGAATGTTTGCTTTTTAACACACCAAAAAGTCAAATATTTTGCTTTTGTAAAGAGATACCAAAAGATCTAGATTGAATTAGACTTTGATTCCAGGATCAGCCACCTCTTTAACTCTTAGTGACCCTGGGAAGTCCTGTAGGTTCATTTCAAGAGTCAGCAAGGCCTGGGACAGCTACTAAAGCAACCTCTGAGAAACTGAGCGGAAAGAACAAGAAAGAAAAACTATATTAGGAGGGATGTGAACTCAAGGAGAAGGAAGTAGAGTGTTGGAGGAAAGAGGAAGGAAAAAGGAGGTCAGAGAGCTGCAAACAGCCTCCAAACAACTGAGATTTAAATTGCACCCCTCACTGGAGATCAAAGTAACATATGCAAATATGTTTTCAAAGGTAAAAAGTGCTATGCAATTGTGGAGTGTTCTTTTCTAAGGCAGAAATACCCAGGCATTGTACCCTTTGGAAACTGGTACTCTGTGTTTTCTGGCCAACTGCTGCCTAGTCTTTCCTTCACTGAATTTTTTAGCCACAAATAAATTATAACTCTTTTGTTAGTCACCAGCATCCATCTTCATTGCTTTGAGGAGGTTTGTGTTATAATCAGGAAATGTGAAAAACTTCCAGGTCACATTAACCTCTGTGCTAACTTAACTGGGAGTGTCAGCTTGGAACACTTCTGTTCCTCCTATTGTTGTTTAGTCACCAAGTTGTGTCCAACTCTTTTACAGCTCCATGGACTGTAGCCCGCCAGGCTCCTCTGTCCATGGGATTTCCCAGGCAAGAGCAGTGGAGTGGGTTGCCATTTCCTTCTCCAGGCCCCTTCCTCCTGATGTCCTGGAAAACTCTTATTATAGAAGCCAAGCGAGGTGGAGTAAATGACCTCAGATCTCATATTTTTCTCCTGGTGAATAATAATTCATCTGTGTTCCAGAGCCTTCCAACCACTGATTCTCAAAGCTACCCAAGGTCAACCTCAAATGGACCCAAGAAAGCAAGTCTTTCCTTTAGTCCTTTCAGACAAACTATTTACAAATACATACACTCAGGTTTTCATGTACATCTAAGACCTACTCCCTAGTAGCTTGAAAAGTGAATTATTAAAAGATAATCTAATTTGGAATTCATAAGCCAGAATCAATGAGATATCAGTTCTTATTGAGGATTTCTAATTTCTGAGTTAGCATCTCATCATGAAGCCTGGCTTTCAAGGAAAACTCTGATAGAGACTTGTCTACGCCCAACCATCTCTGGACCAGTGCTTTGTCATTAGCCTACTGCTAGTATTGCTACGTTTAGATCAAGGTCTTCAATTGTTGTCATTCTTGCTTTAATTATAATTTATTGCTAACTTAGCTTCATCATTATCATGTTACTTATGATTTGTTTGATTAGCCTTGAAGCAATTAGTGTTGCATATTTGCTTCAACTGTATTTTTTGGCCTCTAATTTTCCAGTAATTACACCTAAAAACAATTATGAATTGCTATTTGAATATGAATCATGTATGCCATGATTGCTAAAGCACATTGACACTTAATTCCCCCAAATACACTTCACAGTGGCCCCTCAGTAGTATTCCTGAGTTATTTTACCATTGGTATGTGAGAAAGGATGGGGTTGACTGGCTGTGGTCTATTTTGCCCAGCATAGAGTGGAAAGAGAAGGTTGAAAACCACTGTCTTGGCCTGGAAGAATAAACAATTGAATATACAGCACATTTTGCAAACAGCTTACAAATGGCACATGCAAACTCATTTCCCTTGATCGATGCCTGGAAAATAAACATCCACGATTACCTTCTTTCACTCCCTACTCAGCTGCAGCCTCACAATGGGTGTAGCAGAAAGTAATGGTGTCTGACCAATCAAGCGGCCAGGCATCGGTAAGGAATGGTAATGGGGCGGGGCTGTCCCCAGCAAAGATTTCAGGGCAACTGTAAATATGAGTGGGCAGGGTCACAAGCAAAACCGAGTTCTGCAAATAGTGGCCGAAGCTTGCAACTTTAGGTTTCTGTTCAGGGTTGTGATAACGGCGGGTTGTACCTTAGTAAATGGCAGTGACCATGAAAGCCCAAATGGACTTTGGAAGACTGGGCATTAATTCCCATACTCAAGCAGCCCTCAGAGCTGGGTCTGGATTGACCTCAGGCATGACTGTGGTCTCTCCTCTCCTGTGGATCCTGCTGAATTTTATTTGTGTCTCTTTTGTATCCTTGTTTTCTGTCTTTCTTTAAAGTGGTTTGTAAAGGTCTCATTTCCTTGCAGACTTTATTTCTTTGAGGATAGGACCAGGTTTTATCCATCTTTAGGAGGCAATTTGGCAGAGTGAGAGGAGTGGAGTTGAGGGATCAGCCTTCTTTTAGAGTTGTCTCTATTCTAAGTATTGAAAACCCAACTCAAGCTTACATCAAAGAAACAAACAAGCAAACAAAAACAAAACCAAATACCAAAACAAAGTATTGATACATAGTGGTATTATTAGTTTACATTATGACTTAATCCAAAGACTATGAGACTTTCAAGTCTCTCTAATAAACAGAAGGATGGGTGGAGAGCTGGACATGTAGAGATGGAGATACATATCTCAATTTCTGTCCTTGTTTCATACACACACTCAATTCTGCTTCTTTCTGTAATTGCTCTCATGTTTTCCTACAAACATGCTTCCTCCATACAAGTGGTGGTAATGCTTGTCAATAGTTTATTCCATTTCTGCTTAGCAATTCACAGGGGGAAAGGACTTCTCATTCCCAGATCAGCAAAGACAAGTCCAAGGAAGTCTCTGATTGGCCAGATCTCAATTGCAAGCTTACCCCAGGGATGGGGTAAGCATTTTTGTGAAGGACAGTCCCACCAGAACATTCTGGTAGGGTGGAGAGAGGAAATTTCCTTGAGCAAAGGGTATTTTGTAAATACTGTCACCAAAAATAAGGATTCGGGTGGTGGGGATGGGGACGGAGCTGAATCTGGGCAGACAAAACAGCAACTGTCCATTTCTATCAATAGGATGCTGTATATAAGAGGACAGTGCCTTGGACTAACGTTAAACTGAACATCCACTTCTTCCTTCTTCTGGCAGCTCTCAGTCCCTCTGTTCTTGGAACTTCCTACTTCCTTCCCTAAATATCCTTGTCCCGGCCACACCCAAAGTCACTTCTGAGGCTGTTGGGGAACTGCAGCTGAAAGGGGTTGAAAGGACCCTGCCCTGCCTGACTTCTCTCCAGGAGCAGGAGAGAAAAGATGCTTACCATCTAGGATAGAAGGAAGGTTCACAGGAAGATCAGAAAGCTGTAGTAGAAAAGAAAGCTAGCCCCCGAGGCCATGATCAGGCCTGTTCTCTCAGCACAGGAACTGGAACACAGCATGTCCCATTAGAACCAGTGGCAGGGTTCAGGGAGGTGCCATTCAACTGCCAGGCAGGGCGTCTTCTCTTTCCTCTTTTCCCTCCCCTTCTCCTTTTTCTCTTCTCTGCTGCTTCCACATTTTTTAGAGAACTCCAGCAGTTCCTTCCTTTGCCAGAGGCTCAGTGGGTGGAATGCTACTGTCCAGAGCTGAGGCGTCATAGCAGGAAGCAGAGAGTAGTTTAAACTCAGGCCACAGTGGGGCCTACAGGTGGGGGGCATAGCTGGTTTCAGTCCAGTAACCTGCTCCATGGGGCTTTTCTTGGAGTCCGAAGCAAAGAAGATATCTGCGAGGAGGTGGTTGACAGACCAGGCTCCTGGGCCCATAGCAAGTGTGGCCCTGGCAATGGATTCAGTGCCAGTGGGGATCGGGATTGGGGTGGGGGTGTGGGGAACGACCACACCTGCACGAGGGTTTGTGCTGAGTCCTTGTTTTTTGTTGTTTTTATGTAATTTTAGGCTTCCCTGGTGGCTCAGACGGTAAAGTGTTTGCCTGCAATGCGGGAGACCTGGGTTCCCTGAGTCAGGAAGATCCCCTGGAGAAGGAAATGGCAACCCACTCCAGTACTCTTGCCTGGGAAATTCCATGGACTGAGGAGCGTGGAAGGCTACAGTCCATGGGGTCGCAAAGAGTTGGACATGACTGAGCGACTTTGCTTTCTTTATTTTCTTTCTTTATATAATTTTATTTATTTACTATTTTTGGCTGTGCTGGCTTTCCTTACTGTGCACTGGGCTTTCTCTGGTTGTGGCGAGTGGGGGGTGACTCGCTAGTTGTGGTGCCTGGGCTTCTCACTGCCGTGGCTCCTCTTGAGCATGGGCTCTAGGGCGAGGCCTTCCGTAGTTACGGCCCATGGGCTCAGTAGCTGTGGCTACTGGGCCCTAGTGTTGGGGAAGCACAGTGACTGAAACCATCCACCCTGACCAGGCACCATAGTAACCATTTGGCAGGAAGTCCTGGCAAGGAACACAGAACTAATAAGCCACCACCCACCGGAAGAGTTTGGGAAAGATCAAAAGGAGACACCACATGTCCGACCACCTCCCAGAATCCTTCTCGCTGGCATCCATCGTGGCTGAACAAGGCATGCACCGCCAGGAAGGACTCTGAGTCAGAATGATGGGCTAAAGACAACCCGGAAACTAATCGCAGACACCATAAAACTGCGAGCCATGTGGCAGAGCAGTTCTCCCGGGTTCTTTACCCTACTGCTCTCCTCCCTGGCGCCCTTTCCAATAAAATCTCTTGCTTTGTCAGCACGTGTGTCTCCTCGGACAGCTCATTTCCAAGTGTTAGACCAGAGCCCAGTGTGGGGCCCTGGAGGGGGTCCCCCCTCCTGCAGCACTAGAGCACAGGCTCCTTAGTTGTGGCCCATGGGCTTAGCTGCTCTGAGCCATGGGGGATCTTCCTGTGTCTCCTGGACTGGCAGGTAGATTCCTTACCACTGAGCCACTGAGGAAGCCCCCCTTGTTTATCTTTTTATTTTGCCGTTGAAAGCATATTCCAGGAAGATTGGAGGTACGGGGACTTCCCTGGAGATCCAGTGGTTAGGACCAGGTGCTTCCAATGCAACAGTGTAAGTTTGATCCCCGGTGAGCGAACCAAGATCCCACATGCTATGCAGTGCTGCCAAGAAAATTAAAAAAAAAAAAAGACTGGAGGTACAGAGAGAAGGGAGTAATATGTGGTTTCTGAAGTTCTTGGCCGTGGCTGGGGACAAAGTGGCACAAGAGGTTAGGCACAGGAGAAGTTCAATGATTAAAGGTTAAAAACCACCTCGAGGGCGCTTGTGATGTACGGGAAAGAGAATGGGATGTGGAATCAGCAGATCTGAACTTAAAGCCTGATTCAATGCCTCATTCTCTGTGGGATCTTGGGCAGGTTACACTGCTCCTCTGGGCCTCAGTTTCCTCATCAGAAAAAATCAAGACAATAATACTTCACAGGGTGAAAATGAGTGTTGTCAAGATGAAAAAAACCGAATGCTGTTAATACGCCATTCCACTTTTCTGGGTCTACTACCTTCTCCAGGAAGCAATAGAGTGTAATTGTTAAGTGTTCAGTCTCTGAAATTTGACAGAACTGGGTTCAAACTCCCATTCTCAATTACAAATAGATATTTATGTATGTGATGAGATGTCTGGGATTTGCTTCAAAATAGTGCAGGAAGGGGAGAGTCAGTGAGGGTGTTATGAAGCAAGATTGGCCATGAGTTGATAATGGCTGAAACTGGGTGATGGCTACATGGGGAGACCTGGGTATCCATGGACACGTGGATACATCTGCCTACCTTGTATATACAGGCAGTCCTCACTTTGCATGGTTCCGATATGCATGGATTACAGTTACCATGGTTTAAGTTTAAGTAACACCAGTCTCCCCACAACACAACTCAACTTTCAGTTGCCACAGGATATTAACCGGAAGTCACTACACAAAGTACACACTTTGGTGCACAAATCACTGCATAAAAACAGATGTGCCTATCATCAGTGACTCACCACATCAGTTCTTTCACATTCTGTCTCTCGTGTTGGTCACTGCCCGTCTGTTACGTTTACACGCAGACAGAGAGCATGTGCTGAGTTGCCCCCCTTATCTCCTAGCAATAAACCTACGTGACATTTTGCAAAGATAGATAATCAAAAGAGGGAGTCAGCCAACAGAAATGAAAATGCACTAAGGAAATGAAGAGTGATAACACTGAACGCAGGTGAACTTGTAGGTAAATAGCCAACCGTGGGGAGGTCAGCCTTGCCGCCATTAAAGACTATGGATGCAGACAGAGGATTCAGTGAAGGCAAAGTAGGGAAAACAGTGGTGAAGAAAAGATGATGATATTCCAGAGGAACTGACTCTGGGAAAAACCCTCACATTGAAGGTACTCTTGGAAGAGTTTTGCAACATGGAAAGCTCAAAGGACCAAGTGCTGGAAGCTGATCTACCCTTAGAAAGAGCATGACAGTTCACCAAGGCAGAGAAAAGGTGCTCAGCCACTGTGTGACGTGAAGGCAAGCGCTATTCAAGCTATTCTGCATCTGTTCCTTACAAAGAAATAAGCACTTTCATTTTTAATGTTTTACTTATTTATTTATTTATTTTTAATGTTTTAAATTACAATGTACTAAGTAAATATTAGCTTTACTCTTTTTTTCATCTCCCTATGTATTTACGACTGATAGTAAGAGAAATTTTAATGTTTTGACAAAAATGTTTAAAGGTCACAAAATAATTGTAAGTTTTTCATTGTTTATTAAAATTGCATTGTGTGGTTTTAGCTTACATGTTTACATTTTTACAGTCCTGTGCTACTGTGAAAGTTTTCCATTTTGCTATTTTCAATACTGAATAGTTTTTTTTTCTAATCCCCATTCAACCGCTTTCTTATGAAAATTATTTAATCTTCCCTTGTCTCAGTTTCCTCAACTGTCACATGAGATAACAATAGCATTCATTTTGCTAGATTGTTGTGAAGATTTAACAAGTTAATGCCTGTCAAGTACTCAGTAGAGTGAATGACATTAATAAAAGATTTCGTGAACAGTGGTTGTTATTATATTTATAGACCTGAACCAGAGAGACAGAAGGCCCAGAGAGGTCACAGAGTATCAAAGTATTGCTGCCTTCTGCTACACGGAAGGATTTCAGTATAACTTTTTCTCAAGGAGCCTCCAATTACTTTTTTTATAATTACTTTTATTCTATTATTGGAGTATAGTTGCATTACAATGCCATTTTAGTGTCTATTGTACAACAAAGTGAATCAGCTGTATGTATACATATATGCCTTCCCTCTTGAGTGGAGCCTCCAATTCCGAAAAATGACACAGAGATATTTCTCAGTGTCTGTCCCTTTTTTTTTTTTCACTATTACCACCCCACTCCCACTCCACAGGAGCCTTTTTAGAAGTCTTTCCCCTAATCTACTCCCACTGTGAAATATTAATAGCATGTGTTAGTTGCTCAGCTGTGTCCAACTCTTTACAACCCCATGAACAGTAGCCCACCAGGCTCCTCTGTCCATGGAATTCTCCAGGCAAGAATACAGGAGTGGGGAGCCATTTTCTTCTCCAAGGGATCTCCCAGACTCAGGGATCAAACCCAGGTCTCCTGCAATGCAGCCTGAGCCACCAGGGAAGTCCATTAATTGGATAGAAAATATACTAAATATTCATGTGTTTATGTACTATATGCATACTTGTGTTTTACACAGAAAAGGAATAAAGTCCCACCCCAATCAATATTTTACCCTCTTGGGAGGATATCATTGCTATTGAGAATGCATGATGTATTACAGATGAAGATCTAGCAGACATGTTGATTGGCTATTCAACGTCCTTATTGCCATCTTCATCTTCCTACCACTAACCCCTGTCCCATCCTCCACTCTCTGCTTTCTCCTTTCTAAGAGAACCCTAAATATTGCATTTATTTATTTATGTTAATCCACTGTCACAGATGGGGTCATGTACTTCATTAAGCCAGTTAGGTAACCCTGTTTTCTTTGCTAGTGATTTCACTAGTGATTGGTTAGGAATGGGTGTGTGATACAGTTCTGGGCAAGACGTGAGGGCAAATCTGACAGGTGGCTTTGGGGAAAGGTTTCTTCATGACTGAAAATGGACACACCAGAAGAGAGGGCCCAGTATTCCCTTTGGATGTTGGCAGGTCTAGATGTGTTACCATGTCTAGATCTTAAACTCTGAAAGGTAGCCTTTTATCTAGCCTTTTATTAGATGAGTTAGTTTAAGAACCCAACTAACATGCTTTAGATACGGAATGAATGGAAATAACCTAGGTTCTTGATGACATGGAGTTGCTGAACTAATCAATCCTGGAGCTGTCCTACCTTGAAACTTGTTACATGAGATAATATTCATATTTTTTCTTATTGCTTTGGCTTGCTGAGCTGCTTGTAGTCAGAAAGTAATGTGGGGGTGGGGGGAAAGCTATGACAACAAAATACTTTAGAAAAAATATCTTACTAAAAAGTCAAGGTATCCATATAAATTGAGGATCACTGCATTTGGAGATGAGGACTGGAAACACATTTCTGAATAATCTCATCTATATTCGTAACTCCAGCACCCAGACCCCTGAATTATCTGGGTTTGAATCCTATTCATCTATTGATCACATGGATGGCCTTGGTCAGTTACTCTTTAGAATGTCAATTGCCTTTTTAGTAAAATGAGATAAGAACATCTGTACTGGATTGTGAGAATCTTAAGAAATAATATCAACAAAGTGTTTAGAACCAGTCTGACACATATATAATATTTAATATATAAATAATATATAATAAAGAATTTATATATAATATATATGTGGGTTCCCCTGGTGACTCAGAGAGTAAAGAATCTGCCTGCAATGCAGGAGACCCGAGTTCGATCCCTGGGTTGGGAAGATCCCTTGGAGAAGGGAATGGCAACCCACTCTAATGTTCTTGCCTGGAGAATACCATGGACAGAGGAGCCTGTCAAGCTACAGTCCATAGAGTCAAAAAGAGTTGGACATGACTGAGAGACTCACACACACACACACACATGTAATAAAATGTACCTCTTACTATCATTTCTCTTACACTAATGGCTTCCAACACAACCTCTCCATCCCTGGCTGGTCCCAAATTTTCTCAGGTATTTTTACTTGATTGTTTCAATGCTATTATGAATCTAACTAACTTTCTGCCTCCTTCCTCTAAACCACACTTACCTTCCTAGGTTCTGGATCCAACACCCTTCACCTACATGAATTTCTACTTCAGTATCCTTAGAAAATGCATCTCTGCAAAGCCAGCTCCCTGATCCCTCAGGTGTTACCAAGATAAATGGTCTCCTCTAGTCTTCTATTGCATTTTGTGTCTCTCATATCACTTTTCATTATGAGTAGATAATAATCCTGTCTTCCCCAAATGTAAGCTCCTTGCAGATGGAGACTGTAATAGAAAGATTGCACAGCATCCTTTCTGCCATTCCCTAACTGTATCCTGATTTTCAATCAAGCATTTACTCTATGGTCCATTAGCTTAGAGGAAAGATGACTCCCACCCTCTATCTAAGGAGAGGGACTTTTATTGCCTAGCTGTAATCCTATCCTGCTTAGGACTGGGTTTTAGAATCAATCAATGCCTGACATTTCTTTCCACATGGGGATTGGTTTTGAAAGGTGCATGTGACCTGGTCTGACCACTGGAAAATAAGGTGAACTTTGCTAGGTAATTCTGGGAAAAAAGGGTCTATGCTTTTAAAAGCGAACCTTCATAAAAGCTGTGCTCTCTTCCATAAGTCCTAGTATCTAGAAGAGTCATTTGTCACAACGTGGGAAGACAAGCTGAAGAGGAGGCCTGTGCATAGAGTGGAGGTGACCTGGTAGCCACTGAATAATTCAACCCCAAAGCCTGCCCTACCTCTCAACTTCCATTTGCATAAGCCAAAAAAAACTGCTTATTAAATTGGGGTGACTTGTAACAGGAAGAGTCCTAACCGATACAGGGACTCTGTCTTCAACTTTGTACCCATTAGAGTATCTGTCACACGGCAGGCATTTGATAAATGCTTGTGTGTTGGATGAACCTGTGAGTCTGATATGGTTCCCTGCTGGCTCTCTGGATTTTGCCCACAGAGCAATTTTCTCCACACAAGGCCCCATCAGCTCCCCTCCTTGTTTGAACTTTTGGTAGGAGTAAGTTATTTTCTAAAGCTGAAACAAAGCGCCCTGGAGTGACAGGAATGTTCATGTCCATCCAGTCACGTTCTCGCTTGGAGATTTCCTGAAGGAAGACAGGCGAGTCTGAACTCACTGACTCTCATTTTTCTAGACTTTGGACTTCTGCCTTTAGATGGCAATTGTAGTTATCATTTCAACATACTTAGATGAAGGTTTAGGCTTATTACTTCCTGGCCATAACCCTGGAATCACATAATTTAATCAATAAGCTCTCTACAAACCACATTTTTAGGGTGGATTATTGTTATTATGTATTCAATCACCAAATAATTGAGATGCAAATTCCCGTAGAATGATAAAATTTCTGTTTTCTGTTATCATCTCATTTCTAGATGTAGATTATTAAGCATTTTATCGTCAATGAGTAGTATTTCTTGATTTGAATATTTATCCTGGGTCTAATTTCCTCCTGTCCCCATTCCTTACTGTTTTAAATGGTACTCCCTATCTTAGGGACTGCAAATGGGCCAGAGATCGGCACTGATCCTAAAGCAGACATCCATGGGTTCCCAGGACTGAGGAGATGGTCTTACATGAGCGTATCTGCCAACCACACTGCTTTGTACTGTGCTTGGCCAGCTAGGTAAATCATCTCTCAGATGAATGTGAGATTCATCTGAATGTGAACCATAGATAGAGAGGGACACATAATGAGGAATGCAAAAACTTAAGCTCAACCACATTAAAATTAAGTACCTCTGTTCATCAAAAGACCAGACAAACAGTGAAACGATAAGCCATAAAATGAAAGAAAATGTTTCCAACATTATGCAAGTGATTGTTACAAAGAAGAATTCCTAAAAATTAACGTGAAAGAGATAGACAAACCCAACAGCTCTATGGAAAAGTTCTGGTGCCCCTTTAATGGACACCAAGGGGAAAATCCAAATGGCCAATAAACAATATGACAAAATATTCAACCTCATGTGAATGAGGCTGAAGCCCCAAGTGTGACTGAAGCCCCAATAAGACACCATTGTACATCCACCAGATTAGCAAAAATAAAATATCTGAAAGTAACTGAGACTTCCCTGGTAGTCCAGGGATTAAGAATATGCCTTGCAATGGAGGGGACATGGGTTCAATCCCTGGTGGGGAAGAAAGATCCCACATGTCTTGGAACAACTAAGTCCATGTGCCACAACTACTGAACCCTCATGCCACACCTAGAGAGTCCAAGTGCCACAAGGAAAGTTCCCGCATGATGCAAGGAAGATTCTGCTTGCTGCAACTAAGACCCAACACAGTCAAATAAATAAATATGTAAAATTTTTAAAATATCTTAAAATAACAAATATAGACAAGTGTATGAAACAAAGTGAACACAAATACAGTGCGGGAGGGAGTATAATTGCTACAACTGCTTTGAGAGAGTTTGGCACTATTGAGTACTTTATGACTCATCAATTGCACTCCTAAGAATGTACCCCAGAGAAATCTGTCCACATGTGCACCAAGAAACATGTAAAAGAATGTTCCGAACATAATAGCAAAAACCAGAGACAATCTAAATAACTGTGAATGATAGAATGGATGAATAAATTATGGCATGTTCTCACAACAAAACACTACTGGGCAATGAAAATGAATGAGCAATAGCCAAGCTGGCAGGAAGTGGTAAAAGAGTATGGAAGAGATGTGGCCATTTTTCTTCAAGGCTGATGGCTTTGTCTTCTGGGAGGTTCTTCTTTATCTATTTTCCTCTCTCAGAACACCTGAACTTTGGATTAAGTTTTGGGTTAAGCCCTCTTTGGAGCTAAGCAGATTTCATAGTCGGCTTCCTGCTGGTGCAGACGTTGGGGTCCAAGTGTGGCTTTATGTTTTCAACACTTGACACTGGGAGGTTTCTTTATTTTTTTTGGCAATGCTTGTAAAACTGAGGTTTCGGTCAGTTCCATGAGCCAGTCACCATTCCCAAGTTCTTCTCTGAGCGTAGTTCTTCAAGCTGCTTTATTTCTTTGCTTCCTTGGTCAACCAGTGATTTTCTCTCATTTTAATGATGGCTTCCTCAAGTCCAGGGCTTCCCAGGTGGCTTGATGAAAAAGAATCCGCCTGCCAATGCAGGAGACACAGGAGACTCAAGTCCAATCCTTGGCTTGGGAAGATACCCTGGAGGAGGAAACAGCAACCCACTTGCCTGGAAAATCCCATGGACAGAGGAGCCTGTTGGGCTACAGCCCATGAAGTTGCAGAGTCGGACATGACTGAGCACACACACAGGCACCTGAGTCCATCTGAAACAACAGGCTGCATTACAAACCCTTAAACCCTTAGTCTCATCTTTGGCACAGGCCTGGTGCTTGGTTTAGCCGAGAAGTTTTAATGAGCCTTTGAAAAATGCTTTGGACAACTACAATTTTCTCTTCTTGTTTTGAGTAAAGAAGCATCTGGCTTTTCTAACTCTGTAAAAATCCACGATTCTGGTCTTACTCGGTAACCTGGCCACTTCTTGTCTGCACTTGTAATAACAGGAAGAAGCAATCAGTACATGTTGAAAATGGAGTGTTACACAGCTACTTCCTCTGGAATTAGGGGCTTAGTCGGTGAGTGGTCTGTCCTTCAAAGTATCGCAGATGACAATCTTGTCAAATGTTTTTGCTTCGGCATACAAGGACACTGGCTTTCCAGTAAAGAATGTCAATTTTTTTTTAAATCTCTTAACCACTGAGACAATGACATATATTTTGAGTTTTTGTAATGACAATACCATGCTTTTGGAATCAATTTCTGTATTACTTAGAGTAAGGCTATAGATGAGTAACAAAAAGACTCCTCAATAATCCCACATGTTCAAGATGACAGAAGCTTACTTCTTTTTCAGTTAACTGTCCAGGCTGGTTCTGCCTCACGTGATCACTCAGGGATTGTTCCTCCATTCCCTGGGCCTTGACATGATCTGCATAATCAAGGCTGAGTCATTGCCTTGTCAGGGTCTTGGTGGGTGAGAAGGGGGAAGAGACTGGGGAGGAGACAGACCCAGATCTTAAGGTGTGGGCCTGGCAAGGCACACAGCACTTCTGCTCACATTCCTTTGGAAGACATTTAACAGTTGGCCGTATCTAACTCCGAGGAAGGCTGGGAGATGTGGCAAGGATAAAGGGAAGAACAGATCTGGGGGGACCATTAAGGTTATTGTACCCCCAAATTTTCAGTCTCAAGCCTTCAACTTAGTTTGCAGCTCTGGAAATAGTTTGAGACTCACGATATCGGCCACAAAGTCAGAACTTCATAGAAGACCAAAAATGCCAGAAGTCCTCCTTTCATGTTTAATACCTATGAAAAAGGCATGCAATTTCAGAAGCCGCTGGCTAACGTAGTGGGGCATTGAAATCTTAAACAATTTTTAGCAGGCCAGATAAAGTAAAAAGAAATTAATTGTGCCGGTCTCAACCCACTCCAGTGTTCTTGCCTGGAGAATCCCAGGGATGGGGGAGCCCGATGGCTGCCGTCTATGGGGTCACACAGAGTCGGACATGACTGAAGTGACTTAGCAGCATTATTACTAGTTTCACATCTATAAAATTTCATAGATAAGTTCTTTTTTTTTCTTCCAAGGAGTATCTTTTATTTTTTTTTAATTTTTTTTCATTTATTTTTATTAGTTGGAGGCTAATTACTTTACAATATTGTAGTGGTTTTTGCCATACATTGATATGAATCAGCCATGGATTTACATGTGTTTCCCCATCCTGAACCCCCCTCCCACCTCCCTCCCCATCCCATCTCTCTGGGTCATCCTAGTACACCAGCCCCGAGCATTTGTCTCATGCATCCAACCTGGACTGGCGATCTGTTTCACACTTGATAATATACATGTTTTGACGCTGTTCTCTCAGATCATCCCACCGTCACCTTTTCCCACAGAGTCCAAAAGTCTTTTCTATACATCTGTGTCTCTTTTTCTGTCTTGCATATAGGGTTATTGTTACCACATAGATAAGTTCTTCAGTAAAAAAAAGAACATAAAGATGATGATGAAGAAGAGAAAGAAAAAGGAAGGAAGGAAGAAGGAAGAAAGAAAGACAAACTCAGAGGAATGAATAAAGAAGATGTGATACATATATACAATGAAATATTACTCAGTCATAAAAGGAACAAAACTGTGCCATTTGCAGAGATGTGGATGGACCTAGAGACTCATACAGAGTAAGTCAGAAAGAGAAAAACACATATCATATAATATTGCTTATATGTGGAATCTAGAAAAATGATACAGATGAACTTATTTGCAAAGCAGAAACAGAGACAGATGTAGAGAACAAATGCATGAATATGAAGGATGGCAGGGTGTAGGATGAATTGGGAGGTTGGGATTGACTACTATGTATAAAACAGATAACTAACGAGGACCTAACAATTTGAAAATTTAAAAAAAAAAACAATGTGAATTCCATCTCAGAAAAAAAAGAGACAAACCCAGCACCATACTTGCCATAAAGTAAGCACTTAAATCTCAGTTCTTGTCCCTTGTGAGTTTCTTTTCAGAGTATTTATTCGCCTCGTGGGGATGTCCTGGCTCACTTTAGAAAAAGATGATGTGATTCAGGATAGTGGAGGGAGCTGATGTAGCCCAAAGACCCTAGAGCTCAGAGATCAAGACCATGAGGCCGTGGAGGCCAAGAGAAAACGTGAAGGGCCGCTCACCAAGACCTCCCCTGGCTGTCAAGCCCCTCCTCACCCCTCTTCTCTCTAGCCTCATTGACTGCCTGCTCCAATTCCACCTTGTTAAGCTGCTCTCTCTGCTTTACAGTGGAAAGGAAATACAGCCCACCGTAAAGCCTGCAAGGCTTCCAGCAGCGGGGGGCAAAGGCAGGGCGTGCATGGCCCGGGGAAGCTCATCCACCTCTCTCTGTGCACTGCACTGGCGAGGACAGTCTGATTTCCTAGCGGCCACTTGGGTTCCTGTTTGCTCCGTTTAGGCGAGCTCGAAAGTGCAAGAAGGTGATGTGATAGATTTGCCCCAACTTTCAGTAGGATTATGAAACAGAAGCCTCTATTTCTAAATATCTGAATAAAGTCCTGTTTGGGTTGCTTAAGCCAAAGTTCACTCATGTTGACTCTAAATCCTTTTGCTGGACTATGTTCACAGTGAGGAGGTGGCCAGCCACACGGAAAGGAGGGAACAGAACAAGACAGAAAAGGCATCACCATCTGAGAAATTCCCGTGAGAGAATAAGCACGATGATTATTGTTTTGTCCTTTGTGAAATAAGCGCAACACACACACATGAATCAACACATCAACTATTTGCAAACCCTTGTGCTAGTTATGAGAAGGAAAGTGGGAAGAAGTGAATCAACACATCAACTATTTGCAAAACCTTGTGCTAGTTATGAGAAGGAAAGTGGGAAGAAGTCCTTTGCTTTACAGCCTTTCAGGTGGACAAAGAATAAAGAAAACCAGGGAGGACAAAAATGGTCTTAAAAGAAACACCATTTGCGAAGCAAAACATAGCATAGTTGGTATGTCACAATGGAGAGAGAATGAAAGAAATGCTGATGATTTGATGATTCACTTATTCAGCCATTCACTCCACGAACATTTAGGAAATACCGTCTCCGTCCCATCCATTGTGATGGAACTAGAGACACAAAAATCAGGTAGGACACAGACCCCGCCCACACAGGTAGAAGTGGGAGCCAAGTTGCTAAGTAAATAAAAGCCCAGGTATGTCATCAGAGCCTTTGTAGACACGGGTGCAAGGGTCAGGGTGATTCTAATCAGGTGGGGAGTCTGTGGGCAGAGGTCAAGAGGAGGCTTTCGAGAAGGGGTGTCTGGGGCAACAGCTGTGGCGCGTGAGGGGGCAGCAGCACGTGGAGGGCAGGCTCAGGGGCCGGGCTGGCAGGGCAGCCGTGTCTGTGTCCACTGACACCTGGGAAGCAACAGCGTCACGGGAAAGGCGCACATTCTAGGGAGAATGTGATGATGGCAGCTACTGAACCTTATGAGCGAGTTGGACTGCTGCTGGGAGACCCCTGCCCTCATCAGGCAGCTGGTTTTCAGGCTGCTGACACCTAAGTGGAACCAGAGCCACTTTGACGAAGCAAACAGCCGGCTGTCCCACTAAACCTCCTTTGAGGAAATGTTTCCCTAAAACTGCCACTCTGGAGCGAACAGAAAGCAGCTGGAGGACCCCAGGGATGCACTCTGAAGGTATACAAAGCTAAGCTGAAGGGCCTCCCTGGTGGTCCAGTGGCTAAGACTGTGCGCCCAATGCCGGGGGCCCGGATTTGATCCCTGGTCAGGGAACTAGATCTCATATGCCCCAACCAGCAGTTCTCATGCTGCAACTCAAGATCCCGCATGCCGTAACTGAGACTCGGTTCGATCAAGTAAACCAGTAAACAAATAAGCAAACACAAAGTTAAAAGCCTGGCTCTTTTTTTTTTTTTTTTTTTTTAATGCCACTTTCAGAATCTTAGTTCCCCGACCAGGGATTGAACCTTTGCTGCTTGCAGTGGAAATGCAGAGTCCTAATCACTGGCCTGCGGAGTAATTCCCAGAAGCCTGGCTCCCTATTTAACAGATGGACAAAACACTTGTATTAGTAAGAACTTATTAGTTGTCAGTAATAGACACTCAAGCTAGGATAAGTGAAAAAGATCAAGGTACCATAAAGATATAGGGCTGTCTCTTAACACCAGAGGGCGGCAAGGCATCCAGGCCCCAGGAAGACCCGACCTGGTGGATGGCTGCCCACCAGGGACCACGCTCCCCATCTCTGCTGCTCCCTGGGCAACCGCGTCCTCTGCCTGCCTGCCTGTCCGTCTCTCCCCCTCTCTTAACACAGCAGAACATGGTAGCCCACAGTGGTGTCCCTTCCATCTCACAGCTCCTACTTCATGGAAAGCCTGGACTCACTGGACACAGCTCCAGATGCCTGGGGGAGGGTTCTGACTCAGCCGAGTCTAGGAGTGCAGTCATGCTGTGCAGATGGCTGCTAGGAGCCAGCGCTGGGGCAAGGGGCAAGGGTTCCTGGGAGCTGGGCGGGCTCCCCAGAGGAGGTCAGCCTTAGTTCTTTAGAGGCCCTGAACCCTGAAGATAACAGTCATGGCCTCACCTGGTCATCAAACACATGTGATGAGTTAACATGTGTAAAGAAACGGCCATAGAGTATGTCCGTAGTAAATGGAGGTGATTATAATTATCATAATTGTCAATGAAGATAGCCCGTGATCTATTTTTAGGAAAACCCAATCCAGGAGGCCGGCATGCAACTTCTTTCCTCCACCAAAGACGCTCACATTAACACAAAGATGGGGGGCAAGGCCCCTCTTCCTTGGCCTCAACCCCCATCCCTCTCATTTCTCATGTCATAGTCACAGCCTAAAGCTCCCATCCCTACTTCCCCTGTAAGTTTTTCTGCTAATACAAATCAATCATTTACTCTTTGGGCCCTTGCCACTCCCACTGGTAATGGCAGTGTTTAGGAGTGTTAAGTTTATACAGTGATTATGTATCTTTCTTCTTTATTAAACTTTAAAGCCTTGGGTTGAGAGACCAATGTCCTGAACACTGAGTACATTGCCATGCATCTAGCGTTCACTTGATAATATTTGTTGATTCATGATGTGTTCACATCAAAGGCAATATCCATTTATGGACCCATAAAAGGAATCTCAAGAGCTCATTTATTTCAGGCCACTGCCTTCAGGTAGGGTAAGGTTTAAACGTATGTGTGTTTTATTCCCACTCTCCTGTAGGCCTATAACCACACAACGCGGGGTTTGGAAAAGACCTGGTGGGTCTAGTTCAGGCACCTTTGCAAATCAGGATGTGGGCCTCTGGCCTCCACATGGAGAGCTTACCTTAGCCATCCTGGAGGCTCACTCCAGCTCTAGTTTTTATTGTCTAGGGAATTATTCATATGAAAAATCTCAAATCTACCTCTGTGTCAATTCCACTAAATGTTCCTAACTCTGTTTATGAGTCCCCAAAGAGTCAGACACAACTTAGCGACTAGACAACAACAAACAAGAACAGAACTGATGGCTTTGTGATGGGCCTGGGACCCGGCACCATTCACTGCTCTGCAGCAATGCTCATACCTGGACAAATGTCTCCTCGAGCAAGAAAATAAAAAGAAACAATAAGGGACTAAAAATAACTGCTGTGCATGTAGGCAGTTGGGGCAAATTCTGGACCAAAGATAGAGCAGACTAAAAAGCCTCACGGCCACTTCTGAAGAACCAGGAGCAAAAACAGGGGGTTGGGAGCAACAGCAGGGTACTGCTCCTGCGCCCTGCACAAAACACCTCCTAAGACACCCCTCCAGTCTGACCCGGAACACATCCTTACCCTCACCCCATATGAGGAACCAGTTCAACCAGCCTTGGGGAGCAAGCAAGCAAGGGAACGTATTATTTGTTCTTGATCCCTCTGCTGCAGCAGGGATCCTGATAAAGCCTTTCCCGAATTTCTTGTTCAGCCTCTGATCAATTTCTGTTGATTAAGGAGATCAAGAACCCTGGTCAATAACACCCCTTCCCCATGGCAGCCTTCCTCGCACACAGAGTATCGGCCTAGTTCACTCTCTCGTGTCCCCTCTGAGCCTCTTCCCTTCCACCCAGTGTCCTTATGTCCTTCTCTGCTAGAGAAGGTTTACAGACATTTTGTCGGCCCTTTGGCACGTTGATACGTTGTGTTTCTCTTTGCTTCCCTTTCTGGGAGTTCAAAACCTAGTGCATAATCCTCAGTGTGGTCTGATGCCTGGGGGAATGGGATTGGAATTTTGCTCCGGATTTAGCTATTCTGATTTTTTTTAAGGCTGTGTAAATCTGAGTTAGGTTTTCTTCTGAGGGGGAGAACCATCACAATGTTAGCTCATATTAATATTGAAATTGTCATATCATTTTAAAAAATGGAAATTACTTTTTAAAAAATAATACACACTCATCATGGAAAATTCAGGGAAACAAGCAAAACAGGAAGGGAATAACAACAATGTAGTAACCCTTCCCTTTTAAAGATAACTATTGTTTACATTTGGGGATATATTCTTTTAGACATCACTTTCTATGCATAAACTCACACAAATACACACACTTAGTTTTACAAAAGTGGGATTGAGTGTCTGATAAATTTAAGATGGTTGCTAAGTCTTGGCTATTCTTCTCATTGAAAGGTGGGGTCTATTTCCTCTCCCCTGCTTCTGGGCTGGGCCTGCAACTGGTTCTAAAGGATAGAATATAGGGAAGAAACACAAGGTAATTTCCAAGGCTGGGCCTAAAGCAATCTCAGTTTCTGCCTTTATCTCTTGGAAGACTCTTCTTGGGGGCCAACCAGCATGCCATGAAGTATAACAGCCCCCTGGGGAACTGGAACTGGTGTCTGAGAACACATGGTTGGTTTTCAATCCTAGCTGTCAATCAGAATCATATGGAGGGCTATTAGAATGGAGATTCCTGGGCCCCATTTTCAAAGATTCTATTACACCAGCTGGTGTCAATGATCAACTATTGAGAATGAGGTCATTTTGGTCCTTCCAGTTACCCCAGAGTCCCAGTTAGTACCAAGGGATAGAAAACAATCCACACGACCATAAAAAAGTAATAAATTGTCATTTTAAATCATTAAGTTCAGGGGTAGTTTGTTACAACAGCAATAGATAGCTGAAACAATTGCACATAATGACACCAAATGGTAATACAGTGTTTCCTATGTGCTGGGGACAGTCATAAATTCTTTATACATATTAGTTCATGGATCCTTACAATAAATAATCCTATGAAGTAAACACTATGATTATATATTATTGTCCCTGTTTTATGGATGAGGAAACTGAGACACAGGGAAGATAGTTGCTCAGAGCTACACACTAAGTAATTGATGGTGCTGGAATTTGAATACAGAGTCCATCAGGTTCCAGAGACTTGCTCTAAACCACCATATCCCACTGCCTCTCTGCTGCTTCTCTCATTTAACCTACATGAACAATTTTCAGTGTCAATAAATATCAATCTACAAAGTCATACTTAAACGATCACATTTTGAAATCTTGAGTCGATTATCCAAAGTATTAGCAATCTCTCCTCGTTTTGAAATCCTCTTCATTGGGTATATATCCTATTAAAGCTGTCAAGTTGTTGATAAAATGTGTTGAATAGAACAGAGTTTAGGAGTTCCCTTGAACCCACCTGAGAGCTTCATCCAGAGGGACATCATTGAGCAATAATCTTTCAGTTCAGTTCAGTTCAGTCGCTCAGTCGTGTCCAACTCCTTGCGACCCCATGAATCGTAGCACACCAGGTCTCCCTGTCCATCACAAACTCCCGGAGTTTACTCAAATTCATGCCCATTGAGTCGGTGATGCCATCCAGCCATCTCATCCTCCGTCGACCCCTTCTCCTCCTGCCCCCAATCCCTCCCAGCATCAGGGTCTTCTCCAATGAGTTAACTCTTCGCGTGAGGTGGCCAAAGTACTGGAGTTTCAGCTTCAGTATCAGTCCTTCCAATGAACACCCAGGGCTGATCTCCTTTAGGATGGACTGGTTGGATCTCTCTGCAGTCCAAGGGACTCTCAAGAGTCTTCTCCAACACCACAGTTCAAAAACATCAATTTTTCGGCGCTCAGCTTTCTTCACAGTCCAACTCTCACATCCATAAATGACCACTGGAAAAACCATAGCCTTGACCAGACGGACGTTTGTTGGCAAAGTAATGTCTCTGCTTTTTAATATGCTGTCTAGGTTGGTCATAACTTTCCTTCCAAGGAGTAAGCGTCTTTTAATTTCATGGCTGCAGTCCCCATCCGCAGTGATTTTGGAGCCCAAAAAAATAAAGTCTGACACTGTTTCCACTGTCTCTCCATCTATTTCCCATGAGGTGATGGGATAAAATGCCATGATCTTAGTTTTCTGACAGTTAAGCTTTAAGCCAACTTTTTCACTCTCCTCTTTCACTTTCATCAAGAGGCTTTTTAGTTCCTCTTCACTCTCTGCCATAAGGGTGACAATAATCTTTAAGTACAGTTTATTCAACAATGTGGAATCTACCCAGGGTTCTGTTATCTTAGCCACTGATCCTCAAGCACAAGTTGGGAGATAGACAACATAGAAATTGGGTAGGCACTTGTTAAAACACAGATTCTTAGGCTTTGCCCCAGCCACTCCAGTAACTGAATCTCTGCAGATGTGGCCCAGGAATCTGCATTCTAATAGCCCTGTCATAATTCTGATGACAGCTAGGTATAGGAAGCACTGATTAAATCTCCATTTCTCCTCATCTGTATCAATAGCTCTGTCAAATCCCACACCATATTTCATGTACTAAACCTATGGGAACTTTCTAGCTGTCCTTCGAGAGGTGTCCTGACTCTGTTCTTACCGGATACATTTTTCTCTCTGGACAGTTTTCACTTCTAAAATGAGGATGTTGGATTAAGTTTCATAGTGGATGCTGTAGTATGCCCACACATCCTTCTTCAAGACTAAGTCACTTGTTTCCTCAACCGTTGGGCCGACTGACTGTTCACAGGTGGCCCAAGACCACATCTCCCCCAGAAGCATATCCTGTATCCAGCAAGTAGCTGAAGAGGAAGTGTGAAGACCCAGTCCCTTCATCCTCAAGGTGAGCCAGTTCTGAAGAACCATTCCATAGGGTTGACCTGAGATATTTATTACATCTGCATCACAGTTCAGTTCATCACTCT
This sequence comes from Muntiacus reevesi, assembly GCF_963930625.1. Lineage (NCBI taxonomy): Eukaryota > Metazoa > Chordata > Mammalia > Artiodactyla > Cervidae > Muntiacus > Muntiacus reevesi. The sequence continues at coordinate 116,523,251 of NC_089253.1, read as the reverse complement.
GCCATTTCTACTCCCTCTAGTCACCAACTGGGACAAGGAAATGGCAACCCACTCCTGTATTCTTGCCTAGAGAATCCAGTGGACAGAAGAGCCTGGTGGGCTGCTCTCCATAGGGTCGCACAGAGTCAGACACGACTGAAGCGACTTAGGATGCATGTATGCATTGGAGAAGGAAATGGCAACCCACGCCAGTGTTCTTGCCTGGAGAATCCCAGGGACAGAGGAGCCTAGTGGGCTGCTATCTGTGGGGTCGCACAGTGTCGGACACGACTGAAGTGACTTAGCAGCAGCAGCAGCCAGTCACCCATAGGTGTGGATGCCAAGGGCACTCAGCAAACTTTGTGGCTACAACCTCCATCTCGGTCAGTTTCCTAAGGGACTGATTGCCACAGTGACCTCCCATTCCCGATTCACAATAAAGTGACAGTGCAGACTCTCAAGACCTTTTTAACCGTCCTGGGCTCTCTGTTAAGCTCAAGAAAAGCCTTCTTATCATCCTCCTCCCATTCCTTCTCCATTCATGGAACAAACCTTCACTGTACTCCTACGACATGCCAGGCCCTGAGCTCAGAGATTTGCCTGTGTCTCCAGCAATGGAAAGAGAGCAAGCACTTAGGAGCTGAATGACTCCTCTGTCTTTTTGCCATTTGTTAACACTGTGCTCTTTCCCAGGCTATAGGACTAGCCCATCTTCCTGCTCTGAACATGACCCAGAGGGCCTTTTTATTGCCCTGATTGTGGTTGGCAGGGCCCTTCTTTGTAGGGACTTTAGGTTTTCTGACATCATTGTCATGAATTTATGTCTGTCTTTGCATTCTTCTTGTTAGATTTTGAGTTTATTCTCCCACCTCTAATAGCCAGGTTGGGCAAGGACCAACATACGTGTTTCATTCTTTCAGGACACTAATGCCTGTTTTACGCTTACTAGGCTTACAGTGGAAAATCTAGGGGAAATGAACTTAAGCCTTTCCAGAAGGGCTGAGGCAGAAGGGATTAGAGTTCAAATTTTCATCCGCAGGCAACAGTGGATTGAATCAGCCACATTTGCTGTTGCCACCCCTGTCTTGTCAACTCCAGCCCCTGAGGCACTCTGCAGCAGCATCCTTACTCCCTTCATGGATTTCCAGCCTCCCACCTTCTGTTCTGCATACTTCCCACTCCCTTCGCTGTCTATCATTTTCATTTTTCACTTGAGTCACAGTCACAGTTTACCTGAGTCATAGCGCATCTTTTCCAGGGATCACCATATTTTATGCTTTTTCTTGTATCGTATTGCAACATAAAAAGTTTGCCCAATGCACTTTAAGAAATCAAAGGGCTCTTTTCAGCTCTTTGCAATCACATCATGCTCAAGGGATCTTCGGATATAACAATCGAGCACAAGAGCAGAAAGGAATCAAACCCAAAATTTTCAGTGTATAAACGAGGAAACCAAGAAACAAGCAGGTTTCCAAAGGTCACACAGCAGTAACTGTCAGAACAGGAAAAATGGCACCTTCATTCAGCAAGGAAAGAGTCCATGAATATTATATTTTAGGAAGGGCTCTGTCTGTCAGAGGTGCTAATTTCTGTATGTTACCTAAGAATACTATTGGGGTTGGCCAAAAATCTCATTTTGTTATGCCTGATGTCCAAATCCCCAAGCGGGAAAACAGAAGGCTTCCAAGACAATGCAACTCGCAAAAAAGGGAAGTTTATTGCTGACTCGAGTCAGGGCTTACTGCCGCTACCAACGCAGTGGTGCAGGGTCCAAGAGCCCTGGGCCCAAGCAGTTACACAAATTTATAGGGTGAGCATAAGCAGTTGGTAGCTGGCTTAAGCGGATTGGTTACATGTTTGCAAAGTAATCTTATTGGCTCAAACCTTCTCGGGCTTTTGTCAAACTTGGGCGTTCGCGGGCTTTTCAGCTTTCCCCTGATAGGTTCCCTTTTTCTTACTGGGCGCATATTGATTGGCTGGCTCCAGGTGGCCTGATGGGGGTAGGGAATCTTACCAGTTCGGGGGAAATCTAAACTTAGGTCCGGGCCGCCTGTCATGGTGTTAGCCCAGGCAGTCTCACAATTTGAGTATGGAAAAACCCAAATGAGCTTTTTGGCCAACCCAGTTGCTCAATTACTGACAGAAGCAGGCATATCCTTATTAGTTAGGCCTCTTTTACTCCTCCTTAGGGGTCAAGACCAAGCCCTCAGTGCCCTGTTTGACTAGAACAGGACCAGAAGAATCCAAGTCCCAGTCCACCCAGTTCCAGAATTAACAAGTTGTCTGGCCTTAAAAACACCATTTAACAGCTGTGTCCCTGGACTGCCGGCTTCCCAAGTGGCGCTTGAGGTAAAGAACCCACCTCCCAATGCAGAAGACACAGGAGAAGCCGGTTTGATCCCTGGGTTGGGAAGATCCCCTGGTGAAGTGGCAACCCACTCCAGTATTCTTGTCTGGAGAATCCCATGGACAGAGGAGCCTGGTGGATGATGGCCCATGGGGTCACAAAGAATCGGACACAACTGAAGCGACTTAGCACACACGCACGCATCCTTGTATGCCCACCTTGCCTTGCTCCCACAGTTGTGGGGCATCTGGCAAGATAAAGGGACAGGGAGCCCTTTGCCCCAGGAGGAGCTGTCCTCTTTCCTGCTCACTGGAATCTTCCACGGAGCTCAAAATTGAGGTGGGGGGCCCGCAGGGGGAAGAGGTGGGGGGTGGCAGGGAGCAGGGGTGAATGAGGGTGGGACCTGGTGTCTGGGAAGCTTTTTAACTTTAAAGCTGCTCAGGTGATTCTGATATACAGTCAAGTGGGGAAGCCACTGACAAAGTATAAAAGACAAGCAGAAGAGGGAAAATCACTTACACTGTTAGCTAATAAGATGTCTTAGATTATCTGCACATTTTAAATTCTATTTAGAGTTGATTAAGGCTTCCCTGGTGACTCAGATGGTGAAGAATCTGCCAGCAATGCAGGAGACGTGAGATCTTTGGGTCAGGAAGATCCCCTGGAGAAGGGAATGGCAACCCACTCCAGTATTCTTGTCTGGGAAATCCCGTGGGTAGAGGAGCCTGGTGGGCTACAGTCCATGGGGTCGCAAAGAATCAGACATGATTCAGCCATTAAATAACAACAACAAACATTCTTGAGGTGACTTTGTAGAGCCATTAAAAAAGGGAACTGTTAATCATGCCTGGTAAGGAGGAGATAAGATACAGCAAATGTGATATGAATGGGCTTCCCAGGTGTCACCACGGTAAAGAATCCATTGGCCAGTAAAGAAGATGCAAGAGACTTGGGTTTGATTTCTGCATTGGGAACTTTCCCTGGAGGAGGAAATGGCAACCCACTCCCGTATTCTTGACTGAAAAATTCGATGGACAGAGGAGCCTGGCAGGCTACAGTCCATGGGTTGCAAAGATTCGGATACGACTGAGTGACTAACAGAGTTGATAACTAATTGCCTGCCTTTTTCAGGGCACGCAAAACCTTAATCTCAGGTCCCTTTCCTCCTAGAAAAGATGTCTATTACTTCAGTGACATTCCTCTTACCTTGCAGTCTACACACACACACACACACACACACCATGACTCATCTCCACCAGCCTCCATTCTGAAGTCAGATTCTAAGTCATGTCTTTTATCCTTTGACCTCTGAGTAATCAGCTTGGACGCAGTCTGTTCTTTCAGGTCCAGGAAAACAATCTGATTAGGGTCTGGAAAATGGTTTCACAGTAGCCCCAATCTCCACAGTGTGCTCTGTAAACCAGGCCCCTGATGTACTGCTTGGGAGAGGACGAGAGTCCTAGTTCTTTTTCAGTAATTCTGTGGCCTTGAGCAAACTGCTCAATCTCTAGGTCTCTGAGTTGATTATTATCATTCTGCTCATAACCTTTTACAAGCTAATATTTCCCTCCTTGTACAAGTGGAGAGTAAGCAGAAACTTGCTGCAGTGGCCTTCACATTAAAATGGGTAGGGATGAGAAGCATAAATGTGAAGAGCATTTCATTCAGTCCCTGAGACGCCAAGGTTACTCCTGTCTGCCCAGCCCCTGCTTCCTCTCTGGTGGGGGCAGAGCCTCCTTCCTTGGGGGAACTGCTTCTGTCCCCCTCCATACGCTGATCAGAGCGCCCTGGCCCATTCCTCCGGGGCCCCGGGGGTGGACACGTGACCCCAGCGTGACCATAACAAGAGCCTACTCATCCAGCCACAGCAATTGGTGTGGGGATTCATCTAATAACCAACCTAAAACCAACCAACCAACAAACAAAAAAACCAGGGATTTTTCCAAACAAAGCTGGTGGGGAAACTCTCCTTTCCTGTCAAGTCGCTATATAACTGCGACACCAGAGCTAGCTACCACACGAGGAGGCTGAGGGGGTGAGGCGGCCGTGCTGAGCGGCAAGGCTGTCAGAGACAGACACGGAAACAAGGAAAGAGAGCGCCGCGTGCTTTCTGTGGCCAAGTTCCCTCTGACCGTCCTGGCCATTTTCCTTCCGATTCTTTGAGCTAGCCCAAGCTTTCCACCCCTCTCCAAGGCCTCAACATGTCTTTTTCACTTGAGACAGCTTGTTTCAGAGTTTCTGTCACTTGCAACCCAGAGTCTTGATGAACAGAAGTATTCTGTCAGCTTCCTTCTCTACATTACCTTGTTTGTCTTTTTTAAAGATTTTTTGATATGGACCATTTTTAAAGTCTTTCTTGAATTTGTTACAATACTGCCTCTGTTTTATGTTCTGGTTTTTTCGGCTGAGAGGCATCTGGAATCTTAGTTCCCTGACCACGGGTTGAACCCCCAAACCCCTGCATTGGAAGGTAAAGTCTTAACCACTGGACGGCCAGGCAAGTCCCAACATACGCTTTTTGGAAACTTCAAAAATGTGAGGCTCTGTGTATCTGTGAGCTGAGTGTGCTCCTATCTTTCCTAGATCAGAGTCGGAAGCTTCAGTGGTTGCCTTGGTTACACTGGGGACTGTATTTCCCAGCATCGCCTTGCCTCTTTGATTCTAGAGAGAGTTGGCCAAAAGTGAGGTTGCATGAGCTGCGGGAGGCAGCTGTGGAGCAGTAGGCCCCACACTCCCACGGCCACTGGTGGCTGCAGCTCGTGAGGGGGACACACGGGTGCAGCCAGGCTCGAGTGTGTCCCCGCCCTTCCCCACCCCTCCGTGACCCCCACCACGCACCCTGAGATGCTTTGTCACCAACTCAGAGTAAATTCCTTATTCCATAATACTCATCGTGGTTCTGCTTCCATAACTTAACCCTGACTAAGACAAATGTCACCAGGTGAACCCTAAGAAGCTTCCTGCCTCCTCTGTTTCAAACCCACACCCAGTCCTTCTAACTCCACGGTGCTGCTCCCCGCTGGTCACTCATCTTTCCCCACCTCCATGTGTTCATGGGAAATCCGATCCTAGTCCTGCTCATCTTACTATTGTATTCTTTGCTGTCTCAAGCTACTCTGGCCTCTGGCCTTCGCCTGCTTCACTCTTACATGATTTCCTACTCTCCAGTCCAATCACAAGACTGCCTGGCAGGCAGCCTAGAGATTTGACACAGACTGGCATCCAGTGAAGGCGAAAGTTGAAACGTCCTGCCCAGAGACTCTCACTCCTAATTTCCATTTAGGAAATGTCACTAGAGAAGGAAATAAATACTCTCCAAGATGACTTATTGGGCACTGTGTGTTGCCTACAGAAGAGGCCAAAGAAACATTTTAAAAATGAATTAACAGCAAAACTATATGATGCGAAAATTTTCAAAGGAATATTTTAAAAATTAACGTGGTATGCTGTTGACCCATTTAGCCCTGCATGTGTGGGCTTGAAAATTTCTACTGGGATAGGCTTAAGATCTCTGCCAGCTCGTGATAATGGTTCAAAAGCTAGAGCTATTCATCTCAGCCTGGCCATTGCTCAATGTGTGACCTTGGCTGAGTCAGTTGGTGTCTCTAGGACCAGTCTAGGCTGGTCTGTACGGATTAGTGAAGTAAACAGAGGAAGATTTAAAAATCATGGTATCTCGGGCTTGGAAGCACTCTTACTCTTTTCATTCAGATAATTTTGAGGCTTTCTGAGAAAATGAAGCAATCATTGCTTCCTAACTTCATTCTCTTTACCTGGACAGTTTCTTTATTCATACTTTCTCTTCCCTTTTCATTTTAGAAAAATAAATACACTTTTTGTGGAGTTAAACTTCCCACTTATAATCTTGATCCCCTCTTCTGTTGTGGGCTTAAGACTCTTGCCTCCTTAATTATCCTCTTCTTATCTTGCGTCTTCCTCATTTCTCTTCTACCCACTCAATCCACTGAGAGGTCAAAGTGAAAAACACAAAAAGCAACAAAAATCCGTTTCATTCGTCCTTCAAGCTCTCCTTCTATTCCTCGTCAAATGCTTGGAGACAGTAATGTACGCTGGTGCCTTCAGCATGCGCTCAGTTGCCTCAGTTGTGTCTTGACTCTTTGCCTTCTTTACCTCATCCTTAAATTCTTACAATGCCAGTTTTGCCCTGGACTGTTTGTTGTGAGTCAGGTACTTCTAGGACTCCAACCTCTCACCCAGTGTTCTAGGCAAGGCAGTTGAGCCATGCTTCCCAGATCAGAACTGATATCACCAGTTTCCCAGAAGGACTAACTTGCAGTTGTCTGCCTGCTCTATGCTTTGCTATGCTGCTGTATGCTCTGGCGACTGTACCCTGGCTTTGACCTCTCTATCAGTCTATGTCTTCAGGATTTTAGGGACATATGAATTCTTCAAGGTCCTTTTCCTTGTCCTATGTGGTTCTTTAAATATCCCTATTTCTCCTAATACCATTGCTTTGTAAGAAGAGCCTTGGAAATTAGACTACAGGTTTACACAGGATGCTCATCGCTGCTGTGAAGTAGTCAGTACGATTGTTGCACACTTGATATTCCTGATGCTCTCTTTTTCGCTCATAATGATAGTATACTGTTCCGGTTCTCCTGTTCTTCTCTAACTACTGTTTCTTTAGTCGCTGTTTTTTTTTTTTTTTTTTTCCCTACCACCCCTTGTAGGTGTTCTTTAAAGGATGGTTCTTGGCTTTCTTTTTGGTGTCTCATATTGCATTGGCTTCCCAGGTGGCACAGTGGTAAAGAATCCAACTGCCCATGCAGGAGATGCAAGAGATATGGGTTTGATCCCTGGGTTGGGAAGATCCCCTGGAGGAGGAAATGGCAACCCACTTCAGTATTTTTGCCTGTAAGATTCCACAGAGAGTGGAGCCTGGAGGTCTACAATTCATGGGGTTGCAAAGAGTCAGACATGACTGAGTGACTGCATGCACACCACACACACATATCTCAGCCTTGGAAGCAACGTGAGGAAGCAACTGACCCTTGCTTGTCTCCATCAAACCCCACTGACTTTACTTGACCCCTCCCTCAGTTGGGGCCCTGTGGCCGTGTACCACTTGTCCCATCATTGCAGCCAGAAGCTGGGAGTGATGACTCAGGCCTCTGTTGGGACTCTGCCAAGAGCTGGGACAAGTGTCTAACAATATGATTTTCTCCAAACAGAGTTAGGCACCCTAAATTGTTTTTAATTATGATGTGTCTTTGGGTGTTTTTTAAAAAATGGAATTTCATTTATTTATTCTTTTGTTTCATTTTTTGGTCACAACTTACAAGACAGTGTGTGAAATCTCAGTTCCCTGATCAAGGATCAAACCTGTGCCTCCTGCATTGGAAGGGCAGAGTCTAAACAACTGGACTGCCAGGGAAGTCCCAGGCATACTAATTTTTAAAAGGACCCTGCGGCCCTGTTTGACAAGGGACATGGATAGTGGGGAGGATTGAGAGAACTGGGGACATGCAAGAGGAAGGATATATTGCAAACAAGAACCAATCGAGCCGATACTGGGCATCTACTAAGTGCTCCATGCTTTCTCTGTGTTGACATTTAAACCTCACAGCAACTCTGTGAGGTCGTTGTGTTTTCTCCAATTTACAAATGAAGGAACTGAGACCCAGTAATCTCCAGTAATTTTTCCAGTGGTCATGTATGGATGTGAGAGTTGGACTGTGAAGAAAGCTGAGCACAGGAAAATTGATGCTTTTGAACTGTGGTGTTGGAGAAGACTCTTGAGAGTCCCTTGGACTGCAAGGAGATCCAACCAGTCCATCCTAAAGGAGATCAGTCCTGGGTGTTCATTGGAAGGACTGATGCTGAAGCTGAAACTCCAATACTTTGGCCACCTGATGCAAGAGCTGACTCATTGGAAAAGACCCTGATGCTGGGAGAGATTGGGGACAGGAGGAGAATGGGTCGATGGAGGATGAGATGGCTGGATGGCATCACCGACTCAATGGGCATGAGTTTGAGTAAACTCCAGGAGTTGGTGATGGACAGGGAGGCCTGGCGTGCTGCGATTCTTGGGGTCGCAAAGAGTCGGACACGACTGAGCGACTGAACTGAACTGAACTGAATCTCCGGTAATGTGCCTTGAGTTGCACAACAAGTAAGTGGCAGATTGGGGATGCCAGACACTCTGGGGCATACTCTGACCTCTGTTCTTTTCCCATGTATAATCCTATACCTCTCTATTCATCTCTCAGTCATGTTTGATTAAGTGGCTTTTCTAATTTTCTAGTCAGAAGGAGCACTGGACCCTGGTGGGCCAGGGGCTAAGATTCTGCACTCCCAATGCAGGGGGCCCAGGTTCAACCCCTGGTCAGGGAACCACATGCTGCAACTAAGAGTTCATGTGCTGCAACTAAAGATCTGCAGGCCACAATTAAGACCCAAGGCAGTCAAATAAAAATAAATTAATTTAAAAAATTTTTAAAGAATTGAAAGTATTATTTTTAAAAAAAGAAGAAGGAAATTGGAAGCCAACCATCATATTTTATCACCTATCATCCCATATCATGTGTCATGTCACATCATATCACGTCAGTGGTTGGTTAGGTAAATTTATGATTTAACAATGAAGGTTACTTTCAGTCACACGGATTTGGTTATTCTCACCTCTGCCTTTTGTTGCCCACATACATTTCCCAGGTATATAACTCCCTCTGGGTGTTTGAGCTGGTTGGATTCTGCCAGGCCATTAAAATCAAGGGCAGGTGTCCTGGCCAGGTAAGTCAGGTGAGCAGCGGTCTTTACTTGAAGTTGCTTTGACAAGGATTTTTTGGTTTTTCTACACATCCCATCTGTCCTAGATTGGTCTTCAGAACCTCCTGGAGCACCATGGACTAAATTGGAAAATGGTCTGCCCTGGTCAGTTAGGAGCAAAGCCGGCCCCGGAGGCTAAGTTCCCAGACGCCCGCTCCCATGTTTAAATGCTTCTTTCATGTATATACAGGATGCATGTTACCCATGCCTAGTGCTGACTTCCAGAGCAGGGTTGGAGGCTTCACCCACCCCCTCTTCACCTCCACCAGCACCCCATGTCTGCACACATTCACCTCCTTTCTCAGGAATAGCTGAGGTTTTCCAGTTCAGTTAAAGTCTTGTGCAAACACAGCAAGCAGGTTCCCACGCCCACACCATCAGGGACACTCTGACCTTCCTGAGTGGAAACCCTGGAGCCACCAGTCCAGGGGCCTCTCTCTTCCGGGAGCCATCATTCTGGTTGGTTTTTTTTTTTTTTTTTTTTTTTGGTAGATTCTCCCTTCCTGCTGTCAGAGCCATGTTTAAGCATAGTTTTCCACTCCAGAGTGAACAGCTGGCTAAGGTGAGTTTATTTTTCATAGACGCAGGGCGTCTGACTGTTTTGCCAAAGTTGCTGACCAGAAGCAGCAACGGCGGGTCCAGGTGTGACCCAGGTGACTTTTCTGCTGTACAGATTGTAGAAGCAAAGGTGGTGATGACGTTTCCATTGCCTGGAGACCTGTCCTCATCCTACAGAGGAGAAAAAGTGAACTGAACTGTGCTCAGGCCGTCTTCACTTCTTATGCCAGGGGCGTGAAAGTTAACAGCCACTTTCCCCCGGAACCCGCAAATAGGCTGGGCTCCTTCCAGCAGGGGAATTTCACCCAACTGAGAACACCTGAGGGACAGAACCGACCCTCCAACCGTGACCAAATGAACTCTCCAGTGGTAGCTTGGCATACACTCCCCTCCCACAGGGGTGGTTGATTCCTCAGGCTTTTTACAATCCTCAAGCCCTGTTCCAAGGAGCTTTTGTGGTTTAAATCAATGTGCTTCTGGGAATAAGTGCCCTTATTATTCCTTGCCGAGCTCTCTTACCACTGTGACATAATACCCTTTGTGCTGCTGAACAGTAACAATCCTTCCAGGGACCTCTAAAAGCTTTCTAATTAGGACCCACAACCACACAACAGACAGAGACACGGGAGACCAGAGGCAGCGACGATAAAGCTTCATCTTGGTCACAGAGGAGCCCAGCCCAGGTCTGACTGCTCCTCGGAGGCTGCAGGGTCTAGGTGAGGCCACTCGTCTAGGAAGGCATCCCTGTGACGGTGGCAGCAGAATTCTTAGGCTGCCAGAGTGATGGGTCCTTTGCAGTATCGCTTAGGGTCACCTAAGCCACTGAGTTATTCAGTTGAGGACCAGAAATGTCCAGCATTGGTTTTGCCTGAATTTGTGATTAGCTCTCAGTGGCTAGGCTCCTAGGACCAGAAGCTATGGTAAGGCTACGTCATTAGAAACTGAATTCTGCACTAAGTAATTCAGCTTGGGTGACTGCTGACTATGTGCCGGGCACCATGTTGGACGGCAGGCACGCGAAGATAAACTCCCAGTACTCCTGCTAGCTGTTCCCAGTCTAGACAGAAGAGAGGGCAGCTATGTAAGCAGGGAGGTATGTATAAGAAAGCAGACAGTAGACCAGAAGAAGGCTAGGGTAGCACCCAGCCCGGTGGGAGTTTCAGGGAAAGCTTCTTGGAAAGGAAGACTTTCGACCCGGATAGTCTTCAGAGGTGGGCTGAGCTTGCTAAGCCGACCACGGGGAAAATAGCATCATATACTGAATACCAAGCTCTGACAAGGGCCGGGAGGTGTGAAATGCCTTGGGGTTCAGGGAACAATAAGAAGGTCAAAAGCAGCAGCTGTGGTTATCTCACTGTTCTTTCTGCCTTCTATTTTTATAGCCCAAGTGCTATCACTTTTTATTCTCAGTGTCTCATTTCGGATGTTAAAAAACTGAACATAGGGTTGTTTTGTTTTGTCTTGGCATATTGCTTTAACCCTCCACTTCTCCTTAGGGCACTACAGATCCCTCTGAACATTGCGAAATGTCCAAACGAAAAGCACAAAGATGAATATTTCACTGTATTATAATAATGTAAGGGCAGCTCAGGGAAGCTTGGGCAGGAACTCAGCTGGGCTGTTCTTTTTTTATTGTTGGTACATATAGCAAAAAAAAAAAACACAGTCTTGGATGACTCCCAAGGTTACTTATCACAGATCCAGCCATCCGAAGGGAGTCTGTGGTCCAGAGCTCACAGGGTAGAAGCTGTAGGTGAAAGCAGACGAGGGCGGGAGGCCACAGGAAAACATGAACTGGCAGAAAGCTAGTAGGTGACCCGCAGAGGAGTGAAGGCACCAGCTAAGAACTCAGCAAGACAGATCTGCCTGCCGCTGGCTCTGGAGTCAGGCTGGATCGGAGCGGTGAGTGTCCACGGCCGCCTCCGCTTCCTCTCCTGGCCTGTGTCTTCCGTGGCGTCTTCTGTTGCCCCCTGCGCCCCCAGGGTCTTTCTCTCAGGCAGCTCTTTACACAGGAGCTCAGTCTATGAGAAGGACGGCGCGGAGGACCGCTCAGGCCTCCCCTCGGTGGGCCGTGGCCCCTCAGCACCTTGGCCCCGTGCACAGGCAAGGACCAAGCTGACACACGTGACCACCACCGACCTAAGCTTCCTTGGAGCCAGGATGCTCCCTGCTGCGGTGCTTTGCATACAATGGGTACTCAATCAGACCTGCGAAGAGAAAGGCAGACGGAGAGAAAGGGAAGGAGGGAAGAAGGTGGAAGAAGTTGGCTGGCAATGGTGGAACCCAAATCCCCCAGAGCAGTAACATATTCCAAAATCTGATCAACAGAAGGCTGGTGCTGGAGGAGAGTGGAGGTGTCTAAAGACAGATGAACGGTCCTTTTTTTGCTTTCTTTCTAGTGAGTCTAGGCTCTGGTTCCGTCCCCCTTGCCTCAGATCAGAGCCTGAGCTGCACTCCAAGACCCCACCGGGCCCCTGCAACACCAGTGGGTTGTGCTCCTGCCTTGACACTGCTCTTGCCCACACCCCTTGTCTCTGGGGTGAACACTGAGTCAGCAGCGGAGTAGTCAGGATTGCCCCACGCAGGGGTGTAAACCAGGGCTGGAGGTCGGAGGGTAGTCATGAGGGGTGGGACCGCGGAGGGAGCTGCTTGTCCTCATCAGCAGGGCACGGTCACATTGGCCCCATTCTGTCCACCTTTGTGCCAGCCCGGAGGGCTAGGCAGCCCAACTGCTCCACACAAGACCGAACACGATACAGGACATGGGGGAGACCTGTGCCTGGCTGGAGAGGCAGCACACACAGGGACGGACAGGGGTGTCAGTGATGGAGAAGGGTATTCAGGTGGTGGGAAAGTATGAACAAGGTCATGATGGCGAGAGTCTGCAAACTGAGCTCGTGGGAGGCCCAGGAAGCTAATTTTATTACAGGCTGGGATACACATGGAAGTGTGGCAAGAGGTGAGGCCTGGAGTCTTTTCAGATATATTGAGGGGCTTCCCTGGTGGCTCAGGGGTAAAGAATCTGCCTGCCAAGAAAAAGATGTGGGTTCGATCCTGGGGTGGAGAAGATCCCCTGGAGAAGGAAATGGCAACCCACTCCAGAATTCTTGCCTGGAGAATCCCATGGACAGAGGAACCTGGTGGGCTACAGGCCATGGGTTTGGAAAGAGCTGGACACGACCTAGAGACTGGCCACAAAGCCCGAAGAACCTGGGCTACCAGGGAACCCCGTGGGGATAAAGATTTTGGAGCAGATGGGTGAGCCGAGCAGCAGGGGGAAGTAAGGATGACTCAGCGGAGGCAGACCCTGGCAGCAGGCAAAGCAGGAAGTGAGAGCGATGTTCCAGGAAGATATAAGGAGGCTGTGAACTAGGACAATGGTAACGGGAACAGGAGGGAGGGGACACCGTGAAGCACAGTCCCCCCTCTTCTCTTCCCGCCTGGACACACATCTCACACAAACACAGACACACTGAGGAGGTGAGATAAAACAGAGCCTCTTCACCATCCCTCTCCTCTCCTCTGTCAAGCCCGCCCCGTCCCCATCCTCTCCCCCAACTTCCTCCCACTTCTCCTGCTCTGTTCCCTTGATCCCATGCTGGACAGTGGCCAGAGGCATTTGCTCAAAGGACAGAAAGAGTGATGAGAGGGTTATTTATATCTGCAGCCATGCCTGAGCCCTCTGTCCAGGGGGCATGTGCTTGGTGGGGAGTTGGGCCACACCCCAGGCCCCCCAGGCAGAACCTTCGCGCCCCCGGGGGAGTCTGCCACTTGCAAGAGATCCCGCTGATAGTGTGGGACCAAAAGGTCAGACAGTCCATCCCCCTGCCTCCAGTGAGGCTGTTGGCTGGACAGGATAGTGCAAGCGCTTTCTTCTTTTAGTATTTAATTATTCTCACAGTTCATCAAGTTCTTCTTTATATCCAACCTAAACATCATCCTGATATTTTATCCATAAATCTCCTAGCTTCACGTTGCATGTTTGTGGGTGATGATAAACTCTCGAAAACCTTGTGAGTAGGGAAGTCTGGGTCAAGTAATCGGTCAGGTGGGAAGTATCTGGTGAACTATGGGGCTTATGCCCAATAGTTGAATGACAAGGACTAACTCTAGATGTAAGCCCATTTATTTTGCACTTGCTAAATAAGTCAGAATGACAGAGAAGCCAGAGACACATCTCCAATTTTTTCCCTCTCCCAGGGGCTTAAGGTTTGTGTTGATAGAGAAGACTGACAGGTGTAAATGTCTTCATGTCCTCCCACATGAAAAGCATAAATTCATCTTGAGTCTGAGAAATTTTAGTCCCTTTAAGTCCTCATCATCTTTCTTTAAGGCAGAAATGTTTTGAAACCTGTTTTTAATAAGGCTGATGTTTCTTTCCCTGGTATTCTCAGGGCCGCCAGGCAACGCTGGCCACTCTGTCATAAACGCTGAAGCCAACCAATGTTTGGTGGGCCTTCCAGCAGCTGGTTTTGTCCCTGTATTATTTATTACCATTAATCTTCATAACTCTTCAACTGGTAAGTATTAATCCCATTTCACAGATGAAGAAGCCACGGCTCAAAGAGATGTTATGAGACCTCAGATATGCAGATGACACCATCCTTATGGCAGAAGGTGAAGAACTAAAGAGCCTCTTGAAAGTGAAAGAGGAGAGTGAAAAAGTTGGCTTAAAGCTCAACATTCAGAAAACTAAGATCATGGTATCTGGTCCCATCACTTCATGGGAAATAGATGGGGAAACAGTGGAAACAGTGGCTGACTTTATTTTTCTGGGCTCCAAAATCACTGCAGATGGTGATTGCAGGCATGAAATTAAAAGACGCTTACTCCTTGGAAGGGAAGTTATGACCAACCTAGACAGCATATTAAAAAGCAGAGACATTACTTTGCCAACAAAGGTCTGTCTAGTCAAGGCTATGGTTTTTCCAGTGGTCATGTATGGATGTGAGGATTGGACTATAAAGGCTAAGTGCCAAAGAATTGATGCTTTTGAACTGTGGTGTTGGAGAAGACTCTTGAGAGTCCCTTGGACTGCAAGGAGATCCAACCAGTCCATCCTAAAGGAGATCAGTCCTGGGTGTTCATTGGAAGGACTGATGCTGAAGCTGAAACTCCCAATACTTTGGCCACCTGATGCGAAGAGCTGACTCATTGGAAAAGACCCTGATGGTGGAAAACATTGAGGGCAGGAGGAGAAGGGGACGACGGAGGATGAGATGGCTGGATGGCATCATCAACTCAATGGACATGGGTTTGGGTGGACTCTGGGAGTTGGTGATGGACAGGGAAGCTTGGTGTGCTGTGGTTCATGGGGTTGTGAAGAATCTGACATGACTGAGCGACTGAACCGAACTGAACTGAATCTTCACAATTCTTCAACTGGTAAGTGTTAATCCCATTTCACAGATGAAGAAGCCATGGCTCAAAGAGATGTTATGAGAGTCAACAGACACAGGATAGCCAGGGGGCTGACGTGGCGCATGCAACAGTAGAGAGAGCTGTTTGTTCCCATTAACAGTTACCATTAATGGTAACTTTAGCCACCATTTGTTCACGTTCATGACAGCCCCAAGGGTCAGGCAGCAGAACATACACGAGACTGGATTTGATCCTTGTCACAGAGGGAGGCAGAAAGAGCACCATGTCTGGCTGGAGGAATCAGGGCCAGGGTTTCTGCTGGGTCTGGAGGGGCAGATGGGTTTTTCAAAGTGGTGTAGTTGAAGTCAGGGAGACTGCATTTTGATTAAAGCTATTTCCCCATGACCAAGGTTTTGGGGAGCTTTCCATCTCCTCCAACACACAGAACTGAAGCAGGAGGTTAAGACTGCCGTGAGAGGCTTAGTTGGGATGGGAAAGGCTTAGTGAACTTGGGAGACGGTTAGATGCCAAGGAGAAGACGCTCAGGCTGAGAGAGATTTCCCAAAGTCCACACAGGAAACAGCAGCGACTCTGACCTGGACGGTCCTGTCTGAACACCTTCCGCTCCCCCTACACTGGAGAAAATGACTGACCCCCGAGGAAGCACAGGCCCATCCAACATAATCAAGGCCAGAGTGGGCTTCCCGCCGCCTCCCCTCCCACGGTCTGTGCAGAAACAAGGAGTGGCACGGCCGTGAACCCAGGGAGGTTGTCCATGATTGTCTTCCCAGTTCCTGGTGCCCTGTACGTGTTCAATCAACATCTGGTGAATAAATAATAGACCCCATTTCCAAAACTGTCTGTGTCCTTGTTGGCTGTGCCTTTCCCATAGATTGGAAGTCTGAGTTCATGAACTCCAGCCCAGACAAATGGACAAATGTTGCTGACTGAGCTGCAGGGCCCTGTGATATCAGCTGAGTTACCTTGGAGCTCAGGATGAAAGAAAAAGTGCTTTCCTTCAGCTAAGCTGGTTGGCGCAGAGAGACGGCACGGGGAGATGGGGCTTCGGACAGACGCCGTGAGCCCTCTCCGGTGTGAAGGGCCTCAAGGAGACTCCAGATGCACTCACTCCCTGAGCGAGAATTCAAGGCAGGGCTAAAATGCTTGGGAGCATCCCCAGGGGACACTGTATGCTAAGTAGGATAGAGCTGATCTTGCTTAAGTGATTCTGCGATTACAATAATTTCTCCCTAATGCCCTGATACCTTGAAAAACATGCTCTTCAGGGGTTCATGTCCTCCATCCGCTTGGCCAGAAGCAGCAGTAGTTTCTGCAACACGAGACAGTTTTTAATTCTGAGTATAAGCTCCTGTCTCCTCAAGGCTAAATATTAACTTCACACTTTGGGGGTGTATCTTTGTTCTAAAGGTTCTTTTGTTCCTCTGGCAGAATTCCAAGTAGTAGGTACCCAATTGTCTCTGATGACCTCAAAAAGAGGCTCCCTGAGGAAGGGACACTCCATTCCAAGTGCTGGAAAAGGAGAAAATGCCAGATGAAGGCCAGTTTCTAATTACCTAAGAGCCTGCCCTGGTACGTGTACGGGAGAGTGCTACTAGAATTTCAGAAGTGCACCTTTTGGGCTCTCTCTACCGCTTTTATAATGCTCTCTCCACATTCTCTAAAAATAGGTCTTTTCTGTCAAATGAGACTACAAATTGCTTGAGCGTTCTCCGTCAGATTCCTTCTGCATTTCTCACCCCGGTTCAGGGCCTGGCATTGTCAGGATCACCCAGCAAAGTCCCCCTCTCCAACGAGTGCGTCTACTGTAGGGTTTTCATCTACTTCTCTGGTCAAGTGGGGGAGGGGGCTGGGGGGATTTCAGAACTAACCCTCCTGATCATAGGACCTGCTGCTTTTGCTGGGGGTAGGAGTGGGGAGGGGAACACAAGTGTTAACAATTCACCATCACTTCGCTCATCTCCTCGGGGTGAGATGACACCTGAACAGAAGGCATCATGGGCCTTGCTGCTTCCAGTGGTGGGGGAAGGGGTGAGAGTGGTGGAAATGGAAGCAGCCCAGCTGACTTTCACCTTCCATGATCTTGGGAAACAGGAAAATTAAACAGATACCTTCTCATAACTCCTCAGTCTAACTCAGTTCTATTTTACTTGTCACAGTCTTCTAAATGTTTTTCTTTAAAATATAAATAATCTGCAAATTGCTGTTCAGTCTCTAAGTTACACTGGACTTTCTGCAACTTCATGAGCCTGCCAGGCTCCTCCAGCCATAGGATTCTTCAGGCAAGAATACTGGAGTGGGTTGCCATGCCCTTCTCCAGGGGATCTTCCTCACCCAGGGATGGAACCCACATCTCCTACATTGGCAGGCAGACTCTACCACTGAGCCACCAGGGAAGCTGCAAATAAGCTTCACAAAAATCCACAAACAAACTCTCCAGAGAAAACCAAAAGGTAGAAAGTGTTTCTTTTCTGCTTATAATCTGACTGAGGCACTGGGTAGATGTTCATCTTCCTGATTGTTTCATTTTATCTCATCTCATCTTTATAATTTTACTAAAAATATTATCTGGAAACAACAACAAAAATATTTTTAGTCTCAGCCTGCCAGCTAAGTATCAGTAGACAAAAGCTAGACTCATAGTCATGATCTGTAAAGAAAACAATCCCCAAAATCATTTCGCCAAGGCTGAACCTAAAAAATAAGCAAAGAGGACAATTATTGCACAACAAACATGACTGTGTAGGAGAGAACTAGGAGAGATGAGCGAGTAAACAGGATAAGGGAAAAGATACGGACTGAAAAAATGTTTTGCAAGTATAGATTGGGAAAAAAATAAATTCACATTCAGCATTCTCAATTGTAACGCGAAAATCAATGACTCCACATCTTGGTATGTTAAGAAAAAAAAAAGCCATGATTTTGTTTAAATTTCAGTGACAACTAAATAGCAATTTGCTCATAGAATGAGTAGATTGGGAGATACAGTGGATATCCACAGAACAGTGGACTAAAGCTAGTTAAGCCAATAAAACACACACAGAGCCCAGGTCTTTGTGTTCTTGCACAGAAAATGGAAAGGAAGACCATAACCTGCTGGAGTGCTGGTGGTCGGAAATCTAAGCCAATTCACCAGACTTTTGGACTTCTCAGTGCTCCCATCATACTTTTAATGTTGGTGACTGATAAAGGCTAAATTCAAGGGCACATTATACAAAACAGGGCTGGGTGGTTGAGCAACACAGTGTTGTGTTATCAGAAGCAAAGCAAACACACAAACCCCAATGCCTTTCTCCTCACCCATACCCTTCCACTTAGAAAAACTTTGGTTCATCAAAGAATCCCAATGTAGACGCTGTATCTAGAAACCTTGCTGTTTTTCAGTCACTCACGTTGTGTCCAACTCTGCGACCCCACGGCCTGCAGCACCCCAGGCTTCCCTGTCCTTCACTATCTCCTGGAGCTTGCTCAAACTCATGTCTACTGAGTCGGTCATTTCTTCCCTTACTGCTCTTGCATTGTCCAATTCTAAAGGCAGTGGCCACAAGAGGCTATTTAACTGGACTAAAAGTAATACATGATTCAGTTACTCTAGGCTTATTTTAGATACTCAACAGCTCTATGTGGCTAGGGACTGTATTGTTTAGGGCAGATTTGGCACACTTCCATCATCACAGAAAGTTCTGGAGGATAGCACTGTATATACTCTGTACACCAAGTGACAGAGTCTCCTTATTCTTAGTATACTCCTGGCATAGACCAACAGAGAAGGATCAAGTGACCTACCCAAGGATCCACGCAAGTGAGTCTTTAGAATTTAAACTGGTATCTCTGGGACCCTACACTGAGGATCTAATATGGCTGGTTTGTTCTTCTCTGAACTATACTTTAGTGTGAAAAGAGATTGATAGCCTCCAGTTGCAAATTACCTGCTACCTTGGTTGGTTTGAGCAAGAAAGTCACATCACAAGATCTCCCAGTTTAAGTTGGACTACAAGAGTACTTTAATTTCTAAATAACCTATATACTATTGCTATCAACAATGAAGACAATGAGTATTGTTGGAAAGTACTTCATAATTTTCTTTATATACTTTGAAAACCAAGAATTTTTTTCTTCTTCTGGGTTTCATTGCATGGTTTATAGGACCCTAGTTCCCCAAACAGGGATCGAACCCAGGCCCTTGGCACTAAAAGCACAGAGTCCTAACCACTAGATTGCTAGAGAATTCCCTTTCTTTAAATATTTTAATGGTACTTAACTGCACTGTAGTAGACGAAGATAGTAGATTGTCCCTTGGACTGCAAGGAGATCAAACCAGTCAATCCTATAGGAAATCAACCCTAACTATTCACTGAAAGGGTGGATGCTGAAGCTAAAGCTCCAATACTTTGGCTGCCAAATTTGAGGAGCTGACTCACTGGAAAAGACACTGGTGCTGGCAAAGACTGAAGGCAAAAGAAGTGGGCAGGAGAGGATGAGATAGTTGAATAGCATCATCAACTCAATGAACTTGAGTTTGAGCAAACTCCGAGAGTGAAGGACAGGGAAGCCTGGCATGCTGCGGTCCATGGGGTCGCAGAGTCAGACGCAACCCAGCGACTGAACAAGTAAATAGAAATTTCATCTTGTTTAGGCCAACATTATTTTTTCCTTAATCAATGTACCCGGATTGAACATGAGGGAAGATAGCTTAAAACGTGTTTACTAGCAGAGGAATTGTAACTTTAACTTGGAATAAATAAAATGCTAAAGAAAAGCTATGACAAACCTAGACAGCGTAATAAAAAGCAGAGACATTACTTTGCCAACAAAGGTCTGTATAGTCAAAGCTATGGTTTTTCCAGTAATCATGTATGGATGTGAGAACTGGACCAGAAAGAAGGCTGAGCACTGAAGAATTGATGCTTTTGAAGGGTGGTGTTGGAGAAGACTCCTGAGAGTCCCTTGGACTGCAAGATCAAACCAGTCCATCCTAAAGGAAATCAATTCTGAATATTCATTGGAAGGACTGATGCTGAAGCTGAAGCTCCAATATTTTGGCTACCTGATATGGAGAACTGATTAATTGGAAAAGACTCTGATGCTGAAGAAACACTGAAGGCAAGAGAAGAGGACGACAGAGGACAAGATGGTTGGATGGCATCACCAAGTCGATGGACATGAGTTTGAGCAAGCTCTGGGAGATAGTGAAAAACAGGGAGGCCTGGCGTGCTGCAGGCCATGGGGTCGCAGTGTGGGACACGACTGAGCAACTGAAGAACAGTATCCCTGCTTACTATGTGTGAAGCACGTACTAAGCGCTTTACATATGTTAATTTTGTATTTTTAAAAAATATATTTTTTTGTACTTTGGCCATGTGGTACGTGTAGCATGTGGCATGGTTCCC
Source organism: Muntiacus reevesi (assembly GCF_963930625.1). NCBI lineage: Eukaryota > Metazoa > Chordata > Mammalia > Artiodactyla > Cervidae > Muntiacus > Muntiacus reevesi. Next base: position 116,502,809 of record NC_089253.1, on the reverse strand, counting down.
TGACCAGGTATTGGAACCCAGATCTCCGCAGTAAAAGCACTTAATTTAATCCTAACACTAGACCACCAGGTAACCCCCTAATTCTGTATTAACTAACTTACTCTTCACACCTAACCCGTAAAGCATTATTATGCTACCCAATTTGGGGAATAAGGAAACCGAGATGAGAAATTGAGAGGTTGAGTAGCTTGTCTGAGTCCACCAATTTAGATAAGAGTTAGAACTTGCAACTAGACGGCTTGGCTTTAGAGGCTAGGCTCTTAGCCACCAGGTTACATTGCAAAGTCACTAAACACTGAGAAAAATCAGTCCTGCCTTCCGAGATCAGCTGGCCAGTGCCCTATGTTACTCTTATCAGGGAACATGTTCACTTTGTAACCAGCATGTTTACCTTTCCAGAATTTTCTGCATCTTTCCTTGAGTATTCTTTTTATTTATTAGTGTAGTGTTGAAATTATAAACAGTTTCCTTTCACCTCAAATAAATGTTTAACAGTTGATGCCAAAAATGCAGTAGATATTATACCAAACATAAAATCGAAGTGTCCCAAATCTGTATCTAACAGACATAAAATAGCCTCTTTTTTTGCTTCACAGAGTTACTTTTCACTTCAAACTACTTAGATTTGTTTTTATTTTAGTAATTCCTTTCCAATTGTGCCAGCAACACTAGAGTACACCAAATCAATGCGTTTATAACTACAGCTATCAAAAACCTATCTTTCAAGAACATAAAATACAGGAATTGGGCAAACTGGGGTTTACAAAATTTGCTTCTTTTCTGGACAATTCTGCCTCAAAACAGTGTCAGAAACCTGAAATTAATACTGTAAAGTTTCATTCTGAAGAAAGCCACTAAAAAAAAAAAAAAAAAGATTTTCCCCAATTTAAGGAACGTTTTCTTGGTCTTTAGTCTTTTAGATAACACTCTAGACTGGAGTCAAGAGGTCCCATCTAATCCAGTCATTTTACAGACAAGGAAATGGAAATTATAGAGAAATGACATGACTTGCCCAGGTCACTGGGCTGACTAACAGCTCACAGGGGAACCCAGGCTCTACCACACCTGGCAGAGCGGTCCTTCCCCCAACCCCCACTCTGTTCCGGCAAGCCTCCCAGGCGTGCGTTCGAGACGCTGTCACACCTGTCACTGCGTACATCTGGGCTGCATCTAAAGCACATCACGCACATTGGACACGGTGGATTTACACACATTTTATGACAACGCCCAGGCCACTGGCAGAAGTGCTGTGCTGGGACAACGGCTCATGAAGCCAAGAGATCTTAGAGGGACCCGAGTTACCTGCCAATCAGTTTCACCAGCTCCACACACTGCCCCCCCACACACATTACACATATACACACATCCCGTAAATTCATTTTTCCCTGTAAACTCTACCCCTCCTTTAAGCAAACGTCAACTTTAAAGAGAAAAAGGCAAAACGAGCAAAGAAATTGAGAGATTTATTTTAAAAGAGAACTTCCAGGAATGTGCCCTGCACTTCATCTGGGGAGCAGCTTCCGGCCCAAGTGCCCATATCAGCGGTGTCTGCAGTCTTGCGATCCCCGATGTCTAGAAATCATCATCCCAAAGCACTGGATGATCCCAAGTCAGGAAGGAACAGTTAAATGACATCTAGGACACTGTGCTCACATAAGAAAGTCTATTATTATTACTTTTATAATGGTTTTCAACCAGTATTGAAACAGAAAAAAAGGGGTTTTCTGGCCTAACCAGAAAACATCTATTCCCTGAGCATTCCAAGTCATTGAGGTTGTATTATAAAGAGACTGCTGTTTCTAGACGATCAAGTCTAGCATTACCTAACTTGCCAAGAAGAACTTAAACCAATCAAAGGAAAGGATCTGCCCTCCTAACTTAAAATATTAAGATACTAAATGTGGGTGATTTTTTCACTCTAAGAAACAAACAATAAGTCTGTATTATATATAATCACACACATATTGGAAAAAAACATTATTAATTTCCAATCTTTCTATGTAATTGTTAGCTGTTGTTTGGGTCAATTAAATACTAAAACAATAAATGATTGCTTTAGCAGGGAAAAGAAAGGTAAATAGTAGAAATAATATGGCAGGATGTTTCAATTCTGCCAGACCAGTCACTCTCAGAACTCACAAGATCAGATGTTTCAGGGGACACTTTCAACTCCAACCAAATATAAGAGGACTCTGTTTCTATACCCTGGGTAAACCCAGCACCTACTGATCAGAACTAGGATTTCCCAAGGCCCAGCTCAGAATTAGAGGTCTATGTCAGGCAGCAAGTGATGTATTTTGGTAGAAAAGCAATCAAATTTACTAATTCAATGATCCCAATATGTAACTTTTTCTGAAAGAAAAAGAAAAGGCTCAGCCACAATAAAAGCAACAATAGCAAAACAACAAAAGTGTTAAAGATGAAATGAAGGGCTTAGTGGGAGAAGAAGTCAGGAAAAAATAAAAATCTTTCTGGTTAGGACCCCAATTATTTCTCATACTAAATTTTTAAGGAAAAAAAAAAGTTTTTTTTCCCCAGAATGTCACATTGCAGAAACCGATGACTAAATGGATTCCGCATTCTAACGTTTGTATCTTAATCCATAAGAAAAAGCAAACTATCTTCGCCCAACGGATCCGTCCCTGGGAAGCCCGCAGTGCGCTGGCGGCGCAGCTAAAACCGCGTGTAGGCATTTCGTTGCTGTTGCTGCTGCAGCGGCTGCTGGGCCTGCTGCTGCTGCAGGCGGATCTGCTGGGAGTAAGGGTCCTCCAGGGATTTCACGAATATGGTAGTTCGGGGACCAGTCTTCCACACGATACCGTTGGCATCTCTCACCGAAGACTCCACCGTAATGTTGTGCGTACCAAGGATGGCGAAGTTCAACAGAAATTGAGTACTGAAGTAATCGTTGTGTGGCTCAACTCTCTGCTCCATCTCATTGGTCATATTGTCAATGGGGATCTGGAATGACAGAACCGTTAAATGACAGCGAGAGCTGACATTACAGAGCGGCATGCTGTGAGCCAGCCTTGTGATAAGAGAGTACTGTTTAGTCCTTGCAAACAACCAAGAGGCAGGTACTAAAACTATCCTTGCTTCCTGAACGAGGAAACTGAGGCAGGGAGGTTGAGTAACTTCTCCAAGGTCACACAGCTAATGAGTGGGGCAGCTGGCATCTGAACCCAAGCAGGGTGACTCTGGGGCCTCCTCACTGTCCTTGAGTAGGAGGAGCTGCCTCTACCTACCTTCTCATGCTGGCCTGTCTGTTTTGTGAAGGAGTTCAGAACATGCCACCCCAAGTAGGTTGCTGAGGCAGAGTTAAGGGCACTTGAAAAACAACAGATACAGAAAGGGCTTTCTGACCTGCCCCACACACTTCTTTTTTTAACCTAAAACACATATCAAATTCTCCACGAGAAAGGTAACCTCCCTGCACGAGGAACAGAAGATGATCCTTAGCACCAGAGCCTGGGAATCGACACTGAAGCGGAGCTGTGCAAATCAACCTCTGAAGAGAACCCTCACCTTCCACTGGCCTCCCTGTACCGTCCCAAGAAATCTCCGAGCCTTACAGTCTCCTTAACTTACTGTCTCTAGCCCCAAACCCCTCTGTCTTGTCATTTTGTCAAAAATATACTGTTTCTGTGTCTAACAAAAGGCATTTAAGTTTTCTGTCCTGGTCACTTCTTTGGGTCTTTATTCTTCTGTGAAGACTCACATATATGTGTAAAATGCTAATAAAACTGGCATGCTTTTCTCCTGTTAGTCTGCCTTCATGTCAGTTCAATCTTAGGCCCAGCTGGAGACCCTGAAGGTAAAAGAGAAAGTTCTCTTCCCCATACATGTGCTAGATTAACCCCAATCCAATTTCCATCTTTCTTTACCCTGTGAAGAGATAGTCTAAAGAAAGAGGATGCAGCCATCTGTTTCAGGGAGTTTAAAATCTAGAAGACAGGAGAACAACATAATGCTGAGTAAATATATAGTTTCCCCCCGAATCCTAGCTGGAAGTGATTCTTTCCTCCTTCAACAAATTGACTTCTTTTTTCAAGATTTTCTTTTTTTTTTTTTTGGGTGTGGACCATTTTTAAAGTCTTTAATTCTTTACAATATTGCTTCTGTTTTATGTTTTGGTTTTTTGGCCCTAAGATATATGAGATCTTAGCTCCCTGACTAGGGATCGAACCTGCACCCCCTGCTTCAGAAGGTGAAGTCTTAACCACTGGACTCCCAGGGAAGTCCCAACAAATCAGTGTCTTGTTCAGACTGTCAGTATGATATATCATGAAACACACTGATTATTATATTATGAACACACTGGTCCACTTATTTAGTTAGATATTCAAATCTCTGTCCCTCAGAGAACAGAACACCAACTGTGGATGTATCCTTATATGTACCCAAGATGAAGTATGTCAAGAGGGACACTAAATCTAAGAATGCATATGGAGGTAATCAGAATGAATATCTGACCTGATTGCTCTATGTTTCTGTGTGTTTCTCTTGTAAGATTAATTATATAAATGTGCCCTGAAGCTTTGGGTCTCTGTAGGCAGTTATTATGAGATCAGTTTTCCAAAGACACTGATGTTACATTAATGAAATGAAGTTGCCAACCAATTCAAGATCTTAGAGTTATCTGTAAGTCCTTTTTTGTTTTTTATTTGCACATTCAAATGCTGTAAGATGTTTATTTCCCTAAAGAACATGCCCACCAAACAAGAACTTCCTTAAAAGGACCAGAAATAGGCCTAGGAGGCAACCTGATCCCTCTAAATGGACAATGCATTTTAAGCTGCAAACTCACTACAAGTAACATTACAAAGCAGTCATGTACCACCTGGCTTGTTAATATCAGCTTCTTGACTTTCAGCAATGTCTCTTGAGAGGAAAGCCAACAATGAAAAGACACCTCAATTTAAATGTATGTTTTTCTAAAAACAGAAATCACCACTGTTCTTTCAAACTCAAAATGAGCAGAGAGCTGCAGGCAGGGATAAGATAACTATGTAAATTCTCGCTATGATCTTCTGTGAGTGACAACAGTGATCACTGCAACATAAGAAAATTGTACTAAAAACACAATAAATGATTTTTTCCTTACTCACCACTTATCTACTGAGTGGCCACATAAGGTGCCATGCTTTACACCATGGAAGTCAAAACAGAGGGAGGGAATGAAGACGGAGCCTTCTCAGGGTGGGCACAGAGCCCCCGGAAAGAGAGAGTCACTGAAGTAAGGAAAGTAGTGATGGCTTACACCAGACCTTCCCTTGGCTGTTTAGCCTGAAACCACCAAAGGGAATAAAATGCTCTCATTTTATATCTTTACTGATACCCTACTTTCCTTGCTCTGGACCTCAATTCACAGATGCCGGCAAATAAACCTAGACATCACCAATTTGGGCCTTTAAACAACTCTGTTCATACAACTGTGCACTTGTTCCCTTGTTCCATTTATGATGAATAAATCTCCAAGCAACTGGAAAGAGATGTCTATAAAGACAGAACATTTTACATTTGGAACGTTGGTGTCTCATGGGCACAGATTCAGAATCTTAGCTTTGACTAACAAAGTAAGCATGATTTTGGCTAATCTACCTCATGATTTCTCAAAGCAGCACATTCCTAGGTCTAAATCCTTAACAAGAGGTTTTACTTCATCTGATCATTGCATATCAATACAGTAGATTTTTTTTTTTTGAACATGCTAAAATTTACTTAAAGGAAAAATAAACAGATGTATTCTTTTGGGGTCAGAGGGTTAGGGAGAAGTTATTCCCCATTCCTGATGCTTCCCTCCATGTGGAGGGACCTTTCATTAGATGAACAGTACCTGTCTCTAGGGGAGAAGGTGAATCCTACTGATTGGTAGGTTGTTGGGTGGGGTTGGATTTGGGGTGCTAAGCACCTTCTCCCTCCCTTCTCCTTTGGGCTTCAGGGTACTGCTCCTCCCAGTCTGACAGGGGCAGGCTCTTGTGTGTACTGGTGGAGGCTGGTGGGAAAACTCAACTCAGAGCTACAAGGCTAGGTAGTCCTTGCTGCCAGGAACCTGAGTCAGGTTCCCCTAGCTCTAACAGGGGTGACACTCCACTGCCTGGATGCTTTGTCTGTCAACTGGTTCAGGCAGGGAAAAGAGAAGTGTTGCTGATCAGCCCCCTCACACCGCAATACGTGCTTTGAACTTATGTCCATCTGTGTCCTTTGCGAGGTGTAAGTACTGTCTGCTTAGCCCTGGAAAACATCCATCAGTGAGCTGACAAAACCCGCATCACAGCTCTGCCTCTTCTCTACATTACCTTGTAGTCCTGCCCAGATTTACTTTGCAGCGTGGAGGACACGTTCAGACAGACGGACTGAATTCTGCGGAACAGTCCCGGTTTAGACCCGTGCTGGACCACCCCCTCCACCTTCAGCGCCAGCTGCTGGTTATTCTGGACTGCGATGGGCTCTGCAGGGTTCCGGGGGGACGGTGATAGGGCGAGCTGGAAAACCAACACCAAAGTGAACGCTCACAACCGAAAGCAAGCTTCCTTCCAGCAAACACGCCTGTGCTATTCGCTGATCACAGATTAAACGATAGGTGCACACAGAGACACACGTCCCCCGTTAATGGCCTGACTGTGCGGGGACAACCAGACACGTGTGCCTTAAAGTCTACAGCTCCTTATCCCCAGTGCCTCTTTTACAAGACCAGTGCCCTAACCCCTGAGCACGGAGCCAAAGCGCCCCAGAGCCTCTTTTAAAATACCCATTTTTGTTTGTTTACTTGAATTTACCCCCAACAGAGGGGAACAGAGGATTACAGAACAGTAAGGGCCCTTCTCTCCCAATTTTTGAGGTGGGGCACTTCTTTGACAATGAACCAACTCCAGCAGGGAAATGCACTATGGAAATTTTCATGTCCAGCTGCTGTCTCTTTGGCCTTAGGTACTTTTAAATAGACTAAATTCAAATGCAGATGACTCCAAATTTCTAGGATTACATCACCACCAAGTCACCATGCCATAAAAGTCAATTTCCATAAAAAAAAGCCAATGAAATTTTTTTTAAGCCAAAGACATTTTTAAGCCAAGTTTTTCTTTCAAAAACATATTAAGAATTTTAAATACACTTTAATTACAGAAAGCTCAAATTTTACTTAAATAAACTGAGGGAAGAAATTGGGTCTTTTTGATAATGTTGCTGAGCCACTAAACTAATTAACCCTGGAGACATGGTGCCTTTAGGACTTCTTATCTAGATAATCAAAATTTCCTTATTATTCATTCCTTATGTCATTCTGAAATGGAATGCTCTATCAGCTGCAGTCAAAAACATTCAAACGGATGCAGAAGTGCACTGAAGACATTTACTGATACAGATAATCCAGGGAATCTCTTAGAAGCGACAATTCCCCTCTTTCCCAACAATTTCATCCTTTAAATCAAAACAGCTTTTAAATGTTGAGTGGCTTAAATACTTTAAAATACTAACTCTACTCGCTGACTAGCTCCTCAAAACTTGTTATTCACAGACAAAAGTGCTCTGGAGGTAGGGCTGGTAATGTTTCACTGGACCTGATTCATTCTAAGTTGGGTCTGAACAGGCTGATTAGACATGGATTCAGCTCAAGATCCTTGTGCGCTACTATGATGAATACCACTCAAATCATTCTTGAAGCCAGGTTAGAACTCCGGGTACCCAAATGCCTGTCACACTGCATTGGGTGCTGTCAGGTAAGAAAGGAGAAGAGGTTTAACTCCTAAATCAGTCGATGAAGGAAAGGCTTACAACTGAAGAGTGTAAGTTTCATCTAAACCAAAGGTAAGATCCTAAAACAGAGCTCTGCCCCCTGTAATCTTCAGAAGAAGGTATGAAACTACATTAAACCTGAGTGTTCTTCCTATATTACCTTGATGCTGGTAGACTGAAGTTTCTGGAAAAAATATCTCTGAAATGAAAGAGGAACTTTCAGCAAAGAAATGATGGCATTGCAGAGGCATGCTGTATGCTGGGGGAAAAAAAAAGAAAAATGAAGCAAAAATAAATTTCCAAATTTCATCAACAAATAGTTACTTTCAGGAAGAAGTTTAAAAACTTCAAATGTTCATAAGATTATGACAAAAGTACACACCAGCCATGTTAACAGACATAACAGCTAGAAACTCATACACCTGTCAAATCACTCTTGCCGAGGTCAGAGATTTATAGCCCTTGGGCCCACCTCCATAGGTATGTTAGTTGCAGGTAACTATCAACGTGCCAGTCTGGAGATGTGAAATCACACCTCATGTCACATGATATGATAACCTCATATCACGGTTAGTAAACTGGTAGGAGGACTAGTCCACCACCAATACTCTCTTCAATGCAAACCCAATACTTTTTTAGCCTTTGGATTTTTCTGACATTTCTGTGGCACCTGACAACGGTCCTCTTCCGTGAAATGCCCCTTCATGGCCCCTGCCCTCGCTTTTTCTGCCCGCTCCCTTCTCCCATCTTCTTTCCTAAGACTCTCTCCCTTTGCTTGTTCCTTCAGCGTTGACACTTCGGTCCTTTTGTCTCCTCGGTCCACTTGTTCTTCACAGGCAATTTTCTTCACTCCCAGGACATGAAGAATCTCTACGTCACGACAACCCCCATGCATCACAGCCTACCTCCTTCTGACACCAGACCTATCATCCACCCGTCAAGGTCTGACAGGCTCAAAAGCAAGACCTTCGCCTCTCCCACCGTCCCTCTGTATTCTGTCTCAGTAAAGTATCGGCCACTCCTGCACCTGGTCACCTAAGCTGGAAACCCAGAGGTCGTGTCTGCATCCTCTCACATCTGATTTAAAGTAAACACAAAAACAAAACCAAGCCTTGAAAATATTACACCTAAATAATCTTTATGTAGCTGTTCTTCTTATTCTTACTCCCATTTTATCAATTTGGCCCTTACCTTGGTTACTGCAAAAGTCTTGTAGCCACTCTTCTAATTTCATGCCCTCCAGGCCATGACCTGTTCTGTTTCTATAGAGCCATAATGTACAATCTTAGCTTAACCACTTCTCTTCCACCCCCATTTAAAATTCCTAAAGAGAGCCCCCACTGCCTATGGGATAAGGTCCAAACTCCTTAAGACTGTGTTCAAAGCCTTTTGTCATCTGGTCTCTGGCCGCCTCTCTAGCCCCAAGTCTGGACATTATACTGCAGCAGTAACACTCTGTCCCCAGGAGACATCATGCTATTTTCTGCCTCTGCTTTAGAACATATTGTTTTCTGCCTCGAATTCTCTACATTTCCTTGTCTGTCTGGAAAACCTTCATGCAAGTACATCTTCTCTCTGACTGGCACCCTCACCTGTTTCCCCCACCCTTCAACGTGAATTACTTTCTTTTTTGTGCTACAACTCTGCTTTGCACAGAGCTCTATCACTGCACATGAACTGCATTTGCTTACAGAATCTTTCTTTCTTATCAGACTATGGACAACTTGAGGGACGATCCTCTTTGTCATTTTTCTATTCCTAGGATTCAATAAACACTCGTTGAATTGAATTTTGGGTTCAGAAAGTACCAAATCTATAAAACACTATTTGGAAAGGGAATCAAGATTTAGTAACCACTCCTTTTATGCCGGGCCAGACAATGTGCTAGGCATTAGGCATGATCTCACTTAAACTTCACAAAAACTCTATGAGGTAGATATTTTTCCACATCATAGAAAAGGATATTAGAAATCTGCCCCAAATAATGACCTGATGACTGGCAGTGGTAGAACTTGACCTGAGGGGTCTTCTCTTATATTGCATACCTACTGAGCAGAAAATTCCCATTTCTTCCATTATATTCAGTGGATTCAAATGTATCAAACTCAAATTACTGTTTGGCATTTATTTAACTGCTTACGGTGGAGCTTAGAGGAAATACGAAAATATTTTAACCAATATCTCACACAAATATGTCTATTTCCTAAAGATAATCTTTACAACCTTCCTTAGCAACCAATTTCAGTATCAAACAGCTAACTATGTCATTTCAATTCAGCAAGTACGTATTGACAATCTAATGTGGAAAGCAGTGTGTAAAGGAAAGTGTCTAACCTTGATATTTAATCTGACTCTTCAATGACACATCCTATAATTTCATCTAAAACACTTGATAAATGATGAGTTCAGAATGAGGACAGCAGGAGACACAAGAGAGCTACAGGGAATATCAGCATCCAGTGAGTGGGCAGGGCCGGGGACACCCTTCAGGGTGTAAAGTTCAAAGACGGTGCGACCGACTGAGTGTGCTGTTGTGTCCAGACCCACATGCGTTGATATTTGGAGGTGGGCCTTTGGGAGGTCATTAAGTTTCGATGAGGACATGAGGGTGGGGCCCTGTGATGGGAGAAGAGAGAGAGATCAGAGCTTCCTCCCCCTCCAATTCCTGAGGACACAGTGAGAAAGCAGCTGGGAGGCTAGCAAGAGCCCTACCACAAAACAAGCCGGTTGGCACCCTGATTCTGGACTTCTCAGCCTCCAGAACTGTGAGAGAATGGCTGTTGCTTAAGTTACTATGTCTATTTTTTTTTTTTTTATAGGAACCTGAGTTGAATATGACACTGGAGAAATGGTCAGACAGGGAGGAGGAAATCTGGGTGGGAGTGTCGAGTGTCTTCTGTGGCTGGAAAGTCAGGGTTTATGATAAAGAGCAGGTGCTCAACAGAACCAACGGCACCAGAGACTCAGCAGGCTAAGTGGACAGGTATACTAAGATGGCAGGTAAAATAAAGGACAGCACTGGCGCTGCCTGGCAGGAACTGACTTACTGACAGTCAGACAATAAGCCAGTTCTTTCTGTTTGAACTGGCCAGTGGTTTTTAACCCTCGTGTAGTGACAGAATCACCTGGGAGCTTTTAAAAATACTAATGTCTGGGCCTCGCAGAGATTCAAAGATAACTGGTTTGTGGTGCGGCCTGGATATTGATGTATTTTTAAAAAAGCTTCCAAAGTGATTCTGGAGTGTGTCCAAGATTGAGAACAATTGAAATTTCAGTTGAACAGTTTAAAAAAGGGGAAAAATAGTTTTATCAGCATTCTGGCAGAGCAGATTTGACACGCTGGTGTGACTACGTAGCCACTACAGCTGTGTTAAGCAGTGGCTTTCACGGGCTACCATTTCATCTTCACAACCACCATGACCCAAGAGCTGTACTAACCCTGTTACAGAACAGGCACAGGGAGGCTAACATGCTGAAGTCACAACACAGTGAGTGCCAGAGACAGACAAAAACTCACTTCCACACAATGAAACCTCAATAAAACAAACGCAACTTGCCATGTAAGAAACAGGGGTATATTTCCGATTGAGTGATTCCACCTCCTCCAAGACGCGATTATACACAGACATCATTCTCCTCTCATATTCACTGTCAGCATGGGCTGCTCCTGTCGACCCGTATTCCTGGAAACTGAAGTCAAAAATTAGGATCGACTCATCAACCAAAACAGTAACTTAATGTCAAAATGTGTCAGGTACTTTCTACACACTCTCATTTAATCTTTAAAATAACGAAGTAGACACTGTTACTTCCATTTCACAGATGAGAAAACTGAGGCTTGGAGACATTAAGTAATTTGCCTTTAGTCACATTAAGTGACAAGCTGGAATGCAAATCCAGACCTGATTTCAAATTACACAAGTCTTAATCACTTTGGTTGTTAGCTAGATGAAAAATGTTTAGTTAAAAATTGTTCCTGCCATGAGGTGAAAGAGACATAAAACACCCGAAAAGGTAACTATCAATAAAGCAAGCAGACAAGGGCCAAATAACCAATAAAGATAAGCAAGTCATCAGGTTATGGAAGGAGTTGAGGAATGTCATAGAAGATATCAGTCCTGGACAAATCACTACACAAGTAGCAAGGATAAAATGTGAAGAGATGAAAAGTATGGAGGGCATTCACAGCTGGGAAAATGGCATGAATCCAAAGCAAGCAGGTGAAATGCACAATGGTCAGCAGAGAGCTACCAGATGGAACATGCTGGAAAACGTTTTACTCAGATTTCTTCAATTTTCCCACTACTGCCTCTAATCCAAAGATATTTTTGGAAGTATTTCTAAATGCAAAGAGGTGGCAAAACTGCATTCTATCTAAACTTCAACAGGGCCATTGGAAAATGCAATACAGATAACTATGTTGAGTTAATACTATTCTTATCACTCCCTTATTATCCTTTTAATGCCTACTATGCACAAGGTACTTCAGCTAGGTACTTTTATAGAGGTTTTCATTTAACCAACATAACTACTCTTAAGAGACAGGTATCATTACTTACCTATAGTTTATGCATAAGAGGCTCAGGGAGATGAAATTACATGTCTATATTCATACAGCTAGGAGTGAGTGATAAGGGATTTACTCACTCCTAGCTGTAAGCGCATGAGCATCTGGCTGGCTCCTAAGCTTTGTTCCCTACTCTGTACTACATCTTAAGTTGCATTAAGACAAGAACCAAACCTCATTTATATGATGGACTTTACGGAAAACTACACCACACAATAAAGCATGAAGATTTTAAAGTCTTTGACAAAGTGACCTAATAAAAGGGTATACAACCAGAATACATTTTTCCATCTTCTACAAAAGGAGTATTCCTTTACTTAAAAGTAAATTTTACTGAGATATGTTACAAAATCACAAAAACGCACCCTTCCTAGTCAAATCCCTACTTTTGGCCCCCAGCAACCACTGCAGATGGTGACTGCAGCCATGAAATTAAAAGACGCTTGCTCCTTGGAAGGAAAGTTATGACCAACCTAGACAGCATATTAAAAATTAGAGACGTTACTTTGCTGACAAAGGTCCGTCTAGTCAAAGCTATGGTTTTTCCAGTGGTCATGTATGGATGTGAGAGTTGGGCCATAAAGAAACTGCATGCCAAAGAATTGATGCTTTTGAACTGTGGTGTTGGAAAAGACTCTTGAGAGTCCCTTGGACTGCAAGGAGATCAAATCAGTCAATCCTTAAGGAAATCAGTCCTGAAAGTTCATTGGAAGGACTGATGCTGGAGCTGAAGCTCCAATACTCTGGCTACCTGAAGTGAAGAACTAACTCATTGGAAAACACCCTGATGCTGGGAAAGATTGAAGGCAGGAGGAGAAAGGGATGACAGAGGATGAGATGATTGGAAGGCATCACTAACTCAATGGACATGAGTCTGAGCAAGCTCTGGGAGTTGGTGATGGACAGGGAGGCCTGGTGTGCTGCAGTCCTTGGGGCTGCAAAGAGTCGGACACGACTGAGCGACTGAACTGACTGAATATTCCACTGTATGGATATACTACAATTTATTTGCTCACTCGTCTGTTGACATATTTGGCTCCTTCCAATTTTTGTTGTTATAAATAAAGCTGATAAGAAAATTTGTGTATAGGTCTCTGTAAAAATATGTTCTTATTCCTCCTGAGTAAGTAAGCAGGCATGAAACTGGTGGTCATATGGTAACTGCCAAACAATTTTCAAAGAGGCTGAATCATTTTGTAGTCCCAACTACATGAATTCAAGCTCTTCCACAAGTAATTAATACTTGGCATTGTAGGGCTTTTTAACTTTAGCTATTCTTTCCAGTGGGTGCTGGTTTACCTCGCTGCGATTTTAATTTGCATTTTCCTGATATTTAATGATACTAAGCATCTTTTCATGCGCTGACTGGACATTAATATGTCTTCTGTTTTGAAGTGTCTCTTCAAATCTCTTGTCAAGGGCTCCTCTGGTGGCCCAGGGGTAAAGTACCCACCTGCCAATGCAGGAGATACCGCTTTGATCCCTGATCCAGGAAGATTCCAGAGGCCGTGGAGCAACTAAGCCCACGCCCCACAGTTACTGAGCCTGTGCTCTAGAGCCCAGGAGCTGCAACTACTGAAGCCCGAGCGCCCCGAGCCTGTGCTCTGCAACAAGATAAGCCTCCTCAGTGAGAGCCCACACCCCACAACCAGCGAGGAGCCCTGCTTGGCCCACCTGGAGAAAAGCCTGACCAGCAACGAGAACCCAACACGGGTAAATAAATAAATAAAATCTAAAAAATAGTAGCTTGTCAATTCTTAAAAATTGGGTTATCTTGAGTTGTGTGGTTTCCTTAATATTCTGAACACAAGAACTTTGACAGAGTATGTTTGAGAGTATTTTCACCCTGCAACCTATCTTTTCATTCTCTTAACGGCATCTTTCAAAGAGCAGAAGTTTACATTTTTAAATCCAATTAAAGAAATTCTTCTCGATGGTAACTGCTGTTTGTGCCCTTGCTGACCTCAAGGTCATGGAGATTTTCTCTCACGCGGTATTCTAAAAAGTTTGGAATAAATCAGATAAGTGGGAAAAAAACAGACAAGTGGCTTAGTCTGAGAGTAGACGGACTTCAAAACAGAAGGCCAGGATTCTGATGCTGCCTAGGAAAAAAAAATGGTTAAGTCAGTGCTTTAGGATAGAGAAATTTAAAATGCTTTGTTTAAATAGCCAAGACATGGAAACAATCTAAATGTCTATGGACAGAGGACTGGATAAAGATGTGGTACGTGTATACAATGGAATACTAGTCAGCCATTAAACAGAATGAAATCATGCCATGTGGAGCAACATGGTGGACCTGAAGAGTGTCACACGGAGTGAAATGAGTCAGGCAGAGGAGAATTATCGTATGACATCCCTTATATGTGGAATCTAAAAAGAAATGATACAAATGAACTTACAAAACAGAAAGAGACTGACAGACTTAGAAAACAAACTTATGGCTGCCGGGGGCAGGGCTGGGAAGGCATAGTTAGGGAGCTTGGGAAGGTCATGTACACACTGCTGTCTTCAAAACGGATAACCAACAAAGACCTATTGCATAGCACATGGAATTCCACTCAATGTTATGTGCCAGCCTGAATGGAAGTGGGGTTTGGGGGAGGATGGATACATGTATAGCTGAGTCCCTTCGCTGTTCACCTGAAGCTACCACATTGTTCACTGGCTATACCCCAATACAAAATAAAAAGGTCAAGTTTGAAAAATAAATAAATATTATAATAGACATCCTTTCATAAAAAAATAATAATTAAAAAAATAGAATGCTTTGCTGATAATATTCTGAGAAGCAGGGGACATGGGTTCGAGCCCTGCTTGGGGAACTAAGAGCCCACATGCCACAGAGAAACTCAGCCTGCACGTCACAACCACTGAGCCTGCAAGCTCCAGAGTCCGTGTGCCACAACAAGAGACGCCCAAGGGCCATAACTACTAACCATAACTACATGCCACAACCAGAGTCCTGGCACCACAACAAAAGATCCCAGAGGATGCAACAAAGATACTGCATGCTACAATGAAGGACCGAAGGCCAAATAAATTGTAAACATTTTTTAAATAATGAAAGCCTGAAAAAAAAAAACAATACCTTGCTGATTCTGGGTCCAAAATGAGGGCTTCAATTGCATGAGATATCAGTAAACAGCTCTGCTGCTGTCTGAATTATGTTAAGGTTATATGTTGTACATAATAGAGAAATGTACTACAGAATTTACATTTCAGTATTAAACAAGGCAAGATGAAAATCACCATAGTCTTGGTGAAGGTAACTATGTTACCAATTCAAATAGTCTGTGGCAGTTTTGATTTTTTCCTTTTAAGAGATATATGTTGTCTGTAATAGTCCCAGGAAGGATGCTTCAGAGGTTCATGTTGCAAAGAGGAACCCAAGCAACAGGCTCTGTGATTCACTCACAAAAGCTTTATCTTAGATATAGGTGTTTCACTGATAAAAGTTAAAAACCACCACCACAATAAGGGTCTGCAGAGTGGTTACCCTGGAGATTCCTAGACTGGGACTCAAGGGATCTGTTAACCCTCCTGAAATGGTATGCAAACTTTGGGGGGGTTTGTGCATATATGCATTTTTTAGGGGAGAGAGTCCATAGCATTCATTAGGTTTTCCATCAGGTAAGCCAAATTACCAGAAATTATTGATTTCTAGGTCCTATAACTAAAAAGCAATTTATCTCTTTCCTCTTTTCAAAAAGGATCTGAGGCTACTAATAAAAAAATATGGAGAACTAAAGATGGCTTAGGGAACAAAAGTGATGACTGAAACAACTGAATATATCGTAAGGTGATGGAATCTAGGGTTGTTAGCTGTGAAGAAAAGAAGGTGAGGCAAGAGTGAAAATGGCTTTCTGGTGGAAAAATGTTTTGTAACTCAAGTGAGCACAAAGACCTCAACACTGATCAGACCTTGGTTTTGGGTGCTTTTCTCAAGAGGGAGAAAGACCACCCACCATTGAGTCACCACCTTTTAAAAAGCTTGGTTGAAAAAGAAAAGTATAATTATACTGCTCATACTGGATTTAAAAAAAAAAAACATTACTTACAGTAAATTTGTGGGCTTCCCTGGTGGTTCAACTAGTAAAGAGTCCGCCTGCAATGCGGGAGACCTGGGTTCAATCCCTGGGTCGGGAAGATCCCCTGGAGAAGGGAAGGGCTGCCCACTCCAGTATTCTGGCCTGGACAATTCCACGGACTATACAGTCCATGGGGTTGCAAAGAGTCGGACATGACTGAGTGACTTTCACATAGAAAATCTGTAGGGTTATCTAACATATATTTTAGTTAAGCATATCTGAAGTATTTACATTTAAAAGAATACTTCCAAAAAAAATAAAAGAATACTTCCAATGAACAAGAAATATCAGGCAAGTTTAGGATACAGTTCTACGTTCCTCAAAGTTGCCGAATCAGCATCAAAAGATGCCTGATAAAGATCCCCATATCGGGAAGCAAGGCTTCGGAATTCTTCCATGGACAGCTTCATCTATAAAGAAGGAAAAGTATCAATTATGATAAATAAACAAACATGCTATCATTATTGTGTAAATAACACAAGAACCGAAACCTAAGAAAAAAATTCTCAATTAAAAAATGCAAAAAATACTTTAACTCTTTTTCATTTTCAATTCACTCAGTTTTATAAACTGTTGAGAATTAACAAAGGTGGCAAATGAAACCACAAATGGGCATAAGATTATAATAATTTACATACCATGTATAGAAACAAAAACTATTGCACTTTTAGCTTCTTCAAAGTTCTACTAAAATAATAGCTATGAACATCCCAAAGTTTCTTTAAAATGTATGTCCTTTCTCTTTATATAAATATATAGCATGGAGTGAGGTATCATTAATCATTTTCTCATTATAATAAGCTTTCATAGCTTGTGTTTTGCAAGGCAGATGAGTTTAGAAGCATTTGCTGTTGCTGATAAGTCAAACCACTGATTTCTAAATTTCAGAATTTTTTTTTACCTCACAACTAACCTCAAAAACCTCTAAAGTATAAATAAAAACTGCACTGAAAATAAAGTTAAGGCATGCCTGATTGGAGATGCGACCACACCGCTGAAGGTCATTCCCTAAGGTCATGGCAATTGTCGTGGCGATTGCAGGTGGGGGGCTCGTCTTGAGGCTATTACAAGTACAGATAAGTTGAGAGAAGGCTTGTAGAAGGTCAATCCTGAGCTTTACAAATTCACACTGAAAACTTAAAGGATTCAGTGGTGTACTGGCAGCCTGGGGAATGAAAAAAAAAAGATATTTAAGACGAAGTAAACATAAAAGGAAGATGATGAAGAGCAAAGTATTTGTCATAGTCTGTGCAAAAGACCAATAATTCTAACAGTGATGGTTAAACACCTATAACGAGAGGACATAATATAAAGGAAGACATTGTTATTTGTGGCAACTCTGAAAATCTAGGTTCCATCAACACTGAGGATCCTTCCTTCCTACATTTGCAAAGACCTTATAACACATGGACCAGCTAGACCATCAGCAGTAAGATACCATATAAAGGATGCTTCATGGACATTAGCACTCTCCCCAGATTCCCTTATTATATTCCTACCTTTCCAACCTGAAATTTTCATGCTGGAATCATTAGCAGAACTTTTAAAAGGTGGGAGTGGGGAGAAAAGGAAGGCAAGGGCAGGAGAAATATACTGTTAGACAGTCACTGCTTAAAAAGCATGTTGCTGGTAGAGCTGAGGCAAGGCACAGCCAGATTATGAGGGGCCTGCAAGCTACAGGCAAAGCTCTGGATTATATTTTAAACATAGTATAAAGGCAGTTTCAACAACAACAAACAAAGCATGTTGCCTCATGGCTGCTTTCTTCCATGACTAGTCCAGGTCCACTTTATTTTACTTATTCATTAACTTTTAAAAATTTATTTCTTTCTGGCTTCATTGGGTCTTCATTGCTGCACATGGGCTTTCTCTAAGATGTGGCGAGCAGGGGCTACCTCTAGTTGTGGTGCTCGAGTTTCTCACTGGGGGCTTCCGTTGCAGAGTACGGGTTCTAGGGCTCACAGGCTTCAACAGTTGCAGCTCATGGGTGGGCTCCAGAGCTCTGGCTCAGGAGCTATGGTGCACAGACTTCGTTGCCTCGTGGCATGTGGGACCTTCCCAGACCAGAGACCAAACCTGGTCCCCTGCATTGGCAGGCAGACTCTTAACCACTGGACCACAAGAAAGTCTCAAGCCCAGATTAATTTTAAAAAGAATTTCTCATTAGACATTTAGAATGCACATGAAGGCCACCAACGAACAGGTTATAACACACAAGTTTCAATGAGAATGGAGAAGAGTCAGGGGTAAGTCTTGAACGGCAAAGAGCAGCATCAGCTAGGCAAAGGAGGCAAAGAATGTAAATCAAGTCAGTGTAGACACAGAACTAAGACAACCTTTAACTGTTTATCAACTGTGCTAGGGGAGAACCTAGCATGGTGTTTTCAACAAAAGGCATATTAAAAATACATTAATTTAACAACAAAGAAAGTACAATGAAATTAATTTTCTTCTCTGACATGACTCACTTAAAACATGCGGATGCTGTTTCTTAGTATCTCATACTATTCTTTTACTGGAGAGCCTGCTTAATTCTGGAACTTTAAATTTTCAATTCTGGAACCTTAAGGTATGTGACTTGAGGTTCAGAATTAAATTGTAATATTATACGTCTGGCCAAGTATCACATATTGACCTCTGTGAGGCTCTCTCTAGTTTTAAGTGTCAAATGGTTAAGTTTTATTACTTGGCAGCATTTGTATTTTACTCTAGGAAACAGCCACTTCCTATATCCTTTATGACAATATACACTTGCTATAGTATCCCTCTCAACTGCAAAGCTACGTCTATATAAAATTATATAAGCTAGAGATAATAACTGTAATCAATGTATCGAATTCTGTGCTTTTCAAACTTTTGGGATGTTTTGTTCTAACTGTGAAACAGTACAGATTTGGATGTAAAAGAGACTATATCAATTGTTTTTAATTTCTTGGATATCTGATTTGCTTTTACAGGAAGATAAATTCTCCTTTCCTCTGCCTCTTATGTTCCTACTTGCTATTTTTAATTTATTGCTTTTCAGTAACTTTAGAAGGGTCAGAGATACAAGTAGGTGTATATGATACTGTTACATACAGTGCAGACTATCTTATGAGGCAAAAAAAAAATTGCAACATTGTCCTAACAGTCATTATAAAACTGAGAGCAAAGAAAGATGTAGTTATAATGAGAAAGATTTACTGTTAGCCTGGATTTATTTCTGACTAACAAGAAATATTTGATTGATGACATAAGACGGCAGCTTTGAAAGTTATTGTGCATCTTAGACTGTGGTATACTGAAGGAAAAATACACTAGATACAGTACGCATGTTCAGAAACAATACAGAAAGGCTAAACTTGTGCTAGAGGTCAATGACTTTAAAAAGGTAGTGTCATCCATGAAAGACAGAAAAACATAAAAGTAAAATTTAGACTATAGCACAATGAACAATGCCAATGAGAAATAAAAGGAATATTATTTACTTTTCTTTATGCTGGGGCTAAAGCTTAAACAGAAGTGGGTTCTAAAGTCAGCAGGTAAAGCAAAAATTGTATATAATCACAATTATTCTTGAAAATTCCTCAAGAAAGAATCATCTCTAGTAAATTTAACATAGGTGAAAAAACAGCAAACTCAAAGGTCTCCTCTACTGCTCACTCTGGGGTACAAGCTAATTGAGAAAAACTGCCCACTATTTAAACTGTTATTTTGCTTCCCCGTTACTGAAATAGCTATTTTTTTCTTCATTCTTGTTTTTTGCTCTCTTGATTGTTTTTAAAAAAGCCTAAGTGCTAGTGCTGAGTCACTTCAACCATGTCTAACTCTGTGAGACCTCATAGACTGCAGCCCACCAGGCTCCTCCATCTGTGGGATTCTGCAGGCAAGAATACTGGAGTGGGTTGGCACTTCTTTCTCAAAAAAAAAAAAAAAAAAAAAGAAAGCCTGAACGTAAGAGTTAAATCTTGTTAAACACACATATAATACTGCTTCACAGAATTTCTGCCTTGTGGTTCATATCCTCATTTCTACATGGATCAGTTTAAAAAAAAACTCCCAACGTGGCTGAAAGTAAAGCTACTTGATAAACTCAGTTTAAAATATTTATATACATTGTGATAAAGAACACGGAACAACCAAGAGTGAACCACAGTGTAAATGATGGACTTAAAGCCCCTAGTAACCACCATCTTACTTTCTTTTTTTTTTTAACTTTTAGTATTTTATTCATTTTTCATAGTTTTATAGTATTAGTAAAAATAATGGTCACTATAAATAAGTATAAAATGGAAGTTGATGACAAAATAACCCCAGGTCTTCCTTGACTCCCACCCTCCCCCCAAAAAACTAGCTGCTGCCACTGCTACTAAGTCACTTCAGTCGTGTCCGACTCTGTGCGACCCCATAGATGGCAGCCCACCAGGCTCCGCCGTCCCTGGGATTCTCCAGGCAAGAACACTGGAGTGGGTTGCCATTTCCTTCTCCAATGCATGAAAGTGAAAAGTGAAAGTGAAGTCTCTCAGTCTTGTCCAACTCTTAGGGACCCCATGGACTGCAGCCTACCAGGCTCCTCCGTCCATGGGATTTTCCAGGCAAGAGTACTGAAGTGGGGTGCCATTGCCTTCTCCGCTAGTATATGGCAAATATCCTTTTCACATGTTATCTCTAGGCATATATTCACTTTGTGGTGGTGGATGGTTTAGTTGCTAAATCGTGTCTGACTCTTGCAACCCCATGGACAGTAGCCTGCCAGGCTTCTCTGTCCATGGGGTTTTCCAGGCAAGATTACTGGAATGGGTTGCCATTTCCTTCTCCATCTATTTCTGTTTCTGTGAGGCTGCCAGGGTTAATACCATGACAGGCAGCCTGGACCTAAGTTTTAGCTTTCCCCGAAATGGTAAGATTCCCTACCCCCATCAGGTAACCTGGAGCCAGCCAATCAATATGCGCCCAGTAAGAAACAAAGGGAGAGCTGAAAAGCCCGCGAACGCCCAGGTTTGAGAAAGCCCGCGAAAGTCTGTACCAATAGAATTGCTTTGCAAACATGTAACCAATCCGCTTAAGCCAGCTACTAATTGCTTATGCATATCTTATAAATTTGCGTAACAGCTTGGGCTCAGGGCTTTTTCTGACCCTGCACCACTGTGATGGGTGAGGCAGAAGGCCCTGGCTCGAGTCAGTAATAAACTTCCCTTTTTTTGCGAGTTGCATTGTCTTGGAAGCCTTCTCTCTTCCCGCTCGGGGATTCGGACATCGGGTATAACAGTTTCTATGGATCTGACCACTTTCAGTTAAGTGGAATCACAATATTTGTCTTCTTGGGACTGTATTTCACTTAATACAAGCTCAGTTTTTGAAAGAATAAGCCAAGCTTAAGGCAATGCTAGACTAAATAGTCTTAAACCAGCCCACCTGTTAAGAATAAATGGAAAAATGAATAAAATGTTATAAACATCTATCTGAAAACACTGAATAGCTATAAGCAACAAGAAACCAAAATCACGGAGAGGTGGGTAATTCAAGGAGGTAAGACTGACATTTGGTGACATCTGTTAATTTTCAAATTAAATCTGCTACCAGGAGTCAGAGAAGCTGAACAGAGCTTTCATCAATCTCACAAAACTAAGAAGAGGGCTGTAGAAAACATTTCAGGCTTTTGTCTGTAACTTCAAAGAGCTATACTCTAGGAGTCAGGAGAACCAAAAATAGACTGATTCTTCCAAGAACTGAAGCTTAGCTTTGAATCAGCTCAATCCTTGGTTGGATTAAGTAACTTGCCCATAGCCTAACTCTCCTCCAAAAGCAAAGATAATATAATTAGTATAACTTTCACACACACTGTCCAAAACTAAACTAAAAATAACTGAGCATACAACAAAGACAAAATTCCTCAAACCAAGAGGGGGAAAAGGGTCAAAGACACAAACTGTAATAGATTCAGATAATGGACATATATGAATTTCAAGGTAACTATAATTAGCATATTAAAGAATTTCAACGACAAGACAGAGGATCCTAAACAAGAACTACAAAATATAAAACAATCAAATGGAAATTTTGAAACTGGAAAAACACAATAAATGAAATTAAGAACTTAATGAATGAGTTCAATATATCAATTAGACACAATGTAAGTGAGAATTATGGGAATGGAAGACAGACCAGAAGAAAATATTGAGCTAAGGTATGGAGAGATTTAAAAAAGTAGAATATACAGAAGAGAATGAAGAGATACATGAGATCTGGAAAAGGAATTAACAAATGTCAGGAAGCATTTAACAAAAGGCTTCCTGTGTGCTGTTTTGGATCTGTCAGGAACCCTCTGGCCCTTACTGATTCCTGAATATTCAGGAATTAAGAGGAAAGGCACGCCTTTCCCAGGGCTGAGGAAACCAGGCATTTCTCATTATAGTGATAAGTACCCTCTTCCTTATTATGAGCCAAATGGTAAAAGGTGATTGTTTGCAACTCTCTCTCTGATAGGGATCATCTTATGTTTTGTAAGTCTGGAATTTTAATCTTTGTCTTTGCTGAGAATAACCACCTTGTAAGACAGTATATATGCCCACGCCATGTTGATTAAAAACACCTTTGCACCATCAGAGCTTTAGTCCCCGTGTCTTTCTTTCTTTCTATTCCTTCTTTTTTGTCTTTCTCTCTATTTCTGGCTAATTCCTTGGAGCGCGGAGGCCCCCTGAGCTCACTTTCTTGCCTGGGCTTCTAAGACCCTCTCGAGAAGGTGCACTGCGCCTTCACCCACTCGAGAGGGCGCCTGGTGCCCACGTGCAGCAGCGCGAGCCCTAAGAACAGGGCTCTATCGGCTTCCTGCGTAAACCAGGGGATATCGGCCTCTTTCTCTCTCTTACTCTGGGGACCACCAGGTTCCGGTTCATTAAAGGACCAACAAACAAGGGGTACTTGGAGTCACTGGCTGAAGATATAATGGCAAATGTTCCATAACTGACCAAAGTCATCAAGCCATATATTCAAGAAGTACTGTGAACCCCAAAAGGCACTTATACTGATAGGAGTATAAACTGGAAACCACCACAGACAACTTTTTGGCAGTATTTATTAAATCTGAACTTAAAATATATCCTACAACACAGTACTACCATCCAGAAAATAGGCACACTTCTACCAAAAGATGTGCAAAGAAAGTTCATAGTCAAATTATTTTAAATAGCCCCATCCTGGAAATAACTCAAATGTTAATAAAAAAAAAAAAAAGATAGATTGTTATAACAGTCATCCAAAAGAATATCACGATAAAATGAAATTAACAAACTAATGCAATATGTAACAAAAACCATTACTGTATCACACAAATATAAATCTGAGTAAAGAAGCTAGAATCAAAAGTCTAATACTGCATGATTTCTTAAATGATAATGAAAAAATAAGGCAAGACTAATTTATAATTTTAGAAACCAAAAGTGATTTCTGTAGAGAAAGGTGAAGGTAGTGACTTGAAGGGAAAACATTTCTTAGAGTGATTGTGAATAAAAAGATATTTGCAACTCATATTACCTACAAAAGACTGGTATTTAGAATACACAAAATGAAAAGGCAACCTACTGAGTGGAAGGAAATATTTGCAAATCATATATTTAATAAGGGGTTAATATCCAAAATACATTTAAAAACTCATACAACTCAATAGTTTTAAAAAAAAAAAAAACTGATTAAAAAATAGGCCGAGCTCTGAATAGATATTTTTCTAAAGAAGAAACATAGATGGCCTCAGCATCACTAATCATCATGGAAATGAAAATCAAAACCACAATGAGATATCATTTCACACATGTCAGAATGGCTATCATCACGACCAGAGGTAACAAGTGTTGGAGAGGATGTGAAGAAAAGTGAACACTATACACTCCTGACGGGAATGCAAACTAGTGCAGCCACTATGGAAAATAGCATGAAGGGTCCTCAAAAAATTAAAAGTAGAACTACTACAAGATCCAGCAAATTTCACTTCTGCGTTTTTACCCAAAGAAAACAAGAACACTAATTCAAAAAGATATATGTAACCGTATGGTCACTGCAGTATTATTTACAACAGCCAAGATATGGAAGGCATTTAAGTTCCCATCAATAGACAAATGATTAAAGAAGATGTGGCATAAATATACACAATGGAATATTAGCCATAAAAAAAAGAAGGCAATCTTGTCATTTGCAACAACACCGATGGATCTAGAGGATATTAGGCTAAGTGAAAAAAGTCAGACAGAGAAAAACAAATACTGTATGATTTAACTTATAAATGGAATCTAGAAAACAAAACAAATGAGTAAACATAACTGGACAGAAACAGAGTCACAGAGAGAAGAGGCAGTTACCAGAGGGGAAGAGGGTGGGAAGATGAAACATGCAAGGGAGATTAAGAGGTACAAACTATCAGACACAAAATAAATGAGCCACAGATAATGTGATGCACCATATGAGAAATACAGCCAATAATTATGTAATATATTTTTACGGTGACAGATGCCAACTAGACTTATCACGGTACCATTGTGAAATATATGCAAACATTGAATCAGTGTGTTGTGTATTAGGAACTGAGTTTTGTAGGTCAATTATACTTAACAAATCAACAGAAAAACAAATTCATAGACAGATCAAATTTGTGGCTACCAGAGGTGGAATACTGGGGGTGGGGGTGGTCGGAGAACTGAAAGAAGGTAGTCGAGGGTACAAAATTCCAGTTATACATAAGTTCTAAGGAAAAAATGTACATAAAGACAACTAACACTGGTGTATGATATATATGAAAGTCAAGAGAGTAAATCCTACATGTTTTCTCCACAAGAAAAAAAGCTATTTTTTCTATTTCTTTAATGTTCTATTTACATGAGACGATGGATGGTCACTAACCCCATTATGATAATCAGTTCGTGATGTATGTTGATCATCATGTTGTACACTTTAAACTTAGTGTTTTATGTCAATTACATCTCAATAAAACTGGAAGAAAAAACAAGTTTTAAAAATACTATACTGAATATTTGAAAGTTGCTAAGATAGTACATTTTAAAAGTCCTTTTCACAAGAAAAAAAAATTAGTAACTATATATGTGATAGATTTTAACTATCACCATACTTACTGTAGTGATTTCATAACAGATATAAATATCAAATCTTATTGCACATCTGAAACTAATAGTATGTTCTATATTAAGCAAAACTCAAATATGTAGATATATAAAGTTTAATTGTATTAACAACTCCAATCATAACTTCCAGAACATACCAAGAGGGGAAATGTAGAGTAACAAGAACTCTTATACACTGCTGGAAATACTGTAAATTTAAAACCACTATGGAAAAACTCCTGGTATCAGCTAGTCAACTGAAGATGCATATAACTTATGCAATTCTACTTCAAGGTAGTACTTTAGATCAGTATCTTTTAATAGGAGCAGGAAAATCCTCAGCATTTCAGAAAATTCAGCATCTCCAGTCAATGACCATTAGGCCAGCAGAAGTCTCTCCAACCACTCTATCACTGGGACAAACAGAAACATCCTCACATATTTCTAAACTGGAGCAGGGGGCAGATACACAGTTTTGACTGAGGTATACTGCCCCAGAGAAGGGTTTTCAACCTCAGCATACTAGTGATATTTTGGAATAATTCTCAAATCTTGAGGGGAGCTGTCTTGTGTTCTGTTGGATGTTTAGAAGTATCTTTGGCCTTTATCCACTAAATACCAGTTAACACCTAGTTGTGATAACCATAAACAACTCTAGACATTGCTAAATGGAGCTAAAATCATCCCCAGTTTAAAATCAGTGTCCTAGAGAAATCTTTTCATAGGTGCATCAAAATATGTCCAAGAACATTCACAGCAGTAATGGTTTAGCAGCAAAAAAAAAAAAAGGGAAAAAATCAAAATTTCCATCAACATTAAAATAAACTGACATATACAGCAGTGAAACTGACCTATAACTTTATGGAACAAGATGGATGAATCTTAGGAATATAATTTAGATAACCAAAACAAGTCGGAAGAAAACACATGATTTCTTTTCACATAAAATTCAAAATCAAGCAACATAAAACAGTATCTTGTTTAAAAGCAAAGCATATTAAAAATGTACAGATTCAGGATGATGGTTACCTTTGTAAGGTAGAAAAGGTACAGAAGCATGGAGGGGCACACACGGATTTTAAAAGCTATGGTAATGTCCCATTTCCTAAACTGAGTGCTAGGTATACTTGGATATCTGATATCTTTATACACCCTACATAATATATAGATATCATACTTCTTCAATATTTAATAAAATAAAAAATAAAGACCCACCGCCTGTAGGCAGATTGCTAAAATGGTTCCCCTAATCATGCTTTCCCACTCCCATCCCAGTCTCCACAACTTGTGCAATCTCGCTTACAGTGTGGACAGACCCTGTAACTTGCTTCTGACTAATGGAACACGGAAAAAGTAACAGATTGTGAGGATGTAATTTAGGTCCCTAATGATCTGACTTTTTATTCATCAAAAGGGAGATTATTCTGGGTAGATCACTCCTCATCAGGTGAGTCCATTAAAACAAAATCTTGAAGGTAAGAGATGTTCCTTCTGGCCTTGAGGCTTCCACAGTCTCACAGCTGTGAGGACATGAGTCCTGCCAACAGTTACAGGAGTTTACAAGGGGGCCCTGCACCCAAGCCGCAGACTGGGCGTGGCTGTCACCCTGACCGCAGCCCTGTGACACCATGAGCGGGGCACCCAGTTAAGTCGTGCCTGGACTTCTGACTCATGGAGACGGTAAAACGATAAATAATAAAAGGGTGCTGTTTTAAGCCACTAAATTCATGGTAATTTGTTACATAGCACAGAAAGCTGATACAAACACTTTTTATGAATTTTATTCCTAAGAAGCAAGGTAACTATCATTAATCACTTTACTGGGAAATCAGACAGCCAACATTGCTATAGCACATCCAGCAAGCACAGAATTCTTAACTTCTGCTTAGTTTGGCTGAAGAAGGTTTGAAAAGCATAATCATCATAGCTGACAACCTCAAATTAGATCATTCATGTGTCAAGGAGCAAAAGGACAATTAGGCTTCCCTGGTCGCTCAGCTGATAAAGAATCCACCTGCAATGCAGGAGACCCCAGTTCGATTCCTAGGTTGGAAAGTTCCCCTAGAGGAGGGACAGGCTACCCACTCCAGTATTCTTGGGTTTCCCTGGTGGCTCAGACGTAAAGAATTCGCCTGCAGTGTGGGAGACCACGGTTAGATCCCTGGGTTGGTAAGATCCCCTGGAGGAGGGCATGGCAACCCACTGCAGCATTCTTGCCTGGAAAATCCCATGGACAGAAGAGCCTGGGGGCTACAGTGCACGGGGTCGCAAAGAGTTGGACATGACCGAGCGATTAAGCACATGCTCAAATCATCTCTGTTAAAAAGACAGAAAGCTATCATCATAATCCATACTTGTCAAATAAACAAATTTTCTAAAACTCTTAAAAGAAAAAAAAGCCCAAAACCGTGATAGTATGGTATTTATAATCAGAAATGTGAGAAGTTCCAAATGATTGCCAAGGTTTATACTTCCTTCCTCTTGAGACTATTCTCAAGTGAAGAATTATTTCCTTATTCTTTTATCCTCAAAACACGGTTTGGCACATAGCAAGTGCTTACAGTTTGCTGAATAAAGGAACTCCATTTCAAAAGATGATTTGAAGATCAATAACCTGCCTTAGGTCACAAAGTGTTAATTGCAGAACAGAGGCTAAGACAAGGTTCTTTTGTTTGTCAATTGGCTGCTTTCTTCCTATATCGGAATTCACTTCTTAATTACTGCCAAACCTCATTAAACACATATACCACACAAATCGTTAAAAGACTATTAAGTATTCAACAAGATTTTTTTCATAATATTAATTCTACCTGCCTTACTATTTTGCTAGCCTATACCACAGTTCCTATCATTCACTGTACTAAATGATTGACAATTTTCTGCTCCACATCAACTAAAAAATGAAATAACTCTACTGACCAGAGTCAGTAACAGTACTTTTAGATTTTCTGAGGTATTTATTAGCCTGATATAGGTAACGACGGTCTTTTCCCAGGATAATCAAGGGAAGGGAACCACAGAAGTCAATGCTACCCCTTAAAATGGAGGGGAGCCACTCCTGTATTCCTGTTTTAAAATAGCAGTCCATCAATCCCAGCCCCCTAAAATCGTTCCTCAAAAGGTATGCACCAGTTAGCTGAACAGTCTGTCTCTTTTGTGACATCTGTTTGTTCTCTGTTCTGTTTGCAACATTTCTCTTTGAATGGCCCACCATCAAAAATATTTTAGATTATATGATGAATATAAAACAGGTACCAAAAGTTTTATGGCCCCATCTAAATACATACAATTTTTAAAGTCAAGTGACAATACTTTAAACATCTTTAACGGTGATTACACAAACTCTACTCTTAAGGGGAAAAAGTCCTTGTATTAATATAGATAATGCACATTTTAGGGAGCAGGTACTTACTTAAGGAACAGAACTGGTTTCAAGGAAATGTTAAGGATCTGCTCTCTGCACCCCTCTTTCTTTCTTGGCAAAAAAAATGCTGATTGTTAATTTGGAATGGGAAGACATCACAGAGGGATAAAAGGTGAGATACTGGCATCCTAGATAATTTCTTCTTTATTTACAAAATAAGAAACTCAGGCAAGTAGCTGCCAGGTATGAGACGGGGTGGAGGGTTTACATTTGACAACAGTAGTGATCCAGGTTGGGGTCTTACTCATAGGAGTCTGGAAAGGGAGGATCCCACCTCCACTTATCCCTCCTGCATGGATTCAGCAATCCTCTTCACATGTGTACCTGATACTTGATACAAATAAAATGATAAATGTGCATCTCTAGGAACAGTAAAAAGTGAGGGAGGGGTTAATGATCTACTTCCAGGTCCTATTCATCATTTTAATACTGCCAAATACATGTGTATCAGCAAAATTTTCAAGGCTGAAAGAGAATAGCCCAAAAAGAAAAGAGAAACCATTCTCACAAGTCATCGTCACCAAAGGAGAATTAAGCGGACTTACTGTTAAGGAAGCAATCCCTTTGTGGTAGAATTTTAAAGACTCAGCAATGCAAGAAAGTGCTGAACTATAATTCTCTTCTTGTAACCCAGTGAGGCACTGTTCTGCATGTGAGAACTCCTTCAAACTATTCAGCCAGAAGTAGAAATGTTCTGAAGCAACCTGAGTCAGCAAACTCTGATAAAGCTCTCTGGCCATGTCATGATTACCCTAAAAAAAAAAAAAAAGTGGGGGGGCGGGGCAGAAATGGAGGGGCATGATGAGATTCTTACACTTGAATTGGTTGATGTAGCAGCTAAAAGAGAAATTCAAACCCTGGATAAGTTTTAGCAATCATTCCTCATATTATATAACTGTGTGAGACTCCATCAAAGTATTTCTTCAGAGAAAATATGCTGAGCTGCTTTTATGTAACGTAATGCCTCAAGTTCTGTACCAAAACAGCTCCAAAGAGAAAATGAATGGCGCTATCTATAACCCGGGTCTAGAATTCTAGTTCAAGATTTAGAAGGTATAAATCCTTATTGTATGTCATTTCTGTGTGAGCTATTTAGTGGGGTGGGCAGAAGTCCAGTTAAGTTCCATCAAGTATTACTGTGCCCTCTGGAAATGATCTACAGAGAGGAAGGGAGCTGAGAGGGGATGTGAATGCCTGTTAATGCCTGGGGGCGAGGGATGCTCACCGTCCTGCCCAGTGTAAGAATGATAAGGTGGGGGAGAAAAAGGGAAAAAAGATGTGGGAAGCTGAAAGGGGAGGAGAGGAACATGAGTGGGAAGGAGCTGTGTTTCCGAGAGCACAGGGTAAACTGAAAGTGCTGCTAACAGCCTGTAGCCGGAAAGCTCCTATTTTGGGGATTCCCGTGGAACTTCTCCATAACAACCTATACATTGTTCTCATGTGTATATGTTAAAAATTAGGTCCTTTCCTTCATCATCTTTTAATCCCGTGACTAAAAAGTACTTCCACCTTCATCTTTAGTTTTGACTAGCAGTAACAATCACACAACCTAGAGGTCCGTAACCTGCCCGTTTCACCCACCCAGTTCCCGCAGAAGGACAGCACCTACCATTCGGGATGCCTGTCTGGCAATTCGGTAGACGGTCCATCCATTGGAAACACTTTCAAGCTGCTGCTTTATTACTGCCTTTACTTCAGCAGACAGTGCTTTCTGGCTGGCTACAAAAATCACAGTGGCCAAGCTCACCTAACACCGAGCAAGAACAAAGTCAAGAGAATCGTTAACTCTACCCAATGTTATAGATAACTCTACCCAGAAGGGCGAAAAACTAATTAGAGCCTACTGAAAAAGAACAACATTTGTCTTCCTTTGACACTTACTAAATTTCCACTTTACTCCATTACTCAGAACGCTGTGTATAACAGCAAATAATTAAAAACAATGCCGATTAGTATGGATAAACTATGATATTAATACAATCACACAATGAAAAACTATAGGGCAGTGAAATGGATAAACCAAAAATACTCTTATCAATATAGAATCAATATAGATTCACATAAAAGAGGCAAAATGCAAAAGATTACATGTACGATAACATATAAAGTTAAAACATACAAAAAATGCTGCATATCAGTTAGGATACACACTAAAGCAGTAAATATAGAACAACATGTATGGGAATGACAAATACCAGTTTCGGGGTAGTGGTTACCCATCCTAATAGGAAGGACGACGACACCATCAGGGAGATAATAGGTGGGTACAAGTCAACTGTACTAGCAACACCTTTTTCTTAAACTAGGCGACGGAGGCAAGACCTCTCATCATATTATTCCTGATGTGTTTTTGAATATTTCGCTTCATACTTTAAAGTTGTTTTTAAAATAGTACTAATAAAAAAAAGGGATAAAGAATATTAATTGAAAATGTTGCTTTAATGAAAAGCAGACTTGGCTACCTGCTTCTCAGTATTCCAAAGCCAACACATACAAGGATCCATACATACTGTGATAAATGCATGATTTCCACGACCACTGCCACTTAAGATATCAGGGTAACCTTTCCTGATAGCAAATGATGAGATGGGGGCGATCTTTTACATAATGCCCCCTGCAGGATTAAACATAAAATGGGCTTGAGTAAGTAATTTCATTAAGCGTTTCCCCAAGCCATATAATCAGATGATCACAAACAATATGGAGAGGCTACTTTGGCTTAATTCCAATTTATGCCTATTTACCATGCAGTCTCCTCTCAGCCCTGGAGAACTTTCAAGTAAACATTTTTACACAACTTCCATGACCTCTGGTTTTTTCCTAAGTATGTACCTTTTCCAACCCCAGGACTGTACTGAAACCTAAACTGGATCCTCAACAGCTAAAGAGGTCCTGGACTGGCAAAGAGGAACTGATTTAATTCCTCTTATGGTCACTGATATCACTAGGTCATTTTACTTATATTTTGGAAGGACAAAACAGGGTTTGGTTCATTATTTATTTGCTTTGTAGAAAAGAGGGGGAAAAAAACCCTTCAGTTTCATTTGTCCTTTGTAATAAAGCAAAAATATCAGATTGAAGGCTTTGGGTACACTAAGATGATTTGACAGGGCTTAGGAAGAAAGCAGTGTTACATGTGAACTAAACAGGGCCTTCCATATCAAAAGTGGAAACAGCAAAAAGCTCCAGGTCGCCACCCTATTTTCACTTCAGCATGCTCCTGGTCTTAGCTAATTATTTTAATCTGCTGACTTCCTGGATTACTGATAACCCTCCCTAGACCAGAACCCATTCAACCACAGGAGGTTTGAAAAGTGGCTCTTTACCAGCAGCTCCTGCTGCCTGTCTGTGGCGGATCGCCCGATCACCTTGTACAGTTCCACGAGGTCGCCGAGCATCCCATCGCCCAGCACGGGCAGCTGCATGGCAATGGCGGCCAGGCAGTGGCACATGAGGGTGCGGGCAGCGTCCTGGGCGCTGTGCAGCTGGGTCAGCAGGGTCTCAACCACCGCCTGGCTGAGGTGGGGCCTGCCCTTGGCCAACTTCACCATGCAGTTCAGAGCAATCTGCGCGGTGGATAGAAAGCGGACTAGTGACATTTGGAAGGTACGAAGGGAAGCTTTAAAGAAAGTAACTCTAAAGTTACCAGGAAGAGTCAAAACTGATGTGTTGGCAGGCACAAAAAACGTACTGTGGTCCCACAGGGATTCTGGGGATTTGCCAGTCACATGGTGCCTGTTTCCTTCATCACCTCTTGATTATCAGGTTCTATTTAACAGCGCTAGCATCTTTATTATTCATCATTATAACCACATCATACCCTTTCTTAACACGCTGAAATAAGTTATGGTTCTTCTCAAACTATACCTTAAACAAGATACAGTTCTTACTTTCTCCAGTGTCTATCTAACAGCCTTTTATTTCTACCAGTCCTACTTTTCTTAATTATTTTGTGCCATCAACTATTATACTTCATGTTTAACTCCAACAATAGTCTCATTTCACCTTAAAATTTTTAACTATCTCTAAGATGATAGCTAGGTGAAAATGGATTAAAACTAGGGCTTCTATACTGTATAAACTAATATACACTTACACATTTATGAGTTGGGCTGCAGTAATTTCATTAGTTCTTTGTGACCTTATCAGTGTTACCTCAGATTATAAAACTTGCAAAAGTACAGGAGCTCTGTCTGTTTAACTTTGCTTTACATTATCTAGGACCATCATACATATCTATTACAACTGAATAAACACTTTCAACTTATGGCAAAATAGGCCAAACTCAAATTTTTACTTCATCTATTTTTTGAAATAACAAGAGTCAAAATACTAGCTTTGAAAGTGAAGATCAAGGGCAAATATTTGTTTAAGCCAGAGGCTGACAAACTCTTGCACTTGGACCAAATCCTGCCTGTTTACGCAAATAAAATTTTACCAGAACACAGTCATATCATTAACCCTTCCCTTAAAAAAAAAAAAATTGTCCATGGCTATTTTTTCCCCCATAATAGTAGAACTGAGTAGTTGTGACAAAGAGTGCATTGTCTGCAAAGCTTAAAATATTTACTATCTGACCCTTTACAGAGAGACTGCCAATCTACACTTCCAAACAGGCATTATATTAAAATAGCTGATGTTTTCACCTTTAAGGTGGCTTGAGCACCTGGGCTATCATCTTGACTACAAAGCACCAGGAGGGATTCCAGGCCAAAGACAGCATCTTGTTCCAGTGCCAAAAGGTCTAGAGGAAAAATACTGTGTTTTTAATGGTCAAGTAGAGAAGATTACATACACACACACAGATGCACAAGAAGAAAAAACATTCGGACAAGAAAACAGAAAACATCCTAGCTAAGCAAAATACTAACAACAGCAAACCATGGACTGACATGGGTGCGTCAGTCTTCCAAACTAGACTAACATTAGACAGGCCCATTTTCACCTAGGATGCAACCTTCTCATTGAAGTGGAAATGCTTTCTAGAAATAATCCAGATCCCACTTCATCTTACTAGTGTTTTAAGTCAGATCATAAAGAAACGAACCCTTTAGAGGTCTCATGTAATACCCATACTGTATCATCTTTTCACTACCTTTGAGCTAAAATTTCTCTAAAGTTCTCTGTGTGTGTATATATATATAAAACCACATTTAGGTTAATATTAATATATGTCAGCTTTGAGAATACAGAGCAATTTTCTGTGTTACATGGTTAGATAATACTTACTACTATGCCAAAAATTGAGTTACTGAAATCAGAATGATCAAACAACTTAAATGCCTTTTGAGTTAGTGTAAGAGCTTGGCAAACAATGTCTGGTGAAGATCAAGGTGCTGGGAAAACAAAGGTACTAGTCACAAGCAGTGCTGAAGCCTAGTGGGGATAAGAGGGACTGCTGATCCTTAACAGAGATCAAAATAAGCAGTGAAACAGATGAAACATACAGAATGCATTCCTGTTTTTGAACACCAGCATGAATTTCTTTAGGTCAAAAGATATTAAGAATACAAAAAATATATGCATTATTTTCTATGCACATCCTTCTTGACTAAGCAAGTTGTTTAATGCCATACATACCAAGAGATAAATTCAGTGACAATTTAATTCACATTGCTCTGTTAATTCATTTGCCCTCTAGGTGAAACTACTGGTTACTTAAGCCTCTCAATAATTTCTATGCTTTTTCTCCCCTAAATTTTCTAGTTTTTTTTTTTAAACAAGTGAACAAACTGATAATCACCGGATAGTTATAAGCAGTCTCTATCCCTAGCACCGCAGGTGCAAAGGCAAAGCAATAGGAGGAGATGGGCAATGCTCCATAAAATCTTTCAGTTCTGCACTCCCGATCCCAAGGTCCTCATTTTGTTTTCCCAAAGAATTAAGTAGCCTTGAGAAAATCTGCCCTAAGAACATTCAGGAGGAGGTGACTAACAGATAAAAGCACACAGTCTAAAAATAATAGGGGATTAAAAAACGAAATACAAACAGGGCTCTGGTGAAACGCCAATCTAAAAGTTCATACATAATATCAGTCTTGATCAAACTTACCTTTTTCTTGACAAGATACAGTTATATTAGTTAGGACTCTCACTCCATGAGCTGCAATGCCCCTGTTATTATGGTAACAGCACTCTTGGGCTAATTTGACTAAATCAGAGGATCTAGGGGATGAACCCACATTTCCTAAACAAGCAAAGAAAAGTAGGATAGATTTAATGAATTTACACAGCCCAAAAGCAGTTCATTTTATAGGTTTATTTTTCATCATTTTTAAGAGAAAATCTCTAACAATGAATTTCAACAAAATTTTCTACCTCTACCCTATGATCAATAAACAAAACCATTCCTTTTTTCTCTTGTTCACATACTTAGAATAAGTATATGCTAAGTACTTTTGTAACGATTAAGATCTAAAATTAACATGGTACTCCCCCCCCTCAAATATTAATAAAAATTGACTAAGAAACACAGCAAAAGCCAAGATTGTATCTTGGGCATTCAAATGGATCCTCCTTAAAATAGAATCATTACAAGGCTTCTTGTCAGATAAAAACCTTTCATTCAAGAGAGGAGAGAAAAGAGAAACAAAAATTTTAAGTTTGCTGTTTCCACCTCAATTGTTGGCATATAGTTATACTGCAAAAGGTTTATATAAGAATTTATTATTTTAGAGCTAGCAAGGACTTGGAGACCTTCTGATTCAATACTATTTTTACAGAAGAAATTGAAGCCTAAAGATCTTAAGCATCTTGCCACTGAGGTCATATAAACTTGCTAGTTATGCACCAGCT
Organism: Muntiacus reevesi; assembly: GCF_963930625.1. Taxonomy (NCBI): domain Eukaryota; kingdom Metazoa; phylum Chordata; class Mammalia; order Artiodactyla; family Cervidae; genus Muntiacus; species Muntiacus reevesi. Next base: position 116,467,113 of record NC_089253.1, on the reverse strand, counting down.
TTGTGCTTTATACGTTAAGTTCTATCCTATAGTTAAAAGTAACACTTGAAATTCTGTAACATAAGGTTTATGCTGTGAATGTTTTTATTTATAGCAGAGAAGCTCTCAGTTATAAGTGAGTGAGTATCAAGAAGAATCTGAAGATTAAAGCTAATTCAACTTCTCAGCAGGGTCTTTAATTCCTGTCTTTCTCTGCCCTGTTTATTTTCCCATGATTTCTGTCAACTATAACCTTGTCTTTTACACTGAGGGCAATCACACTTTTTGAGGTTTGAAGGGGACACCGTTACTAATAACAACAAGCAGAAACCAAGATTACCCCAGGTAGTTTGGGACATATGGTCACTTTACTGATTTCCAGTTTAACATAAAACTACTAGCACAGGTAAAGCCTCAGTGTTTTTTCAACAGGCAAAACATGTGAAAGATGAAACTATGATTTCTTTTCACAAAACAATGGAAATTGTAATTTTCTCCATTCTTTCCCTTGTACATGTAATATGGACAATGACAACTCATCTACAAATTTACAAATATGTTTTGAACTTGCTTTTTTCCTTTTTGTTTCTCATTGAGATGTCAAAGAAAACTTGGGGGAAAAAAAACAGGGGAAAAAAAAAGTCCCTAAGCTCACAAACCAGCATGACCTTATTATTAACTTTCTGTAATACTTTAAAAAATCTTTTCCCTCATGCATACAATTACAATTTTAAAATTCATAATCAGGATAAGTAGATACTGTCAATATTTTGCCTTTAAAATGTTAATATTTGTGAGCATTTTTCTATGTCAATTGTTTCATGGATAAAATTATTATTTTTAGTTTTTTTATTTAGAAATAATTTACTAAGATAAGTTTACTTGGTTCAAATAGTTCAACCAATAGTAGGAGAAAGATAAAAAGTTAGTGAGTGAAAAGTCTTCCTCATCCACCTAAGGTTATGTTTCTTGTGTATCATTACAAAGAGTCTACACATTTGTAAGCAAAATCCTTTCTTTCTTCCTGTTTTATACACCGATGCACATCCTGCTTTATTTCCCCCTAGACATTACGTCATGGAGATTATTCCATGCCATATATCCTTTTTAGTAAGCTGCACTGACTGCTATTGCACTTATGTATCATAATTTCTTTAATGAGTTCCCTATTGATGGACCTTCTTATGCTACTCCATCTCCAGTGATGGACAGTATTCTGCTACTACATTAATGATGCTATGAACAACCATGTACAAATCATTTCTCAAATGTGAGAATAAATTTGTAGGATAAATTTCAAGAAATGGAATTTCTCCGTTTTTCACTTATAATTTTGATGAGTTCTTTCAAATTACCTATGCTGAAGTTTAACAATTTACATTCCCACCAGCAGTGAATGAGAGTAGCTTTTGATTAGCCACAACCTTGTCGACACAGCATATTACCAAACTTCTAAATCTTTGCCAATCTGATGGATTAGAAAAATATTTCAGTGTTGCTTTAATTTGCATTTTTCTTAGGTATGTGTGATACTGAACATCTTACATGCTTAAGGCCCATTTGTTAGGGATGATTTAGACACACTAAATTTAAGTCTGTTTTACAAACTGCTTATCTGGTTATACTAAAACTCTAATCAATGAAAATATACTTAAATATTTACTATTAGTTATGGAAATCATCTGACTTTAGAAAATACCTAACGTTTATTTCTTGTGAGTATTACCTAGCCTGGTTGTTTAAGTCATTTGCTTAATTCCATATACAAACTACAATTAAACAAAATTTTAAAAAAGGAGAAAGAAAATATCTAGCTTGTGAAGTGCTTGAATGTTATAACCTGACACACTTACAAAGGTCTTTGGAATTAGCAAATAAAGAAAAAGAAAAGACATCTTGTATCTAGGTCAGTTTAGTACAGAAAAGAATCCCGAGTCAGAGCCCTTGGGCTCGGGTGCTTCACAGGTGTGTGACTCTGGACGTGCCACCGAAACCCTGTGAGCCCCAGGTCCAACACTTGTAACTTCTGTGCGTGCGCCTCACTTTACAGGTACTTGTACACAGACCTCGTATGGGAGGGCTCCTATAAACTGTAAGATAAAATTACTACTCTGCCTCCTGCTGCTCTTTCAGAGTGTGATGGCAGTCAAGGATATTAACTGCAAGCTGGTGAAGACTCCTTAAAGTCCCGTGGATAGCAAGTAGATCAAACCAATCTATTTTAATGGAACTTAACCCTGAATACTCGTTGGGAGGACTGAAGCTGAAGCTGAAGCTCCAGTACTTTGGTCATCTGATGCGAACAGCTGACTCACTGGAAAAGTCCCTGATGCTGGGAAAGATTCAGGGCAAGAAAAGGGGCAACAGAGCATGAGATGCTTGGACGGCATCACTGACTCAATGGACACAAGTTAGAGCAAACTCTGGGGGACAGAGTTGGACAGGGAAGCCTACTGTGCTGCAGTCCACGGGGTTGCAAAGAGTCAGACACAACTGGGTGACTGACAACAATAAACTGAGATTGGCTGATTTACGTAGAAAAAAGAATTTATTGAAAACACAATGAGTATAAGTAGATCACTGATTTTTTTAATTGTTGATTTTTTTTAAAAAGGCTGTGATAATCTCTCTCATCTCTTGTAGGTATGCCTCTTTGCAATGTAATGTTCTGTAATGTTCCAATTCCTTGCATCAGCAGGTGTTTATTTCTCCACCTATCCGGGTTTGGCCATGTGACTTGCTTTGGCCAATGAGACATTTAGAAAAATGTGCAAGCAAAAGGCTAAAAAAGTGCTCATATGTTGGTGGCTTGCCTTCTTTTGGGTGCTGTTAGAATGGCAACCCACTCCAGTATTCTTGCCTAGAGAATCCCATGGACAGAGGAGCCTGGTGGGCTGCTGTCCACAGGGTCACAAAGAGTCAGACATGACTGATGAGACTTAGCATGCATGCAGGCATGCACTGGAGAAGGAAATGGCAACCCACTCCAGTATTCTTGCCTAGAGAATCCCGTGGACAGATGAGCCTAGTGGGCTGCTGTCCATAGGGTCACAAAGAGTCAGATATGACTGACATGACTTTGCATGCATGCATGCACTGGAGAAGGAAAATGGCAACCCACTCCAGTATTCTTGCCTAGAGAATTCTGTGGACAGAGGAGCCTGGTGGGCTGCCATGTATGGGGTTACATAGTCGGACACGACTGAAGCGACTTAGGAGCAGCAGCAGAACCCTCAGAACGTGATGTCAACAACGCCCAAGCTAGACTGCCAAGAGACACAAGGAGGAGAACCATGGTGCCTCAGGTGAAAGTCTTTCCAACCTGTAGCTGGTGAATGAGGCCATCTCAGACCATCCAGTCTGGTCAAGATAGCAGACAACTGTGGTTTCAAGCCACAAAGTTTTGATTTATTATGTAGCAATAGATAACTAATACAGAGGTACCCCACACAATTATTGAAAGGCTGGGAAACTAAGTTCAAAAGATGAATAGGAATAAGCTGAGGCTAGAGACCAACCGAAGGCTATAGCCCAAACCATGTGCAGAATTAGCCCAGTAAAGACATGATCACCGCTGTCACTGCTGTTGCTGCCACAGCGTACGCTGCTGCCAAAGGGCCAGATTCAGCAAACACCCCGCTGCAGTGCACCCCAGAAACTGGGTGCTGCTGTGGTCACTGCTGTATCATCAGAACGGATTCTCAGATATCACCACTTCTTGCTGTTACTGCCTTCCAATCTATTCTCCAGTATGAACATGATTAGTTGAGTCCAGACCGCTGTGTGCACCCTAGACGGCAGGAGCCTTGGCAATAGGGCATCAGCTCTTTACAGCTTCCTATCAAGACTTCTATGGTGGGGAATTTCCTTTACCCAATAAGTGAGTTTATGTGCTGTGAAGCCATAAAAAAGACAAACGCATAATGCAGTTCCTTAATTAATTCAATTCAAAATAACTACCTACATGCTAGTAAAGTAATGCTCAAAATTCTCCAAGCTAGGCTTCAACAGTACGTGAACCCTGAACTTCCAGATATTCAAGCTGGTTTTAGAAAAGGCAGAGAAACCAGAGATCAAATTGTCAACATCCGTTGAATCATCAAAAAAGCAAGAGTTCCAGAAAAACATCGACTTCTACTTTAGTGACTACGTCAAAGCCTTTGACTGTGTGGATCACAACAAACTGGAAAATTCTTAAAAGAGACAGGAATACCAGACCACCTGACCTGCCTCTTGAGAAATCTGTATGCAGGTCAGGAAGCAACAGTTAGAACTGGACATAGAACAACAGACTCATTCCAAATCGGAAAAGGAGTCCATCAAGGCTGTATATTGTCACCCTGCTTATTTAACTTATATGCAGAGTACATTATGAGAAACGCTGGACTGGAGGAAGCACAAGCTGTAATCAAGATTGGCGGGAGAAATATCAATGACCTCAGACGTGCATATGACACCAATCTTATGGCAGAAAGTGAAGAACTAAAGAGCCTCTTGATGAAAGTGAAAGAGGAGAGTGAAAAAGTTGGCTTAAAGCTCAACATTCAGAAAACTAAGATCATGGCATCTGGTCCCATCACTTCACGGCCAATAGACGGGGAAACAGTGGAAACAGTGGCTGACTTTATTTTCCTGGGTTCCAAAGTAACTGCAGATGGTGACTGCAGCCATGAAATTAAAAGATGCTTATTTCTTAGAAGGAAAGTTATGACCAACCTAGATAGCGTATTAAAAAGCAGAGACATTACTTTGTCAACAAAGTCTGTCTAGTCAAAGCTACGGTTTTTCCAGTAGTCATATATAGATGTGAGAGTTGGACTATAAGGAAAGCTGAGCACCAAAGACTGATGTTTTTGAATTGTGGTGTTGAAGAAGACTGTTGAGAGTCCCTTGGACTGCAAGGAGATCCAACCAGTCTATCCTAAAGGAAGTCAGTCCTGAACATTCATTGGAAGGACTGATGTTGAAGCTGAAACTCCAATACTTTGGCCACCTGATGTGAAGGACTGACTCTTTGGACCCTGATGTTGGGAAAGATTAAAGGCAGGAGGAGAAGGGGACGACAGAGGATGAGATGGTTGGATGGCATCACCAACTCAATGGACATGAATTTGAGTAAACTCTGGGAGTTGGTGATGGACAGGGAGGCCTGGCGTGCTGTAGTCCATGGGGTTGCAAACAGTCGGACACGACTGAGCGACTGCACTGAACTGAACTAGAAAAGAAAGCAATGGAGATCCTACAAAACTTGCATTAAAACAACAAAAACCTTTAGGCTTACGTGTGTTCTGTAAGCAAGCTCCTCATAGGCATTAATAAGGCACTTGGAGTTACATCGTCTTGAGCAGGCAAGTACGAAAGCATTACTGAACGGAGGCAAAGCTTTATTTTAATCACTTTCCAGAAGGATAACATACGCGTGCGTAAAAGGAAGCATATGACATTTGCTTTTAAAATCCACCACCACTTGGCCTTTGAAATATACTTAAATCCAAAGGGCAATTTAAGTCAGGGACACACAAAAGCAAACCAGCTATTTTAAGCACTCTCAAAAATATTGCTCCATCCACATACAATGCAAAAAAGGGCAAATCCAGAAAAACTATAGCCTTGACTTAAGATCAAGGATGCAAGATTTTATTATCTTAGGAATTAGTTAAGAAATCTTTTTTGAAGAAATTACTAACATGTAACAGTAAGAAACTGAAACCTTTCTTGATTCTAAAGCTTTAAAGGAAAGAACTTGATATATCAACATGACATGAATGAAAGATTAGCATGCTGTCCGTATATTATCTTTCTTCTCTTTACCTGAAGCTACGCTGAAGTAATGTTTGACGGCGATGGTCCCTGACAGCGTGCCAAGGACGGACAGCATCCCAAGTTTCAAGCTGTCATACGGAGTCTGTAGGGCACACTCACAGAGCGCCTGGAATGCAGGAGAGAGAGGAAGGCAGAGGTCAAAACGTCCATACACCTTAGGACTGTCTACTCACTGTGAACGTTCCAGCTTTTAGAAAAACTGTATCTTTCTTCCATAAGAAAATACTTCAAAGTTGCCACAGCCAAGAGGAACCTAAGGAGACACGTTAGCTAAATGTAATGCATCCTAGATGGATCTGGAACAACAGCAACAGAAAAGGACACTGGGTAAAAGCTGAAGAACTCAGAACAAAAGGAGCATGAGCTTTGGTTAATAACAATAATGTTTCAATACCGATTCACCGATTTTTAACCAACCTACTATACTCATGTAAAACATCAGTAACTGGGGAAACTGGTTGTGGGTATGTGGGAGTTCTCTGTACTACCTTCTCCTACAGATTTTTCTGTAAATCTGTACATGTTCTAAAAACTACAGTCTGTTAAAAAGAGTCGTGATGAACTTTTTATTAAGGTCATTATCAATTATGTACTGCTTACTCCTCACAAGCAGAAGTTCCAACATATTTACCTTATCTAAGAGATATGAATATTAGCTGAATATAAATGAATATACGTGTTTATATATGTGTGTATGTTTATACACATATATATATATTTAAAAATAATTGAGAGTGTAGCATTCTATCTAGCTAATAAGTGAGTGGGCTGTCTCTCTGTTCTCCATTTCAGGTCACTTACTCTATTCCTGACTAAGGTGCTCTGATGTATTACTAAAATCAAGATGCTAGTTTTTCTTTCACTGCAGTTAACCCTGAATACGTGCTTCTAGCATAGTGACTGTTGGCTCATCCTGGATATCTACTCTTAGGACTCTATAATAATATATATATGGTCAAATAACTGTCCTGCTAAATTAAAGTAATTCTCATTCTCTCACAAAGTTTCAGAAGATGAACAAAACTGAAAGACTAGGGAAACAAAAATTTTAATTTCATGAAGAGTTAAATAAGAAATTTAATATGACTCCAGTAAAAATGTCAACAAAACCTTGGGGGGAGGGGAGAACTTAGATAACCTTTATCTAAAGATCATATGGAAAAATAAAAATCAGAAAATATGACGAACATTCTGACAAAGTATTATGACAGACCAAACAAGCCCTATCAAACATTAAAATATATAATAAATTTGAAGGAATAAAATATATTTTTCCTACTTCATAGAAATTGAAAGAGAACTGGTCCGAGAAACAGATTCAATTACACAAAGAATTTAATATAATAATGGTCTTTCAAATCAGAGAGACCAGGTAATAAACAGTTCAAGGTCAACTGGCCAGTCACCTGAAAAAAATAAAACTTGATTCTTTTTTCTTTTTTTATGGCAAATCAAAAGAAACTATAAAAGTACGAAGAGTTAACAAGGGAAAAGAAAATGTAAAATGATAATTGACAAAACTGGAAAGAAAATTCATATCATGTAAAGTCAACAAAGGTCCAATAATCTTTATATTAAAGTTCTTACTAATACATAGGCAAATAACCCCAAAAGAAAAATCAGTAGTTCACAGAAAAAATTTATACAAATGTTTTTAAAGTATGTTAAACTTCTTCATAATTTGAAAAATTTAAATTAAAATTAGAGTTGTTTTTCACCAATCTGATTGGCCAAGATTAAAATTTAATGATACATAACACTGAAAACAGTGTGGGGCAACAGGCACTGTCCCACACTATGGACAGAAAGGTGCGCGTGTGGCGCTCAGCTGCTAAGTCATGTCCAACTGCGTGTCACCCTACGGACTGCAGCCCACTGGGCTCCTTGTCTATGGGACTTCCTAGGCAAGAAAACTGGACTGAGTTGCCATTTCCTACTCCAGGGGATCTTAATGACCCAGGGATCGAATCCCCACCTCCTGCATTGGCAGGCAGTTTCTTTACCACTGAGCCACCTGGAAAGCCCTGATACAAAGGAAAAGGGTGTAAATCTCATCGATTGGTAACTGGCATTAAATACAAAACATTTTCCAGCCCTTAAATTCCTCTTTTGGACATTTATGTCCACAAAGGCAACTTTTGTTTTAAACAAACTAGTCAATGTAGCAATATAAACAGCAGCAGTAAAAATACTGGCAGCAACTCTAACTTCCATTGAGGAGTACTGGGAGTAAAGAGAGAGTACGACACAGCTGGTCAAAGAATACAGTAGATCTGTGTGCTAATATGAGATGTTCTCCAAGATATACTCTTAAGTGATAAAAATTCTTAACATGCATAGAGTATTATTTTCCTTTGTACAGAAAAAAGATGGGACACACACATGCTTGCATGTGGATAAAGAAATTCAGGAAGGATACCTAAGAAATGAGTAACAGTGATCACCTCTACAGAGGACACCTGAGGGAAGATACTTATATTTTGCTCACTATGCACCTATGAACTGCCTTTTTAAAATACATATATCATGTGCATGTAATACTTTTTCAATTGAAAGAAAAACTTAGTTAATACAAAAACACCATCAGCAGCAAACACTACTGTCGAAAGCATGGAAATGGACTTGAAACACAAAGTAGGTTTTTGGTAATGGAAGGGAAGACAGTCTAGGTGATACAAAGAAGAACTGGGGCAATAAGGCCAGCACATGAAGTGCTTATTTGTGGTAAGAGGAGATGTAGCCAAAAGGGATGAGAGCTAAGACAGAGATATGATGAGTAGGGAAGATCAGGCCAGACTAGAGGGCTTTGAAAGTTAGGCAGAATAATTTAAACAGGATGAGAAAGAAAAAATGAAGCCACTGGAGAGGAATAACGTCATTTACAGTGTTGGGAAGACTATTCTGGCAATGGTAAACAGAACAAGTTAACAAATAAAGTTGAGAGTTAAGGAGCCATCCTGTCGTTTATGGCAGTAATTCATTCACTGGTGATGGCCTGAGCTGGAACCCAGTGGTAGGAGTGGAGAACAGAGGATGAATATGAGAGACACTTGGAAGGAGATTGTGCATGAGGGAATGAACAAGAAGGATTCAATTGTTATTACAACATTTCAAAACTGATGACCAGAGAATGTGGTTCCATTTACAAAGACTAAGAATTTATGTGGATAAATGACTGCTTGAGTAAGAACAGAAAATAGGAGGAGATTTGAAATCCAAAAAGCAATATCTACCAGGTATTTGGAATCTGAGATGTAGCAGATTTTTAACTGGAAGACTTGCATTAGAATTCTGGCTCTGCCACTTACCATCTCAATGATCTGAGCCAATAATTGAAATCTTTGAGTCTCAACTTCTTTGTCTGTAAAATGGGGGTAAAGATTTACACAGAATTTATACATCTCTGGAAAAAAATATAAGAAATTAGACAGTGGTTGCCACCGGGCAAAGGAGCTGAGTGGGTGGCAGAAAGGTGGGAAGTACTTTACTATATATATATAGCCTTTTGCTGTGCTCAGTCATGCCTGACTCTTTGCAACCCCACGGACTGCAGCCTGCCAGGCTCCTCTGTCCATGAGTTGCCATTTTTCCTCAAGGGATCTTGCAGACCCAGGGATAAAACTTGCGTCTCCTGCATCTCCTACACTGGCAGGTAAATTCTTTATCACTAGCGCCGCCTGGGAAGTCGATAGCCTTTTAGAGCATCTGAATTTTGACACATGAGTGTACTGGCATTAAAAGAAAGGAAGTGAAATTTAAAATATAAGAGGAGGTGACATACATCATCTGTGAGATCAAACAGCTACCAAGAGACAAAAAAGCACTCACGGCCTCTTTAATCTACTGTGCTGGAGAGCAACTGAGCGCAGGTAAGTGGACTCAATTGTTAGAAGATGAACCAGCTGAGGTTAGGGAAGCTCTCAGAGGGGTAGAGAATAAATGGAAGAAAGCACGTACACGGAACTCAACTCAAAAACTTCAACTCTGAGGAAAGGGAGCAGTGAAGAATCCCAAGAAGGTGCAGTTCAGAGAGTGGGAAGAGCAAGTGAGGACAGTGAGGCCCAAAGAAGCCAAGAGAAGGGAGAGGCTGACGGTGTCATATGGACCAAAAGGAAAGATGGGAAAGGCAGAAAAAGGCTCTGGGTTTAGCAGTAAGAAGAACACTGGTGATCTTTAACTAACTAAGCAAAAGAATAAGGGGACAGAATTATATCCAAGTGTGTTACAGACAGAGTAGGGGATGAATCAGTACAAGCAGACAGAGATGCTTTTTTGAAGTTCAAAAGAAAGCTTTTTTTAAAAATGGTGATTGTTATTAGGTAAATCACAGTTATAACTTATTTATTCAAATACTGAGACCACTTCCACTTATCTACTTTTTATTGCCTAAACTGGTTTGCCTTGTACTGCCTGTATCTAGGAATAAAATTCTCAATCAAATAGCCCCAGAGGTTATGTCCTGTATTTACACATATTCAAAATTATGTATTATGATGTGCTCTATGGATAATAGAACAATTAACCTTTTGGAATAATCAAGAAGGTAAGAGAGACATATTATGTAAGATGATACTAAAAGTTTTAAAGAAGAAAAAATTATCATTTAAAAAATTGAACAAAACATTACAATGTCATCTTCTAATTAGTGTCACGTTGCACCGTACTGGATACCTAAAATGCTCTCTGTAATGACACACTGGTCTTGAAGGTCCAATTAATTCGAAGTAGTGATTAACTGGGCTCATCAAAGCTCCCTAGAGATAGCGCATCAGTCATATTTCAATGATAAACTCCGGTTCAAATCTCTGTTTCAAGGATGTTACCTGTTACAAAATTGTTCTTACCAGGACCGTTTTTTGTATCAACCAAAAGGAAAAATCTAACTCTTCAAATGAAGGCCCCCTTTCTCACACACCACCAGTTACTGTCACTGATTATCTGGTCTGAATTCCTCTCTCTCTAGGCTGGTTTAACTCACTGCTCAAAGGAGGCTCTGTCCTGATTTACTGTTTTCTGGGTCAGCTCCTGAGTGGGGGCTTCTCCTAGTCTCTGGAATGGGACTGGCCACCAGGGATGTGTTCTAGAAAAGCACGGCAAACAGTTTACAATGCTTAAAGACAAATGTCACATTAAAAATACTCTGTGAAGAGGATTAAGAGGTACAAACTTCCAGTCATTAAAAAAAAAAAAAGGGCATGTGATGTCCAGCATAAGTAATCTGGTCAATATACTACAGTAACTCTGAATGAGGACAAATGGTTACCAGATTTACTGTGATGATCCTTTCATAAAGTATTTAAATGTTGAATCACTGTGATACATCTGAAACTAACATAACATTGCATGCCAACTACACTTCAACTAAAAATAAAAGCACTGCGTCAAAGACACTGCTGTTCAGTCGCTCAGCTGTGCCCCACTCTTTGCGACCCCACGGGCTGCAGCACGCCAGGCTTCCCTGGCCTCCCCTCCCTCCCGGTCACGCATACAGTCCTGGAGTTGCAAAGAGTGGGACACAACTGATCGACTAACACTTTCACTTTTCACATGGCAGCGATTAACACGATACTGTAAAGCAATTATCCTCCAATTAAAAATAAATTTTTAAAAAATCCACAGAAAAATATAAACATATGAAAAACTATCTTTGTTCCAAAAAAAAAAAAAAAGAGAAAGAAAAACTATCTTTGTTCCTATGAAATTACTCTTGACAACCTTAACAAGAATACAGTATTCTTGGGCCTTGATTTTAAGCTCTTCCTTCCTTCAGGTTTTTAAAATATTCAGAAAGGAGGTACTTCTTTTAAAGCTGGAATATTTGATTACAGGTAGAAATTCTAATACCTACCAACCACCAGTAAAAGTAGCAATAAAATAGACTCAATTTGCATTGGAAATGCCAAAACTCAAAAATCAATCACCAGAGCTAAGACTGGCTGAGAGGAAGAAAAGAAGGAAAGAATGAAGAAGGAAGAGGGAGACCTAGAAGAAAAATAATTATTCTTGGTGACTGAGAGCAAAATTGAAATTTGAAATCAAGCTATTACTCTGTAAAGATTAAATCATTAGAACACTCTCCTGCTCTATTTTAATATTTTCAAAAAATACATCACACTTTGAAAAAAATGATCGTTTGATCATATCCATTTAAGTAAAATCCATTTAATTAAAATCAATTTTCAGGAAAAAATTCTTTGTGGGAGAGACAAATATTCAAAAATACATATTTTCAATTAAAAACAACTAATGAAAAAAGCCACAAGAAAGAGATAAATCAGAACAAAAAACTCCAGAGAACGTGGGGTATACTGAAGAAACACTAGTAAGCTGTGAAATCAACAAAACAGTTAACACTTAAGTGACTACTCATGTGGTTGTGAAGTTCAATGAAAATATTATGAAAAAATTTACTACAAAAAAGAAATTGCATAGTATTAAAGAAAAAAACGGTAACTGGTAATTAAATTCCAGATTTTCTTAACACAAATGGGAAGGGGAGGAAATGAAAGCAAGTAGAAAAGAGTATTTAAGCCTGCCAAAATTTGCAACATATCAACCACCATACTTTTCATTCTGAATAGAGATACACAAGTTCTTATATTAATATACAAGTATAGAGGTAGGCAGAGTAAGAATACTGTTTAATTACCATGACAAAGTCTCTTTAATTCTCTAGAGAATAAAGGATCAAAGAAAACCTGATCAAAATAACAAAGGAAAGTAATGAAACAAAAGAAACAAAAAGGACAAGTTATAAACAGTCTAAAATAAGAGGAAAGACGTAAAAAAAAAAACCTCAGTTACATCAGTAACTGTAAACAAGACATGCTATACTACTAAAAAAGATTCAGATTAAGTCCAAAGAGGTAAATCTGACTATACAGATTTCATACGGATTTATACTGAAATAAATGTTAATTATATATAATATTAATACATAATACATATATATATTATATACTTATCTATATTATCTAATATATCACATCATATAGAAAACATACCTTCTTTTCAAACTCTATGAACTGTTTATAAAAAGTGACCCTACACTGGGCTGCAAAGAAACTTTAAAATTAGGAATTAATAACGGACATGAGTTTAAGTAAACTCCAGGAGTTGGTGAAGGACAGGGAGGCCTGGAGTGCTGCAGTCCATGGGGTCGCAGAGTCAGACACAACCGAGTGACTGAACTGAACAAGAGGTTAGCAACAACAAAAATTCCATCAACAAATATAAAAAGCTTATCACTTTAAAAACAGAAACTTCCAGTTTTAAGAAAAATAAGTACTAGGGGTGAAATGCACAACATGGTGACTGTAGTCAAGACACTGCTATTTGATACAAGAAAACTGTTAGAGCAAATCCTAAGAGTTACCCTCACAAGCAAAAAAAATTTTTTTTTGTTTTTCTTTTTATCTATATGAGACAATGGATGCAAACCAAAACTAATTCCATTGCCAAAGGGGAAATTAAAACGGCTCTCAAGGAAATTAAAAGAATGAAATGATTTAAAATACAGTCAACCTTCAGTATCTGCAGGGGTTCCAAGACCCCCTGCGCTGCTGTGGATACCAAAGTCTTCAGATGCTCAAGTCCCTTCTCTAAAGTGGTGTGTTTGCATATAAGCTTCGTGTGCACATCTTCCCATATATTTTACATCATCTTTCAATTACTTACAATACCTAATACAATGTAAATGCTATGTGAATAGTTGCTGGCAAATTTGCAGGTGACACATTCAAGTTTTGCTTTGGAGGACTTTCTGGGTTTTTTTTTTAATACTTTTTTGAGTCTGGGGTTGGTTGAATCTGTAGATGTGGAACCTGAGGATATAACCAAAAACCATGAAATACCTAGGAATATCATACAGAATATGTACAAAATTTGTATGCTGAAAACTAAACACCACTGATGAGAAACAGAAGAAGCTCTACATAAATGGAGAGATGTGCCATGTTCAGAGATGAGAAAACTCAATACTATTAAGATGTCAGCTCTCTCCAAGTTGATTTGTAGATGCAAATGCCGAACAGAATCCTAGCAGACAAACTGACAAGTTGATTCAAGGTAAGGCAAGGAAAGGCAAAAGACCTACAACTTTCAAAATAATGAAGAAATACAAAAGTTAGAGGACCCACACCACCCGATTCCAAGACTGACAGATTTCAAGCTACAGAAATCAGAATTGTGTGCTACTGGCTTAAGAACACATACATGGACCAAAGGAACAGACTGGAATCCAGAAATAGATCTACACAGATAAGGTCAACTGATTTTCAACAAATATGTTGAGGTAACTCAAAGAGAAAGCACAGTCTTTTCAAAAACTTGTGCTGGAACACATGGCTATCCAAACACATCTTGATTCCTACCTTGCACCATACATGATGAAAAGTGAAAGTGTTAGTTGCTCAATAATGTCTGACTCTGCGACCCATGGACTGTAACCTGTCAGGTTCGTCTGTTCATGGAATTCTCCAGGCAAGAATGCTGGAGTGGGTAGCCATTCCCTTCTCCAGGAGACCCAGAGGATATTCCCAATGCAGGGAACAAATCCAGGTCTGCTACACTGCACAATAGTTAACTCAAAATGGATTATATAGAGTTAAATGAAATATGAATTTCATTTAAATATGAAACTTAAAAGTATAAAATTTCTAGAAGAGAATATATGATTAAATCTTTGTGACTCTGGGTTAGGTAAAGACTTCCTAGATAAAACATAAAAATACAACCCCAAAAGGAATGAAAAATGATAAATTAGATTTTCACCAAAGCAAAAACCTTCAAAAGATACTTATATTAAAGATGCAGTTACAAAGGTGAAAACTTCAGGAGACGGATGACCGCGATAGTTGCACAGAAGTGTGAATGTACCTGGTGCCACTGAACTGTACAGTTAAATATGGTTAAAACAGTAGCTTTTATATTATGTGACTTTTACCACAATAAAAAATTTAAAAGGGACTGCATTAAAGGCACATACCGGCAGGAAATATTTGCAAAATATACATCTGATAAAGAATTTGTATCTTGAACATAAAGAGAACTCAGTAACAAGAAGAAAACCTTAAAAAAAAAAAAAAAAAGCATAAAAGAATAGAATACGCACTTCACCAAAGAAGAAATCTGGTGATAACAAGCCTAAAAGGTTGAACACCACTTGTCACTAGGGAAATGCAAAATAAAACCACAATGGGATACCACTACACAATTATTCAAATGGCTACAACTACAGAACCATACAATAGAAAGTGCAAGCAAGGATACAGAACCACAACTCACACATTGCCGGTGACTACTTCAAATGGTGCAGCCATTACAGGAAACAATTTGGCAGCTTCTTATGAAATTAAACATACATTTACCACACAATCCAGCAATTCTACTCCTAGGTATTTACTCAAATAATGTCCTACAAAGGTCTGTACAACAGGAATTTTATTTATAATAGAAAAAAAATTAGAAACAATTTAAATGTCCACCAAGTTGTGAACAGATAAACTGTGGTTCATATACTGGAATACTACTTGGCAGTAAAAAGGAATGCACTAACTATTTACGTAACAATATGGATGAATGATGTTAAGCATTATGCTAGGCCAAAGAAACCATACCCAAAAGGCTACATATTATATAAATCCATTTAGATTTTGGAAAGGCAAACTCCTAGGGATAGAAATTCGTTCAGTGGTAGTCAGGAGTTAGGTGAAAAACTGAACTACAGAGGGGCCTGAAGAAACTTTGGAGTGATCTGAAAAACGCTCTATGTCACAACTGCGGTGGTGGTTACACAACTGTAAAGATTTATCAAAACTCGAACTGCATATCTAGAACTATATACCTGGGAAAGTTTCAGTGAGTAAATTATACTACAGTAAATCTGACTTAAAAAGTGTACTTCAAAGTAATGGCAATGGGAACACTAAAAGTTGCAATTTATGGAATGTGGCCAACCTGCACTAAGATGAAAATTAATAGCCTTAAGTGCCTCCATTATTAAACAGAAGAATAAAAATTAATGTACCAAACGCCTGAAGCATAAGAAAGCCATGCTGCTGACAAGTTTAATAAAGAAAAGGGAAACATAAACACAACAGTAAGAATAAAATAAAGATAAAATTTTAAATACAGACATACTACAAATTATAAAGGTTCTCCTTATGTTGATACTAATGAATCTGCAAAAAAAATTAAATGAAAAAAAAATTATCAAGATTGATTCAAGAAGAGCTAGAAAACTTCAACAGGGCCACAACCAGGTAAGGAATAGGAAATATTCTCAAAATGCTATCCCTGGAAGAAGGCCCAGGTTCAGACTGATTTATGGCCCTTATAAAGCTATACTCTCAGAAGACAGAAAATTTTTATGTCAAAGCTCTTAACCACTTCAGGGCGTGGAAAGGACAACTATTTACACTGCGTTTAGATTTTATTTTCAGAGTATTTACTTACAGAGCATTTACACTGCATTAGGCATTCTGAGTAATTTAGACATTAGATTTATGGTATATAGGAGAATATACATAGGTATATGCAAAAACTGTTTCATTTTATACAAAGAATTTGAGCATCTGAGGAGTATGGTATCCAGTAGGGAGTACTAGACCCAATCCCCCAATGACATCAAGGGACACCGGAATAGCAATGAAAGGAAAAAAACATGCAGCCACATGGATGAGTCTCATCAGTACCATGTTGAGCACAAGCAGTAAACACAAAACTAAACAGTGTATTTTTAGGGAGGCATAGATGGTAAAACTATGAAGAGCAAAAAGTGACTATCACAAAAGTCAAGAGTGGTTTCCTTTGCGTGCTATTAAGGCTCTGATCAGGGAGAAGCATGTGAGAGCAGAAAGCAGGGTCCTGTGATTTCCAGTGTTCTATTTCTAGCTGATGGAGACTACATGGGCTCTGGCTTAAAATTATTATTTAAACTATTAAATATACATTGCACAAGTGTGTGTGTGCGATTTATTCACAATAAGGAAACAAATGAGATGGAATAATACAGTGCTTTCACTGGGTCTGGTTCCCTAAACTGGCTGAGCACATTCTCTTCCTGCTTAGTAGGAAAAAAGCACCAGAGGACAGAGCTCTCTTAATTAAATTCCTAATTAAGCCCTCTTAAGAAGCTCTCTTAAGCATATTAAGTCTCTCTGAATCCTAATTTGCTCATCTATTAAGTGCAACTACTAATAACTGTCCTCATCTCTTGGGATATTTGCAACTATCAATCATATTATACTAAAACATGTTTGGCTTAGATGCTCAGTCGTGTCTGACTTCTTGCAGCCTCATGGACTGCAGCCTGCCAGGCTCTTCTGTCCATGGGATTTTTCCGGCAAAAATATTGGAGTGGGTTGCCATTTCTTCCTTGGGGGGATCTTCCCAACCCAGGGATGGAACCCAGGTCTCCTGCATTGCAGGCGAATTCTTTACCAGCTGAGCCACCAGGGAAGCCCAAGAATACCGAAGTGGGTTGCCATCCTTTCTCCAGGGGATCTTCCTGACCCAGGGACTGAACCATCGTCTCTTATGTCTCCTGCATCGGCAGGCAGATTCTGTACCACAAGTGCCACCTGGGAAGCCCACTGAGACATGTTTAGAAAATTGCAAAACACAAACTAACAAAAAAAAGAGCAGCTGAGTTTTCATAATCTGAAATTCAGAGGTTTTTGCTACACTGTAGCTATGATGATACCAAGAAATAATAAAATTCATGAAAACAAAGATTGAATTTAACAATTTTCCGTTTTGCTTTAAGCAGCATTTTTTAAAAAGTGGTACATTAAAAAGTGGTACATTACATTATCAGTAATGGGTAAAAAAATAGGGTTCTACCTTGAGAAAAATATTAAACATCAATATAACCTAAGAAATGCTATAAATGCTATAAAAGATTTCACATTAAAAGTCTAAAGATTGAGATCTTCTCTTGCATTTACAAAAGAAAACTTAAGACTGTCTTATCTTCTGTGTGAAAAGGAGAAATAAGCTTTTTACCTCTTCTCTAATAAATCATAGTCAGCACCAAAACCATTCTCCCTAAATTGAGTAAAGGAGACAGGAATAAAATAAACAACTTAACAGGGCTTCTCAGTTAGCCACGGTGCTGCTATGGGACGATTAGAAAAGAAACTAAGAGAGAAGTCTAAGGAACTACAACAAATCTAAGCATTAAAGGATATAAGCTTTCCAATAACTAGGCAACATCTTTGCATGGGGACATATCACAACTAGACTTCTCACGGTGATCATTTTGAAATGTATAGCAAAAAATGACTTCATTGCTTAACAGGAACTAACAGTGTTATAGCTCAATTACACATCAAAAGCAAGAAAACAAACAAACATGCAAACTCACTCAGAAACAGAGATGACATCTGTGGTTACGAGACAGACAGAAGTTGGATGAAGGCAGTCAAAAGGCACAAACTTTCATTTATAAGATAGGCAAGTACTAGGGATGTGATGTACAACATGGTTAATACAACGAACACTGCTGTAAGTTATATATGAAATTCGTTAAGAAAGTAAATCTAAAAAAATTTTTCTTTAATTTTGAGTCTATATGAGATAGACACAAATGGATGTTCACTAAACTTATTGAGATAATCACTTTACGATGTTCTAAGTTAAATTGTTATGCTGTATACCTTAAACTTAGTGCTGTGTGTCAATTATATTTCAATAAAATTAGGAAAAAAGTAAAGGGAAAATAATAAAGAATTTTTATATATTTACTTTGCCAGTTCTAACTTCTGCCATTAATATCAACAATACTCTTAGAAATTTTCCATATTCAAATACTTAAGATGACAAAGATAACATAAAAATGTAAATTGAAACACTTTGATCTATGACAACATCATATTATTTTTCTACATAAAATAATGATGCTTGAAGTTCTACATACCTGAATGTTTTCTCTACTCCAAGTATGTGGTGTTTTATTGGCAAGTAATTTCAGATCTTGAATAGCAAGTCTCTTTACTGCTTTCCTAGGGTCATTCTTCAAATACTGCAATAAAAGCTGAATCTATAAAGAAAATAAGTCACTCCGTGAGTAAAACCATCACTGAAATTATCATTAGGGATGCAGTGTAGTTTCGTGAAACTTTCAGGTTTGAGACAGGGCTCATTTCAAATTACAGCCCTGTCATTTGTTCACTATGTACCCATGTTTGGGCTTTTCTCCTCTTGTACAAAAATATACCTTCACTTAACTTGTAAGGTTCGAGCACAAGACCTGGCCTTAAACATATCAACTCTTCTTTTTTCCGCCCACCAACTCCATGCTCTGTACTCTCACCTCCACCTCATTTAATTTTTATAAGACTCCCAAGAATCAGCACCGTGACTACAACTCAAACCTTCCCGCCCGCCGCACCAACTCCGTGCTCTGCTCTGTACCCTCACCTCCACCTCTTTCTTCACAAGACTCCCAAGAATCAGCACGGTGAATACAAAGAGGGAAATGAGCAAGCAAAAGGAATTAAACTCTCTGTGACCGTTATCAGAGAAAGGGATCTCAATACTATCAAAACTTACACGCTACTTATTTTTTAGCATACAACACTTAACAGGCAAGTTTACTGAAGGAAAAGGAAGTTTAAAGAAAACTGAAATTACCTGCTTAGGCGTATCAACCAAAGATGACGCTGCAAGCAGAGTGAAAGTGTGCAAAGAGACAATCACCATCTTGGTGGAAGGATAGGCGGTGACCAGCTGCTGCAGGAGCTGACGCGCGCTGGACGCCAGGATGGCATCATGGTGCATGTGCTGCAGGATGGGGATCAACTTCAGCTTCAAGTCTACTGGCGTGGCCAGACCTGGACACGGAAAGAATGCTTAAGAGGTTTCTGACTGTCATCCTGGATAATATCTCACATTCAAAAGGTCTGATTCCATTAGCAAAATGACTATTTAAAAGCAAATAGCACACTCAATGGTTAGTTGCTCAGTCATGTCGGATTCTTTGCGATCCCAAGGACTGTAGCCCACCAGACTCCTCTGTCTATAGGATTTCTCCCGGTAAGAATATTGGAGTGGGTTGCCATTCCCTTTTCCAGGGGATCCTCCTGACCCAGGGATGGAACCCACTGGAGTGGGCCCTCCAGTATTACCATGCCCTCTGCCAGGGGATCGTCCCAACCGAGGGGCTGAACCCAGGCCTCCTGCGCTGCAGGCGGATTCTCTGCTGCCTGGGCCACCAGGGAAGCCTGCCCCGTTCCTACCCTGCACTCTTCTCCCTTTCTCTCTGTACCTCCTGAGGGTGAAGGTGAAAGTAGCTCAGTGGTGTCCCAACTCTTTGCGACCCCATGGACTATACAGTCCATGGAATTCTCCAGGCCAGAATACTAGAGTGGGTAGCCCTTCCCTTCTCCAGGGGATCTTCTCGACCCAGAGATCCAACCCAGGCCTCCCACATTGCAGGCGAATTCTTTACCAGCTGAGCCACAAGGGAAGCCCAAGATGCTGGAGTCGGTAGCCTATCCCTTCTCCAGCGGATCTTCCTGGCCCAGGAATCGAACCAGGGTCTTTTGCATGGCAGGTGGATTACTTACCAACTAAGCTGTCAGGGAAGTCCTGTCCCTCCTAATTCCTGTTTATATACTTTAATTTTGTATAGATAAAACCAAAGGAACACAAACACATTGCAGGTGAATTCTTTACCACCTGAGCCACCAGGAGGCCCCAACAGTACACTGGTATTAAGTTTAAATTCATATTATGCTTATATATATTATGTTTATGTAATATTATATTAGAGGTAATCAAGTTCAATAGTTTTTAAAGTATTTATCTTAATTTGGGGGTGATTATACCAGCTGACTGGAGAAGGAAATGGCAACTCACTCCACTGTTCTTGCCTAGAGAACCCCAGGGACAGCGGAGCCTGGTGGGCTGCCGTCTATGGGATCGCAGAGAGTCGGACACGACTGAAGCGACTTAGCAGCAGCAGCAGCAGCAGCAGCAGCATACAGGCTGATAGTAGAAAATATCCTTAAAAGGCACAGTAGAAAGCAGTCATATTTGCTGCCTCTTTCTTCCCATAGCATACCAAAACATATACATATCCATGAACATATACACACATGCATAATCACAAACTCAATGGCGATAACCTGTTACATTTACAAGTTTAATGATTTCCTTCAACACCAAGTCAAGATCAGGATGCGAACACACGTATGCATGGAGCAGTTGCAAAGTTCTCTGAACTTTGTGTAGCACTGCCTTTCTTCACAGCATACACAGCTGGAATCTCATTGAGGACTGATTCCAAACCATCTTTCCTTGTCAACACTGGAGCTAAATAAACAGAAAGTCTTTGCTTCTATAGCATGGTTTAACGGTGATAGTAAACAAAAAACTGTCAATCATAATGTCCTACTTATGTCCTACTTATATGCCAAAAGCTAATTTCTCTCTGCTCATGAGTGCTTTTTGCCACAGTAACTGCTAGTGTGAATATATGACGCCATTTCAACATCCAACAGTGCCTTATATCAACCGACGCCCTTACTGTTTGGCCTCTCTTCAAATTTAGGCAAAGCAGAGCATCCCCAGGAGATGGGAGAGAGAAGAATGAGGCCAGAGTATTTACTCCCTGGTTTTCTCTGTGCAGGGTCAGATCAGGCCTGTGTTATGACTGTTTTGATCCTTAAGTTACTGAATGCATTTGCAAGACCATTCTATCTTTGAACTCTTTCTCAATGGCTTTTGCTTTTTCACTCCTCCTGGTTTTTGTCCTTCCTCTGGCTGTCCTTTCTCAATCTCCTTGTATTCTCCTCTTTTACCCACACTTTAATTTCTGGTCTTCCTTGGGGTTGCTAATAAATTATCTTCTTATCCTATGTACTTCCCCTGAGTGAACTGATATAATCCCATGGCTTCTGCAATCAGCTATTTGCTTTTAAAGACTGCCTCCCCGCCTCATTCCTACCCCCTGAATTTCAGATGCATATGTCCCATTACCTTCTGGTCATCACCAATGGGATATCTCAGAAATACTTTATGCTTAACAGGGCCCAAAGAGAACTTCTGATCTTTACTATGAAACTGCCCGTGCAAGTTTCCCTGTTTCAAGATATGACAGCTCCATCATCACAGCTCCTCAGACCTTGGAGTCGTTCCTGATTCTCTTATTTCTCTCACATTCACATCCAAATTTATTAACAAATCTTGTTGGTTTCTATCTTCAAAATATAAAGCAGATCTGACAGCCTTCCCACCTTCACAGCTGTACACTGGTTCATTTCTACCACGATCTCCTGACCAGATCATGGCTAAGTTTCCGAGGTATTGTCTCTACTTAAGAGCTTCCCCATGGCAGACTCCTGTCTCGAGCAAGACTCCTGTCTCTGCAAGCCTATTCTCAGTCCAGCAATCAGAGGATTCTTTGTGTTTACAGACAACTTTACTGGAGGTTTTGTTGTTGTTTAGTTGCTAAGTCATGTTTAGGGAGACTCAAAATTTTACTTCGCAGAAACACATGCAGCTTAAAATGTAAGGGTATTTACCCCTCAGCCTCACCTGCCGCTTCTGTGTGCTGGGCTCCAATCTTCCTCTGCCTTGCCCCCATTTCTGGGCTGTGCTTAGCTGCTCAGTCATGTCTAACTCTTTGCGACCCCGTGGACTTCAGCCCTTCAGGCTCCTCTGTCCAAGGAGATTCTCCAGGCAAGAATACTGGAGTGGCCCTCTAGTATTGCCATGCCCTCCGCCAAGGGATCTTCCCAACCTAGGGACTGAACCCAGGTCTCCCACACTGCAGGTGGATTCTCTACCATCTGAGCTGCGAGGGAAGCCCACTCCCATTCCTACCCCATCGCTTTTCTCCCTTTCTCTCTGTCCCAGATTCCTGTTTATTTACCTTATCTTTGTATACATGAAACTAAAGGAACAGAAATGAATCTTAAATATGCACATTGATGGATTTCTACATATGACTGTCTCTATATTCATATATACACAGCGCTCACGTTATACAAAATCCTCCAGCATCCTAGGAGGCTTACCTGTACAGCTTTCACCAACTCCCTTGCTATCTACCCTATCTGTGTGGAGAGCCCCAGCAGATGGGAAGTTCATGTCGGGTCAGCGTATTTATTCTTTGGCTCCTCTACAGGGGTCACATCAGGTTGCATCACCCTGAAGGTCAGTATTCCAAAGCGGCCTTCTTGATGTGACTCCAGGCTCTGATAAGCGCTCCCTCCCCCGCACCTCAGATGGTGCAGGACATCGTCCCCTCTAGCATACTCTGCCCACACCTTTGTAAATGGCTCCTTCATTAAACCCTACTTGAATTACTGCAGTTCAAGCGTGACATGTTTGCTGCTGAGATGCTGTCTCATACAGCAGGTGTCCAGCAAAACCTGCTCAATGAATGAGTGATGCTGCCTTCTAACGAGAGCTTTCTGCAGGGCAGCCTTCCTCTGGGGGTAGCGGGGAAAGACAAAGGAATAAAGGGAAACCGGACAAAGCTCAATCACTGTATCTTGGTCTTCAACTAAGTGATCTTATTATGGCTCCATTTCCTTTTCCATAAAAGAAGTAAGAGTATTACCTATCCAAGTCTGCCAAATTGCACAATACAAAGACACACCATTTAGAAAAATACAAAGCAGGTCGTGTTCCCTAGCGTTGTGCAATGCTGTAACCCCAGAGCTTTCTTTTATGACTATGATGAGGGTAAATGAGGTAATACATGGGAAGCACAGTATGGAAGATGAGATTAGAATAAGGCTTTGTAGGCTACAGTAAGCAATTTGGATTTGGGTTTAGCTGCAACTGGAAGATACTGGAGGCATATTAGCAGAGTGAAGAGAGTCCCTGAGCTTCCCCCCAGGTCAGAATGTTTTCCCCCTAAAAATATGCATTTCTTACTCAAGTATCACTTGATCAGAAGTCTTCCTTGATCAACAGATATAAAACAGAAACATCTCCTCTTCCATCCTGCCATCGACTCTAGGGACTATCCTTCTTGCCTCACCTGGCATGTCATAAATTTACTCATCTACTGCTACCACCACTCCTTCCACCGTTCGAACGCAGGCTACGCGAGGGCGAGGGCTCTGTCTTGCGTAGTACTGCATCCTAAGCTCCGAGAATAGCTCTGGCATTTAGAAGACACTTAATAAACATTATTTGGATGAATAAATGAATGAATAGTGATTAGCACATAGTAAGTACTTAATGAATGTTAGCAGCTATTATTAATATGAATACCATTCAGTCACTTCGTAACACCAAATGAAGAATACATACCTTGAATCATTTCACTGATTTTGTTACAGATTCCTACAGCAAAATCCCTTTGGAAAGAGAAAACAGTATAATCTTTAAAACCAAAAAAAATTAAATCTGCTTCAGTTTTCTAAGGACTTTTATAGAACACAATAAGCACAGGAGAAATGCAATATTCCAAATCATAACTAACATTCCTAAGGTCAGTTGCTGGGGATGGGGAAGAATGCAACCAAAACCAAAACCCCACAAAGCAAGTGGGCTTATGCCAACACTGTTCCCACAGATCTTCAAGGAAAGATGTTCTGATTAATGAGTACTATTGTAATTTCACTACTGAATGACACTGAAATACTCAAGGTTACTATCTCAGTCTACAGTGTTTTAGGACTCACTTTTAATTAATAAAAGCTTTTAATACACAAGCTAATCATTTATATAAGCAATAAAATATACACCAAATATTCTGAATTTTAGAAAAACAGAGTAAGTATGAAGTAGAAGAAATGCAGTGGGAAAAATGGGTAGAGCCAAATTATTTAAAAGTGGCCATTTTTAGATTAAAGACCTAAATGTAAGACCAGATACCATAAAACTCCTAGAGGAAAACAGGCAGAATGCTCTTTGACATAAATGCAGTAATATCTTTTTGGATCTGTCTGCCAGCAAGATGGAAGTGAAAACAAAAATAAACAATGAGAACTAATTAAACATAAAAACTTCTACACAGCAGAGGAGACCATAAGCAAAACACAAAGACAACCTACAGAACGGGAGAAAATACTCACAAACGATGCAATAGACCACAGATAAAACCTTCAAAATACACAAGCAACTCATACAGCTCAACATCGAAAAAAAAAAAACTCAATAAAAAAAAATGGGCAGAACATCTAAATAGACATTTCCCCAAAGAAGAAAGAACAACTACAGATGGCCAAAAGGCACATGAAAAGATGCCCCTCATCACTAATTATCAGAAGTGCAAAGCAAAACTATAATACAATGAGGTATCACCCCACACCAGTCAGAACAGCCATTTATCAAAAAGTCTACAAATAGTAAGTGCTGGAGAGGGTGTGGAGGAAAGGGAACCCACCTCCGTGGGTAGTGGGAAGGTAAACTGGTGCAGCTACTCTGGAAACCAGTATGGAGGTTCCCTAAAAAACTAAAACCAGAGCTACCATGTGATCCTGTAATGCCACTACTGGGCACACACTCGGAGAAAATCATAACTTGAAGAGATACATGCACCTCACTGTTGACTGCAGCACTATTTACAATGGCCAAGACATGGAAGTAACCTAAATGTCCATCAACAGATGAATAGATGAAGAAGACGTGGTATATATATACAATGGAACATAACTCAGCCACAAAAAGAAGAAATAATGCCATTTGCAGCAACATGGATGAACCCAGAGATTATCATACCCAATGAAATAAGCCAAATTAACACAGACAAATACCATATGATATCACTTACATGTGGAATAAAAAAAAAATGATAGAAATGAACTTATTTACAAAACAGAGATAGACCCACAGACACAGAAAACAGATTTGTAGTCACCAAGGGGAAGTGGGGAGGAGGGATAAATTAGAAGTTAGGGTTTAACATACACACACCACTAAATATAAACTAGACAACCAACAGGACCTACTATATAGCACAGGGAACTATATTCAATATTTTATAATAACCTATATGGGAAAAGAATATTAAATATATATATATGTATAATTGAATACTCTGCTGTATACCTAAGAATAACATTGTTAATCAAGTATACTTCAATTAAATAAACAAACAAATAATTTTAAAAGTAGCCATTTTCAAAATATTGTATATCTGAAGAGTATTTTCTAAGGTGTTGCTTTTGAGTCTGTTGCAACTGAAATAACACTGAATGTTGCAAAAGTTATCAGTAACATGAATGTTTGGGATAAGACATTATATAATATGTAAAGAAAGATGATACAGATAATATGATCAAACTTGGTTCTTTCAGTCATGATTCATGACACATAAGGCATGAAATACTTTCGCTCTGCAGTTCAGTGGATGTCTATATAAAATATTTTCTGCCATTAAGTATTATTTTAACATTCTCTGACAAAGTGAAAAGCACACGTCAAGTACACAGTGGCTGTCTGCAGGGTAAGCACCATGCAGTCCTTAGAGTCATGAGGTGAACTAGCCATTTTTTCATGAAACTCCATAACTACTCAGAAATGGTTATTTGCAGGTATCTTCTGAAAAGATAAATAAAGTAAGCATGTAACTTTAAGAAAAATAACTGGGTAAATTTTTTGCCAATCCTAGCTTCTAAACAAAAACTAGCACTTCAGAAAACTTGTACCTGTCACCATGAGCTTGACAGCTTAATACTTAAAGGCTTTACTGATGAGATCAGTGGAGATAACAACAAATATGATCCTTTATATTTAACAATATGATCCTTTGATATTTTACAATGGAAACAGCCAACATTTGGTAGACCTGCATTAACAGAGTGAACCAATATTTCCCAAAAGACCAATGTCTAAGTTATAAAACCATACAAGGTAAGGGATGCCAATGGATTTCAATGCAATAGTACATGTTCACTGATACGGTTTTAGAGTTCACATTGCAGCTAACTTTTATGAACCAAAAACTTTCTAGTTCTGTGAGAGATCAAGGGAAAATATCCATAATTAGCTATAAAACCTTTAAAAATACTCCTCTCTTTTTCAACTACCTGTGTGAGGCTGGCATTTTTTCATATACTTTAACCAAAACAACACATTGCAAAAGAAATGGTGAATGCAGAACCAGCTGTGACAATCCAGCCCGACATTAGAGAGATATGTCAAAATGTGAAAAACAATGTCCCTTTTCCCACAAAATTGATTTTTGTTTTGGAAAAATATTTTCATAAAGATATTTTTGTGTCAACACATTAGGACTTTGTTATTCTTTAAATGAATTAATAATATATTTTAAGTTTAGGCATTTTCATCTCTAATACAGTAAACATCAATCGATGTAATCTGTATAAACAAAAAAAGCTCTTTGAGGACTTCAATAATGCTGGAGAGTGTAAAGAGATTCTGATACCAAATAGTTTGAAAATTACTGCTCTGATATCAGCCTTATATTCAATAAGAAAAAGTAAGCTGTAAATGTCTTGGGTACAAGGCAAGAGGTATATTAGGTATCTATAGATGACCTGTTCACATTTCAGAGTGCTCTTGTATTTGTTATTCCTTCTGCTTGGAATATCCTTCCTCCAGATGGCTGCCTCTTCTTCAGGACTGTTTCAGTTCAAATGCTACCTCTTCAGGGAGGCTATCCCCGATCACTCTACCCAAGGAACTTACTTAGGTCATCATCATAATGATAAAACGACTTTATTTTTCTGTAACATTAATGAGCAGCTCAAACTATTGTGGGTTTACATAGCAACAGAGCATTCATCTTTTCCACTCCTGTATTCCTGGTGCTTGGAATAGAGTCTGGACATGATGGATATTCACTAAGTATTTCTTAACTATATAATAACTTTTTTTAAACAAATGCAAAGTTTAAAATCTGTTACAGGCCTCTAGGGTCAATAAACTGCAAGTTTGAAGCCTGTAGTTTCCTTTTTTTAAGGTCTAATAACGTTTTTAAAAACTCTTAATGTCAGCATTAAAAATATGCTAAGAATATATAGTCTCATTCGCTGAGACTACAGAATAATCTGATTCTCCAGCTTTTTCCCACTCCAAATTCAGATCTGACAACACTGGTCATGGTCCTGCACCATCACAGTCAGCTGGCACCCAGGAGCAGTCACCCTTTCAGATGGTGTGCACATTCCAGTCCACCAGTCACCACTAGAGGTCACCACTCTGCTTGACAATGCCTCCCAGGTTCCTGAAGTCGCTTGGGTTTGCAAATCTTCCTCTGAGACCAGCTCTTAACAATTAAAACCTTTTTGGTGGCACAGTGGTAAAGAATCCACCTGCCAATGCAGGAGATTCAAAAGAAACAGGCTCAATTCCTGGGTCAGGAAGATCCCCTGGAGAAGGAACTGGCAACCTGCTAAAGTATTCCTGCCTGGAAAATTTCATGGACAGAGGAGCCTGGCGGGCTACAGTCCATGGGGTCACAAAGAGCTGGACACGACTGAGCACGCACACCCTCAGAACAAGTTACATGCGGTTACGGTAGCAGACAGGTAGAAATAGGATTAAGTCAGTTTTTAAAGCCCTTTTTTAGTCAACTACTCTAATTTGTTTAAGATCCAAAACTGATAAAGACACTAAGGTAAAAATCCATCTGTATTGGTTGAGATACCTGATCTCAAACCAGGTCATCGTCTCTGAGGGAAGTGCACGCATGCGTGTGTGCGTGCATGCTGTCTCTCAGTCGTGCCTGACTCTTTGTGACCCCACAGACTGCAGCCCACCAGGCTCCTCTGTCCATGGGACTTCCCATGGTAAATGCTAATCTGGAAACGGCATATTTTCTTGATTTTCATACTCTAATACATTCCGATAAGTACTTCAGACTTAACTATTGCATTAATTTGGTATGTTTAAACATCACAAATCACAAGTATACCATATTGAAGCCTGGTATGTTAAAAACTGGTTCTACATAAACTGTTAAATGTTTACTGGTCATCAATTCTATAAATGAAGAATCATATTGTCCCTATGTTACTAATCTTTTCCAAGATAGATCAGAAATTCCACAGCTGATAAAATTAGCTTCTGATAATAACACATGAGAAAAACTGAGCCAAAAATGATTTCCATAAGCAAATTCCAATACTAAATCTCAAATTTATCATCTACATTTAGAAAACTATTTTTAGAGCTACTCAAAGTACACACTTAATTGGACAGATTTAAAGTACTCACACGTTGACAGTGGTGATCAGAGGATAAATATTCACTAGATATAACTCTTAACCAATAAAAGTAATTTTTCAAAAGTTCTTGCAATACGCATGACTCTCAATAAGAAAAAAAAAATGCCAATTTTCAAAAGCACCAATAGGGATTGTCTTTACTTAGATATTTCTCTTCCTCAATTACTGTCACACCTACTACTTTCAATCAGTAAATAAAAGTCTACACAGTTTATGTTCTCTAATCTCCTTTTCCAATGAGTAATCCTGGAATTCTCAAGGTTTGAAAAGAGCAGTTGAAGACATGAATAAGTATATAATTAAACTATAAAGAAAGATCATTGGTGATTAACTATTTCAAGTCTTATCCAAATTTAGCAGAAGCTCTTAATATAAGTGCTATTTTTAATTTAAAAAATTCATTAGTCACCTGACTATAAAACCAAAACTTGCTCCTAGAAGGATATACAGAAATTTGTAAAAAAAGAGAAAATAAAAATAAGATAATATCTTCACTCAGAGACAATATTTCAATACATATCCTAGTCTCTTTTCTATTCCATAAACACTTGCTTTTCAAATAAATCTGTAATATCACATAACCTATTATGTAACCTGTTTTCAAATATATTTCTAAAATACATTAGTTATAAAAGCTGATATAGTATTTCATTTGTATGATCCTATTCATCTTATTGGCACACTGGTTGGAATTTGTTACCAATTTTTTTTGTTATTATAACCCTATAACTAGCATCCTTGCAAGTAAGTATCAGTACACACTGCTGACTCCTTAGGATAAATTCTTACAGGTGGATTTTCTAGGCCCAAGGGATGCACAAAATACATATTACAAAAATACCCTCCAGAAAGCAGTGCTACTTTAACAGCATCAGTCAGTAAAAGAAATAGTATTATTTTTTAGAGAGGATAATCCAGTAAGTCAAACACATTAATAAAACTATGGTCAATGTTCCATCAAAAAATAATACATATATGGAGACAGAAATACTATTTTATAAGATAATAGAGTATGATACCCCAAAGAAGTTAAAATTGGATTCAATTCCAGTTATTATCTCTGTCAAACTGTCCAGACTTGAGAAGACAGTAAGAAAGGAATAATTTAGTATTAGGACAGTATAGGTTTGGGGAAGACACCTCAATGGACAAAGCTCCTGCTTCCCAATGAAGCCTTCCCCAACTATTCTAATCCCAGGCTAATCCTGTCCTCCTGGGGACTTTAATTCCATTTACAGTTAATGCCAACATCTGTACTTAACTTTTCTGTTTTATGTATTTAAGTCTTGTTTTCCCAGCATGATAGAAATACCCTTGGAAAATACATCTTGCCGTTTACATTTTTCTATATCCCTTAGTGTTTACATATATAAATGAGCTATTCTTTCAAAACCTCTTCTTGGGGAGCCAAACTATAAAAGGCCTAGGCTTACTTCGACTGTGCAGAGAAGTTAGCAGCAGCAAAAACAGCAGCTTCAACTTCTACATTATCATGTGAATCCAGACTCTGACGAATACTATGATGAGCATTCTTCCTCTCAGGAATTATTGATGCCAGGCTTCCCAACATCCTACACAAACAGAGAAACCCAAAAAGAATGGAAATGCAGTAAGTTCAAGGTCAGAAAAGGAAGAAATAGGCAAAGCTTACCAAAACTAAAGTTTGTAGGTCAGTCCATAAATCTCAGGTTAATGAAGTATCAATTTTAGAAACCAGTGACTCAAATTTTGTAAACATTTTTCCATACTTCAACATGTAAGAAAAATTAACATGGTTAATTTAATACAAGCAAAAATTTTTTAACAATTACCTTGAAGTACATGCGAAGTGCCAAAGACAGCCCAGGAAAAGAAACTTTTGAATTACTAAAGTGTCAAAATGCCAATTTTTCAATGTTGTATAAAGAAGTCCATTTTAGCAAAGCATTAACAGTCCATTATTTCTGCTATTAAGCAGACCCACAAAGTAAAAAAGTAAGACTTCCCAGTATTTTTTCCACATCAGTAATCACTGGTATCATGATTTTCAAATCTCTCAGCATCAAGAGAAGTAGAGGATGTCCCCCTGGGGCTCATATCAGAATAGAGGAAGGTATAGTTTAGGAAAGTGAATTTCAAAAATCCAAAGCTTACACATACTAATTTCATAGATGACAGACCTAGAAAGAGGATATGGTTCAAGCTGGTTTTAAGGCTTACAAAATGAAATTCTACCAACATTTTTTTAATGCCAAGAAAAAAAAGGAAATGCTGAAGAAACTAAGGTGGTTGTTCCTGGCATTCTCCAAGGAGTCTAGACATAAATTATCATATATAAAAATGAGCACATAACCAAGGATGAATATAGAAAATGGACATGAAACAGGAAGAACAAGGTCAGAAAGGTAAAAGTTCAAAATAAGCATGAGGCTAAACCATACTTACATTTGAGTTAACAGATCAGAACATCTGCCCACAAAAGGAGTGTCTCAAACATAAGTTACCAAAACAGTATCATAGACAGTTAGCTCTAAAGCATTTATAGACTGGGATGGTTACTATATTTTCTCATTGACTCTTACTAGGAAAAACAAAAATGAATTCTTAATGTTCAGAATAAGAGAAGTAAAGGTACGACAGAAATACAACTCAAAGAATCTTGCGGTGACTCAGAGGCGTAACAGAATATACCGGAGTGTGATGGCTCTTGCTACAGGGTCATTACTATGAATCACAGAGAAAATTCTCTTCACAAACTCATCCACATTTAGGATCTTCTCCAAATGCTTCTCACTTTGTTGGGTAACTTTAAGAACACACAGCCTCAGGAAATTGTTTCTAGGAAGAACCACAGATAAAATGAATTAGACCACTTTAGGAAAGTAATATTTAATTAGGAATCAAAGCAACACAAACGATACTAATAAATTTTAGCAACAGGCCAATGTTTTTCAACCTGAACATTCTGCTTTACCACAGAAACAATCAAAAGTCTGTACAGTCATCCTGTGATATCCACAGTGTGGATGGGAACTGATTCCAGGACTAGCCCCCCACCAAACCCAAATCCTTGGAGACTGAACTCCCTTCTGTAAAATGGCACAGTGCCTGCGCATCCTCTCACATTAAATCATCTCTAGACTACTTATAATACTGAATACAAAGTAAATGCTATGTAAACAAGTACAAGTACAATGTAACTAGTGGCCAGTGGATGGCAAGTTGAAGTTTTGCTTTTTGGAACTTTCTGGAATTATTTTCCCAAATATTTTTGACGCGTGGTTGGTAGAACCCATGGATACAGAACCCTGAGATGAGTGCTAAGCATAAGCAGTTAGCAGAGTGCAGTCCTGCAGGAAGGCACCCGAACAGCTGTAACATAGAGAGAGGTCCGGGAGTCAAACTCAATCTCCTCAATCCCGTTAGAACCAAGAAGATGGTCTTCCTCCTCTCAACCTAATTCTATATCTTCTTTTCGGCAGATCTGATTAGATGTGTATGTGAGTACACGAGTATATGGAGAATGGTGGAAAGAAGTGGGAGAGGGAATGGCATAGAGAAACAACAGGTACATATTCAGGGTTTGCTTACATGTTTCAGGCACTTCACAGTAGCCCATAATCTCATGTAACATGTAATGTCATGTTATAAAAATAAATTGTTAAATCAGAAACTTCTCAAAATGAAATGCACAAAGCCACAGATATTTCCAAAATACACAATTATATATCAAGGTGGTCTTTAATTTTGAATTATCCTGTCCCCCAAAGAACTAAGTACTCTCTGCCTTATACCCTTTACTTTGGCTCAAAATGCCATTAAATTTCACACCAAAATTTATTGTGAATTTCCACGTGCATCCACTAAAACGATAAAAAAACAAAAACAAAAAACCATCATGTGGAAGTCCTAAAAGGCAAAAAGAATACAGACTACAATATAAAACAAAAAATATGAACAAAGTGCTTTAGGACACCAAGGGCTTAAAAAGACTTACCCAACTCTGAAAACATCAGCTAACTTTAGGAATGCAGAATTGATGAGAATGGGGAATGGATACTTCTGAAAGAGCCTGGGAAAGCGGACAACTGCTTCACACTGTTCACCAAGTTTGCCAGATCTTAGACCTATGGAAACCATTAAAAGGGAAGAACAGATTAGAAATTTTTGACTATAGTAAGGCAAAAACAGCAAATACCAACACAGTATTACAGACTAAAATTATTTACACGGTAAAACTACAATCATTCTTAACAATTAGATAAAGTACAACAGTAACTCGTTATGTTTTCAAAAATAAAAATGACACATGAAATAGTAATTTTGGAAATAGTAATAGTAATTTTGGAAAGTGCCACCTTAAGATATAAAGAGAAACTTTTGTGTTTTCTTTTTCTTCTTTAAAAGGCTGAATTGATAGAATATTTGGGGCCACAAGTAAATCTCAACAAATATGAAAGGACTGAAATCATATTATGTATGTCCTCCATTACAACACAATGGAATTAAATTAAAAATCAGTAAGAGAAATATATTTAAAAAATTTTCAAACATACTGGAAATTAAGCAACAGTTATTTAAAAAACCCAATAAGATGAATCACTGAAAGAATTAAAAGCGTAAAAGAAGAAATCAGAAATTTAAAAGAAGAAAAAAAGAAACTCAATCCTTAATTTGCACCATATACAAAAATTAATTCAGAATGAACCACAGACCTAAGAGTAAGAGCTAAAATTATGAAGCATATAGAAAAAAAGAAATCTTACGCTTGTATGCTTGTATGATGCAAATAATTCTCAGATAAAACACAAAAAGTGGGCTTTTTAGACTAAAAGATTAAAAAATGATAAGTTAAAACGTCACAAAAAATTTAAAACTTACGCTCTTCAAAACATACTGTTCTGAGAATAAAAAAACAAGCCACATACTGGAAGAAATATTTATAGAATATGTATTTGATAAAGGACTTCATCCATAGTTCTTATATCTCTAGAAAACTTAGTTTTTTAAATGGGCAAGATGTGAAGAGAAATTTCACTAAAAAGGAAATACGATGGCAAATATAAGCACATGAACAGATGCTCATCATTATCAGTCATCCAGGAACTATAAATTAAAAACAACAGTAAGATACCACTACACATCCACTAGAAAGGCAAAAAATTCCCAGTCCATCAACTGGTGAATGAATAAACAAACTGTGGTATCTCCATACAATAGTCTCCTATTCAGCATTCAAGAAATTAAGATAATGGCACCCGGTCCCATCACTTCATGGCAAATAGATGGGGGAAAAAATGCAAAGAGTAACAGACTTCGTTTTCTTGGGCTCCAAAATCTCTGTGGACAGTGACTGCAGCCATTAAATTTAAAGATGTTTGCTCCTTGGAAGAAAACCTATGACAAACCTAGACAGCATATTAAAAAGTAGAGACATCACTTTGCCAACAAAGGTTCAGCTAGTCAAAGCTATGGTTTTTCTAGCAGTTGTGTACAGATGTGAGAATTGGACCATAAAGAAGGCTGAACACTGAAGAATTGACAATTTCGAATTGTGGTGCTGGAGAGGACTCTTGAGAGTTCCTTGAACAGCAAGATCAAACCAGTCCATCCTAAAGGAAATCAACGCTGAATATTCCCTGGAACGACTGATGCTGAGGCTGAAGCTCTAAAACTTTGGTCACCTGATGAGAAGAGCCGACTCACTGGAAAAGACCCTGATGCTGGGAAAGATTGAGGGCAGGAGAAGGAGGCCCCAGAGCATGGGAAGGTTGGATGGCATCACTGACTCAAAGGACATGAGTTTGAGAAGCTCCAGGAGACAGTGGAGTTTACGGAAGCCTGGGGTGCTGCCGTCCATGGGGTCAGGGAGAGTCAGACACAACTCAGTAACCGAACAACAACTGCAGCAAAAAAAAAGGACCCATTGCTGATGCGACAACATGGGCGGATCTCAAAATCATCATGCTAAATGAGAGAAGTCAGACCCAAAAGACTACTGTATATATGACAGTCTGCAGAAGGCAAAACTATGAAGACAGTGGTTGCCGAAAACTGAAGAAAGACTGACCACAAAGGGGCACAAGGACGTTCTGGGGGTGAAACATTCCAGGTAGTGGTTTCATGACTTTATACATTTGGTGAACTTTATTACACACAAATTACGCCTCAATGAATGATTCCTTTTTTTTTTTTTTTTTTTTGGCTGCGCTGCTTATGGGATGTTAATTCCCAGATCAGAGATTGAACCCAGGCCCTCAACAGTGAAACCAGACAGCCCTAAATGCTGGACCACCAGGGAATTCCCTCAGTGAATTTGATTTTTCAAAAATCCATCCAGTTACTGTTCAATCCTTAAAAAAATTCATTAAGAATGAATATCCTGATATGAAATTAACAGTATCACCTTCAAATAATTCTTTTATTATTTTGCCACTTATAAAATGCTGATTATATCTGCACAAGAATAAGTGCCCAAGAATACCTCTGTTGAGTAAAGTCTGTTCATTGTTTAAAAATGACAAAGGAAATGTCTGGGGTTAAAACAAGGAATGTCGCTCACCATTCAGTCCTATGAGGAATGAGTCACTAACCTAAAGTACACTCTGTAGGAATTCAGTTTAAAAAACTAGATGAGGCACTCTGTGTTTTAAGGAAAACAGGTCAAACATGCCCTTAGGCATGTTGTGTCTGACTCTCCCTGACCCCATAGCCTTGACTAGACGGACCTTTGTTGGCAAAGTAATGTCTCTGCTTTTTAATATGCTGTCTAGGTTGGTCATAACTTTCCTTCCAAGGAGTAAGCATCTTTTAATTTCATGGCTGCAGTCACCATCCACACTGATTTTGGAGCCCAAAAAAATAAAGTCTGACACTGTTTCTACTGTCTCCCCATCTATTTCCCACGAAGTGATGGGACCAGATGCCATGATCTTAGTTTTCTGAATGTTGAGCTTTAAGCCAACTTTTTCACTCTCCTCTTTCACTTTCATCAAGAGGCTTTTCAGTTCCTCTTCACTCTCTGCCATAAGGGTGGTGTCATCTGCATATCTGAGGTTATTGATATTTCTCCCGGCAATTGTGATTCCAGCTTGTGCTTCTTCCAGCCCAGCGTTTCTCATGATGTACTCTGCATATAAGTTAAATAAGCAGGGTGACAATATACAGCCTTGACGTACTCCTTTTCCTATTTGGAACCAGTCTGTTGTTCCATGTCCAGTTCTAACTGTTGCTTCCTGACTTAGCTGGGATGAAAAAAGGAAAGAAGCAGCAGCCCAGGTACAGTGAGTCTCCTCAGTAGCCAATATGATCCACTTTACCTTCCCTTTAAAACAGAATCTCAGACCAACTTATTTAAACTGATTCAAAATGTACCAAAGATAATTTTGCATCTGCCAGAGAAATATTCTGATTTCTCTAGTGTGGTCAATTTTTATTTAAGATAGACATTTATTCCTCTAACAGATCCTTGGGTACATGAGCTAAAGAACTGTAAATGTCTTGCTTATTTTCTGATATGAGAGTCTTACGAGAGAGGAAATGAAAAGGTAGGGTGCAAGGGAAGAGAGAAGTGCATTCAGTTCAGTTCAGTTGCTTAGTCGTGTCCAACTCTTTGCGACCCCATGAACCGTAGCACGCCAGGCCTCCGTATCCATCACCAACTCCTGGAGTTTACCCAAACTCATGTCCATCGAGTCAGTGATGCCATCCAACCATCTCATCCTCTGTTGTCCCCTTCTCCTCCTGCCCTCAATCTTTCCCAGCATCAGGGTCTTTTCAAATAAGTCAGTTCTTCGCATCAAGTGGCCAAATTATTGGAGTATCAGCTTCAACGTCAGACCCAGGACTGATCTCCTTTAGGATGGACTGGTTGGACCTCCTTGCAGTTCAAGGGACTCTCAGGAGTCTTCTCCAGCACCACAGTTCAGAAGCATCAATTCTTCGGCGCTCAGCTTTCTTTATAGTCCAACTCTCACATCCATACATGACTAGTGGAAAAACCATAGCCTTGACTAGACGGACCTTTGTTGACAAAGTAATGTCTCTGCTTTTTAATATGCTGCCTAGGTTGATCATAACTCTCCTGCCAAGGAGTAAGCATCTTTAAATTTCATGGCTGCAATCACCATCTGCAGTGATTTTGGAGTCCCAAAAAGTCAAGTCAGCCACTGTTTCCACTGTTTCCCCATCTATTTGCCATGAAGTGACGGGATCGGATGCCATGATCTGTTTTCTGAATGTTGAGCTTTAAGCCACCTTTTTGACTCTCCTCTTTCACTTTCATCACGAGGCTCTTTAGTTCTTCACTTTCTGCCATAAGGGTGGTGGCATCTGCATATCTGAGGTTAAGAAGTGCATTAAGGCCTATGATATGGCAATATTCCTGTGGTAGGAGAGAGATGAACCCCTGGGCCGGACAGCTGGTGTTTGTTAAGTGGAATAAAATTGAAGCTTTCTTCTCATCCAGACACCCCAAGGACAAAGCTAGTGGCAAAAGCTGAGCTCTGCTAAAGTAGAGAGATAAGGCCCCCATTCCTGAGGTCAGGGAAGACTTCCCTGTTTATACAGGCACAGGAAGGCTTCTTGGGGGTCAAAAAGGGAAGCCCCCCCCGCCACAGTAAGCGTGGATGTGCACCCACAAGCCTGTGAGATGGGATCCATCGTAACAAAAAGTTGCGCACCCATCTTGGGGAGGGTCCTAGGACCAGTCAGGCGTAAAGAAAGAAACAAGATAACTGGCCAAATGCAAACGAAGACCCAGAAGGACTGTCCTATTTAAGTGATTTAAACCACATTCTTTCTGCGCTCCTCATTCAGGACGTCCGTCCTCCTCTCCTGCTGTGTATCTCTGCCTAGTTTCTGATTTACTGTGCTCCTTCTCATTAGACAGGACACCCAAACCCTTTAGCTCAGGGTATGTAATTCTGCCTTGCTTTGGTCTTAAAACTGTTTCTGTGTGCTCCCCTACATGTTATGCTGTGTCTCTAATAAAAACTTTTACCTGTTTTCATGGTTTTTGCCTCCTGAAAACATTCTTGATTTTAAACTGGGGAAAGAGCCAAGGCCATTTTCTTTCTAGCCTCCAGTCTCCGGCAGTCTAGTGGTCAGGATTTCTGTTTTCCACCCAGGCTACCCAGGTTCCAACCCTGGAGAAGGGAGCAAAGACCTCTCTTCTGAGCCGCTCACTGCTCTCCCTAGATCATTCCTAGCCTGGGACAGTATGGTATCCAGCTTGCTTGCTCCAGGCCAATTTTAACTCCAGTAGAAGCCAAGTACCTGAAAACAGGGGCTCAGCACAATCAGATCTTACTCTTAGAGGGGCTTAAGAGAGGTTGTTCACTTTACTTCTGATGCTAGCTTCAGCAAATCTGAGGGGAAATGCCCTGATCAAAAGACCTAAGTTTGATCATAAGAATGCTCTTGTGAAGAGCCACTGTGGGGGGATATGACTGTCTTTTACTGCATTTTACCTTTTATTCTCCCACCAAAGAAACAGGTTCTCTTCCCTTCCAGTGCCTGGAGATAAACAGTGCTTAACTTAGTCACACACACACAGGGAGACTAGGAAGAACTGAAGCAAGTTGTCTGTTAACTGCCTACTCAGTCAAAATTCATTTGGCAGCAGTGAAATTTCTCCTATATCTCACTTAAAATGTGCAGAACATTTTGCTAAACCAGTGGTTTATCAGCTATGGTTCTGCATCAGAAACATTTGTGAAAATTTTCAAAAATATCTATGCTAGGGTTCCTCCCCAGAGCTAGCAAATCTCCAGGGTGGGGTGAGGCTGCTTTGAGAAGAAAGGCAAGCAGATTCTCAAGCTAGCCTTTGCCATTTATCTTATTTGACTTAAAACTATTAATGGTAGGCCCCTGAATCTGGCCCTCAGAATAATTTTATGATACAATGTTTTTTAAAGGCTTTGAATGCACTGTCAAATCTTAAAAAATGAAATAAGATTTCATATAAAACCCAGGATGTGGGCTTTTTCTGAAAATTTACACGATCTGAAATGTCACTGAAGAAGGTGAGAGAGTCGTGACTGAAGAAACATAGAGTATTGCAGGTCTGTGCGGAAGACCAGCCAGGGTTTGTATCGTTTCTGATAACAGCCACAAACATACCCAGTCGCATGACTTTCTCCAGCAATTTTTGGCTGCCTTTGGGCACACATGACTAGAATGGAACCTTGGATGAAAATTTAAAGTACTGGTAAGAAGTTAACAAAATGAAGGACCAGGAGATCTAAGCTGGATAAAAATGCCAAGGGACTGAAATGTAAGGGAAGTAGAGAGATGAGTTTTCTGAGGTCTGCATGAAAAAAGAAAACTATTAAAACAGCAGTTAATCATGAAGATGATGACGATGCATGTTAAGTGCTCATTCTGTGTCAGACACCCTAATCAGCATTTTACATGTATTAAACTCTCACTATATTAACAGAAGTTAGATATTATTCAGTAATTCCCATTTTAAAAATACACAGGTAAAGAATAGGTAAGCAACTTGCTTAAGAAAAACAGCTAATATATGGTAGAGGTGGAATTCAAATCCTAGCAATCTGGTCCTAATTATTATGCTAAAATGCATTTCCAGGAAGCAACTAGAGGATAAAGGTTAAAAGTAAAGAAGAGATTCAAATGGGATTTCAGAATGGTATACTTCTGAAGGATGACAAATTCCAAGGAACTGAAGAGAAATATGTTTATTAATCAATCAAGTTTTTAAAACAGCACACATTTCTAGGTACCTTGTATCAGTCAGAGGTTTTTTTTTTTTTCAGTCAGAGTTCTTAGCTGCAAGCAACAGAAGCTAACTCTGATTAGGCAGGAAGTGAGTTTTTACCGAGCATTTATTAAAGTAATAAACAGTTTCAAGGCTAAACTCTTAAGAATACTTAACTCCACCCTGCCAAACTGATCAGATGATGAAAACTATTGTTGCTGGGAAGCAGCAGATGCTAGAATTAGCACTCCTGTCATCTAGGAATGTTGAAGCCATCGCTGCAGGCGGGGCAGGAAACTGCCAGTGTACTCTTCAACTCTGCCCGCCTGCATCTCTAAGCTAAACCACAGAGCCTGGAGGAAGTTCGGTTGGCAAAGCCTAGTTCACATCCTGCGCTCTTGAAAGGGAAACTAGGAAAGTGAGTTTCTGCTTCCACCTCAATGAGACAGGCTTGTGATGTGGGCCACTCCTCAAGCATAGGAGAACGTTCGTAAGACACTAAGGGGCCACCAACATGACTAATATCCACTACAAAGAACACTGCCAATACAAACTACAATGCAAGTACATTTTATTGTACACATTTGCTTTAGCTAAGGCATGAGGATGATTCAAAATGAAACCATAACACCCTAACATCTTAAACCATAACATCTTAAACTCTACTCCCTAAAAATGAATGAAGGAAGGGAGAAATACAAACACAAGCATGCACCACACATAATACCAAGGCCATCTCACAACCCATAGTTTAATAAACCGGTCATGGTAACATCTCAGTAAATTATATCTAAAAAGCAAGAATAAAAAACTGATATATATGATAGTCAATTCAACTGATCAAGCATTAATAACAAAGCATCCTTCCCCCAAATTTCAGAAACTATCAAAAAAAAAAAAAAGAAAGAAGCTGTCTATAAATATACATGGTGAGAAGGTATGCAATATTGTGCAATATGCACAAAGAATACTGATTTAGAATCATATACAAATTAATGTTATGAACACCAACTTTCAGGATATTCAATAACTTATTTTGTAAGTTACATGATAACAGCTCTTAGACACAGAAAAATGAATCTGTGGATTTCAATAAGAACCAAAGAAGGGTCTTGAATTTTTGGATCCGTTCTCACAGCCGGCCAAGGGATCACAGGCTTTAAGAAGTAGCCCATTATAATGCTTTTTTTTTATGTCCCTTTGAGTTAACAGTCTGACCTCAATTCTATTATACATGATCTTAGAGGTCCACGGGCTTCCCAGATGGCTCAATGGAAAAGAATCCACCTGTAATGCAGCAGATGGGTTCGCCCTTGGTCGGGAAGATCTCTTGGAGTAGGAAATGGCAACCCACTCCACTATTCTTGCTTGGAAGATTCCATGGACAAAGGAGGGTCACTAAGAATCAGATATGACTGAGCACACATGTGCCAATACCAACAGATCCACATCTCAACACTATCAAACTAAGTTTGGTCTGGTAGTATAGATTCCTAAAGAGAAAGAATTTGATTGACTCAGTGTGGATCACATGTCCATTTCTGAATCACTTATGGCATGGAATTAAGTCACCTGGTACAATCTTGGCTGCAGAGACCTCCCTCTTTGGAAGGGGATATGGGGATACTGGCAAGGCCTCACATTTATCATGCCAACTACAGCTGTGCCAATACGGACAGTGTAAAAGCAACCTGCGCTCTTCTTCAGTCTGAGAATTTAGATGTTTCACAACATAGGTGACGTGATAGCATCTAAGGGGAAAATAAGAGACAAGATAGTTGTCCTGATTTACGGCATACTTCTATTTCATTATTAATTTCTTCACTGAACATACCATCAAGTTTTCCATGCAGCATTAAGCTCACCAGCACCTCGGCTAGCAACCCCAACCCCTGCATGTCTTCCTTTCTCACTGCCCAGGCACAGGACAGGGAAACTGTTCTCTTCTCCACTGCTCTTTGATCTCATCCTTCTGAAGACCAACCTCACAGAAAGCAGGTAGGCTGAGTTGTGTCTTCTAAGGTAGCTTCTCCTTTCCACCCAGGGTGGAGATTTTGCATAAGTTTTCCTAAATCATCAGGACACTTCTCATCAGCTGACTTAAAAATCTTTAGATTGACAATGCTTAGTGAAAAAGTTACACTAACTGAATAAATTATGTGAGGTATGTCCTTTGTAATGCCTGTACTATAGAAATGATGGTCTGTATTATGAAATGTCCAATATATGTAAGTTGTACTTGATTTAACAGTTAACTCAGTTTGCTTTGTCTTCATAGCTCAGGCAGCATAGTTATCAGCTTAAAACTTTAAAAAGCGGAAGGCAAAAAGACCTCTACATGGAAGCAAAAGTTGGTCCTCAAAAACGTAAACCAATCCATGTCAGTCCTCTGCTTAAAAGCTTTCCATGTCTTCTCAATGCACTTTGCATAAAATCCAAACTTCTTGTCCTAACAAGGCCATATTTGATCTAGTCCTATCTGACTCCTTAGGTGAGCTTCTTTTTCTTCCCATAGGTAAGAAGTGGATTTATTCAAAGAGAAACACACTCCACAGATACAGCATGGGCCACTACAGAGGGCGAGTGCTGTGGTCGTAAAATGTGGCCATGGTTAGTTTTTCTGGGCTGGGTAATTTCGTAGGCTAATGAGTGGGAGGATTAGTCCAACTACTTGGGGTAAGGGTAGGAGATTTCCAGAAATTGGGCCACTGCCCACTTTTTGGTCTTTTTAAAAAAACTTATTTATTTTTAATTGAAAGATAATTGCTTTACAAAACTGGTTTGATTTCTACTATGCATCAACATGAATTAGCCATTGGTATACATGTCCCCTCCTTCTTGAACCTCTCTCCCTCAGGTGAGGTTCTTAAAGCTGTTTTGTCCACTAACACAGCTCCAAGTTTAAGTGCCTAACACAATGCAGGTGATTAGTAAATGTTTATTAAATGAATTAATGACTATCATATGAATGATTATTTTCCTGTGTTACTAACTACATCCTAAACAAATGGACTTCAGTCAGCTTTAAAAGAGCATCCATTTATTCCTAGAGAGATCAGAAATAAATACCTTATTGTCTGCTTGCTCAAAATGCTCAGAACAAAGTGCAACAGTCATAACCATATAACAGGTTATAAAATGGCAGCATTTCCCAAGTGGGTTTCTTGACACTCATGCTGCAGATACTTCTTTATAATGGAGTTCAAGTATCACATCTGTATATCTAACTGCCTACCCAACATCTCCATTTGTATGCCTAAGAGAAAGCTCAAATTCAATAGTCCCACAATGATCTGATTATCATCCACTCAGTAAATGACAACACATACTTCCAATAGCTCTGACCCAAAAAAAACCAAGAAACCTCTGAGTTTCTCCCGACCTCTTATTCTCACATCCTCAACTAATTCATTAGCCAATCTTGTAGGCCCTACCTTCAAAATACATCCATAATCTCAGCACTTCACACAGCTTCACACAGTAACCACCCTGGCCCAAGCCACTATTCTCTTTTCCCTGGATGATTACAATCACCTCTTCACTACAGCAGAAGCCCCGCTGGTATCTGTGGAGCATATATGCATTCAGGCAA
Organism: Muntiacus reevesi; assembly: GCF_963930625.1. Lineage (NCBI taxonomy): Eukaryota > Metazoa > Chordata > Mammalia > Artiodactyla > Cervidae > Muntiacus > Muntiacus reevesi. The sequence goes on along the minus strand of NC_089253.1, from coordinate 116,423,858 downwards.
CCCCAGACCAACTTCTACCTGTAAAATACTGGGTTGGTCAAAATGTTAATTTGCATTCTTCTGTAAGATGTTATGGAATGGAATAACATCTTACATCACCCAAGGCACTGTTGGGAGGATTAAACATGATCTAGGACTGACACCTGGTTTACAGTTAAACACTCAATAGCCATCTATACACTTCTTACAGGTCTAAAATATTCCTATTTCAACTTTTGGGAAGGAAAAATTGTGTTACATTTTTTTTACCACAACTGCAAGTTTTTAGGTATTAAACAATTCTAGATTTCTCATTTCTTCAGAGTCCCATCCCAATTCTGTTCTACACTACTCCTCTACTGTCATTATGGGATGAGTCCACCCAGACCACAGTGGTAGAAAATCTTTTTAGAATTAGTAGAAATATTAGATATGTAGACCCACAACTCTTATTTGGGAATAAGGAAGGAATTAACAGAATGGAGAGGAAAAGGTTATGGCAGTGTTTAAAAAACACATCTGATATTATGATTTTCTATTTCAGAAGGAAAAAGCCCTATAGTTTTCTGAAGAGAAAGCAAAGCTCAACATCATTTTCTTGGATGATGGACTTGTACTACTGTGACTCAACCAAAGGAATATCTCATTGGAGTGTTATGACATTTTCATGTTGATCAAAAGAAGTTAAAAGCTTGTTTGTTTGTTTGTAAGTCTGAGAAACTCTTATCTGGACCAGCTGCACTTTAAATGTATACAAGGTAAAAAAAAATTTTTTTTAAGTTCCAGAAAAGTTAACATAGTGTCCAAGTCAGAGAGCTGGGAAGTGGCTCCAAGTGGACTTAAAAATCCTTCTAACCTCTAGTCCTGTTCTTAATATACTACACACTGGCTACAGTTAATCAAAAATTAACTGTATACCCATTCAATAGAAATAAGTACACTGAAACAAAAGATTCATTGTAATACTTTGAGTTCTCTAATAAGAAATACCTGCCCTTCCAAATCCCTATCTAAAAGATAAGGCAAATCTCTTTTGCATTTTTTTTTCTTTTGCATTTAATAAGGACTTTTCTCATACCATTATATCACTTAATATTTACAACAATCTTGCCAGCTTAATGGTATTTTACTCATTTTGCAGAGGAAAAAAACAAGATTAGGTTTGGTTAAGTGACATGTCCATGATCATAAAATTAGCGGAATTAGAATTCAACTCAAAGTCTATCCAAAGCTTCTACTACTACACCAAGCCTGTCCCGTCCCTTCACTGCCTTAAGGAAATAGAACTCATCTGCAGAATGTGTGTGAAAGTCGCTCAGTCGTGTCCGACACTGCGACTCCAAGGACTATACAGTCCAGGGAATACTCCAGGCCAGAATAGTGGAACGGGTAGCCTTTCCCTTCAAGGGATCTTCCCAACCCAGGGATTGAACCCAGGTCTCCCGCATTGCAGGTGGATTCTTTACCAGCTGAACCACAAAGCCCAATTAAATAATAACCAAGACTTTATTTTACCGGTTTTTAAGATGATTCTCAGTTTGAGATGTTAACACGTGAAAAAATATGTATCTTAATGGATAAAATAAGGATATATGATGTCTCACTTACTGTGTTTTTAGAACTTAATTGTAGCTTCTAAGAAGTAACACTACTTTATCGATGGGCTTCAAATATTCCCTTTAAAACTACCAAATATAGGAAACATAGTAAGAAAATCATCTATCATACACAAGTTCCCAAGTAAATCCAGATTCTCTAATCTTTCCATTGATCTGACCCTGCCCTTAAAGTACACTGCTTTAATTACACTAAGCCTGAGCCACAAGCGAAGCCCAAAAATACTGGCGTGGATCCTCCTCCACCGGATCTTCCCGAGTCAGGAATCGAACCAGGTTCTCCTGCATTGGAGGCGGATTCTTTACCAGCTGAGCTACCAGGGAAGCAGAGAATGAGAAGGGGCTATGCTTTTTGGATGTCTTGGCCCTATTTCTGACTTGCCTAGTAACCGGCAGGTAAGAATTACAGAAATCAAATTAATCGCTGTAAAGTCGGTGCAAGATGCAGCAGTCTTGGTGAAGACCTGGTCTTAATTGCACATACTGAAAAATAATTTCCTAATTTCAATATACCACTTTCAGAAATTGTTTGGGAAATCGCGGGGCTGTATGTACCCTCAAGTGGTCCAAACGAGCCTTTCGCGGGGGCTCTCTACTTTTTCAGCTGTACAAGGCCAACCAAGCAACGCTGCCGCTTTCTGCCAGCCTCCCAAAGCCGCGAAAAGCCCTGGGCTCACCAACAGCAAAGGTGCCCACCCCCCGCCCCCGCCCAGGACGCACCGCGCATGCGCCTTCCCAGTTTCTCGCGCGGTTACCACCGCCTGGTGGCGCCACTTCGCCCCACACCCGTTTCACCCGCGCAGCCCGCTCTTTCGAAATACCTTTGTCTAACTCCATAAGGGCAGAGTTAGCATCCAGCTCTTGTTCGCCATAGCCGGCATCTGCCAGAAAAGACTTAGTTGAGTTTGACGCCATGACCCATACAGTTACTCCACTAGCCTATTCATAAAGATTGCAAAGTCGGCCCCACCACCGCCATCTTCTTCCACCACCTTCTCGCGGATTTTTCCTCCGCGCGCTGTCAAGCTGCGTTACGCATGCGCCCTGGGCTCCCCGCCGTTCGCCAGCGCCCCTGCGGCCCCCCGCGCAGGCGCTCAGGGAGCTCTGGAACGCCAGGTTCCCGCGGCTGGGCGAGAAGGAGGCGGGGCTTCGAAGGGGGAAGTGACTCGTACGCGCCCGGACGCCGCGGCGAGAGCCAATCAGAGGGCGTGACGTCAGTTTGGCGGGGAGTTTGGTGACCGGGGCTTACAGTGGCGGGAGTTGGAGGCAATAACTAGTCGTGGTCTAAGGGGCGCAAGATACAGTTTCCGCTGAATCTGGAGGCATTTCCACGACTTTTTCCTCAGTTGAGTGTTTTCCTCCGTCCCAGATGCTCTTCAATTCGGTGCTCCGCCAGCCCCAGTTTGGCATCCCGAGAAATGGTGAGTAACGGCCCTAACCGCTGTCTCTTGCCGGCGGGATTCACCTCCCCCAGAACAACTCCTCGGACCAATGCCGATTTCAGTTCAGTTTCCCAGCCGCCGAGTTCTCCCCCAGCCAGAATTGAGTTCGTGCTAGCTCGGAATACTGAAGAAAGCCGCACTTTGGTGCCCTCGAGATACTTTTCGTCGTAATGGAGACATTTTTCAGTCGTGTAGGCTGAGGGAGGGAGGGACGTTGAGTTAACTGACCTCCATTACGGTTTATGTCTGTTTTGCACGTTAACTGGAAAACGCGTGCATTTGAGTGTGTGTGGCTTTCTGAACGAACAGCTGTGTGAGATCATCAAGGGTTGTGCTCATTGATTAATTCATTCATTTGTACTGGAAACTTAGTGAGCCCTAACGTTTGCTGTATACACCAGAGAATAGGATCGGCTCTTAAAAAGAACTCAGTCAGGCAGAGAGAACAGAACATCTGCTTCTAGCATGGTCAGAATTTTTTCTTCCTGATTAATTCAAGGGTATAAAAATTCGTAGTGATACACTGAAAAATGCCCGTAAGCACATTTCCCACAAATGATCACTATTAATAGATTGAAATATTTTATTCCAAAATGTTTGTCAATGCCAGAAGTAGGAATTATTGTTATTTATAGATTTCTATAAAGTGTTTTATCTCTTTGCTTTTACGATAGAACTTGGAAATACTTCCATGTTAGTATATAGGCTTCCAATTTATTTTTTCCATTTCTTGAAGTTCCTTAGGTTAAAACATTGGCAATAAGAATTTGGGGCTTTAGGTTTGAGTGTCATCAACCTGAAACTTTCTGTTAAGTTTTTGATAAGGGAGTTACCACCCAAACTAAGCTTGGCTGCAAATGAAATCTCATTCATTTAAAGATGAACAAGGTCTTCTTTCCCCCTAGAAACCGTGTGGAAAACAAAATGTGAGAAGTGAGCTTTTTATATTTAAGGCATAGGTCTTGGAAAAAGATATTGAGACAACTGGGGAGCAGCCCCTCAACTTCCTTCCTCCAATCTAAAACTCTACCATCCTTATCTCTTAGACAGTCTTTAAATTATACTCTCAAAGTCTCTGCTTTCTGTCTCTGCTGTGACCTTGCTTTACTAACTTCTGTATCCTTTGTGTCATTAATGTCAGTATAGCATGGTAGTTAAGAGCTCTGTCTTCCTGACTGATTTCACCTTCACTCCTTACTTGTCTGTGTGACCTGGAGCAAGCTATGTAGTCTTTCTTTTGAAACAGATTCTTCTCTTAACTCTACATTCTGTCTGTCAACTTTCTTTTTTCTCTGATAAATATTTTTCCGGGAAGGGTAAATTTTACCCTCTACCCTGGTTGGGTGTATGGCTGGACTAATAACAAAAGTAGACATGAGAGATTAGCAGAAGGAAAACAAATTTTAATTCATGCGCATAGAGATCTCATAGAAATGGTACCTAAGAAGTGGCCAAAGCAGGCAGCTTTTATACTTTTCAGACCAAAAAAAAAAAGGCAATAAATTTGTGAGGAATTGACAGGACAAAGAAACTTAAGTTTGGGATACGTAATTAGTAAGGAATCTAAACAGAGTTTGGGCTTGGGGTAGTAAATTAAAAGATGTTACAAGGTTTGTTTACACAGGCTTCTTGGCTCTGAATTTCCTCTCTGTTGGATAAGGGTGACCTTCTACCTCCAGTTGCAAGGAGTTCACCTTTCATAGGAGAGATTTATTTCCTGCTTTTCAGAGAGACAGGAAGGTCAGGGTTTCCTTCTTGCATCAGCTGCTTCTCAAGCAACTTCATTCAAAATAATCAATATGCTGTTATGGTATGTTTTGAGACAGCCCACACCAAGCCCCCAAATACTCTTTCATTGTTTTGTGTTTAGGCACTGAAATTCATTCATTGTTTTACATCATGCCCCAAACTTTGTAGGACCATCTTTCTCCTTCCATGATCTATCCTAGGCCCCCTTTTCTGTTTCTACCAACTCCCATGGGTGATCATAGCTGTAACCAGGATATCTTCCACTACTATCTGCAACCTTCTGTTCCCTTTACATCTATTTTTATGAGAGGTGTATCAGCATCTTCATCCAGGTGGTCAGTCCCAGAAACATCTCAAACTCATGTACCAAAACCAAACTCACTTTTGTCCCTAACCTGCTATATTACCTATTTAAGAAAATGGTCTCATTATTTTAAACTGGTCTTCACAGTCAGAAACCTGAAAGTTAATCAGAATTCTTCCATTTTCCTCAAGATACCCTTTCAGAGAAGTTCCCTTAAAATCTCTTGAATCCTTCTTCCTCTGTGTCTTCACTGATTTTGCCTCTTCACATATTTTGGATCTATGTTATGTTTACCACTCTGTTTCCCTAGGTTCGGCCTTTATACTTTCTTGTCTTGACTATAACAAGTTTCCTGAATGGCCTCTTAGTTTCCCTCTTTCCACTTTATTTTCCATATTTCTGCCAATGATCTTTCTAAAGTGAAAGCTGATTACTCTTCTGTGTATTTTTTAATTGATATCTTGAAGTTTTCGTCAGAAGTTTAAACAGGTGCAAAGGATATATCATTTCTGACAATATTGTGTTTACCTTCTTAAATGAAAATGCTGCCTCAGTCTTTAAAATGTGTCTAATAGACTATAAATACTATAGTAATGATTTAATAATCACATCAACCATTTTTTAAAGTATAAATTGCTAGATAGTCTACACAGTTGTTTTTTTCCCTTGAATATATCTCCACTTCATTTTTCCCACAGATTTGTCCTAATGTAATTTGACTTTAAGTTTGAAAAGTCATTTTTTTGATCACCTTATCTTACTCTGTAAAAAACTATATTAGTATAGTTTTAGAACAGAGGCTTTTAAGGACTGCCTTTCTGTCTGTAGATGGATATTTGTGAACTCTGCAACATAACTAATTATTGTATTCATATTATTCTTTTAGTGGTCTTTAATGGCTTGTTTACAATGATATCTGCCCTTAAGGTAATACCCCCAGGAGTAATGACTAAATCTGAGTTGAATTTCTATGCCTCCTTTGTATTCCTTCAGGTTATTTCTGTGAACCTGCAGAACTAGATTTGTGTGACATTATATCAGGCTAAGATGTCTTCTCCAAATGACATTTTTTATATCACCAAAAGTAAGAATTGAGAGTACTCTAAAATATGAGTGAGTTTCTTAATTATTTAGACAGTTCTCTAGATTGTAACTTCATTGTTTCCTCTAATGCTTACTGTTTGGTTCTCAATAACTGTATACTAAATGAATATTTTATATATTTAAAATATGTTAACCTACATAGCAAAATGGTAAAACAAAACCCTGTAGATGGTTTACTATTTTAGGACCATAGTATACACCAGGTCTCTGACCCAAGCAGAGTAAGCATTCCCTCCACTCTGAATTTCTTCCTCTCATATATTCAGTGAATACTCACTCTCCTTTCAAAACTTGTGTTTGATTTCATCTTCTTTAAAGAATTCCAGACTCTACCTACTACTACTATTCAGGGCTTAAAATTGCTGTAATAAACTTTAAGATACTATGACTTGTTGCTGTTAACATTTTAGAATCCTAGAATTTCAGTGCTGGAAAGGAAAGAGAGTATAAGAACTAATATTTACTTGTGAATATATTAGTGGCATGAACCTAACAGAAACAGAAGATACTAAGAAGAGGTGACACAAATACACAGAAGAACTGTACAAAAAAGATCTTCACGACTCAGATAATCACGATGGTGTGATCACTCACCTAGAGCCAGATATCTTGGAATGTGAAGTCAAGTGGGCCTTAGGAAGCATCAGTACAAACAAAGCTAGTGGAGGTGGTGGAATTCCAGTTGAGCTATTTCAAATCCTAAAAGATGATGAAAGCTGTGAAAGTGCTGCACTCAATATGCCAGTAAAGTTGGAAAACTCAGCAGTGGCCACAGGACTGGAAAAGGTCAGTTTTCATTTCAATCCCAAAGAAAGGCAGTGCCAAAGAATGCTCAAACTATCACACAGTTGCACTCATCTCACATGCTGGCAAAGTAATGCTCAAAATTCTCCAAGCCAGGATTCAACAGTACGTGAACCATGAACTTCCAGATGCTCAAGCTGGATTTAGAAAAGGCAGAGGAACCAGAGATCAAATCCATTGGATCCATTGGATCAACATCCATTGGATGATCCAACATCCATTGGATCATCAAAAAAGTGAAAGAGTTCCAGAAAAACATCTACTTCTGCTTTATTGACTATGTCAAAGCCTTTGACTGTGTGGATCACAACAGACTGTGGAAAATTCTTCAAGAAATGGGAATACCAGACCACCTGACCTGCCTCCTGAGAAATCTGTATGCAGGTCAAGAAGCAACAGTTAGAACTGGACATGGAACAACAGACTGGTTCCAAACAGGGAAAGGAGTATGTCAAGGCTGCATGTTGTCACCCTGCTTATTTAACTTATATGCAGAGTATATCATGAGAAATGCTGGACTAGATGAAGCACAAGCTGTAATCAGGATTGCCAGGAGAAATATTAGTAACCTCAGATAAGCAGATGACACCACTCTTATGGCAGAAAGCGAAGAACTACTACAGAGCCTCTTGATGAAAGTGAAAGAGGAGAGTCAAAAAGGTGGCTTTAAAGCTCAACATTCAGAAAACTAAGATCATGGCATCTGGTCCCATCACTTCATGGCAAATTGATGGGGAAACAGTGACAGTCTTTATTTTGGGGGGCTCCAAAATCACTGCAGATGGTGATTGCAGCTATGAAATTAAAAGATGCTTGCTCCTTGGAAGAAAAGTTATGACCAACTTAGACAGCATATTAAAAAGCAGAGACATTACTTTGCCAGCAAAGGTCTGTCTAGTCAAGGCTATGGTTTTTCCAGTAGTCATGTGTGGATGTAAGAGTTGGACTCTAAAGAAAGCTGAGCACCAAAGAATTGATGCTTTTGAACTGTGGTGTTGGAGAAGACTCTTGAGAGTCCCTTGGACTGCAAGGAGATCCAACCAGTCAATCCTAAAATAAATCAGTCCTGAATATTCATTGGAAGGCCTGATGCTGAAGCTGAAACTCCAATACTTTGGCCACTTGTTGCGAAGAGCAGACTCATTTGAAAAGACCCTGATGCTGCAAAAGATTGAAGGCAGGAAGAGAAGGGACGACAGAAGATGAGATGGTTGGATGGCATCACCAACTCAATTGACATGAGTTTGAGTAAACTCTGGGAGATGGTGATGGACAGGGAGGCTTGGCGTGCTGCAGTCTATGGGGTCACAAAGAATCGGACACAACTGAGCGACTGAACTGAACTGATGTTAGTGGCTACGGTAGGTGCATTGACATTGTGGATTGGCCAAAAAGTTCATTTGGATTTTTCCACACCACCTTACCAGAAACCCAAACGAACTTTTTGGCCAACCTAATACATTATTTCCTTTGACTCCAACCATTGGATTATGTGTGGTGTTGCTAGTAACTTAAGTTTGCAGTAATGGTTTAGAACTCTAAAAAACATAGAATTTTACTTGATAAGAATGGCTGTCTTCTGGTCAACCACTTGTAAAAGAATGAAACTAGAACACTTTTTAACACCATACACAAAAATAAACTCAAAATGGATTAAAGATCTAAATGTAAGAACAGAAACTATAAAACTCCTAGAGGAGAACATAGGCAAAACATTGTCCAACATAAATCACAGCAGGATCCTCTATGACCTACCTCCCAGAATATTGGAAGTAAAAGCAAAAATAAATGGGACCTAATGAAACTTAAAAGCTTTTGCACAACAAAGGAAACCATAAACAAGGTGAAAAGACAGCCTTTAGAATGGGAGAAAATAAGAGCAAACGAAGGATCAATCTCAAAAATATACAAGCAACTCCTGAAGCTCAATTCCAGAAAAATAAATGACCCAATCAAAAAATGGGCCAAAGAACTAAACAGACATTTCTCCAAAGAAGACATACAGATGGCTAACAAACACATGAAAAGATGCTCCACATCACTCATTATCAGAGAAATGCAGATCAAAACCACAATGAGGTACCATTACACACCAGTCAGGATGACTGCTATCCAAAAGTCTACAAGCAATAAATGCTGGAGAGGGTGTGGAGAAAAGGGAACCCTCTTACACTGTTGGTGGGAATGCAAACTAGTACAGTCACTATGGAGAACAGTGTGGAGATTTCTTAAAAAACTGGAAATAGAACTGCCATATGACCCAGCAATCCAACTCCTGGGCATACACACCAAGGAAACCAGATCTGAAAAAGACACGTGTACCCTAATGTTCATCGCAGCGGTGTTTATAATAGCCAGGACATGGAAGCAACCTAGATGCCCATCAGCAGACAAATGGATAAGGAAGCTATGGTACATAAACACAATGGAATATTACTCAGCCATTAAAAAGAATTCATTTGAATCAGTTCTAATGAGATGGATGAAACTGGAGCCCATTATACAGAGTGAAGAAAGCCAGAAAGAAAAACACCAATACAGTATACTAACGCATATATATGGAATTTAGAAAGACGGTAACGATAACCCTGTATGCAAGACAGAAAAAGAGACACAGATGGATAGAACAGACTTTTGGACTCTGTGAGAGAAAGCGAGGGTGGGATGATCTGAGAGAATAGCATCGAAACATGTATATTATCAAGTGTGAAACAGATCGCCAGTCCAGGTTGGATGCATGAGGCAAGTGCTCAGGGCTGGTGCGCTGGGAAGACCCAGAGGGATGGGATGGGGGTTCAGGATGAGGAACACATGTAAATCCATGGCTGATTCATGTCAGTGTATGGCAAAAACCACTACAATATTGTAAAGTAATTAGCCTCCAACTAATAAAAATAAATGGAAAAAAAAAAAAGAATGGCTGTCTTAATGGTTGTGGTAGTCTTTGTGGTTATTTTTCGTGGTTGTCATCAAAGGATGGGGGAAGGGGTAACATACAAAGGCCACTGGTGTCTTGTCGTCTTATATACGTTAGCAAAAGGCTTCATTTAAGATGGTAAGCCCACAGCTGTATCTCACCGGAAGTTGAGAGTGCTCTTTCATTTTTTCCTTAGGACCACTTAGGAAAATCCCTGAAACTGTATTCCAGAGGGCCATTTATAGTGAATAGATCTATAGTAAAGTATATGAAACTTTTAAAAATGAACTTTTGCCTCTGCATGTGTTAGAAGTACTGAAATGTGATGATATATTGGAATCTATAAGGAATTTTGTCTTCCTTTAGGATGGTCTTCACAGTACCCGCTACAGTCCCTGCTCACTGGCTATCAGTGCAACTATAATGATGAGCATACTTCTTATGGAGAAACAGGAACCCCAGTTCCTCCTTTTGGATGCACCTTCTCTTCCAGTAAGAGAATTACTGAATAACTGAGGCTTGGTCAGAAATGATCTGGTTCACTCTTTAGAGGGAAAATATCCTAGGCTGTCTGTCTTTTAACAAAAAGTAAATTAGATGGTAGAGTTTTTCTATCTCCTCTCTTCTCATTTATAAAATATACTTTTCTTAATCTCTGTGTATAGTTATATATTTCTGCTAAAGCATGAGATTCTTAAAGCATCGTTTTTAGTTTGTTTGTTTTTATCTGATGTCAGGAAAGGGTTACAGAGGTTCAGCCATCATTTTGATCTCATTGAATCTATCACTTCTGCAGTGCATTGGGGAGCATATTCACAGAAGTAGAAGTACTTGTCCCTGCTGTTAAAAGTTTAAGAGAGGAGAAGTTGAGGAAAAAGGATATTAATTTAATAGGGTCAGCCTGCTGGAGGCCTATATATCATATGCTCCCCTCCTTTTTTTTTCTTTTTTTTTTTTTTTGCCGTTGGCCAGTATTACTCTTGTTTTGTTCAGGATCACTCTTGATTTAGCTCTCCTTTAAATAAGAGATTATCTGAAGATTGGTGTTTTTTAGTCACTTACTAAATTAGATATTACGGCAAATTTTAAGCCATTTTAAACTCAGAAAAACCTCTACCATACCAGATGCTATATGGGTAGAATTGTCTTGCCTTTTTCCAAACAGGTTCTTTGTGTTTACCTTGTAGTTTTCAATTAATGTATATTATGTTGTTTATATTTATATATATGACTTTAAACTCAGCTTTAACATTTTTTCTTACTCTTTATTTTATTCTTTATTTCTTATGTAGCTCCCAATATGGAGCATATACTAGCAGTTGCCAATGAAGAAGGCTTTGTTAGGTTATATAACACAGAATCACAAACCAGTAGAAAGAAGTGCATCAAAGGTAAGTCAAGATCTAAAATATTCATTTTAATATTTTTAATTCATAAAGCTTCAAGGAAATTAGGCTTCCCGCATAGCTCAGTCAGTAAAGAATTTGTCTGAAATGCAGGAAACCTAGGTTCGATTCCTGGGTTGGGAAGATAACCTGGAGAAGGAAATGGCCACTCACTCCAGTATTCTTGTCTGGAGAACCCCATGGACAGAGGTGCCTGGCAGGCTACAGTCCAAGGGGTCACAAGAGTCGGACACGAGTTAGTGACTAAACCACCAGCACGAGGAAGTTACTATTTGAATAAATTCTCAGTGATACTCACTTCTGATTAAGTTTGTTTAGGGACCAGACTGAAAGTAAATGGTGGACTGCCTTTCTGTCAATAACTGTTAGCTACAGCAAAATCTTTACTGAGAGTTAAGAAAAGTACATTTTAGGATTAAAAGCAATTTTTCTTTTAAAAAGTAAAATTTTTTTATACTTAATGTGGGAAAACATTGCTTTAAAATATTTATATTGAACAGGTATCTTTTATGCATAAGGCAAAGTTCTGCTGACCTTAAAGAGGTGCTAAGTTGGGAAAGACTAGAGATTTCTTCAAGAAAATTGGAGATATCAAGAGAACATCTCATGCAAGGATGGACATGATAAAGGACAGATATGGTGAGGACCTAAGGGAAGCAGAAGAGATTAAGAAGAGGGGGTTAGAATGCACAGAACTATACAAAAAAGGTCTTAATAACCCAGATAATCACAGTGGTATGGTCACTCACCTGGAGCTGGACATCCTGGAGTGTGAAGTCAAGTGGACCTTAGGAAGCATCACTGTGAATAAAGCTAGTGGAGGTGACAGAATTCCAGCTGAGCTATTTCACATCCTAAAAGATGATGCTGTTAAAGTGCTACACTCAGTGTGTCAGCAAATTTGGAAAACTCAGCAGTGGCCACAGGACTGGAAAAGTTCACTTTCCATTCCAATCACAAAGAAGGTCAGTGCTAAAGAATGTTCATACTACCATACAACTGTGCTCATTTTGTATGCTAGCAAGGTTATGCTCAAAATCCTTCCAGATAGGCTTCAGCAGTACATGAACTGAAAACTTCCAGAGGTACTAGCTGTGTTCAGAAAAATCAGAGGAACCAGAGATCAAATTGCCAACTTTGATTGGATCATGGAAAAAGCAAGGAAGTTCCAGTAAAACATCTACTTCTGCTTCATTGACTATGTTAAAGCTTTTGACTTGTGGATCACAACAAACTGGAAAATTCTAAGAGATAGGAGTACTGGACCACTTACCAGACCAGGAGGTAAGACCTGACTGGTTCAAAATTGGGGCAGGAGTATGACAAGGCTGTATATTGTTACCCTGCTTATTTTACTTATATGTGGAGTGTGTCGTGTGAAATGCCATGCTAGATAAATCACAAGCTGCAGTCAAGATTGCCAGGAGAATAGCGACAACCTCAGGGATGCAGATGATACCACTCTGATGGCAGAAAGTGAAGAGGAACTAAAGAGTCTCTTGATAAGGGTGAAAGAGGAGAATGACAAAGCTGGCTTAAAACTCAACATTCTAAGAACTAAGATCATGGCATCCATTCCTACCACTTCATGGCAAATAGAAGGATAAAAAGTGGAAGGAGTGATAGATTTTCTTTCCTTGGATTCAGAATCACTGAGGACAGTGACTGCAGCCATGAAATTAAAAGATGCTTGTTCCTTGGAAGGAAAGCTGTGACCATGCTAGATAGCATATTAAAAAGCAGAGACATCACTTTGCTGACAAACGTCCATATAATCAAAGCTATGGTTTTACCAGTAGTCATGTATGGATGTGAGAGTTGGACCATAAAGAAAGCTGAGCCAAAGAACTGGTGCTTTCAGATTGTGGTGCTGGAGAAGACTCTTGAGAGTCCCTTGGACTACAGGGAGATGAAACCAGTCCTGAAGAAAATCAACCCTGAATATTCATTGGAAGGACTGTTGCTAAAACTGAAACTTCAGTCCTTTGGCCACCTGATGCAAAAAGCCAACTCATTGGAAAAGACCCTGATGATAGGAAAGATTGAGAGCAATAGGAGAAGAGGGTGGCAGAGGATGAAATAGTTAGATAGCATCACTGAATGAATGGACATGAATTTGAGCATGGAAACTCCGGGAAATAGTGGAAAACAGAGGAGCCTGGCATGCTACAGTCCCTGGGGTTGCAGAGTCAGACATGACATAGTAACTGAACAGCAATAACAACAAAGTCAGGTGTTGAAGAAAAACTCAAAAAAGAAAAAAGGCTTTAGATGTAGATGAAACACAAAGAAAACACCACAAGGGTCACAGAAAGCTCTCATCTAGTAAAGTAGGTGAGGGAAATTTTTCATGAAGGATGGGACATTTAAGGTGGACTGTGGTATTTTACACCAGTGGAGGTGGAACTGGACACTCCAAGTAGAGGGAAAAGCATTCGCAAAGGCCTCAAGATAGGAAGTGTCAGAAGTGATGTGGATAGAGGGAGTGATGCAGTTTGATTGGAATAAGGTACATAGAGAACAGTGAGAGATAGGGCCAACGTGAGCAGAGCTTTGAATGTTATACTTTGAATGTCTATAAAGTAGTTTAGACTCCTTTCAGAGAGCATGATGAAAATTTTTTAGAATGTTTCACAAATACTCTGTTTTAGAGAATATATCGCCTCATGGAAAGCAATTTGATATCAAATGGTAGTTTTATGAGATAGTGAAGGGAATGCATAAAGTGTGAATCCACAAATTCTCTTTGGCTCATAGACCTTACTGTACTGACCACTGGTCTTTTTACTACAGTTTTTAAGCCATTTAAATTGTTGGTATGGCTACCACAGAATACAGTTAGACATTTCACATTCACCATTTTCTTCGTTTAGAGTGGATGGCTCACTGGAATGCTGTCTTTGACCTGGCCTGGGTCCCTGGTGAATTTAAGCTTGTAAGTGACTTTCATTTTGGGGGGAATCTGAGTAAACACTGGTAATGGGTTGTTTTATTAAGTCATGATACCTTATTTTTGAAAGGTTACAGCAGCAGGTGATCAGACAGCCAAATTTTGGGATGTAAATGCTGGCGAGCTGATTGGAACTTGCAAAGGTCATCAGTGTAGCCTCAAGTCAGTTGCCTTTTCTAAGTTTGAGAAAGGTAAGTATGTGCTTATCCTCTTTCATGTACTTAACCTCTTTCATGGTGAAGTAATAAGCTGCATTTTTTGTACCTGTCAGATTTGCACCCTTCCCTACATAGATGATGGAGATTCTTAAGATGACCTGAAAACCTCAATGAAATCGAGTTGGATTTTAGTCCTATTCTAATGGATATTGCCTTTAACTTGTCCCTAAAAGTCAAGCATCTTCAGATAATTTTTTTCTATAATCTTACAGATGAGATAAAAATTCACAAATAGCCACAATACCTCCGTTTTCACCTATTACTCAAAATTAATCTTTCTAAATTTATTTAACTATTATAATGGGGAAGGAAGGTTTAAGGAGAGCTGTAATACAGAATAGTACTATAGTAGCTAGGGAGAAACTTAGCAGGGGTGTCTGAATTAGCTCTTAATTGCTGTTTTCCTGTTTTTTCTCCTTTGTTTCTCACTAAATGAGAGTGAGACAACAAACATTCCCCTCAAAGAAGTGGCTGATGTGATCCATCTGACTACTTTAGTCTCATAATAATAGAAATAAACATTTTAGTCTCCTTTATCATTAAAAATTATTCTGTTTTTTAAAGGAATATTTCACCTGAGCATTCAGGGGTACTAAACCAAGTTGTGGAACTGGTTTGAACTTTAAAAAAAAAATCAGTTGGTTGCTATTGAGACTGGACCCATGAAGAGGAAATACATGACATAGTTTTTATATCTGCATAACTTTTCCCTAGCACATCTATTTTGTAAAGTTAGATATGCTTGTGTTCTAGTTTACTACACTTGTGTCAGAGTTCATTCTGAGTTTATGAAAATAATTTAAGGTCGTGAAAATGTATTATTTCTTAAGGTAAATTTGTTTCAGTTCAGTTTAGTCGCTCAGTTGTGTCCAACTCTTTGCGGCCCCGTGAACCGCAGCACGCCAGGCCTCCCTGTCCATCACCAACTCCCGGAGTCCACCCAAACCCATGTCCACTGAGTCAGTGATGCCATCCAACCATCTCATCCCCTGTCGCCCGCTTCTCTTGCCCTCAGTCTTTCCCAACATCAGGGTTTTTTCCAATGAGTTGGCTCTTCACATAAGGTGGCCAAAGTATTGCTTTCAGCATTGTCCTTCCACTGAATTTTCAAGGTTGATTTCCTTTAGGATTGAATGGTTTGATCTCCTCATGAGCATAAAAATGAGGTGTGATGTGCATGCACAAAACAACAGCAACAAATGAAAAAAGCAAAACTGAGGAGCATGTAAATGCTTGGTGGATTTTCTTGGTTTTTGAGGGGTTGTAGTCAACATGGTAGAAAAGATCATGATCAAGTTCTTTCAGCCCTATGTGAAGTGAAGTGGAGTTGCTCAGTCGTGTCCAACTCTTTGCAACCCCATGGACTGTAGCCTACCAGGATCCTCAGTCCATGGGGTTTTCCAGGCAAGAATACTGGAGTGGGTTGCCATTTCCTTCTCCAATCATGCCCTACATAAGCAGGATACAAATAACCTGTTAGGACATAGTTATATTAATACTAGTGTAATTTGTCTTCTCTAAGTATCTACCACCTTAAAACCTGAAAATGTTTTCATTTCTAATTGAAATGGGAGTCAGTTACTCCCAGATGTGTTTTTTATGTGGTCCAAGGGGTGCTAGAACTACTAGTGGATAATTAAAAGTAATTATAAATATATTTCTATTACCCCTCCTACATTATCTTTGAATTTGTACCTTCTTTCTCATTCTTCATTCTCCAATTTAAGACCAGTCTTTCTTCCTAGGGTACTTGATCTCAACCCTGACTCATTAGTCACCTGGAAAGGTTTTTGGTTTGTTTTTTTATTGAAGTTTACAATGTTACGTTAATTTCTGCTGTATAGCAGTATGACTCAGTTACACACATTAGGGAGCTTTTTTAAAATACCAATTAAGTGTGAATCTCGGAGGTGGACCAGGCATCTATTTTGTTAAAATTCCTCAAGGGATTCCAGCCTGCTGCTAATGTTGAGAAGCATTCTTGATCCTCCCCCAAGATCTTATACCATCACTTATGTCGCCACAGCTTTCCTTTTCTTGGCTCTTCCTAGGAAAAGTGCAAGCATATCTGTGGCCTGTCCCTAAAAGAACATCTTAACCTTGAATTCTCCTTTAGCTATCACCCTTTCTTTTTTTTTTTTTTTTTTTCATTTATTTTTATTAGTTGGAGGCTAATTACTTTACAATATTGAAGTGAGTTTTGTCATACATTGACATGAATCAGCCATGGAGTTACATGTATTCCCCATCCCAATCCCCCCCTCCCACCTCCCTCTCCACCCGATTCCTCTGGGTCTTCCCAGTGCACCAGGCCCGAGCACTTGTCTCATGCATCCAGCCTGGGCTGGTGATCTGTTTCACTATAGATAATATACATGTTTTGATGCTGTTCTCTCGAAACATCCCACCCTCGCCTTCTCCCACAGAGTCCAAAAGTCTGTTCTATACATCTGGGTCTCTTTTCCTGTTTTGCATATAGGGTTATCATTACTATCTTTCTAAATTCCATATATATGTGTTAGTATGCTGTAATGTTCTTTATCTTTCTGGCTTATTTCACTCTGTATAATGGGCTCCAGTTTCATCCATCTCATTAGAACAGATTCAAATGAATTCTTTTTAACGGCTGAGTAATATTCCACGGTGTATATGTACCACAGCTTCTTTATCCATTCATCTGCTGATGGGCATCTAGGTTGCTTCCATGTCCTGGCTATTATAAACACCGCTGCGATGAACATTAGGGTACACGTGTCTCTTTCGGATCTGGTTTCCTCAGTGTGTATGCCCAGAAGTGGTATTGCTGGGTCATATGGCAGTTCTATTTCCAGTTTTTTAAGAAATCTCCACACTGTTCTCCATAGTGACTGTACTAGTTTGCATTCCCACCAACAGTGTAAGAGGGTTCCCTTTTCTCCACACACTCCAGCATTTATTGCTTGTAGACTTTTGGATAGCAGCCATCCTGACTGGTGTGTAATGGTACCTCATTGTGGTTTTGATTTGCATTTCTCTGATAATGAGTGATGTGGAGCATCTTTTCATGTGTTTGTTAGCCATCTGTATGTCTTCTTTGGAGAAATGTCTGTTTAGTTCTTTGGCCCATTTTTGGATTGGGTCATTTATTTTTCTGGAATTGAGCTTCAGGAGTTGCTTGTATATTTTTGAGATTAATCCTTTGTCTGTTGCTTCATTTGCTATTATTTTCTCCCAATCTGAGGGCTGTCTTTTCACCTTACTTATAGTTTCCTTTGTTGTGCAAAAGCTTTTAATTTTCATTAGGTCCCATTTGTTTATTTTTGCTTTTATTTCCAATATTCTGGGAGGTGGGTCATAGAGGATCCTGCTGTGATTCATGTTGGAGAGTGTTTTGCCTATGTTCTCCTCTAGGAGTTTTATAGTTTCTGTTCTTACATTTAGATCTTTAATCCATTTTGAGTTTATTTTTGTGTATGGTATCACCCTTTCTTATTTCCTTGTCTTTTCTAAGTTTCTTAAGAGTAATCAAAATTGGGTTAAATGTCTTCATCTCAATTTAGTTCAGTTTGGTTCTGTTTTCCATTCCCAGCTCTCTTCCTGAAATCAGCCTGCTTTGTACTTGGTCAATATTTGATACATTTGGCCTTTTATTTTAAACCTCATGAAAATTTTTTTCTTCCTTGGAACGTGTGATATCACTGCCTCTGGTTCTCAGTATTTCTGTGTGTTGCATCATAGTTACTTTTGTGAACTTCTGCTTCTTTACCTAACTTGAAGTGTTGGCATGGCTCCTTTCAGTCTGTACCTTCTCCCTGGACAGTCTCATCCATTGCAGTTTTGTTTTTTGCTCTACTTACACTGAACCAGATTATATTTCCAACTTTAACTTTTCTGCTAGGACTTCAAGTTCAGCATATCTGAAACTGAACTCATGATTTACCCCAATCTGGGAAGTTTTCTGCCATTTATTTTTTGAAATTTTTTTTGCCCTGTTTTCTGTCCTAGAACTCCACAATTACTCATGTACTAGACTTTTTGAAATTGCCCATGAATCCTTGAAGCTTTATTCATCTTTTTCAATTTTCTTAAATGAGATATAATTAACATACCATAAAATTCACCCATTTAATGTGTATGTTTCAGTGATTTTTAAATTTTTTTATAGAGTTCAGTCATCACCACAGTCCAAGTTTAGAACAGTTTCATCAGCCCAAAAAGAGAACAGAACCATTAACAGTACTTTCCATCTTCCCCAGCCTTACACAGCCTACTTTCTTTCTGTCTCTACTTTCTTTCTGTCTCTATAGATTTGCCTATTACACCTTCATGTAAATGGAACCGTACAATACGTTGTTGGCTTCTGTCACTTAGCATAATGTTCAATCTTAGTTTTCTCTCTTCCTCGGATGGAATGATTTCTGTTGATTTATCTTCAAATTCATAGACTTTTTCCTCTGTTCCCTCCATTCTACTCTTAGGCCTATCCATTGAATTTTATCATTTCAGAAGTTGTGGGTGGTGGTTCTAAAATCTCCATTTGTTTTTGGTAAGTTCTATTTGTTTCTCTGCTGAGATTTCTCATCTTTTTCATTGATTGTCTCTTTATTTCACTTGACGTAGTTATATCTATTTTACAACCAGACCTAATAAATCAATATCTGGATCGTTTTGAGGTAGACCTCTGTTGATTTCTCTTGAGAAGGACTCATTTTCCTGGCTCTTTATATGGCAAATAGTTTAAGATTGTACCCTGGGCTTTGGGAATGGTATGTTGGACTCTGGATTCTGTTATGTTGCTCAGAAAAGAGTTGGTGCACAATTGCACTCATATCACACACTAGTAAAGTGATGCTTAAAATTCTCCAAGCCAGACTTCAGCAGTACATGAACCGTGAACTTCTAGATGCTCAAGCTGGTTTTAGAAAAGGCAGAGGAACCAAAGATCAAGTTGCCAACATCTGCTGGATCATCGAAAAAGCAAGGGAGTTCCAGAAAAACATGTATTTCTGCTTTATTGACTGTGCCAAAGCCTTGACTGTCTGGATCACAACAGACTGTGGAAAATTCTTCAAGAGATGGGAATACCAGGCCACCTGACCTGCCTCTTGAGAAATCTGTATGCAGGTCAAGAAGCAACAGTTAGAACTGGATATGGAACAACAGACTGGTTCCAAATAGGGAAAGTAGTATGTCAAGGCTGCATATTGTCACCCTGCTTGTTTAATTTATATGCAGAGTATATCATGAGAAATGCTGAACTGGATGAAGCACAAGCTGGATTTGAGATTGCTGAGAGAAATGTCAATAACCTCACATATGCAGATGATACCACCCTTATGGCAGAAAGCAAAGAACTACAGAGCCTCTTGATGAAAATGAAAGAGGAGAGTGAAAAAGTTTGCTTAAAGCTCAACATTCAGAAAACTAAGATCATGGCATCTGGTCCCATCACTTCATGGGAAATAGATGGGGAAACAGTGGCTGACTTTACTTTTGGGGGCTCCAAAATCACTGCAGATGGTGATTGCAGCCATGAAATTAAAAGACGCTTACTCCTTGGAAGGAAAGTTATGACCAACCTAGACAGCATGTTAAAAAGCAGAGAC
Organism: Muntiacus reevesi; assembly: GCF_963930625.1. Taxonomy (NCBI): domain Eukaryota; kingdom Metazoa; phylum Chordata; class Mammalia; order Artiodactyla; family Cervidae; genus Muntiacus; species Muntiacus reevesi. The sequence continues at coordinate 116,403,784 of NC_089253.1, read as the reverse complement.
ATTACTTTGTCAACAAAGGTCCATATAGTCAAGGCTATGGTATTTCCAGTGGTCATGTACAGATGTGAGAGTTGGACTATAAAGAGAGCTGAGCGCCGAAGAATTGATGCTTTTGAACTGTGATGTTGGAGAAGACTCTTGAGAGTCCCTTGGACTGCAAGGAGATCCAACCAATCCATCCTAAAGGAGATCAGTCCTGGGTGTTCATTGGAAGGACTGATGTTGAAGCTGAAACTCCAATAATTTGGCCACTTGATGTGAAGAGCTGACTCATTGGGAAAGACCCTGATGCTGCGAAAGATTGAGGGCAAGAGGAGAAGGGGACAACAGAGGATGAGATGGCTGGATGGCATCATCGACTCAATGGACATGGGCTTGGGTGGACTCTGGGAGTTGGTGACGGACAGGGAGGCCTGGGGTTGCAAAGAGTCGGACACGACTGGGCAACTGAATTGATTGATTGATTTCAAACCGCATGGTCAAACCTGTAGGAAAGCAGTTAGTTCAGAAGATCAGATCTCAGTTCAGTTCTTACTGCTCATGCGTACACGGTTCAGGAGTCAGCCAGAGACGTGCACTAAGTATAAACACAGTATTAGGGTTTCCCATTCTCTGCCCTCTCCAGGGTTCCCTGCTGCTGCTTACAGCTCGCGTTGCCCCACTCTCCTTTTCCTAATTACTCTAGCTCAAAAGGTGGTCTTTCTATTGGCACTTTAGCTGCCTGGTCCTGATGGTACAATTCTGGCTGCCCTCAAGGTAAAACCACAAAAAACTAGTAACTTACTGTAGGCCAGTCGCTTGCTTCAGTGGTTGACTTCCTTCCAAAAATTGTGTGTTTTTGTTCAGTGTCTGTAGGGCCCTCAAGTAGTTTTTGTATTTTGACCTGAGCACTTACCAAATTAATCAGTCTACATTAGCTGCCAATTAATGCAGGTGGATTAACTTGATAAGTGCTCACTCATACAGGAAGCATAATTTTTTTGGTTTAATTTTAAAGAGGAAAGCATGACAGGTAAATTGGAGTTCCTCCTGTGTTTCTTCCTCCAATGTCACTGCCCTTTTTCCATCCCCAAAGGCAACTCCTTTCACAAATTTTATATTGATCTAGTTTATAATTTTATACTGAGAATACAGCTTGGAATTTCGGAGTGTGGGCTGCAGATATATACCGCCAAAAATAATCTTTGCAAGTTACTTATCCTTCCTATGCCTTAATTTGCTCATCTATAAAATGGGGGTAATAATTCTCACTGAGGTGTTTTTTAAAAAGGATCATCTATTAAAAAAAGGATAGTGTCTAGAACTTAGTAAGGACTCAGTATATTTTGGTTATTGCTTATTTATCATTATTCTTACTACAACTTTAGTATATAATATAGTATTTCATGTGGTTTTAGGAAAACTTACAGAGGTTTATTCTATCAAGTTTTTGCTCAATGTAAGCATTTTGAGTTCTAATACTTTCCCTTCACAGCTTTGTTTTCTCTTACTTGTGTTGAGCTATATATTTTATCATTTTTAGTCTCCAGTGCCAATTACAGTACCTAGCATATAATAGATACCCTTGGAACCTTATTAATAAATTGAAATACATGTGTCATTGACTGGCTTTAACTTCTTGATAAACTATGTATGTGTCTACAGCTGTCTTCTGTACAGGCGGTAGAGATGGCAACATTATGGTCTGGGATACCAGGTGCAACAAAAAAGGTAATCTAGTTCCACTTTAATTTTGACAAATGTGGTATTGCTCCATAATAATTTTGAATGAAAGAATTGATGATTTCACATGTCTACCACCAGGGGGCACAGGTTCATAATCCCTAATTCTTCTCTGGTTCTCAGGTTTTTAGTTATCTCTTCAAGTATTACCCTCCATATTTACTTTATGAACTATAATGTCATTTATCTAAATTATTAATGCAATTGCAATTATTAGTACATGATCTTTCATTTTAATTTTAAAAATTTGAGGACTTTAAAGAATTTGATTAAATTAAATTAAATTATATTCACATTGCCCCCTGATGCCATTAAACAGAAAGCAGTGATCATATCAGAGAAAGAAATGGCAACCAACTCAAGTATTTTATCTGGGAAAGCCCATGGATAGAGAAGCCTGATGGGCTAGAGTACATGGAGTCGCAAAAGAGTCAGACATGCCTTAGCAACTGAACAACAACAAATGATTGTCTTCCTGCTTATATCATTTTTTTAAAAAATTATTTGCACTTTTTTAGAGTTTTTTTTTTAGACTTTTTTAAAGCAGCTTTAGATGCACAGCAAAATTGAGCAGAATGTGCAGAGTTCTCTGTGGATATACCCCCTGTCCTCACAGTATCTCCCACTCTCAACATCGTGCACCAGAGTTGGACATGTGTTACCACTGGTGAACCTACACTGATACACCATTTTCACCCAGTGTCCATATGTACTTACTTAACATTATGGTTCACTGTTGGTATTATACATGCTGTTAGTTTTGACAAATGTATAACTGGCATGTGTCTGCCATTACAGTATCATACAGAGTACTTTCTCTGCCCTAAAAATCCTCTGTGCTCCACCTAGTCATCATACCCTCCCTCTTAAACCCTGGCTATCACTGATCTTTTATACCATCTCCATGGTGTTGCCTTTATCAGAAGGTCATATGATTGGAACCCTAGAGTATATATAGCCTTTTCAGATTACCTTCTCTTACCTAGTAAAATATATTTAAGGTCTGTTCATGACTTGGTAGCTCATTTTCTTTTTTTTAGTATAGAATGATATATCGTTGTCTACTTATACCACACTTTTATTCATACATTCGCCTACTGAAGGACATCTTGGTTGCTTCCAGATTTGGGCAGTTAAGAATAAAGCTGCTATAAATATCCATGTGCTTATTTCCTTTTATATATTATAATCTCACATGAGATTATAGTATAGTGACCCTGCTGGCTTCTAATTTTTTACTAATTTAAAACAATATAATTTTGAGATCTTATATATAAATGTTATAGTCAGCATAGGAATAAATTTCTGAAACCTAAACCAATTATGTTCTGAAAAAAATATTTTTCAGATGGATTTTACAGGCAAGTGAACCAAATCAGTGGAGCTCATAATACCTTAGACAAGCAAACCCCTTCAAAACCTAAGAAGAAACAGAATTCCAAAGGGCTTGCTCCTTCTGTGGTAAGGTTTTATAGCTGTGTACATGTGTACACATGTGTACATGTACATGTGTACATCTTGACAGCATCGTAAGAGTCTCATTTTGGGGAATTTGTTGGGCATAAAATGAGAGTGATTCAGCTAGTGAGTGGAAGCCTTTATTTCCTCTTGATGTTAGTAGTTTGTTCTTTAATTCTCGTTCAGTACCTACAGTACTGATTCTCAGACTCTAGGGTGCAGCGGAGTCACTTGGGAAATATGTTAAAAATTCAATTTCCTGAAACTCATCCCTAGAGACCTCCATGCATGCACATCATCTACAGTAGAATAACTCATTAGGAGAGGGAGACGTGTGGTTTAAAAAGCATATTAAGTACCACGGTACCATATTCTGTAAGACAAAGGAATCCCTGTTGTCTTCATAATACAAACTGCAGAACAGATGTGAGTTTTTTATGTTGTTTAAAAAAAAAAATACTTGGCAAAAGATTTCAAAATATTTTGAAAAACATTGGGAAAAATATAAGTACCTGTTTAGTATTTTACAGTCAAAGTTCAAACAGTGCCCATAATATAGCTATTTTCTTTTAAAAAAAAATTATCAGTGTTTCTTAATTTATTTTTCCAGTATTCCTGGTCTATAGGGTCTAAGTTAATATTTTGGGGATGTGTGGTTGCTAAAACATTAGGACTTAAATTACATTGGCCTGAATGGAAACTGACAGGGTTAGTATATAGTCTTTGGAGGCCAGATGAAGTTAAAATGAGTAACTTTTCATACGTTTCATCAGATTCTGGGGCCGAGAAAACTTAACATAGATTAGGAGGTAAACTCCACTAGCTCCTTTAGATTTTTCAGAGCATCTTTTATCTATAATTCTTAAGACACTCCTATATGATAACCTGGAAAGATGTCAGCATTTTATAGATGAAACATGCACAAGTTAAATGAGTTTCCTAAGGATACACAGTAGGAATGATTTTAAATATAGCTAGTAGATTTAGGTACTAAAATATTGTGTTAATCACCAGTTTTTTTTTCTTGAATGCAAGTCAAAGTGTTCATAGTATGATATAAATTGATGTTTCGGTCATTTTCTTGCTAAAATTACTTGTTGATCTGCAGTATATGTTTGACTGGGATTGGAGGGGAAAGATTTAGTCTAGTTCAATTTAGGGGATAAAGACATCATTTTAGTGTCTTGGTCTCTTAATAGTGAAGATTGTTACACCCCAAGTAGGATTTTCTTCTTTTTTTTTTCTTCCTTGTGCTATTAGGATTTCCAGCAGAGTGTTACTGTGGTCCTCTTTCAAGATGAGAACACATTAGTCTCAGCAGGAGCCGTGGATGGGTAAGAAGAGTCTTTATTTCTTGGTTCTTTTGATGAGCTGTCTTTCCTGAACTGTGATGGAGAAGTCATTTAGTCCCATTATAACTGAATGTGTGTGCTTTTAACTTTCAACATAGTACTCAGCTGAGAAAAAGAACTCTAGATCACACTGGAAAATATCTAGTTATTAGGACTCTTGCTCAAATAATTAAATAATTGTCACAGCACATTGTCTAGCATGTAGGAGCAGCATTGGCACCTGCTGCTGCTGCTGTTACAGAGAAGCTTGATGAGTAACTTGCTTGTGTGTGCCACATAATTTAATCAATGGTTTCCCATTGTATATAAAAGATGTTTATATTATACTGTAGTCTATTGTGTGTAAGATAGCATTGTGTCTAAAAAAGTCAATGTACAGATCTTAATTTAAAAGTATTTTATTGCTGGAAAATGCCAAAACAATTACAATAATAACATCAAAGATCACTGATCACAGATCACTATAGCAAAAATAATAATGATGAAAAATTGAAGCATTAGGAGAACTACCAAAATGTGACATAGAGACGTGAAATGAGAAGATGCTGGTGGGAAAATGCACCTGTAGACTTCCCACAACCTTCAATTTGTGAAAAAATGGAATGTCTGCAAAGCACAGTGAAACGAGATATGCCTATATTTTGGGTTTTATCTTCTCTAGTTTCAGTTCAGTTCAGTCACTCAGTCGTGTCTGACTCTTTGCAACCCCATGAACCTCAGCACGCCAGGCCTCCCTGTCCATCACCAACTCCCAGAGTCCATCCAAGCCCATGTCCATTGAGTCAGTGATGCCATCCAATCATCTCATCCTCTGTTGTCCCCTTCTCCTCTTGCCCTCAATCTTTCCCAGCATCAGGGTCTTTTCCAATGAGTCAGTTCTTCGCATCAGGTGGCCAAATTATTGGAGTTTCAGCTTCAACATCAGTCCTTCCAATGAACACCCAGGACTGATCTCCTTTAGGATGGACTTGTTGGATCTCCTTGCAGTCCAAGGGACTCTCGAGAGTCTTCTCCAGTACCACAGTTCAAAAGCATCAATTCTTCTGCACTCAGCTTTCTTAGTATCCTAAAAGACGGAACCTGATTCTGAGCATGTAGTTGGCATTTCAGGGAGTACTCTAACTAGATTCATGTTAAGGCCTAAGGACTTTCACATACTTTCCATTCATGATTGGTCTAAATTTTTGGCTTCCATATGAGTTTGTGATACTAATTGATTTTTTACTTTGTTGGAATTTAAGTTCATTGAGTATAGGAACTCTTTCTTTTTAAAATCTTCTTTGCCCGCTTTTTGCCCATTATATCTCCCAAGATATCCCTCCCTTCAAAAAGTTTAATTTAAAAATATGATGGCTTAATAAACTTAAGATTTCTGTTGTGTTCTCTAAACACTAAAACTCTTTCTGTGGACCAAATTCTCAGGCACAAATGAAGGATTATCTAAAGGTTATTAGTTATATTTGCAAATGGCTTTCTTTGTGAAAGCTTTCTTTCCAAGGAATACTGCCCTTTTATAACCAAGCTTGTGTTTTCAAGTTGTCTACAAAGTAGATTTTGAAAATTAGGAAAATTATCCCAATAGTTGAAACGTAAAAATATTCTATTTCACAGGAAAAATTGTTTAGACTAGATTTCTTAAAGAGTTAATGTATAGAGAGACAACCGTAGGGACACAGTTTTGTACTTAATGATGTCAAAGTTTACATGCGGAATGTTAAAGGCTTAGGAAGTGTTGGTTTTTTTTTTTCCTGAAAACAATGAAACAATGACTATCAGCACTCAACCTTCATCTTCCTTTTCCGCTCTCTTGAAGTAAACTCAGGGCAACCCATCTGTGGGTCAGAACACATCTGTTTCCGTTCTGCTAGATTTGTTAGCCTGACATTGGAGACAAGAGTATGAGATAGTTCAATCTGTTTCCCAATGAAATATCCTCACTGTAGCTGGTTGATGTGCCAGAGGAATTAGATTAAAGTCATTTCACATTCAAACGTAGTTGAAACTGATTGGTGTTGGAAAAGGACTACAAAATAACTATTTCTTCACCTTGATTTTTAGCATAATCAAAATATGGGATTTACGTAAGAATTATACTGCTTATCGACAGGAACCCATAGCATCCAAGTCTTTCCTATACCCAGGTAGCAGCACTCGAAAACTAGGTAAGCCTTTGTATTCTGTAGGACTCTTTTGTAGGGCTTTTTTGGATATGTAAGTTTTGTCAAAAATTTAAAATAAATATCAAGCTAATTTTCAACAACTGTTATTCTCAGATGACTTGAGAAACTAGTATATGAAAGTATCTTCTTGAAGTTAAAAAACTCAGAAGAATAATTTTAGTTTGTAGAAATTTGGGGGAATAAGAATTCTGATGATACTTCTTATGAAATGATCTAAAAAGATCATTTTCACCTCCAGTGCTCTGTCATCAGCACTTGGCTAACTCATATTCGTTTTTCCAGGATACTCAAGTCTGATTTTGGATTCTACTGGCTCCACTTTATTTGCTAACTGCACAGATGACAACATCTACATGTTCAATATGACTGGATTAAAGACTTCTCCAGGTAGGATCTTAGTCATTCAGATTCTTTCCTGGAAAATAATATGGATTTTTTTTCATTAATGATAATTTAATGTTGTTTGTTTTTTCTGTACTGAATTTATGAAGACATATAGGGGCTTTGGGGTCTTTGATTAGCTCCAGTGATTCATAGATGTACTAACCTTGTGATGATTTCACAAGTGAAGAGAATCCTGCTCCCTGTGGTGGCTTAATTTTAATCGCAAGTCTTTCCCAAAATTATGCCCCTTTAGGTATACTTAGGATTATTTCAATATTTGTGGGATAGAGAAGGATGTTCTGTTCAGCTTTTGTCCTGTATGTGGCTTATTTGTTAAAATTAGAGGGCTTAGTTTTTTTTTGTTTGGTTTTTTTTTTTTAAAGTTCACATTTATTTATTTGGCTGCGCTGGGCCTTAGTTGAGGCATATGGGATCTAGTTTCCTGACCAGGGATCGAACCCAGGGCCCCTGCATTGAGAGCACAGAGTCTTTAGCCACTGGACTACCAGGGGAATCCCAGAGGGCTTAGTTTTAAGCCCTCAAAATAGTTCCTACCTACCTCAGCCTTCTCCTTACTGTTGGACAGAGGCTATTTTATTTCTGGATGTTTTCTCTAATCTCACTGTTTTTTTCCTTTAAGAAAATTATAAGTGGAATATATAGTTTATAAGTGGACTATAAAAAGCTTATATATTTTATATTTATATATATTACATATATTTATAAGTGGAATATATAAAGCTAATAAATGACATTTAAAAAAATTAGTTTCTCAAGCATACTCTCAAGAGGGTTAGAGTTACATCGTTTTAAGGACATTATCAATTGTTTAAGCAAGCTACATGCTTGTAACCTACCTATTTCTCATGTATAACTGTCAGAAAAAGACTTTGAATTCAATCACCAATCCCTAGAGCTACCCAGTTCCCACTAAAGTAAGATGCATTGATAAAAAAGAAATCTTGAAATAGTGCAGAATTTAGCTGGGTATTTACAGAAGTTTCCTAAGACTGACCCCAAGCCATTATTAGGACTTTAATACCTATGACAGTATCATACGTGGCATTTTTAATGCCCTGCGTTAGGTCTGATGTTGTCTAAACAAGAGTAAGAATGTTTGGAAAAGGAAAGAGGTTTTATAACTTTGCTTGCTGTCTCCTTGATTGAAATTAGAACCTGAACAACTCCTGATTTATTTAGTCATATAAAACAAACTCTTCAAAATTTTTCCCTAGAAGGTGAAAGCCTAATTATATTACCAGATGTCCAAGAGCTTTTTCTATATCATTTTGTTATGTGTGACACCAAAAGGGGCCTTAAATTTAGTTGTTCTTCTGCCATCAAACAAATATGCCCAAAGCCACTTAACTAATAATTAAGTAACCTTTTCTCTGTGCTCCTGAAATTGTTTGATTGGCTCTCATTTATAGATATAGGTTGGCAAATAACATATGTTCCTCAGAAATCGACAGATGTGTGTGTGAGAGAGAAATAGAGATCTAGTAATTGCTTGTCTTTTTCAAAACTTAAGGTCCTGAACTCAGTACTTGATCTTCTATACCTTTAATTCACAGCATTTTATTATACGAAGTGATGTTTATAAGGACTACTCTGAAGCATCTTAATGAAGCATTTTAAGAGCCCAAATTGTCAACAATTAAACTAATTAAAGCCAGTATATGTTTAGAAGGATTTTTTTCACATGGGTAGAAGCTATGAATTTTATGTTGGCTTTCTTAGACCAGCAGAGGGCAATAAATACTTAAGAGTTTAGTGGAAAATTCGGTCTATAGTTTTTCATTCATGGCCAAGAGCTAAGAAAGATGAACAATTTTAGTTTTGGAATTATATTCAGAATAAAGGATCCTGTTTATTTTGTGAGGATTTATCTGTCATAGTAACTCTATTATACGTGTATCTGAATTGATTCATGTCTTGCTTAACTTTAACAGTTGCAGTATTTGATGTGACAGTGTATTTGACATGCAGGGTTTTTCTTGAAGAGCTTTAAATACAAACTTTGTTTTTTTAATCTAATTTTTTATTCTAGCAAAAGGAGGAGATTTTTGTGAGTACTTATCGAAGCTGTTAATTCAGTTCAGTCACTCAGTTGTGTCCTACTCTTTTGTGACTCCTTGAACCGCAGCACGCCAGGCCTCCCTGTCCATCACCAACTCCCAGAACTTACCCAGACTCACGTCATTGAGTCAGTGATGACATCTAACCATCTCATCCTCTGTCGTCCCCTTCTCCTCCTGCCTTCAATCTTTCCCAACATCAGGTGGCTAAAATGAGTCATCTCTTCACATCAGGTGGCTAAAATATTGGAGTTTCAGCTTCAGCATCAGTCCTTACAATAATAATTCTTTCTTCCCCCTTCATTAGAAGATTGCAGTGGAGTATTTTTTCCTTCCTGAATGTATCCTTAAATTTTCCAATGACCGAGATATTTTTTCTTTTATTTCCTGGTAGAGTTCTGATGCCTGAGGCCTCAGGTTTTGGTCTCCTTAGGATGAAATTAACATATGAAGCACAGAATGGTAGACTGGATATTGAGAGGTCTACCCTAACCTAGCTGGGGTATCTTACGTATGCACATATAGTTTACCTCATTGGCCACGTCTACTCTTCAGCCTACCTAAAGTCGAGTTTAAAGGTTACCGTGTCTCAGGTAGACTATCCGTAAATCTTAACTCTCCTTTCACTGATTTTTTACCCATTCATACAACAAATGTTTGAAGATTTCCTCTGTTCAAAGCATTATGAAGTCTGAAGTCTAGTGAGGAAAGAAAAAGATATTTGTGAAATATATCCTTAAGAGATTTGAAGTTTAAGAGGAGGAAAGACCAATGTTTAATGCAATGGAAAAAAAACCTAGCCTGGGGTGAAAAGAGAGGGTCTAACAAAGACATTTTTACTGAAGGATTAGACACCGACTCTGTTCTTCCTTTAAGAATATTTTTTGTCACTTTCTTCTCTAGCTAACTCCATACCAAGTATTTGGGCTTAGATCATGAGATTGGGTCTAATATAAAGCCTTCCTAGGATTTCCTTTCTTTTTCTGCCAGTGTCCAGTTCTTTTTTATTTGCTGACTTGCTTGACCATCTGCTTCATTAGTCAACACATTAGTAAAACTTATTAGGATATGTATACTATCTGCATTTATTTGAAAACTGGAAATAAAAAGAACCAATAATTTGATTTTTTTCCTTCTGACAGTGGCTGTCTTCAATGGACATCAGAACTCTACCTTTTATGTTAAATCCAGTATTAGTCCAGATGACCAGTTTTTAGTCAGTGGCTCAAGTGATGAAGCTGCCTACATCTGGAAGGTAAGTTACCAGACTTCAGCGTTTCTATATCAGCTGTTTGGTAAAAATTGCTTTTTGCCTCTTAATACAGCCAAAACTTCACTCTGACTGTGACAATATATCACACTTTCACAGTACACTTCTTAGAAATCGAAATCCACATCCTCCAGCAGATTTACAGATTATGAGGAAGTTGAGAATTCAGAAGACTGGAAAGACTCTTAAATACTTTGTCCTGCTTCCTGGAAAAACATGCTGTACTGCCTTACTGCCCTGTGTTTTCAGACTCATAAAATTTTGTATTAATTTGGTACAGTAATATAGTACAGTATTTGGATCCTAGAATCCTACACCCCAATCACCCATACAACCTTGCACAAAACACTCATTCAAAAATATTCATGTAATAATTGTATTTTTTACTCCTCTGTAAGTGGCTAGTTGTCAAGTTATTAAAATAGATGTGGCTGCTTTGTCAATTTTGTATTTCTTTAATAGCATTATTTATTCATTTATTTATTTTACAGATTCCCTGTTTCTGTTACACAAATTGATAATTTTTTGTTTTTACATTTTAAATAGTGGTTCTAAAGCAGCTACTATAGGCTAAGAAATTTAAAGCTATTCATTTGAAGTCAAGCAGAGAAAATTGAAATACAAGTAGCACCTCCTAACCACTGGAAAATGACTCTTGTGGAATAATTAATTATAGAAATGTCTGAGTTCAAAGAAAAAGAGCATTGAGGTGTTTTCCTAGGGCTAGAAATAATGATTGCCCTATAATTTCATAAATGTCATAGACATTGGTGAAATAAATGATCAAAGTTTATTGATTTTAGAATCATAGTAACTGAAACTTCATAGACCTGTAGGTTCAATATTAAATCCCTTTTCAGGAGACAGTTGTATCATCTTTAGTCCTGCCAACTTCCAGGAAGTCATATCTTCAATGCAGGACAGGGATAGATCCTATCAGATATGAGGCATAATTCTTCAGCTTAATTTCAACTAGTCCTGAGGGAGGTACTAAAAAATGATTAAATGTAAAAAAGTAACACTACCTTCTCAAAAACTTTAGTAACAATAACCTTGATGAGCACAGGGTGGAGATATTGTTCTATCCAAGATGCTTTTTTGTTGACCTTGCCTCTTTTTCTTCACACACACCTACTGAATTTTAAATGAAAATTTTCTTAGAAAATATAGACTTGAGACCCTCATCTTATGATAAGAGTTTTACATAACTACTTGTCTATAAAATTCTTCTTGAGCTTTAAACTTTATGTGACTAGCACTAATGTTTCTGTTTCATAATCTGGTCTTATGCTGCATATTTATTATCTTTTGGTTTTTCCTTCCCTCACTATCTTACCTACATTCCTTTTTCTGCTTTGGTTCCCAACTTAGCTAGAGGATTTTATTCCTACCAAGGTCAGTATCTTTTAAATTTTTTTTCTTAAAAATAAAATTTCAAACATACCAAAAAACATAATAAAGGATTATGCAAAAAGCAATTAGGCACTGATCATATTTCAAAGTCAGTTTTGTAATTATATATATAGTAATGTGTGTGTGTGAGCGTATGTGTATATGTATAGTTTATTGCCAGTACTTTTGTTTGTTTTCTGGCTTTGTTTTGTTTCTGTTTTTTTAATTGCCAATTTCTAAAGTTCCTCTTAGCTCTAGTACAAAGGCTTGCTTTTTTTTTTTTTTTTGTGGTTCCAGGAAATCTGGGTTGAGGGATGCTTCCTCTCCGTAAAGACAAGCAGTAAAAATACTTGGCTGTTCATTAGTAACTCATTTTCAAACATCCAGTCAGTGGGTATCACACACATGGGTGACCCTTTCTGAATTCTAGGCTGGGTCACATGTCGGTGCTGAGTGATGTGGTTCAGACATGATGTTCTCCTGCCTGTCCACACATAACTCAGTGTGCAGGTTATGATATTTGAGATCTTGGCAAACTTACTGCTCCTAAAATTGAATTTGCCTGGTGAGGTGGCTCAATTTCTCTTTTCCATGGTAAGAAAAGGAGGGTGGGATATAGTGTAATTTAAAACCAGTTGCACACAAGCTGAGTAGTCAGGCCATTAGGTCAGCATTCTCTCAGGTTGTAAGGATTTTCCTATGCCAAAAAAGCCCATAGGCACAAGAAAATAGGGTGAAAGAATGGAGTTTTAGATCTTAAGGCAGAAGAGAATGAATGGCCTTCCAGTCCTAACTACTGCCCAGCAAAGAGATGTAATTTAGTTAGGCTTTCTGACACTGAAGCCCAAGAATAAAAATATTTAATATTATGTTTTTTTCTTATTAAATTTCCTATCCCTTGTCCTACCCTAACCCCTGCCCCCCCCTTTCCCTGGTTCATTTCTGATAGAGCCACTGAATAGTATTGAAGTGGTTATAAATAAACTGATTTGGCACCGTCATTCTACCGCTGACTGGCGAAACATTGAGCCTGACACTTTAGGAAGTGTAAATGATCTCATGGCAGAAATGAAGATTAGGTTTGGTCACTAACTGAGCAGAGTAAGGAGGTTTTTTGAGGAAAGGTGCTGATCTTTTTTGCCTGTTCAAGTATACAGAATGTTTATGAGGTCTGTAGGTTAGGGCCAGTTGCTTCTAAAGGTACCTTCATTGTTCTGAGAGTTTTACCTTAGGAATTTCTCCTGCCTTAAGTTAAGCCTTTATTCTGTAACAACTAAAATTTGTAAGAGAAGACATTTTTTGTGTTTTGACCTTTCCCAGGATGCATAGATGTAAAAATCTCTTGGACTTAATAGTCTTCTTTTTCTATTTAAAAATAGAGGGAGGTTTTCAAAAGTGAAATCATGTCATTATAATAATACTTTTATTATAATTATTATAATGAATATTATAATGAAGTGACAATAAATAAAAAACATATTTGAATAAGAATGAAAGATTTAAGTCACCTGAATTTCATTAGAAGAAATTAATCTTCTTTGGAGTAGTCATCAAATATACTTTACCATACTGGGATAGTCCTCAACTGTGAAAACACTTGTTACTAACATTCATAAAAACTTGTTGGACATAAGCTCTCATTCCAGCCTACAACATGCCCTTTCCTCTACTTTTTCTTTTAAATTGAGATAGAATTTGAATACTGTAAAATTCACCATTGTAGTCATTTTAAAGTGTACAGTTCGGTGATTTTTTTTTTTTTTTTGTATAGTCACAGTATTGTGCAACCATCTCATCTCATTCCCAGACATTTTTATCACTCCCGAAAGAAAGCCCATAACCTTTAGGAGTCACTCCATCCCTCCCTTCCTCCAACTTCTGGCAACCGCTAACCTGCATTCTGTCTCTGTAGATCTGCCTATTCTGAACATTTCCTATAAATGGAATTATATATAAACATGATCTTTTATGTCTGGCTTTGCTTTCATAAAATTTATCCATTTTGTTATATCAGTACTTTATTCCTCTTTATGGAGGAATATTCCATTGTATTCCATTGTAGACCTTGTTTGTCTGTTTATCAGTTGGTGGACATTTAAACTTTTCCACTTTTTGGCTTTTTTAAAAAATTATTTATATATTTGGCTGCATCCGGTCTTAGTTGCAGCATGCAGGATCGTTTGTTGCATCCCACAGACTTCTCTCCAGTGTGGCGTGTGGACTTGGTTGTCCTTCAGCATGTGGGATCTTAGTTTCCCCCCCAGGGAGGAAACTGATGTCCCCTACATTGGAAGGTGGATTCTTAACCACTGGGCCACCAGAGAAGTCCCCACTTTTTTGGCTTTATGAACAGAGCTACTATGAACATTCATGTACAAATTTTGTTTGAATATGTCTTCAATTCTCCTGGGAGTGTATACCCAAGAGTAGAATTGCTGGGTCGTATGGTAACTAATTCTATGTTTTTAACTTTTTAGGAACCCTCCCCTCGCTTTTAATGCTATGTAAGATACCTGGTTCATGGCAATCATTCAATAAATGCTGACTTTTATTGTTACTGTTTTTATTCCTGCTTTATTATCAAATTATAAAAAATTTTTCCAGCAGGTCTATCTTTTGGTTTTTTTTTTTTTCCTCTTAAATCCTGTAGATAAATGCAGAAATGTACATACATTCTATTGGTGGGCATTTTTTTTCTTGACATTTTTTTTTTCTTGACATTTATTTTAATCTTCGATATAGACACTCAGGTTCTCCTAGGTATATGTAATGTCTCAGAAACTGAGGAAGGGGCGGTACCGTGAGATGATGAGCTAGAAGCAAGAAGCAAGTAAATACATGGAGTAAAATAATATGTTGTTACCCCGGAGGGTCAGAAGGACATAGGATTTCCTCTTTTAATTTGCTATTACCCATCCTTCTTGGGTCTTGGATAAAGAGAAACTTTGTAGGTTGGGACCATTGAGAATTTCTGTGACTGTTGAGATCATTAGAATCTATCTTGAAAGTCTTTTCTAAAATCTGCCACCTCGTGAGAGAATGAGTTCTGTGGGATTATAGGAGTAGGCAGCCAGTGAGATCCTTTTAGAGCTCAGGGAAAAGCCTCCTTTTCTGTTAAACTTTAATTAACCCAGCAAGGCAAATCAGATTCTGCTGTTTGTCTTCTTTGGCTTTTTGAATCATTACATATGTGCTGTTTAACCCAGGGGAGGAGTAGTGATGATTGAGTTGGATACCTCATGAATCAGTGTGTCAGATCTCTTCACTACAGTCTGAGGAGTCCATTAAGTTACTTAGTCATTCTTCCAAATATTCTTCTCAGAGTGCTGCCTCCTTCATATGAATGAACAATGATTAAGAGTCTCAGGTAAATGAGAAGAGAATAATTTCTCCTTTTTAAGTACATATGCTAATAATAGCTATGTGAGTCTGTACTCTTTGTGTTGTGCTGATTAATGCCCATGGCCTCTGACAGGGATTGACAGCTCTTGAATGAGTCAGTCATCAAACGCATATCACTTCAGTGAGGGGGAAAATATCGTTCTTAGTCACCTGTGTAGTACTGCACAATGTGACTCTTCTTTTGTATATTAAAATGTGACAATACTTAACTTGAAACTTTAGTTTCTTTAAGCAAATGAACTGAAAATAAAATTTCAGAGAAATTGTTTTTCGCAAAAAAATACCAAAGTGCCGTGTAGAATATAGTTTCTCCCCCTTTAAAATAAAGGAGTACAATGTTCGACTTTCATAGAAGTCAGTGAGTTCTTTTGGAAGAAAGACTATCCCCTTGTCCAAAGAGATCTGCTACCATTTCTCAAGTACCTTCAGGATTTAGTAAGTGCAGTGTTCCGGGAAGTAGCTGACTAGAGAAGATCTAAAATTTAGTCTAGGTTCCACTCGAAGTGTTATACCTAGCTGCTGAAACTCACCCTTTCAGTCTTGAATTTTAATCAAAATATGTATAACTAATTAGTCCTGATTTGAAATAAGACCTGTCCTGGCATCTTACTCATACTGTTTACTTATTCTGGCTGTTTTCCTTCTGTTTTTTCAGATTAATTACAGAAATACTTGCATTGTGCATTGGGTCTCTTTTTTTCTGAGCTATAACTAGGCATGTCTAGGGATTTTGGGTAACAACTCTAAAGCTATCTAAGATACAAGTATGGATAAATTTGAAGCCTCTGTCTGGGAGACCTAACACTGCCCTGCTGACCTGTTTGTTTTTGACGGTGTGATAGGTCTCCATGCCCTGGCATCCTCCTACTGTGCTCCTGGGTCATTCTCAAGAGGTCACATCTGTGTGCTGGTGTCCATCAGACTTCACAAAGGTTTGTAAGCGAATCTCTGTGTCTGGTTTAAAAGATCACAAATTTGTAGCTTTTCCCAATATAGACTTTTATGTTTAAATAAACATTTAAAGATCTAGAGGCCATCCAGGATTTATATCATCATTAATCACACATTCTGTTTTTTTCTACCAAGTGGATTTCTTAGTTCTCTTTCTTAGTTCCTTTCCTAAACATAGAATTTAAGTTTTTAACGTTAGTAAAATTTCATCTTAAAATTTGAAAAGAAAATCTAAAGTGAAGAAAACTAGTATTTCTGACTTTGTATGTATTATTAATGTGTATTAAAAGTAATGGCTTGACTGTTCTTCACAGACCAGTTTGGATTCTCACATGCCTGAAAAATGTTTACTGTGAAGTCTTAAAATGTTTGGCTATCTGTGACTAAACTATGGAAGAAGTAACTCTAAGCTGTTATAGACACTCTGAAAAGAAGAAAATATACTGACTTTAAAATAATTTTTTAATAGTGATACTTTAAACAAATTAAAAAAACCTGAAAGGCAGAAATCCCAGAAACAATAAATTCCACATATATATAGGGATTTCATATAATAGTGTCCCCGGTTCCACTCACTCTCCCCGCCCCCCACCTTTGGTCTCTGGATTACTTTGGATTTACCGGAAATTTCCTTCTGTGGAGAGCTCCATTTCGTCTATTATGTCTTGAAGGTTTGTTGCCTATTGTGCCTATCTGTTTTTCTATCTTCTAGAATCTTCTCATGGTCTGATCTACTCAGGGCATCCCTGCTGGCTTTCAAGTGCTACTATGGATTTGCTTTTATTTCTATATCCCTGTATAACCATTTCTGTGATGAACTCATGATAGACTTTTTTTTTTTAATTATTGCTTTAATCACCAATAATTACATCCCAGTGACATTTTCCCTCTTAAGTTTCCATGTGATTTCCAGTGAAATATCTGCTTTTAATAAGGAATTTTATATCTTCATAGAACTTCAAGATGAATTTTTTTCAAATTACTCATGTCATTTTTCTCCATCCATTGTATATTGTCCTTATCTCTATACATAGAAAAGACTCAAAGGAGTAGCAGGGCTGTTTTCCCATATTCATTTAACAACCACCTTTTCAAAAGGGTCTTTGAAATAATTTTGTCCCTACCCTAGAATTAGGAATGTAAATTACCCACTTTAAAGAAAAAAGGTTTAGACTTTGAAATTGAAAAAACTTGGATTTAAATTCTAGCTCTGAGCTGGGAGAAAGGGATAGTTAGGCAGTTCGGGAAGGTCATGTGCACACTGCTATATTCAAAATGGATAACCAGCAAGCACCTACTGTATAGGACATGGAACTCTGTTCATTGTTATGTGCCAGCCTGGATGGGAAGGGAGTCTGGGGGAGAATGGATACATGTGTACGTATGGCTGAGTCCCTCACTGTTCACCTGAAACTGTCACAACATTGTTCATCGGCGTTGCCCCAATACAAGATAAAAAGTTTAAAGTTTGAAAAATAAATGAACTCTAGCTCTGCCACTGAATTGTGGTGACCTTGGGCAAATAACTTTATTCTTGTTTTGTCAATGAGGTTATTTGAGTGTCAGTCTTTTCTATTTATGAGAATTAAGTAAGATAATATTAATTTTCAGACACTCAGACTTAATAGTTGCTCTGTAAGTAACAACTAGATAATAGCCTATAGAACAACTGGGGATCCCAGGCATCTCTTGGAGCGGTTAAATATGTGTGTCTTCTTTTGTCCTCCCAGTAAGGAAAGGAAAAAGCTGCCAGCCCCTTGGGGGCCAAGTCTTAAGAGAACGTGTGTTCATTTTTTCTCTCTCTTTAGTTACTGAAATAGAGAAATTATATAAACAAATGCTAGGGAACAGCTCTGGTACCAGTGGCCATTTGCCACAAGCTCTTCAAGCTGGACTTTCTCTGCCATAAAAGGCTTGGGACCAAGATCAGGAACGGTCAGATATTTTTAAAGGGGCAAAGGTTATTTTTAACTTCTTTCAGGCTAGTGAACTTGTTGTTTTCCCAGATTGCTCCTTTACCTATCTGAAAAAGAATCTCAGGGAATGGTTTCATTCTACTTGTCACAGCATACTAGAGTCATGGGCTAAGTCAGATCTTGGGAGTGATCCCATTACTTGCAATAAGCCAGATCTTGAAGAATTCTGAAGAAAGTCATATAAATTGAATGTCAGTGACATCACACTGATTAATCATGTAAGAGAAAAACGACATCGTAATTATGTATGTTTTGTAGTTATACAGAAGGTGATTATGATTTGCCCAACTTCTTGAAAATAAAATGAAATGAACCTGGTTTTATAGTAGAGCTTTAGGTTAACTGAGAAATCACTGGTTACAAAAGTCATGCCCGCAGAGTGTATATAAAGAAGAAACAAAAGGATCCACTTCTTTGGAAATCTGGAATGATTTCTGAAAGCAAAGAATGAAAGTATCTGACCTTTTAGGTAGCATTTTCTATATCAGAGAGAATAATTCTCTAGTCATGAGCCCTTAAAGACATGTCTACTTTTTACTTTGTTGTGAATCTTTGGTTGAAACTTACTAACTCCCTTTCTGGTTCTCTGTAGATTGCTACTTGCTCTGATGACAATACACTGAAAGTCTGGCGCTTGAATAGAGATTTAGAGGAGAAATCAGGAGGAGATAAACTCTCCATAGTGGGATGGGCCTCTCAGAAGAAGAGAGAGGTGAAAGCCGACCTTGGTAAGGATTCCATGCATTTTTCTAAGTTCTTTTATGTTTTTATTGGTTTAGTTCTGCAGTACAAAATGATGAGCTAGATTTGATCTTATTTTAGTATGTTTTTGAAGGAAAGCACCATCTTAACTGACATTTTTTAAAATATATATTTTCTGAACACTATGTTTATTATCTACACAAGGCACTGGAATACACTGGTAGATTTATTTCTTTAAATATCTGTTGAACATCTACTGTGTGCTAAGCTCTATTCTGATTTGCTGTGGATTCTGCAGTAATCAAAAGAATCAAGAATCAGAAATGAAGCTTACATATTAGTTTGAGTCAGTAAACAAGTTAAATAAAATTTGCTTGTTAGGTAGTAATACGTGGATTAGGGAAAAGGGAAAGAGGAATGGGAGAATAATAGCGTACTGTTAAAATTTTAAATTAGGTGCCCATAGAAACCTCAATGAAAAGATGGTGCGTGAGTACAGAAAGTGAAGTAGTAAAGTGGTAAGTCATGAGGATATTTTTTGAGAATGTTTCTGGTGGACAAAACAGCAAATGCAAACCCCCTGAAGCAAGAGCAGACTTGGCATGTTTTGTGTTCCTCAAAGAGGCTGATGTAGCTGTAATCCCTGTGGCTAAAGCGGGCAGAAGAGAGGACAGGAAATAGTAGTGGAAAATAGGTTCTTGTACAGTTTTGGCTTTTATTTTGATAGACAAAAAACTGTTGGAGGGTTTTGAATAGAGAAGTATACGATCTGGCTTTTCTTGGTCATTCTAACTTCTGTGTTGAAAACGAATTGTAAGGGGATCAGGGTAAAACTGGAAGTTAATTTAAAAACTTATTGAAGTAACCTAGGAAACAATGGTGGTGACTTGGACCAGAGAGGTAGCGGACAATACAATTTTTAAAAGTCTTCAAATTCCGGATATATTTACATGATGGAGACAACAGAAGGTTCTATGGGATCAGATGTGGGATATGAGGGAGAGTTATCAAGGATAACATCAGAGTTATTGGTTTGAGAAGCTAGGATGGAGTAACCATTAACCTCTATAGGAATCACTGCAGGAGGAGCAGTTTGAGGGAACAGCTGGATATGTTGTTTGATGTGATTTTTAGATATCTAAATGGGGATGTCAAAGAGGCGGTTAGATATTTGATTCTGCAGTTCAGGGCTAGAGTTGTAAATTGGGGGTTTATTATCATATAGGTAAAAGGCAGCTATATATGGAAAAAGAATAAGTCTGGGGTCTGAGCCTTGGAGCATCCTAATATTTAGAAGTTGGAGAGGTGAATAGCAGGTACAACCAGAGAAGTAAGAGAAAAACAGAAAATTGTATAAAGTAAGTAAAGGGAAGAGGGATCAATTTGGTTGAATGTTTTTGGCATGCCAAGTAAGATGAGGGCTGAAAACTGACCTTTGGATTTGGCATTACCGGGGTTATTTAGCAACCTTGCTGAGAGCAGTTTTTGGTGGTGTGTCAGTGGCCTGGTTAGTGTTGTTCAGGAGGATGTGAAGAGAGGAGGCTTTTTCAAGGAATCTTGCTAGAAAGCAAAGAAGACAGGAAATGGTAGTTAGAGGACGAAGCAATGTTAGTTTGTTTTTAGTGAGAATATAGCATTTTGTATGTAATTAGAAGGATCCTCTAGTCCAGGAGAAAACTGATGCAGGGAAATTTGCTGGAGCGGTTTTCTTGAGTGAGGGGATGACCTCGAATATATAAGATGAAGAGTAGGCCTATGTCAGGGGTGTGGATTGTTCATCCACAGTGATCAGAAAGAAATATAGTCACAGTGAAGGTAGATGGATAAGTGGGAGGGTCAGAACTTGTGGAAGTTTTCATTTTCTTAGTGACATTGGAATCAGGATCATCAACTGAGAATAAGGATTAGAGGAAGAGGTGATAGAGATTTGAGGAGGGAAAAGAAAGTCTGAAATAGTCACATAGAGAATAGAGAGCAAATGGACCAGGGAAATATGATTGTTGAGCGAAGAATCAACGTGAGGCTGGCACTCACTCACTGAAAATGAGTAGTCAGTATGGCTGTGTGTCTGCCGCACAAGGACAGGCAGGCTGTGGGTGGGAAAGTTTAATCAGGGGTGTGGTTTAAATCTGCAAGTATGATGGAGTGAGTGGAGGGCCAAGGGAGCTGAGGATAGATACGCTATCAGAGTTAAACTGGGTAAGGAGAGAAGTGAGGATATAGTAGGGCTGAGGGTAGAAGTGGTAGGATCAATGAACTGAGGGCCCCCAGGGGATGAAGAATTGTTGGCACTGGAGTGCTAAAGAGAACTGGGAAAATAGGTGGTGGTTGAAATTGAGATAGTGGAGGATTTTAGTAATAATGGAGGTACTGTTAATAATAAGGCCAAGAAATAAGTGAGTGAAAGGACAAAGCTATTGTAGAAGAAGAAGGTCAGAAAAATGAGAAACCAGGATATTGAAAAGATCATGAATGTGGGTTTTATAATAACTGTGAACTGACAGGTAGAATTAAAGAGAGTGACAGGGAATCGAGAACAAAAATCTAAGCACTGGGCCAGCCAAAGGGAATCCAAATGTTATCAATAGATGGTCATAAGCTTGAAATTCAAGCTTAAAACTTATGTCAGCCGTCAAGGCCTAAGGTAATGAGGATTTGAGGGTAAGAATATATGCTCATTTTTCTTTTCTTTTTTTTTTTTTATTTTTCAGTGGATTTTGTCATACATTGATATGAATCAGCCATAGAGTTACACATATTCCCCATCCCGATCCCCCATCCCACCTCCCTCTCCACCCGATTCCTCTGGGTCTTCCTAGGCCACCAGGCCCAAGCACTTGACTCATGCATCCCACCTGGGCTGGCGGTCTGTTTCACCATAGATAATATACATGCTGTTCTTTCGAAACATCCCACCCTCACCTTCTCCCACAGAGTTCAAAAGTCTGTTCTGTACTTCTGTGTCTCTTTTTCTGTTTTGCATATAGGGCCATCATTACCATCTTTCTAAATTCCGTATATATGTGTTAGTATGCTGTAATGTTCTTTATCTTTCTGGCTTACTTCACTCTGTATAATGGGCTCCAGTTTCATCCATCTCATTAGAACTGATTCAAATGAATTCTTTTTAATGGCTGAGTAATATTCCATGGTGTATATGTACCACAGCTTCCTTATCCATTCGTCTGCTGATGGGCATCTAGGTTGCTTCCATGTCCTGGCTATTATAAACAGTGCTGCGATGAACATTGGGGTGCACGTGTCTCTTTCAGATCTGGATTCCTCAGTGTGTATGCCCAGAAGTGGGATTGCTGGGTCATATGGCAGTTCTATTTCCAGTTTTTTAAGAAATCTCCACACTGTTTTCCATAGTGGCTGTACTAGTTTGCATTCCCACCAACAGTGTAAGAGGGTTCCCTTTTCTCCACACCCACTCCAGCATTTATTGCTTGTAGACTTTTGGATAGCAGCCATCCTGACTGGCGTGTAATGGTACCTCATTGTGGTTTTGATTTGCATTTCTCTGATAATGAGTGATGTTGAGCATCTTTTCATGTGTTTGTTAGCCATCTGTATGTCGTCTTTGGAGAAATGTCTGTTTAGTTCTTTGGCCCATTTTTTGATTGGGTCATTTATTTTTCTGGAATTGAGCTTCAGGAGTTGCTTGTATATTTTTGAGATTAATCCTTTGTCTGTTTCCTCATTTGCTATTATTTTCTCCCAATCTGAGGGCTGTCTTTTCACCTTACTTATAGTTTCCTTTGTAGTGCAAAAGCTTTTAATTTTCATTAGGTCCCATTTGTTTATTTGTGCTTTTATTTCCAATATTCTGGGAGGTGGGTCATAGAAGATCTTGCTGTGATTTATGTCGGAGAGTGTTTTGCTTATGTTCTCCTCTAGGAGTTTTATAGTTTCTTTTCTTACATTTAGATCTTTAATCCATTTTGAGTTTATTTTTGTGTATGGTGTTAGAAAGTGTTCTAGTTTCATTCTTTTACAAGTGGTTGACCAGTTTTCCCAGCACCACTTGTTAAAGAGATTGTCTTTCTTCCATTGTATATCTTTGCTTCCTTTGTCAAAGATAAGGTGTCCATAGGTTCGTGGATTTATCTCTGAGCTTTCTATTCTGTTCCATTGATCTATATTTCTGTCTTTGTGCCAGTAATATGCTCATTTTTCTAATGACTTAATTGTTTAGTCTCTTATAAGATACCTCAAGTGTAACTAAACTCCAGAGGAGTCTTTCACTCTAAGTCTACTTCTATAAAGTGTTTGATGCGTTTAATTTTGGTTTCTGCTTTCTTTCGAAAAAAAAATTTTTTTAAGTGTTGATACTTTAACAAGTCAGCTAATTCTACAGGGCTAAATAAGGTAGATAGCATTCTCCAGATATCCTACCATAGTTCCCTTTTGCCAGGGGTCACAACTTCAAATCTTTTAGCTAATTCTTTGATCCTTATTCCTATATCTCTAAGTAATATTTGTGTATTTCTGTCTCTTGGGATTTTTTGTTGTTGCTTCAGCATTATCTATTGACATCTTACACTGTGAGATGAGCACTTAGCTGTTTCCTGTGTCCCCATGATTACCAAACCTCTGCACACTCAACTTTTCCCTAGCTTCCCAACATAGGGTCATGATTTTGGTTAGATTGAGAGTTATTATTATTACTATCATTATATTTTCTATTCAGAATTTAGCTATGTGGTAAATAGTTGTTTCTTTTTATTTTCTATACTTTTTGAGACTTAAAAATATGTCAAGATATATTCACATGCCACAAATTCACCTGTTTATACAGTCCAGTATTCTTCAGTATATTCAGGGTTGGGCAGTCATCAACATAATCTAATTCTAGTCTATTTTCAAGACCCAAAATAAGGGTTCCAGTGTCTCCATAACCTTGCCAACACTTGTTATTATTCCTTTTTTTAAATTATAGCCATCTTAGTCAGTGTGAAGTGGTATCCCACTGTGGTTTTGATTTGTACTGATATTTTCATGATGGCTTATGACATTGAATATCTTTTCATGTGCCTATTGGCCATTTGTAAATTTTCTCTGGAAAAGTGCCTATGCAAATAAATTCTTTGCCCACATTTTAATTGGGTTATTTGTCTATTGTTTTTATTGTTGAGTTTTATATATTCTGGATATAAGTCTCTTGTCTTATATATAATGATTTATAAATGTTTTCTCTTATTCTGTAAGTTGTTTCTTTTCTTTTTGTAATTTGTGCTTTTGATGTTGTATCTAAGAAATCATCACCTAATCCAAAGTCACAAAGATCTGTATTTTACATCTGTATTTTCTTGTAGAAGTGTTTTAGTTTTGGGGCTACAGTTGATTTTGCGTTTATTTTTGTGTATGGTATGAGATAGGTAAGGGTCCAAATTCTTTTGCATGTGGATAGCCCACATTCTCAGTATCATTTTTCAAAGAGACTGTTCTTTACCCCATTGAATTTTTTCGGCACTCTTGTCAAAAATCAACTGACCATCAGTGGTTCATTCCTGGAGTCTCAGTTCCATTCCCTTGGCCTGTACGTCTGTCCTTGCGCAGTTACCACCTTGTCTCGAGTACTGTGCCTTGTAGTAGGTTTTAAAATCAGGAAGTCTCAGCCCTCCAGTTGTCTTCGTTTAAGTTTTAAGATTGTTGGACTATTCTGGGTCTTACATTTCTATACAAACTTTAGGACCAGCTTGTCAATTTCTGCAGAAATAATCAGCTGGAATTCTGTTAGGGATTGCATTGAATCTATAGATCAGTTTGGGGAGTATTGCCATCTTAACAATGTTTTCTTCTGATTCATGAACATGGGATGTCTTTCTGCTGCCTTGTCTTTAATTTTGCCTCCTAATTTTGAAAAAAATAAAAGAATTATATAAGGAAAAAGTCATCAGCCTCCCCAACACTCATACACAATTTTAGTTAACATTTTGACTTATTTTTTAGATTTTTACCCCTTTATCCATAGAGATTTTCTTATTAACAGAGTCATGTTACATGTACATTTGGATTTCTTGAAGATTTTTTCACTGAATATGATATTCTAAGCACTTTCCTTTTTATCTTTTTAGCAAAACATTTAAATGTTCCATAGTTTACCTAGCTTTTCTCTTGTAGTTAAACATTTTATTTCCAGTGTCTGGGGGGGAGGGGGTTTTCTAAATTTAGGGTCTTCATTTCCCATTAAAATAGATTCCCAGAGGTGAAATATCTGTGTTAATGACTATAAACATTTTTGAAGAAAAATATGTTTTCTTTTAACTAGGTATTTCTAGTGTGTCATTAATTATTCTTAGTTTTGGAAACTAAGTCACAAAAAAGTTACATATGTTGATCAAATTTGTGCCATATTAATAACATTTAGCCATTATTAAGTATTAGTATAGTTGTTCTAAAGACCTACTTGTATTATCTCATTTATTAGTAATTCCCCAAACAACCAAACCTGAAGCTCAAGGAACTTAGATTTGCTCAAAGTCACCCAGCTGTGAAGTTAGAGTAGAACCACTTCAAACCCTTGCAGTCTGATCCTAAAGCTCTTGCTTGTAGTACCGCCTCCTTTAGAACCCAGCAAGAGTTTAGATGAAGACTGGTCCAGGAATTAGACCTAGATTTCTCTTTCTGGGTCATGCTAGAGTTACTCTGATGAGCACCAGAGGGCAACAGCTTGACACAGGGACCAAAGGCTGGTGCACTGGCCATTCAGCTCTTTAAGCCAATTCCCAGCCAGTTGGCTGTTGCTAATCACACTGCCATTTTGAAAATTGCATTCCTCTGCTTGCCCAAGCCTCTAATTGCCACCCCAGCCCTTCACTGCTGTCCTGGATTGCCTGTCTTCTCTTTTGGCCCTTTTAACTTACTAACTGGCAGGCCCTAAATCGCAACACACAGCCCCATTCCCTTCTGTCCTACTTTTCCCAGTCAGCACCTGCTCTAAGACTTGCTATTCCTTCACTGTTTCAGCCAGCGATCTCAGCACTGTCAGGCCAAGGGTTCTCTATCCTGTCTGTGCATCAGAACCACCTGTGGAGCTTTTAAACAATTTGCATGCCTCGAGAAATTGTTAAATACGCCTAGGGTAGGGACCAAGTATCTCTATTATCATAAAGCTCCAAATGAGTCCAGTATGCAGCCATATTGAGAACCTCTGGTCTAAGTATCACTGAGTGAAAAGATGATTATCTTAAAAAGAAGGAATGTTAGCTGTTCTATCTCAAGTGCTTGATGTAGACTTATAAGTCAAACACAGTACTTACAGAATCTGTTCTTTGATGCCTGGAACTTGACCCTCATCCTGTCAGCAGTAATGAAATTTAACAAACATTGTTTAATAATTCCTTGCTAGGAACTACAGCGGCACTAGACCTAAAAATGAATAAATCATTATCACTTGCCCTCTGGATGCTCGTAGTCTAATCCAGGAGGCAGAGCTAGAAAAACTATAGTAAATTGTAAACATTTCGCCCAGCTATGTAAACAAAAGGCTTTGAGAACTTGCTTCCTATGGGAGAGGAGGAAAGACATTTGTGAAATCTTCACAAAGGAGTTAATAACATTGTCATCAGAGCCTGGAAACATGAGAGTTTTTGCCTGGA
Organism: Muntiacus reevesi; assembly: GCF_963930625.1. NCBI lineage: Eukaryota > Metazoa > Chordata > Mammalia > Artiodactyla > Cervidae > Muntiacus > Muntiacus reevesi. The sequence continues at coordinate 116,377,313 of NC_089253.1, read as the reverse complement.
AAAGAAGGAGTAGACTTGGCAGGAAAACCACGTGAACAGAGAGATGTTACAGTGCACACAGCTTTTTCAGGAAGCTGCAAGTTGTCTCCTGTAACAGGATCCTCAGGGGGCAGAGCCTGTGATCAGACGGAGAAGGAAGGGTGGGGCCAGATGGCAAACCCTTCTAAAGAAAGAAGCTACAAATGGACTGATGATTAGTAAACTCTGTAATTCTGCAAAGGAACCTACATTCATGAAGCTTTTAGGGCAGTAGCCCAATCTGTGCCACCATGTCATCAGATATCACATAGCACTTAGGGTCCATAGGAGTTGGGGATGAAACTACTAATGGCATGCTGTCTTTTAAGTCTAAAGGTCAATGTAGTGACTTATATACAGCTGTTAAAAAGATTGTATTGCATCTAAGTGTACTTCTATGAAGAGGTGTAAAGAGAAAAAGATAAGATGTTCAGAAAAAAGAGAAAATTGCAGAATGTGTATGTGTGTGTAATCTTTTTTTAAGTATGATATACATATGCCTTTGAGAGTGCTAATAGGTACATAGAAACTAGTGGAATACACAGGAGCATAAGAGTGAAATGAGATGGTTGAAAAGAGGACCTTGTACTTTTTATCTTATTCCCCTCTGTAGCTGTTCAGAGGAGGAAAGAAAGAAAAAGAGAAGAAAATTGAATGATAACATCCTGAAGAGGATACAGCTTTTCACATATCAGATTTTCCATTGGCCTTTAGTAGACACTTCAGATTTCTGCCACTGAAGTGTCAGAAACATATTTGGTGTGTCCCTGGCCCAACTTTTCTTCTCCCTGAATCCTGCCATAGAATCTGCATGCCGTAAGACCCATGGTATTTTAGGACTTTGTGCCCTAAACATACTCTTCAGCTCAATTGAATGGAGCTGATAACTGTAGGGGCTGTGCATTGACTGTGAACCTGCACTGAAGAGTGAAGCAAATGAACGTTTCTTTTCTCCAGAAATAGTAACGGTACTCAGGCTCTAGAACGTGAGTGTGAGAAGCACCACCAGACGCTGCATGGACAGGCTCTAATCGTTAACTGCCCTGCCACAGCTTGTCAGGATGACATGGGGCTTTCCAGTGGTGATCTCGGTCGAAGAAGCCGTATCACTTTGTAAACATACCGTTGATGAGAAAAGTTTAGACAAAGTCAGTTTGTAGAACTTCTCTGTCTCAAAGCTAGGCTGTTTGAGTAGAGAAAAGCAGAAGGTAAAATGTACAGGAAAACTAACTGACCAGAGTTAGGACTTGTGTCTATTTGCACATAAATACAACTAAGTAGTTAAACTGAATTAAACATCAGAGTTGTAATTCGAAGACTGGGTAACTGAGAAATAAATGCCCTTTCCTTGTTATTTGAAGACAGGAACCCTATTTCAGAAATCTGGAAAGCTCAGAAGGAGAGTGAAAATATAATGTCTGGGTCGGGTCCTCAGGAGGAAGAAGCGTGGTTTATGAGAATTTGCCTGAAGTACTAGTCATGGCCTGGAAACAAGGGGCAGGACAGATGGAGAAGAGTTCTACCCACAGTTTGATTTGTTTTGCATCACATTTTGGAAACGTTCTTTGGCATTCTTTGGCTTGTGGAAAATCATAAATTGTATATTAAGGTGTAAGGCACACGAGGCCTGATAACCTTAACAAGTAATTGATGGGATTACTTTATGTGGAAATTAAAAGCTGTCTCCATTTACTGGATGTGAAAACTGAGGCCAAAAAGGTGAACGGTTGTACCCAAGTGACATAGTAAGTGATTGTGCTGGATTGGAGACCTGTGCACTCCTGACATGCGGTGCCTCTCTGGCCCAGCATTGCTGAGAAGCATCACAGAAATACTAAGAGCAGTGCTACTTAGGGAAAACAAAGTGTCATTAACAACCCTGATGTCTTACTGTTACCTTAGAATAGAGTACTTTGTAGCTGTTAAAAATGGTTAAAACCATTTAAATGGTTAAAACAGGTCAGTGTCACTGTGGGAAATGTTCACGATACATTAAGAAGCAGGTTACTAAGTTTCTTGTACATCATGGTCCCATTTTTTATAGAAAAGCTTGAGAGATATCATGCATAAGTATATGCATAAGTATAAAAAATGATTCACCTGGATACTTTAAAATTTTTCTTTTTCTGTATTTTCTAGACATTTACAAGCATATGTTTTACAACAGGGTGTTTGGGGGGCTGGCAGTTAGGAAATGGGAAGAAATATGCTAAAAAGGGTCTGAGAAGAATCAAATGATTTATGTGACCTACACTGGGAAATCAAGTCCTGGATGACTAAGATAGCTATCGGAATACTTTTCTTTGATGAGAACTCCAGGATGTTATGTGGCTTTCACCTCTGATTTTTGTGACCTCTTTGGTTTCTCAGTGACGGTGCCCAGCAGCCAGAGCACTCCGGCCAAAGCGCCCAGAGTAAAGAGCAGCCCATGCACCTCCTCCCCGTCATCAGCAGCCTGTGCTCCGAGCTGCGCCGGGGACCTGCCCCTGCCTTCAAATACTCCCACCTTCTCTCTTAAGACCCCTCCTGCCAAGGCCCGGTCTCCCATCAGCAGAAGAGGCTCCATGTCCTCTGTCTCTCCCAAGCCACCCTCATCTTTCAAGATGTCCATTAGAAACTGGATGACCCGAACGGCTTCCTTATCACCACCCATCACTCCGCCTGCTTCCGAAACCAAGATCGCGTCTCCCAGAAAAGCCCTCATACCTGTGAGCCTGAAATCATCCCAGGCAGTGGCTTGCTCTGAGTCTAGAAATAGAGTAAAAAGGAGGCTAGACTCCAGTTGTCTGGAGAATGTGAAACAAAAGTGTGTAAAGAGTTGCAGCTGTGTGACTGAACTTGATGACCCCGTTGAAAAGCTTCATTTGGATCTGTGCTGCCTTGCTGGTACCCAGGAAGACCTTGGTAAGGACTCGCTAGGTCCTACCAAACCGAGCAAGATCGAAGGAGCTAGTATGAGTGTCTCTGAGCCTCCTTCTCCTGCCAGTCCTTATGCTTCAGAAGGCTGTGGAACGCTACCTCTTCCTCTGGGATCTTGTGGAGAAGGCTCTGAAGTGGTAGGCAAAGAAAATAGCTCCCCAGAGAATAAAAACTGGTTATTGGCCATGGCAGCCAAACGGAAGGCGGAGAATTCATCTCCACGAAGTCCATCGTCCCAGACCCCCAATCCCAGGAGACAGAGTGGAAAGACTTCTCCAGGCCCGGTAAGTTGGCAGCGGTAGAAAATGCATTTCCTAACTTGGCCAGGGCAGGCACAGATGCCTTCTCAGAAGTCAGAATGCTTTTTTTTTTTAAGTAAATCTATTTATTCCTAGGGTCACCAGGTTTAGTACATAAAAATATAGGACAAATACTGCATGGGACATATTTATACTAAAAATTTTTCATACTGCAATGTTATTTGTTGCTTGAATTTCAAATGTAACTGCATGTGTCCTGTATTTTCTTTGGCAATCCTGTTTACTCCAATTAAAACCCCTTCTGTCAAAGTCCATACCCCTCAGCCCCTTTGCCTAATTCTTCAAAGCCATCTTCGTCCTCTCAGCTATCAATTCAAAAATAACTTCCTTCTTTGTTTGACATTATTCCCTCCCACAACCCCTTGCTTTTTAAAAATTTGCCTCACCACCCCCCAGCTCCTGCAATCTCTTTTTATAGATTTCCCTCCCCTTTTTATAGAGAAAGCTATAATTCATGGACAAGTTGCCAACATCCACAAATAGATTTTCAGTTTGTAATTACAGCTTATGATTATTTAAAATAAAGCAAAATTAAGATACTTATAAAGCAGTTCTAGGTGCAGAATACTTCTAGAGTTATATGATTTTTTTCCCAGTTTTTTATGATCGTCTTGCTCACACTGGTATTTTTGGCAATTCACCTGTATCTGCCTTTTTTACAACATCTTAATTTTACCTATCTTTTCATTTAACTTAGATAATTTAAAAAATAGATATTGATGGCAGAAATAGCTTTGTGAACCTTGAAAAGCAAGTGACTCATGATGATGGAGGCAGAAGTAGCTGTGAGCATTGGGTGAGCTGCGGGTACCAGTCAAAGAGAATAGAAAGCTTCTGCTACTCAGGTTGCAAGTTAAGGATGGAGGCAGATTAAGGAAGTTTCTCCCATAGCTCTTTCTGTGTTAGGGAAAAGGTGGAAGAATGAAACGTTATCCAGGTATCATGACCAGTAAGAACTGCCCTTATAAAGGGCAGAGATTGGATAACCTTAGGCCAGTACTAATTTAACAGATGTTCATAACCCCTTCCTACTGTCAATAAGCTTATCCCCTAATTTTAGGAACGATAAACTAGAAATATTTTAAAGAGTACTTCAAACACAAACTCCAAGGCTTTGCTATAGAGTATAAAGGGGGGGGGAAAGGCTGTAAGGAGTCTTTCTTCTCTCAAAATTCGCACCGTAGGTAATCTTTGCCCCTAGCCAAAATTCTGTTTTTTTTCCAAGGGAGCTCGTCTGAGTTATGTGTTAGCAGAAAAACAATTTCAATAAAAAATTATTTTCATGAATGTGTACATCTTAAGGGCATTTTAAAAAATAATCTGCTCACCTAAGATATTTCTGGTTTTATAATTTCAATCTTTTGAAGCTAAAGTTTCTTTAAAACATTTTCTTCTTTATGTACATGTTGATAAAGACTTCAGAAAAGGGTAGTATCTGCCATTTGAAATACCTATCTTGTTTATAAATTTGGAAGGGTTATTTACTCATTTATTTCAAAGAGAATGGTAATTGTAACCTCTTTGGTTCCTATTATGAGGCTTAACTGGTAAATACTTTCCATTCACATGAAAAATCCGTGTTTTCCTTTCATGCATGCTGCCTTTAGTCTTTCTGTATTTGGTACAAATCAGCCAAGAGACATTGCCGTAAGAGTCATTGAGACCGAAGTCTGGCTGCATGAGCACATCCCCAGGCACCCACCTTAACCTGCCCGTGCTGGTAACTTGCTGAGGTGACATCTGAACCTTCTTCTTTTAGGTCGCCATTACTCCCAGCTCCATGCGGAAAATCTGTACATACTTCCATAGGAAGTCCCAAGATGACTTCTGTAGTCCAGAACAGTCAACAGAATTATAGATTCTCATCTGAGTGAGTTAACTGAAGCTTGACTCGTTAAAACAAGATAAAAAATTCAAGAGTGACTCTGTAACTCTGGTTTTAAGAAAGCTACCATTTTTTCATTTTTAGTGAAAATCGTTTCGACTCCGAAGTTTATCTAGTCTGATTCTACTACCATAGTGTATGTGCAGCTTCCTCAGAGTGAACACTTTGTTTAAATTTCATAAAGTAAGTTTGCCACTCTGTAACATTTTGAATGAGTAGTCTTTTAAATTATGCATCTTCTGTACAATAATGACATCCCAGTTTGTAGAGGCAAAAAAAAAAAAAAAACAGTCTTGTCTCTTCCTGCTCTGAGACCTTCTGTACACAGCTGAAAGCCTCTGCAGGCCACAGCAGGAGGCCTGTCTGTGAAGGTCCACTGCTGAAGGGGACCCTGGGTCTCTGCTGCCTCTAACACATTAATACAGTTTCATATAAAATATATAACCTTTTCACTACGTTTTTGTGGATTTTTAAAGTATGTGGTTAAATACGATTTTTAGATAAGTACATTTATATTGATTCCATGTTAAATACAGTCTCTTAAGTTAAAATTGTCTTTATTTTAAAAACAGCGATAAATGTCAGCTTGTTGGAGAAACTAGAACACTAGCAATGTTTGTCTTTTCTCCCCCCAGATATATATCCCGTATATGATCTGAGGTTCTCACATTTTTACTAAGCAATCTACTGCGTTTCCAACCCAACTTCACGTTATGAGTTTTGACATTTCCTGGAGGAAGATGTTTATAAAATCTGTAGTCATATACTGAAGCTGGGGTTTGAATTTAGTCTTCGGATTTTTTAGGAACTTTTTTTTTTTTTAAAAAAAGCTGTCAAATTTTAAGAAAAAGTATTGATTTCTTATTGATATTTTTTTTAAAGTGTAGATAGTTCCTATACTGAAAATCCAGGACCTAAAAATTAAATCTTCGCTTTAACTTGATCTTTTGGATTCTCTTCATATACTAAAAAGCAGTGATTGTCTATAGAGCCCTGAGCCAAAAAGTCGTGGAATTTTCTCTAGATATTTAACAGAGAGAGTATGTAGGTGAGTCTCAGTTAATAATGTGCAAAATATCTTGACTGTCTCTTACCTTAACAGTTATGTATCAGTAAGCTTGAAATGAACCATTGTTTTCTATTTTAGCTCTTTGTAACCTCATAGAAACAAACTCCATGTATTTTCTATGTACTATGTCCTTAAAGGGAGTCCCCTTCCACTCATGAAAGTTGATTCATTTTATCCATTTCTCTAACTGTGTAGACTTTATTCATATTTTTTCATTTTAAAATGTATTCTTAATTATAACTCTATAATTCCTTTGATTCTTATAAATTAAGCTATAACTGCGAAAACTACATAGGTCAGTTAAGCATGGGTTCTCTTGGTTTTATCCAAGGAGAAAGGTAAATAAAAGGCCACAGAAATGCTGTTTCTGAAACAAAGTATGGCATAGCATTAACTGGATATTTAAGAACTCTAGCTACGTTTGGTGTTTGATTCTTGAGTGTTTGGCTGTGGGAAGGTGTTATTTATGACCAATACCTGCCAATAATGCTGTCTGTCTCTCTTGATTTGAAAGCCTGTGAGCCATGAAGAAGAGAACTAAAGTAGACGATTTTCTTCTTTGTGTCTCTGCTCATCTCCTGACAGCGCTACTGAGTGAAATGGGGTAAACATGGCTGTCAGAAACTGCTGAGAGTCTAGTGGGTGTAACATTCCCACGTGGAAAACTAGTGCTTCAAATAGGTGCTGAAGGTCAATGAGCTAAGGTAATGAGCTAGTAATTATCCCTACTTGTGTCCCTATCAGACTTTGAGTTGCTTCTGAATAAAAAGCATTTTACCTGATCTGATGTTCTTTCCTGAGCTTTTGCATTAACCTAGAAGCAGTCTGTCTACACAAAAGAACTATAGTAGTAATCAAGAATCCCTTCTACTTGTTCATTGAATAAAATTTGTTTATTCCCAAAGGCATGATCTAGCTCAGGCTGAAAGAAGTTTTAATACCTCTTGCTTGATCAGACCTTGTGCATTTAAGATGGCTTGGATTACTTGATAAAAGAGGGTGGAGTGATGTAGTTCTTTTTCTAAACAAGTATTTCCAGCCCAAGCTTTTCTATTTGAATACACTCCAAGCACTGTTGCTACAAAGCTGGATTAGAGTTTCCTTTTGGCTGTTTCAACTGGGGCCCTTAATTTACTTTAGCAAGGGTTGACTAATTAGTCCTTTAAAATGCCTCTTAATCTAGGCTGCACTTTTAACTGGTGATAAAACCATGTGTAGCTGCCTCTATAGGGGTTGCAGAAGGCAGATTCAGCCCACCACCCTTATCCCCAGCCTTAATGACTTAAAATTTTACTAAGAATTTTTTTGGGACACCCGGAACAGGAGGCATTTTTTAAACCTCAACTGTCCAGTATGGATGTCTAGAGATAACTTAGAGAGAGAGACAGAGAGGAATAAGGCTTCCCCAATGGCTTGAGGGGTAAAGAATCTGCCGGCAGTGCAGGAGACACAGGAGATGTAGGTTCAATCCCAGTAGGGAAGATCCCCTAGAGAAGGAAATGGCAATCCGCTCCAGTATTCTTTCCTGGAAAACCCCATGAACAGAGGAGCCTGGCAGGCTGCAGTCCAAAGGGTCTCAAAGAGTCGGACAAGACTAAGCAGGAAGGCACTTTGTGCTCTTGTATAGGTCACACATACCAGTTTAACGTGTTTTTTGAGAACCTGTTGTAGCAGACACACTGTTACCTTAGGTCTGTTTTTCTGCTACTCCTAGTCCCTAGAGGGACTGGACTTCCTCTCACACTGTTCTTAAAGCAAAGGCCCAGCAGCCTCACAGAATCGGTTCCACAGTTAACTGGTGGGGGCACCATTTTACAGAGGTGCTTCGGAAGAGAAGCTGGGAGAGGGTGTTGTTACGTCCTCCTGTGGCCGTGGAGCACAGTTCTGCTTCGTCATTCTTGAAGGGCCGAGTCCTGAACCCGCCGAGCATCGCGCCGCTTCCCACACAGGTCTTCAGAGGAGATTCTCTGCCTGCCCTCGGTTTGGGTCATACCACATCACAGATTAACGGGTTACTCATTAAATTCTTAGGAATTGTGGGAGAACCGGTATTATGCATGAGCTCTTCAGAGGTTGCCTGGAAGTTACAGGCAGGCCAGACAACAGCGTTTCGTTGGATGTGAAATGAGTCAAATACTTCGTTAGATTCAACGCCAAGAATACATGCCCAGCTTGTTACAAGGGACCCACTTTATCATTTAAAGTGGTAGAAAAACCTGTTGCTCCTCCCTCCCACTTTCCTGCTAAGCCAGGGAAGAAGACTTCAAGGATATATAACCAAGTTCTTTATTTTGAATTTCAAAGGTTTAATACTCCATTTATACCCAATTTCTCTTTAATTTCCTTAACTTGCTACATGCCCTTTCCTGTTTTGACATTCTAAATAGTTCAAGCCATTTTGTAGAATGTGAATAGCACATTTCAAATGATTTTGATTGGAAGGTATTCAATTCAGCCAACACTTACTTTTTCCTCACCTGGGTGCCAAGCCCTGTGTGAGGCACCTGGCCTGCAGAGTTCTTGCCTTTACTTTAAGTTGTCACAGGAGTCAGTTCATCTGTGGCGCTTCCATGGGCCAAAGCTGCATTTGAGGGACGCAGGCAGAGATCGGGTTTTCAAGTCCTTTGAATGAATTGCGAACAGCTACGATGTAGCAAATGCAGGCTAGATGCCGATTTCCCTGCAGCAACTTCATTCATTGGCCACTTAAACCATCTTTAACTTTTCAGTGAAATGCTATCCTCATGAAGGTTTTTGTTTCTTTTTAAGTGTTTTGTTTTTATCTGATAACATTCTTAAAATATTTATTTGGCTGTACCAGATCTTAGTTCTAGCATGTGGGATCTACTTCCCTGACCAGGATCAAACCCGGGCCTGCTGCATTCAGAATGTGAAGTCTTAACCAGTGGACTATCAGGGAAGTCTCCTCATGCATGTTTCATATATTCTTTATGACCTTGTTAAATAACAGTTAAAAACATGATCTCTAGGCCAAGCTGCCCAGCTTTGGGTTCCAGCCCTCGCTGTGTGACCTTGGACAAGTTCCTTAAGCTCTCTGAATCAGTTCCCATGGGCTGTGTGGTTATTCCAAGTGCAGCTCCTAGGACAGTGCCTAATAGCACAGAATAGCTTAAATTTATTGAATGATTACTGTTAGCTGTTCCCATAAGGTAGTGAGGGCAGGGGTTAACTCTTTTTGATAAACGGACAGACAGGTTTAAGTAACTTCAGTTCTGATTCATTCCTATTCCACTACAGTTGTAATTCTCAAAAGTTACGGGAACTAAATCAGAATCCCCTGGGAAGCTTTAAAAAAAAATGTGGCCTGGGTCTCCTAGTCTTAGCATTTTTCAAAAGGAGCAAAGAGGACTCTGGGGAAAAATTTTCCATTTCCCCACATATTTGGGATTTATGACTCACCAGGTATATACCAGGTTATTTCCTATACTGGCTCAGCCACCGTTTAAAGAGGCTATCATTTGCAGATCTATATCCTGAACTCAGCCAAAGACATTGCTCACACCAGGCCCACTCTCCCATTTCCTGACGGCTGCCCTCATTTTTGCTACATTGTTTAAGATGTGTGCACCTTTAGGGAGGAAGCTGCAGCTGGTCCACCCTTCTAGCCAAGTCTTAATTGCTTGTTCCCCTATTGTGTTCCCTGGCCAGTGAGAGAGGAGGTGAAGGTCAAAATAGGCCATTCTGCTGTCAGTTGCTCTGATTTTGTAAGAAAGGTAGTCGCTTAACATCTGGCTGAGGAGTGTCCTGTAACTCTAGATTCTTTTCCCTCCTTTTAGTGAGATTCTTCCCTGGGTTCTTTTTCGAGGCCAGTGGTACTTAACTGCCTTTATCACATCAGTGCCAAAACGCCAGCCAGAAAGGGTTGACCCTTCGGTGGACAAACAGCGCGGGTTCAGTCGGCAGCCAAGTACCAAACTGTGTTGCCGCTGTTGCTGTTGAAGACCCTGGTTCCCAGTTTACGAGAACTTTCTCCTAGTAGAAGCTGGCATCTCCCCCTCTGTAAACAGTCCTCTACGCTGGACCCCTTCATGCGTTTGTGCCACAGTTATCAATTTGGATGAAGATGTTAAGGGTTTTAAAGTCAGAGTCTAAAAGTAATTATACAAATGGACCCTTCCTTAATATATTACCAGACAATATATGTTACTGAAACAGCAAACCATAAATAAACCATCCGGCCTTGCTATATTGACATGAAGTTAGCAAATACTGTCATACATCACTCGATAATCATTCAGCACCAGTCTTTCCCTCTTTTTAATTTCTCTTCCACCTTTTTCCCCATCACCTATAGTGTACTCAAACACAACTTTCCAAGAGTTATTTGAAAAGAAGCATTATAGGATTTATTAAGTGTAACAAAAGAGGTTCAGGAACTTAACAATTCGAGACCCGCTCTCAACAAGGACTTCCGGGACCATACTGAGCAGCAGCATATTGAAGCCCAGCAGAAGGCAGCTTTGCAGCATGCACATGCACATTCATCGGGATGTTTCATAACTCGAGATTCTGCATTTGGGAATCTCATTCTTCCTGTTTTACCTCGCCTTGACCCAGAATGAAGAAAATATTTGTAACAGAAGTGACTTGGTAACAGCAGATGCCAAAGCTACTAACGTTCAGTGCTGTACAAACCGTGACTTTCAGAAGTTTGGTGGACTTTTTTATATATTTTGTTTCTTTAAAAGAAAGATAAGTATAAGTGAAAGCAAAAAGAGAGTGACCAGGGTGATGAAAGCTCTGGAAGCTGTATTATCTGGGAACTGATGCTGCTGCTCAGGACTATAATCTGTGTGTAAGGCAGTTTGATTTTTAATTCTGAATCAGACCCCAAAGTGGACGTGGTCACATAACCCACCTCCCAAACTAGTTGGACTGAATATATCATGTCTACAGTAGACTTTCAAGAACCATTTAAAGTACTTTATGGATAAATGAGGGTGCTTTTAAAAAATGTGAACCAGTAGGCTTAAGTTACATTCACATTTGCTGTTTATAGAATTGATATCAGTGTACCTTTTGTGTTTATAGTCATCATATCCTAAAATATCCTTTAACTGGTAACTAGTTTGCCTATTCTCAATTTTAAAAGAAAACCCAAGATGCGAGTAAATTACCTGCCAGTCGTAAATACCTTTTATAAATTCATGCCGCTGTAAATTATGTGACTAAATGCTATTAAAAACAATAATAACTACAAAAAAAAAAAATCCAATAGGCATCATTGCCCCTTATAACAGGTCAACATTTGGCCCAACACTTATTGTCAAGTCAGAAGTGCTACTGCCATAAAAGCCTTATTGAATTTTTCTGGCTTTATATGGAAGTAAGATTCTAAGTCCAGAAATCAATGTCTTCACAAAGGGGTTGACTAGCAGACAAGTCGAAATGAATATTAGTAACTTTCAGTGGAGAAGAGGTTGGTCATAATAAACATTTCTTAGCTCCCTAACTAGGTAATGAGGTATTGACCTTTAAGTGTTGCAGCTAAAGTATTTGGTTTTGGAAAACTAGCTCCTAAAACCAAAAAATGTCAGTGACAAAGTGTAGAATTCTACATGGAGTGCCCGCAGGACTAGGAGAACTACAATGTGGTTTTTTGATGACTAGGAATGGTTTCTGTCCCAGCAAACTCTTCTGTTCAATAAATTGCACACAGACAGGATGGTGTTCAGAGCAGCTTGTTAACCTGAGTTATCCTGTGGTGTCCGTGTGCCTGCCTGTTTACTTTGACAGCGTTTCACTTTTCCGTGTTGTTTTGACCAGCTGAATAGTAGATGAAGCCAGGGTTGTGAGTTTGATTCCCAACTGGGCATATTCCCTTCACTCTGTTCTGTGGCCACAGGCAGCGAGTGTGTCACACGCGTCCCCTAGCCAGCCACCCCACCGAGCGCTGGACAGGGTTGAGGCTCAGGATAAGCAGACTCAGAGTCTGTGTCCTCAGGGCACACATCCTGAAGGCATTCTGAATTCCAGTCTTTGCTCAGTTCTCCCTATCTGAAGACCAAGTTTATAAACCTCTTTTAACCAAACTTATAGACTATTTCATGCAATACACACATAAGTGACTGTAATTGTTATCCACATTTAGGCAGAAACTAAAGCACAAAGTTCAGTAACTCACCCAAGGACACCACAGCCAGCAAGTGGCAGCTTGTAGACTGGGCTGACTCAAACGCCCACAGTACTAATTCTGGTATTATAATGCCTCACAGAAAAAAGCCTGACCCTGGCCCCTCTATTCATCAAATACATGCTTCCCATTTTGTGCACATTTGAAAGAGAACTCTCGAAATACTCCCCAAGACATCTACTTCAGTAATTGAAAAATGACTCCTTGAGAGAGGAAACCATTGTTAACTACAGGAGGAAGGTGATACTCAAGTCGAGAAGCTTGAGCCACTACCGATAATGTTATTGAGAACACAAGAAGACTGACAAACAGGATCAAAAGCCGGAAAAACGGGAACAAAGGCACAGAAGTTAAAATTCTCTAGGAAAGGAAAAGTGGAGTGCAACTTGCCCACGCATCAAAGGAGGAGAATGAAGGAGGAGCCACATAGCCCACGAGCCAGCCGTTCCACCCGTGTTCGAGGGAAGCCCGTGCGCTGAGCACATGGACAGCAGTGTTCACGGCAGCATTGTTTATACTGGAAGCAACCCAAGTGTCCATTCACAGTAGAATGGATAAACTAGGATAGGCACAACGGAAGACTGTAACTATAAAATAAAAAGCATGGACTAGCTATACATCACATTGTGAATGAATGTTAGAATGTTAAAAGAAGCGAGAACAAAGGAATGCGTACAGTACAATTCCTTTCAAATCGTGTTAAAAAACAGGCGTTACTGAACTAGTGTTTGAGGGATATACACAAGGATGATGGAAGGCAAAACAAAAATATGACTATTACAATAACTTAAGACAGTGGTCCCCTCTGGAGGGCTGTGCTTGGTAAGTAATGCAGCGTGGAGCGGGGCAGCTTCCTCGGTTATGGCAAGGTTCTATCCTTTGCTCTTGGTCTTGACGTGTGTTTGCTCTAGGATTATACATTGCATTCATGTTTCAGGTACTCTTCTGTACATATTTTATGATTTACAGTGTTTAAAGGAATGAAAATGAGATGGTTCTCTAGTAATGGTTGTTTTTTTTGGGGGGGGAACAAAAAGATATTTATTTTATTTATTTCTTAGTAGAGAGATGGTTCTCTAGAGAAGACAGGCAAGAAGAGGTGGGGAGGAGGAAGTTCTAGACAGACTGGAAAATAACAATTACTCAAAGGGAACGAGCTCCTTGGGGAGCCTGTGAGACCTTCTCAATACTTTCTAAGGAAAAAGGAAAATCCTCTGTTCCCCCGAGGCAGAAGGATGGAAAGATTTGCTTCTACAGGTGCTGTCAGGATTCAGTATATTCGTTTACTTTACTAGAAAAGAACTGAGACTTCAGCAAACAGTACAGTGGACTCAAACATGGGGCTGGAGTTTTCAGAACTGGGACCAAGCCAAGAGTTAAGAGAATCCAGCAGCATTGCAGCCTTTAGCTGCCTGAAAGCTCTGTGCTATATACATTTCTTCCTTTCTCCTTCTTCCTCAATCTTTTGTTTTCTTAACTTTTCCCACAGTCAGTCATCAAATTAAGACAGAAATGGGTCATAGAAATCAAACTCTTATTTTAAAGATGTGGAAACTGGCCTGGGAAAGTGAGCCAATTTGACCAGCATCACAAAACTAGACAGTGGCAGAATCCGTTCTGGGATCCCACTTTCTTTGCATCACAGTCCTACTCATCTATTAGCCACTCCCCTAAATACTTGACTGTCCCGCCTCTGTGCAAGGCGTTTCCTCTGACTGGAATAGTGTTCACCCCCTTATGCCTGCCTTTAATATCCTCTTTTTTTTTAAGGTCCAGTTCAAACACTCCTCTATACTTCTAAGGGAAGTATATACTTTTATGGGAAGCGTTTATAGATTTTCATAATGACGCCTGCCTCCCGCTGAACCCCCAGCACCTTTTTTAAACACTAGTGCTCATCACATTTATCTTAGAATTATTTCCATTTTTTGATGTCAAACTGGACTCGTTCATTCTTGCCTACCTAGTGGTGTGCTAGAGCTGACTCGTGAAAGCCAAATATTAAAATATTCAAGAATTTTGTGAGCTGATTGTTAAAATGGTAGCCTGAATCACTGGTGAGAGTATTTACACCTTGGAAGAGACAAAAGCTACAAATCAGGGCCCCCTTTTTCCCCAGAGAGACAGCACACCAAGACATATTTCCCACCACCACTACCACCAACCCCCGTGCTTGCTATAGTGCCCGGCAGAGCAGTTGCAAAAGCATGAGGAAGAAAGGGAGCCAGTGAAAGCACAGACCAAAACGTAAAGAGAATTCCAAAAGTGTCTGCTCAGGAGCCCGGAGAAGAGAATTCTCTGAGAACCGGGTAGTTGACTGCTGTGGAGAAGTTGATCGTAAGGCCAGCAGGTCTTTGTCCTTCTCCAGAACTATTCCAGTAGCGTCATAGGGATGAAAGGTGGCCAGACGGGGAAAAACGAGTGATTAGAAAAGAAGCAGTCAAGGTAGGTTCCTCTCGAGAGAACCCAGTCTTTCTCCTAGTAAATAGCTATTTGCTGAATACCTAGGGCTTCCCAGGTGGCGCTTGTGGTAAAGAACCTGCCTGCCAATGCAGGAGACACGGGAGATGCGGGTTTGATCCCTGGGTCGGGAAGGTCCCCTAGAGGAGGGCACGCAACCCATCCCAGTAAAATTGCCTGGAGAATCCCATGGACAGAGGCACCTGGTAGGCTGCAGTCCTTGGGGTCACAGAGAGTCACACGACTGAAGTGGCTCAGCACATACTGCGCATCAGTCATCGCCCTAAACAGAAGTGACAAAGGCCTGTCCGCAAGCTGCTCCCAGTCTCCTAGGGCAGACAGGGAACGGACGCGATGCGCTAAGGTCTCTGCTGAAGGCATGATGGGTGGGGCACTGGGCACATCCAGCCAAGCCTGGACATCCAGGGAAATTTTTATTCAAAAACTGATGCTGAGCGGAGTCCTGGAGAAGAAAAAATTTCCAGATGGTAAATGATAAAAGAGCATTCCTCATAAAGGAAATAGCAAAATAACATCAACAACAGTCTGAGGGTGTGAGGAAGAATGCCCGCTGGGGGAACTCAAGTAATTCCAGTTTCCCTAGGGCTGGAGCACAGGGAATGGGTCAAGAACAGCAGGAGATGAGGCTGTGGGGGCAGGCAGGGGGCAGGGCGTGAAGGCCCCTACTGCACCACTAGTTTGGACTCAGAGGCACAGCCCCTGAGTGACCAGGCAGGAGACAGGCACGAGCTGGTGTTTCTTTTAGAAAGATTCTGGTTGCAGGTGGTAAATAATCCGCCTACAATGAGGGATACCTGGGTGCAATCCCTGGGTTGGGAAGATCCCCTGGAGAAAGGAAAGGCTACCCACTCCGCTATTCTGGCCTGGAGAATTCCACGGCCTGTATAGTCCTTGGGGTCACAAAGAGTCGGACACGACTGAGTGACTTTCACATTTACTTTTCTGGTAGCAGAGTGGAAGGTAGATTGGAAAGTGGGAGGTGGGAGGTGATCACCCCGTTAGGAGGTGATGCAGTAATCTCAGCAGGAGGAGGAATAGGCCTGAAGGAAGCAAGGGCAGTGCAAGCCAGAGGAGAGCACCTATCCGAGAGAGGCTCCAGAGACAGCAGACTGTTGGTTTTCTAAGTGGATAAACGAGAGAAGGAATTGAATAAATCCCAGGATCTGACACTGGCAACTGGTGGATGGTATATAATTTGGGGGGAAGGGATATAGTAGAAAGGACAGGATTATGGGAAAAGACTATTTTCCCGGTAAACCCCTAGTGAATAGTATCAAGTAGAGATGCCCTATAGGAGTTCCAGAGAGCAGTCTGGGCTGAAAAGAATTTAGGGAGTATTAGGTGCGAAAAGAATAGTTAATGTGGAGCTTTAGAGAGGAGAGGGCTTCCCAGGTGGCGCTAGTGGTAAAGAACTCTCCTGCCAGTGCAGGAGACATGAGACCTGGGTTCAATCCCTGGGTCAGGAAGATTCCCTGGAGGAGGGCGTGGCTGCCCACTCCAGTATCTTGCCTGGAGAGTCCCACGGACAGAGGAGCCTGGTGGCCCACAGTCCATGGGGTCGCAGAGTCAGACAGTGCTGAAGCGACTTAGCACCAGCAGCAGAGAGGAGGTGGGCAGGGAGAATGTGTAGTGCGGTGGTTCTCAAGCTTGGGCGAACACTCCACCAGTTTGTAATTCAGGGAATCTGAGGTGGGGCCTGAAAAGTTGTACCTTGAACAAGAGGCCAGGTTGATGGTGCTGGTCTGCGAACCATGCTTTGAGGACCATGCTTCTTTGTGTGGAGAGAAGCCCCCACTTCAGGATGAGTAGAGAAAAAAGCAAGCTTCTCTGGTGGCTCAGATGGTAAAGAATCTGCTGGCAATGTGGGAGACCCTGGTTGGATCCCTGGGTTGGGAAGATGGCCTGGAGAAGGGCAAGGCAACCCACTCCAGTATTCTTGCCTGGAAAATTCCATGGACAGAGGAACCTGGCGGGCTACAGTCCATGGGGTCACAGAGTCGGACACGACTGAGCGACTAACAGGGAGAAGGAAGAGCTGACAGGAGAGACTGGGAGGGAGGCATTTTAGGAAGAGATGATTCAAGGTAGAGTTTCAAGGAGTAAAACTGAACAATGTTGGGCAAGATGAAGAGCAAATAATGCCAATTGCATTTGACAATTTAGAGGGTAATACTGGAGCCCGGTGGCCGTGTCAGGGAGGAGACAGGACGTAGCAAACACAGTTTCCTTTTCTGAGGGGTTTGGCTGAGAAGGGAAGGGAGAAGGTCCCGACCCTGGGCGCAGGGGGAGGGTCGTGGTCAGGACGAGATCTGCAGAAGGGAAAGACTGAATACATGTGTGGGGCAGGAGAAAAGAGGCAGGAAAGAGGGAGAGTTTAAAGACGGGAGTGGGGATAACTGATGGAGGCAGGAAGGAAGAGGATCCGGAACACAGCTTTGCCCTGAGGAGGAAGAACCCTCCCTGTGAGGCCAGAGGGGCCTTCGGGATGCCAGGAAAGGCCAGAAGAATCAGGGGGAGAGTTTTGAAGGCTAGATGTGTCTGGAGGAGGTTTGTGGTATTTGCCAGCCAACGGCAAGGGGCCTTTCCAGAGGCAAGGGGCCATGCTCTGGCTCAGGGTCCCGGAAGTGGAGTCTTAGGAGGGATGGCATCAGGAACAGAGACAGACAAGGATGTCATTTAGGAGGCGCCCAGAGATGCCGCTGCAGTCACCACAGTGCTATGTATAATCTTGAAATAATAAAAATAATTTAAGCTGAGAAAATCAAAACACTAACTCAGAAAGTTACGTGCACCCCAGTGTTCACAGCAGCGTTATTTACAATGGCCAAGATATGAAATGCCCATTGACAGATGAATGAATAAAGAAGATGTGACATGTATATATGTGTATACACACACATATATATTATATATAATGCAATGAGTCATAAAAAAAAGAAATTTTGCCATTTGCAACAACATGGATGGATTTGGAGGGTACTATGCCAAGTGAAATAAGTCAGAGAAAGACAAATACAGTATGATATGGCTTATATGTGGAATCTGAAAAATTAAACAAACTGACATATATAACAAAAAAGAAATAAACTCAGAGAGCTAGTGGTTACCAGTAGGAAGAGGAAAGGGGGTGGGGCAAAAGAGGCAAAGAGAATTAAGAGGTATAAAATACTATGTATAAATAAACTAGCTACAAAGATATATTGAATAACAGGATAATAACCAATATTTCATAACTATAGACAGTATAACTTTCAAAATTGTGAATCGCTGTTATAAACCTGAAATGTATATAATACTGTACATCAACTATACCTCAACCTTTTAAAAGTTTAAAAAAATAAATAAAACTATTTTCCAGCAATCATCAGATGTTGGTTAGTTAAATTAAGATATGAAAAGTGAAGTCGCTCAGTTGTACCTGACTCTTTGCGACCCCGTGGACTGTAGCCTACCAGGCTCCTCCGTCTGTGGATTTTCCAGGCAAGGGTACTGGAATGGGTTGCCATTTCCTTCTCCAGGGGATCTTCTTGACCCAGGGATCAAACCCGGGTCTCCTGCATTGTAGGCAGACACTTTACCATCTGAGCCACCAGGGAAGCCTCAAGATATGAAAGGAAAGATGCTATTGTAATGACAGAAAAAAGGTAGGAAATAATACAAATTACCAAATAGTAGATGTAATATCTAATTTTGCTTTTAAGGGTGTAAGTGAATTGAATATCTGTAAAGGTACTGTAGTAGCAGTGGTAGTCAGCACTGGAGAGTGGACTCACAAGTGATTGACTTATTTTCCAGGCCTGTCTATAAGCATTCAAATTTTTTTTAATCTTTTAATTTTAAAAATTATTTGATTTAAAAATGTTTAAAGTTATTCTGCAATATACTTTTTAGTTGAATCTAGGGAGGAAAAGAGTTATTTGTTTCTCAGAAGCAAAAGGAAAAGAAGAAATAATGGGCAAAAATACAGAGAAGATTTGTATTTTTTTTCTAAGATAAGTAATTACCCAACAAATATCTTTGCATGTATGCAAAAACATAAGATATAGAATCTTTTGTATAGAATATTTTAAAATATATCCAGACTTCCCTGACAGTCCAGTGGTTAAGACTTCACTTTCTAACACAAGGGGTGAGGGTTCAGTCCCTGGCCAGGGGCCTAAAATCCGCCAAGCCTCATGGCCAAAAAAGCAAAACATGAGACAGAAGCAAGATTGTAATAAATTCAATAAAGACTTTAAAAATGGTCCACATCAAAAAATAGATCAATAAAATATATGTAGTATACAATGTATGACAAAACCCACTGGAAAAAAAAATTAAAAAATATATATATATGTAGTATAATTATGTTATAGAATTTATATGTAGAATACATATACACATTTCCACTACTATTTCTTTATGAAAGATTCCTAGAGATGGAATTACTGTGACAAAGGGACTGGAAAACAATAAGATCCCTGCCTAAAATTGCCAACTTATTTTTGAGAATCTGGTGCTGGAAATGAGAGGTTTTTGATAGAGATATAAGGACGTGGAAGAAGTTCACCCAGGAGGAAAGTTTCAGAGTCATCTCCAGAGACTGAAGAAATGAAGTGGGTGTGGGAAGAGAGGGGAAAGGAGCTGGTATGTGCCTATTTGTGGCCCAGGCTATGCCAGGCTCTTCAGTAAATACAACCCCACAAGGGGATTGTTGTTATTCCCATTTTACAGATAAACTGAACCTCTGAGTTTAAACCATTTGCCTGTGAAAGCTAGTGAGTAATGAGGAGAGTTCAAAGTGCTGACCTCCGGAAGCCCATGGGGGCACCGATTCAGTCAGACATAGGCAGAGAATGGAAGAATACCCCAACATTCTAACAGATGCTCACCGGACTCCCAAAGCAATGCCTTCGGGCTCTGGTTCCCCCCTGACCAAGAACGATAGCATCAGAATTGAAGTATTCATACCTCCTATTAGGAGTAAGCAAGGGAGGATGTATAAGGCTGTTGAAATGCAGGAGAAGCTCTGATTAAAGTCAGTAGACTTTTCCCAGTTTACAATCATCTTATGACGCATAACATAATGTCTCGCCCAGATTCCCTAGTCTTGACTCTACCACTTAGTAATTCTGTGACATTATGCAATTTACTTAATCTCTCTGAGCCCATTTCTTCATCAAAAAAATTTGAGAAGTATTAACACTAATTCTCTCATTGTCATTGGAGAAGTCAATGAGTTGGATTGTGTAAAGTCCTCAAGTTAAGGGCCAGGCAGGTAATAAGTTTCTGCTTTTTATTTATTTTTAATTGAAGGATAATTGCTTTGCAATATTATGTTGGTTTCTGCCATATATCGACATGATTCATGTTGATATATGGCATATATATCATACCATAGGTAGACATATGGCCCCACCTAAACCTCCCTCCCACCTCCCACACCATCTTTTACAACTGCTCTGAGGAGCCAAAATTCCTACCTTGAAGAACGAATAGTAGAGAGTCAGACACACATGGTCTTCTTTTAAAAAGTTTTTTTTTTGAAGTAGAGTTAACTTAAAATGTTAATTTCTGCTGTACAGCAAAATGATTCAGATATATATAAAATTCTTTCTCATATTCTTTTCCATTATGGTTTATTCCAGGATACTGAATATAGTTCTCTGTGCTATACAATAGGACCTTGTTGTTTATCCATTCTATATTATAATAGTTTGCATCTGCTGATCCCAAACTCCCAAACCACTCTGTCCCCCTTGACAGCCAGAAGTCTGTTCTTAATATCCATGAGTCTGTTTCTGTTTCACAGATAAATTCCTTTGAAGACACACATGGTCTTTTTGTTGCTGTTAACTACCTATTACTATTTATTTATTAATATTCAGCATATATTTCTTAAGAACAATTACATTCCTTTACATGACCGCAGTATAATTATCATACTCAAGACATTTGACATTGATAGAGTAAAGTAAATACCCTTAAATGGAATGGTTTTTTGAGGACTCAGACATCACAGGAAGTTTGTAAATTTCCAGGAGAGCTCCAGGGAACAGAGGCAAAGACAGCTGAGTTAGGGATTACCTGAGATGGGGAGTCATCCGAGAAGGACCCAGAGAAGAAGAATGCGGGATCAGTGAGCAGCTTGGAGACAGCAGGCCAAGGGGTCCCAGCTGGGAATGGAGGAAACAAGAGTTTCCAGGAAGGGTGAGCAGGTGAGGAACGAAATACTGCCACAGGCAGAAAGCATTCGATAGGTCGTGAGGAGGAGGTTGTGAGAATTTGAGACGCCATGGGCCATTCCGATGCCATGTCCAGGTTATGTTCATCACGGTGAGTGACAGGCTGGCAGAATTTGGGATCATTTGTAATTTTCCAAAATGATTGTGAAGCCAGGGTACCAGAAGGATCAACAAAGAGCTGGCAGGGATGAAGTGGCCAGGGAAGCTGTGAGGCAGATGTCAAGCCACTGAGGAGGGTAAGAGAGTGCTGGAGATCTGTAGACAGCTGAATGGACGGGGTGGACAGTGAGATGGGATGGTCTGCTCTGGAGAGGACCAAAGAACAAGGGCAGGCCATGTTTTCACTGGGAGAAGAAGATGGAAAACGTGGATGTTGAAAAGATGAAAGAAGTGAGGAAGTGTGTTCACCAGCTAACTGCAAGGGAACGCCTTCAAAGGCCTATGAACATGACGCTCCATCTTGGAATAGGATTGCTGCCCGACAGGAAGTGAGGATGGGAGACCAGGACGTGGCCCCGCACAGCCCGGCCTGGGCCCCCCGCGCCAGGACAGGACCTTCCGGAGGAGAAGGCCGGGGCTCCCGGGTCAGCACACCCGGCCTATTTCTGTACGTTCAGGCTGCTGACTAATGGCTCCAGAGGAAGTGCCAGCATCTCACAGGGCGAAAGGGGAAAGTGAGAACTAGGGCTTGGCACCTTATTTTGGGAGCTGTCGTAAAAGCCCAACCCTGCGGTTCGTGTGCCTGACACTCCACGACAGCTCTCACAGGGAGTCTGTATGACCAGCCCTGCTCACACAGGTGCCCTGAGAGGCCCTGCAAGAAAAGAAGAGCTCTGTGGTTTTCCTGAAGACAGCAAATTCTG
The DNA here is from genome assembly GCF_963930625.1 of Muntiacus reevesi. NCBI lineage: Eukaryota > Metazoa > Chordata > Mammalia > Artiodactyla > Cervidae > Muntiacus > Muntiacus reevesi. Next base: position 116,355,380 of record NC_089253.1, on the reverse strand, counting down.
AGAGCTTACTTCCTCAAGGAGAATCAACGGTCATTCCAGTTGGGCAACTAGGCAGTGAAGCCCATTATTTCTTTAGAACACGCATTCTTTAAAATGACTGCAAGATAACCATGACATGCAGGATAGTTACAGACACTCAGCTCCAAACCTGAGAGGTCGAGGTGTGTAGTTTGAGTTAGAGTGAATTTGAGTTTGTTTCCGAAGATGGGAATGCCACTCACTCTCCCAGCCAGTCCCCTCTGCTGGCTAGGGTTAGGGCTCAGTCTAATGCAGAAACAGTCACATATACACAAAGGTCAAATCTCTAACCCCATGGTACCCAGAGCTAACTGGCCCTGAGAGCCTCTGGGACAAGCCTTTGCCTTAGCTGCTACTGAACGCACAACTCCAAAGACTGCCCTGGGTACACTCGTGGCTCCATGATAGTTTAACTCAGCTCAGCTGCTCAGTCGTCCCTGACTCTGTAACCCTGTAGACTGCACCACACCAGGCTTCCCTGTGCATCACCAGCTCCCAGAGCTTGCTCAATCTCATGTCCATCGAGTCAGTGATGCCATCCAACCATCTCATCCTCTGTGGTTCCCTTCTCCTAACTGCAATCTTTCCCAGCATCAGGGTCTTTTCCAATGAGTCAGTTCTTCTCATCAGGGGGTCAAAGTATTGGAGTTTCAGCTTCAGCATCAGTCCTTCCAATGAATATTCAGGACTGATTTCCTTTAGGATGGACTGGCTTGTTCTCCCTGAAGTCCAAGGGACTCTCAAGAGTCTTCTCCAACACCACAGTTCAAAAGCATCAATTCTTCAACGTTCAGCTTTCTTTCTGGTCCGACTCTCACATCCATACGTGACTACTTGAAAAACCATAGCTTTGACTAGACAGATCTTTGTCAGTAAAGTAATGTCTCTGCTTTTTAACATGCTGTCTAGGTTTGTCACAGCTTTTCTTCCAAGGAGCAAGCGCCTTTTAATTTCATGACTGCACTCACCATCTGCAGTGATTTTGGAGCCTAAAAAAGTAGTCTGTCACTGTTTCCATTGTTTCTCCCTCTACTTGCCATGAAGTGATGGGACCAGATGCCATGATCTTCGTTTTTTGAATGTTATGTTTTAAGCCAGGTTTTTAAATCTCCTCTTTCACTTTCATCAAGAGGCTCTTGAGTTCCTCTTCACTTCCTGCCATATGGGTGGTGTCATCTGCCTATCAGGTTATTGATATTTCTCCCGGCAATCTTGATTCCAGCTTGTGCTTCATCCAACCTGGCATTTTGCATGATGTACTCTGCATATAAGGTAAATAAGCAGGCTGGCAATATACAGCCTTGACGTACTCCTTTCCCGATTTTGAACCAGTCTTTTGTTCAGTTCTAACTGTTGCTTCCTGACCTGCCTACAGATTTCTCAGGAGGCAGGTCAGGTGTTCTGGTATTCCCATCTCTTGAAGAATTTTCCACAGTTTGTTGTGATTCACACAGCCAAAGTCTTTGTCATAGACAATAAAGCAGAAGTAGATGTATTTCTGGAACTCTCTTGCTTTTTCAATGATCCAATGAATGTTTGCAATTTGATCCCTGGTTTCTAAATTGGCTTGAACACCTGGAAGTTCTCTGTTTATGTATGATAGTAGATCTGGTTAATTCTCAAGGTTAATTCTATGATAGTAGGTTTGGTTAATTCTCAACTTCTTTTAAGTCTATTAGGGGTTCCAAATCTAGATCCTAGGTGAATCTCCTATCTTGACTTCCTATATACCTCCTCCTTTTCTTAAAAAGTAAACTCTCTTAATTATCTGGGACTTCTTCTTAGGAGTTCAAGTTCTCTCTTCTTAAATAGCCCTATGAACCGAAGTAATTGAGCTCCAACAGGGTTGAGTGGTTTGCATGGAATTGTATGAACCCTAGGGTACTTCCCTGGAGGTCTAAGGGGTAAGACTCTGCCCTCCCAACACAGGGGGCCCAGGTTCGATCCTCGGACAGGGATCTAGATCCCACATGCTGCAGCTAAGAGTTTGCTAGCTGCACCTAAAGATCTTGCCTGCTACAACAAAGATTGGAGATCCCAAGTGTCTCAACTAAGACCCAATGCACCCAAATAAATCCATAAATAATAAAGAGAAAGAACTCTGCGGCACAGCTGTGACTGAAGCTCAGCGGGGTCCCTGCCTCTTTCAGGTGGCCCACCTCCGCCTGCTTGCCTCTGGTTGGTGCCAGTCGAAAAACCAAACCACGGATGGCTAGAGGCATAGGCTCCTTCTCTGTGACTGCCACGTGTCTCTCTGGGACAGTCTTGGACATCACTACATCAGGTAGAAGATTATAAATACCCTAGAAAACCTGACACGTACCTTTTGGTGATAACCCCTGCTGGGTGAAATTCTACCCAGCTCAAATATTATTGTCCTGTAGTCATGGCTTCTAATGGTTTTTTTTTTTTTTTTTCCTGTCATTGATCTGTCAATGACTCCCCTGTAGTCAGAATGACAGTCTTGTGCACAGAAATGCCCTGACCTCTGTTCTGAATTTCATTAGTTTTCTGAGGCTACAGCCAGGACTTAATTCGTTTATCAGATTAAGTGCAATAGTGTTGGGAGCATAAGTTTCTACACTTGTCCTCTGAAAAGTTCAAGTATTTCTTAACCGTTTGGAGGTTACCCACATTTGGGGGAATCTTTGAAATCCAGAGATACACTTTACAGAGAAATTCACAAGATATTTATACACAAAATGTTGCTTGTAAGAGTATGGTTGTGGGTCTGCAGTTTCATAGACCTTATGAAGCCCATTGATGAGCCTCAGAGGCTCTGCAGGTCTGTGTTTAAGGATGCCTGGCTCAAGCTACTGCAGGGCAGTTGAGCTCCAGCCCACACTAGTGGAACAGGGTTCATGGATTTAGTCCCTCTGTGGGTGAGTTGACTTTGCACACAGAAGCAAGCTCTTGTCTCAGAACTGCAGAATAATCTCGAAGGTTCAGACCTGGAAAGAGGCTTAGTATGTGCTTAGTTCAACCTCCTCTTTTTATAGATTAAAAAGGAAAAGAGAAGCACAGAGAAAATTAGTCATTTACTTGAGGTCACATGGCAATTACAGGGCTAGGACTAGAGCCCAGGCCACACCACATAATACCAAGTGAATGGCTTTAAATGATGAATCAGGGGTATAATTTTGCATGTGATGTAAAGCACATGATTATAGTCTCCTCGTTTTTAAGCACACGAACTGAGATAGGCAGCCAATATTTACTTAGTGTCTATTATACATCTGTTCATTTATTCAGTTATCAAAAAAATGTGTATCTAATGTACCCTAAGTGCCAGGCACTATGCAAGGTACCATTTACCATCAGGTTCAAGCTTCCCTTAACACAGTATTAACAGATACACAGACACGCAAAATTGGTGCCGACAGCCCCTTCTTATGATGTTGTATTTTTTTTCATGGCACACAGATATCAATTCAGATGCAGTCCACACTCAGGGATTCCTCTGGTCATGACTTCAAGGTCTTTTTCCTATCATGAACTGAGTTGGAGGGAGGTAATTTTCCTGTGCTAAATGTAGGCAGAACTAGCTCTTTTATATGCTGAGCAAACATTCTGACTAGGAGCTTGTTATAGTTTATACTTTAAAAATATTTAATTTTATTGAAGTATAATAGACATATAAAATGTAAGATATTTAAATGTACATCATATATATATATATATATACATGTTGTGAAATTATATAAATGATTGCCCCCTCAATCTAGCTGATTAACTCATCACTTCACATATATCTGTTTTTTTCATGTAACATTTAAGTTATATTCTCTTAGCAAATTTCAGTTTTACAATACAGCGTTATCAACTACAGTGATCATATTTTATATTAGACCCTGTGCAGTTCTTTGTCTGTCAGTCATGTCCAGCTCTTTGCGACTACACGGACTGTAACCCAGAAGGCTCCTCTGTCCATGGGATTCTCCAGGCAAGATTACTAGAGTGGGTTGCCATGCCCTCCTAGAGGGGCTGTTTCCAATACAGGGATCGCACTCAAGTCTACCATGTTGCAGACAGATTCTTTACCGTCTGAGCCATCAGGGAAGCCCAAGAATACTGGAGTGAGTAGCCTATCCCTTCTCCAGGGGATCTTCCTGACCCAGCAATTGAACCGGGGTCTCCTGCATTGCAGGCAGATTCTTTACCAGCTGAGCTACCAGGGAAGCCCACATTAGATCCTAAGACCTTATTAATCTTATAGTTGAAACCATACCCTTTAATCAATCTCCCCTTATTCTCTCACTCCTCAGACCCTGGTAACCACTTTTCTACTCAACTTCTCTACATCTGATTTTGTTTTTAACCACTTTTCTACTCAACTTCTCTACATCTGATTTTGTTTTTAACCACTTTTATACTCAACTTCTCTACATCTGATTTTGTTTTTAAGAGTTCACATGTAAATGGTAACACAGTATTTGTTTTACTCTGTCTGGATTATTTAACTTAGCATAATGCCCTCAAAGTCCATCCACATTGTTGCAAATGTCAGGATTTCCTTCTTTCTCATGGCTCAGTAATAATCCATTGTATATATGTGTCACGTTTTCTCTATCCATTCATCCATAGATGGACACTTAGATTGTTTCCATATCTTAGCCATTGTGAGTAATGCATGCAAATATCTCTTCAAGAACCTGTTTTCATTTCTTTTGGGTATATACTCAGAAATGGGATTGCTGGATCATGTAAGTAGTTGTATTTTTAATTTTTGAGGACTCTCATATTGTTTTCCATACTGGCTGCACCAATTTGCATTCCCACTAAGAGTGAAGAGAGGTTGCCTTTTCTCCATATTCTCCCCAAACTTGCCATCTCTTGTCTTTTTGATGATAGTCATTCAACAATAATAGTATGAGGTGATATCACCTTGTGGTTTTGATTTGCATTTCCCTGATAATTAGTGATACAGAGCATGTTTTTATTAACAGGCACCTGTTGGCCATCTGTATGTCTTCTTTGGAAAAAATGTCTATTCAGTTCCTCTGCCCATCTTTTGATCGGATTGTTTGGGGGTGGGTTGGCATCAGCTGAGATGATGGTGTGTTATTAATATTATTTTTTCATTCATTCTATTAATGTGGTGTATTGATTTTTTTTTTTTTTTCCTGTGCTGAATTTTCATTGCTGTGCTTGGGTTTTCTCTAGTTGTGGCGAGTGGGGACTCCTCTTCACTGGGGTGCACAGGCTTCTCATTGTGGTGGCTTCTCTTGTTGCAGAGCGTGGGCTCTGGGCGAGCGGGCTCAGTAGTTGTGGAACACTGGCTTTGTTCCCTCATGGCATGTGGGATCTTCCCAGCCCAGGGATCAAACCTGTGTCCCCTGCATTGGTAGGTGTACTATCAACCACTGGACCACCAGGGGAGTCCCTGTTTGGTTTTTTGTTACTGAGTTTTGTGAGTTCTTTATTTATTTTGGATTGTGATATTATGATGTATAAAAATATATATTTTGCTTATTTGCTTATTCAGAAGGCCAAGATATATTTCTTCATATATATTTTGTCTTCATCTACAGTTCCTGGCTCACAACTCTTAAAACCCTTGAGATTTCCTAAGTGTTGAGAGTGATAAAGGTGCTTTTTGTTATGTGAAAGAGGTAACTTTCAGAAGCCCCTAAGGGTGGGGACTGGTTGCCAGGTATACCAACTCTGTGACTTTAGGACCCTTCTGCTCCACGCCCTGGTGTCCAGAAAGGAGAGAGCTGTTTGAGGTTCAATCAAACACCATTGGCCGATGACTGAGTCAAATCATGTCTGTGAGGATGGCTTTTTGGTCCTTTTTGGAAAGCTTCCACATTGGGGAACCAGAATGCTTCCGTGTGCCACATGACAGGCGCCACATCCCATGAGGAGAGAAGTGCCTTTGCTCAGGACCTTGCCCTGTGTATCTCTGCATTTGGCTATTGATTCATAATCTTTATTGCCCCTTCATAATAAATTGGTAATCTAGTGAGTAAACAGGTATTCCTGAGTTCTGTGAGCCATTCTAGCAAATTAATCAAACCCAGGAGGCAGGCGTGGGAATTTCTCATTTACAGCCATATAAATATAGGTCAGAAGTACAAATGACAACTGAAGTGGAGGACGGCGGTCCTGTGGGACTGAGCTCTTTACTTGCGCTTTCTGATTCTATCCACAGGTAGATAGTGTCAGAATTGAGCTGCACTTTTGGACACATTGCTTGTTGGTGCGGGGAAGCCTACACACACACATTGGAACTGGGTCCAAGAGGAACTCTTTGCAGGATATTTACCCCTTAGCAGATCTATGAATTGCAAACATTGTCTCCTGTCTCATAGGTTGCCTTTTCATTTTGTCGATGATGTCCTTTGCAATGCAGATGTTTTTTAGTTTGATGTAGTCATGTAGTCCCACCAGTGTATTTTGCTTTTGTTGCCTTTGCTTTTGGTGTCACATCCAAAAATTCATTGCCAAGAGTGATGTCAAGGAGCTTACCCTTTATGTTTTGTCTAGGAGTTTTATTGTTTCAAGTCTTACATTTAAGCCCGTAATCCATTTTGAGTAGATTTTTGTGTATGGTGTAAGATAGGAGTCCAGTTTCATTCTTTTGCAAGTGGCTGCCTAGTTTTCCCAACATCATTTATTGAGACTATCCTTTCCCCATTATATATTCTTGGTTTCTTTGTCACAAATTAATTAGCCATATATGCAAGGGTCTATTTCTAGGCTCTCTCTTCTGTCTCAGTGATCTATGTTTTTAGTTTTATACCAATAAAATACTGTTTTGATGACTATAGCATTGAAATATAATTTGAAGTCAGAGTGTATGATACTTCCAGCTTTGTTGTTCTTTCTCGAGATAACTTTGGCTATTTGGAATTTTAGAATTCCAGAATTTTACGAACACTAGAGTTGTTTTAGTCCTGTGAAAAAGTCCATATTTTATGAACACTAGAGTTGTTTGTTTTAGTCCTGTGAAAAATTCCATTGGAATTTTGATAGGGATTGCATTGAATCTGTAGTTTGCATTGGATTGTATAGATATTTTAATAATATTAATTCTTCCAATCCTGGAGCACAGAATATTATTCCTTTTATTTATGTCTTCTTTAGTTTCTTTCTTCAATGTGTTATAGTTTTCAGTGTACAGATCTTTCACCTCCTTAGTTAAATTTTGTCCAAGGTTTTTTATTCTTTTGATGCAATTATACATGGGATTGTTTTCTTAATATCTCTTTCTGATAGTTCATATTAGTGTATAGAAATGCAACTGATTTTCGTACATTGCTTTTGTGTCCTACAACTTTACTAAATTTGATTATTACAGTTAACAATTTTTGGTGGCATTTTTAGAGTTGTCTACACATAATAGCATGTCATCTACATAGAGGGACAATTTTGCTTCTTCCTTTTTGATTGGGAGATCTTTTATTTCTTTGTCTTGCCTAATGGCTCTGGCTAGGCCTTCCAGTACTATGTTAAATAAAAGTAGTAGGATTGGGCATCTTTGTTTTTTCTGATCCTAAGGGGAAAGCTTTCAGCTTTTCACCATTAAGTGTAATATTAGCTGTGAGCTTGTCATATATGGCCTTTATTATATTGAGGTAAGTTCCCCCTATGCCCAGTTTGTTGAGAAGTGAAGCTGCTCAGTCATGTGACTGACTCCCATGGACTGTAGCTTACCAGGCTCCTCCATCCGTGGAATTTTCAAGGCAAGGGTACTGGAGTGGGTTGCCATTTACTTCTCCAGGGGAACTTCTTGACCTGGGGATTGAGCCCCGGTCTCCCACGTGGCAGGCAGACGCTTTACCCACTGAGCCACCAGGGAAGCCCAAGTTTGTTGAGGGCTTAGTTAATCTTTACAATAACATGGCAAGGAGGTGCTTTTATTATCTCCATCTTAATGATCAGGAAACTGAAGCTTAGAGAGTTCGAGTAACATCCCCAATGTTTGCTAGTGGTGAAGTCAAAACTAAACCTTGCAGTCTGGCCCCACATAGCTCCTTCAAAGAGCCGAAGTAGCAGGAAGTCAAGGGGAAGCAAGCTGTAACTGTGACTCCTCCAGCCTCCAGCGTGCTGAGAGAGTCATTCTGTGGTGTCTCTGTTATTCATTAGACCACGATGACACTGCGTCTTATGATAGATTGTCCTGTGTATGTGGGTTATTGTTTTTTATTTTTAAAGATTTATTTATTCATTTTTGTCCATTTCTTTGGCTTTGTTGCATCATGCAAGATCTTTCATTGCATTGCATGGTCTCCAGTTGTTCTCACAGGCTCCAGAGCGTGAGGGCTGAGTAGTCGTGGAGCATGGGCCTAGCTGCTCTGAGACTTGTGGGATCTTGGACCAAGACCAAGGATCGAACCCACACCCTCTGAACTGCAAGGCGGATTGTTAACCACTGGACCACCAGGAAAGTCCCTGGGTTATTTTTCAAAAATACATTGTGAGCTCCTTGAAGATAGAGGTCGTGTCCCACCATACCAAGCAAATAGTTTGGTAAGCCCTTATCCACCGGGGCTCAAAATTCCCTGAGGGTAGACCTTAGGGAATAGAAATTCAGAACTACATCTTAAAGATCTCCTAGGCTTCCAGGTCTCATTTAACAGTTGAAGAAACTGGGGCCTAAACAGTGGAGTCAAAGCTAGTCTAAACCCTTTCTTCAGGGCAGGACCATCCTAAAGTATCCTGTCCTCCTACCCCACCAGCCTTGTTAGCAGCGCTGAAACTCCGTGCGTAACCATCCAGTAGATGTTAAGACCGTGGGATCCAATGACCATAAGACAATAAAACTCTGATGTCGTTGCTGGTCAGTCAGGTTTATAGCTGGAACTGAGGGAACCTTAGCGATCATATTGTTTAGTTGTAGGGGAAGTAACAGGCCCAGAGATGGCAAGGGACCTAGTACTCATCAGCTGGCCGGGGATAATCAATTAAATGGCACTCCCCTGCCCAGAGGGAGCTAAGACACAGGAAACATGTGTGGCCTTTCCCTGGCTGGAATGTGTATGTCTAGGTGGGAGTGGGGTTGCTGTCTTCCCAAGTCTAGCCAGCTTAGGGAACACGGTCCACGCTTCAGCAGGTGCATCAGTGGCTCGCCCCTGTGTTCACCTGCCCTCCTCCATTCTCCGAACAGTAGACGCCACCCCTGAGGCCTGGGCGCAAGCTGCAAACTAAATCCACCTCTCCTTCCATCCTCCTCCACCAGCCCTTCCCTTCTCAGCACCACCTCTGGCCCAGCGAGCAGGTTAGGACTGTCACACATGCACAGATTATAACCTGGCTGCCCTGTCCCTCCTCCACGGGTAAAAAACCCAGAGTTGAGGGACATGAGCGTCTCCGCTCTATACCACTCTCCGCAGAAGCCAAGGGCCAGAGGAAGCCGTTGCTTCCTTGAAGGCAGTGTGGGCACTGGACTGTTGAGTGAGTTGAAGCATTGAAGAAAGCTGCGTTGTCCTCACTAGACTTGGAGAGTGACCCTCCGCAGGGGGTCGAGCCCTGTCCCTCCCGTGCACTCACAAGCACAGTATGGATCAAAGAGCAGCACTTTCTGAAAAACTGAAAGTGATAGTTCCCGACAAGCCTGCTGAGACAGCACAGGGAGGCTGAGCTCCACGCGGCAGGCAGTCAGGCTGTCCCAGGGGCAGGAAGTTTGGAAGATGAACTGCAGGCAAGCTCACTCTGTGCAGACAGAGGACCCCCTCCGCCCAGCTGTGCCTCCACAGAGAACCAGGAGCTGGCTGTCCCCATCCCCCAGGCCTGCAAACGGGGGAGGGGAAAGAGTCTCACCTCTCCTCCATGGCTAAGTCCCAACCCCAGAAAAACTGATCTCTCTGCCTCCTTCTTGTCTGCACTCAAGACCCCAAACACCACTGAGGAAAGTCTCACCATCAAGCAGATGGTTTGGGCTTGTGTCCGATTCTTTGTGACCCCATGGACGGTAGCTGGCCAGGCTCCTCTGTCCATGGGGATTCTCCAGGCAAGAATACTGGAGTGGGTTGCCATGCCCTCCTCCAGGGGATATTCCTGACCCAGAGATTGAACCCGCATCTATCTTGCATCTCCTGCATTGGCAGGCGGGTTCTTTACCACTGTGCTAACTTGGAAGCCCTAAGAAAGATGGGTTCCACCGTAACGGAGGATAATCAACCCCACATGCACCAAAGCGTGGTAAACAATTTTACCACATTTCTGGGTCAGTTCACACTCCTATCAACACTGTTCCAAACCTTCTCCCCTCCCCTGAATGCCCTCACCTCCACCCTCACTTTCCTCAGAAGTCATCATCTTCCCGTTCCTCCTCTTTTGTGTTGAAATTGTTAGTCACTCTGGCATGTCCAACTCTGCAACCCCATGGACTGTAACCCGCCAGGCTCCTCTGTCCATGGAATTCTCCAGGCAAGAATACTGGAGTGGGTAGCCCTTCCCTTCTCTAGGGGATCTTCCCAACCCAAGGATCAAACCTGCATCTCCTGCATTGCAGGCAAATTCTTTACCATCTGAGCCACGAGGGAAGCCCACCAAATGTTTCAGCCCACCTAGACTTCCCTTCCTTCTTGCTTCCCATTACGCTGGAAGAGTTTTCCTGTCTACTCTCTAACCAAGAGCCATCCCACCACTTGTGTTTTATATCCCATTCTCCTCCACCTTCCTGTGAATCTTATCTGTAATTTAGCCAATCTTTCTGTTGTATATTTAGTTTTTTCCTCTGTACTGGGTCCATCTCATACTTATTTATTAAAAAAAAATTTATTTGGCTGCACCAGGTCTTGATTGCAGCATGTAGGATATTTTAGCTGAGGCATACGAACTCTTAGATGTGGCACATCAGGGATCTAGTTCCTTGATCAGCGATTGAGCATGGGCCCCCTGCACTGACAGCAAGCTCCACCAGGGAAGTCCCCTTCTCGTGGTTATTTAAACAAAATCAAATCTCTTTCATTAAAAAAGAGACTCTTTTAATATACATCCTTCTCGGCCTGCGGCCTTCTTTCTCTGCTCCTCTACACAATCTAATTCCTCCCTTTAACGTTCAGTGAACTCCAATCTGACTTTCGCTGTTATTACTCTCCGGAAGCAGCTTTTGCAATGGTCATAAGGGATATTCATGATTAATACAGTGGTCATTTTTCAGTCCTTATATTGCCTCTTCAACATTTGACCATTGAGTGGTTATAAATGACCATTTTCTCTCTTAAAAAAAACAAATCTTCCCTTATCCTCCACGATACAGCAGTCTCCTTGATCTCTCTTTAACCACCCTTGCAGAGTCTCCTTTATGAACTTATCCTTCTCTACCTAGCCATTCATGGTTAGAGTTCAAGGCATAAAGTTCTCTTTAAGTCTCTTATTCTAAAGTGCTTTTGCACACTACACTGAACTGCCTTGTGAAATGGTTAAAATGAGCTTTTTATTATAAGCATCTTCCCATATCTGCAAAATTATCTTACTGAGGGCGTATTTTGTGTGTACCATAATTTATTTACTCAATCTCCTACTCTTAGTCATGTGTATGCATGCTGTCACTTCAGTCGTGTCTGATTCTTTGCGTCCCCATGGACTGTAGTCTGCCAGGCTTTTCTGTCCATGGGACTCTGCAGGCACGAATACTGGAGTGGGTTGCCATTTCCTGCTCCAAAGGATCTTCCTGACCCAGGGATCGAACCCTGTGTCTCCTGTGTTTCCTGCATTGGCAGGCAGGTTCTTTACCACTAGAACCACCTGGGAAGCCCATTGTTGGTCACATAGGTCCTTTCCAATACTTCTACCTTTATAAATAGCATTATGACAATCAACTTTATAGGACTCTTCTTGCATCTGATTAGATGAGAGATGCTAATATTAATTACTACTATCCAGTCAGGAAGAAACTGCTATGTGGAAACTGGGAATTTGGGGAAAATGTACACTTCATTTTTGAGGTCAGTAGCATGGAGGAAACTATCAAGGTAGCCCACAGAGCAATACTGAGCAGGATAGACTCTTAGGCAGAAAAAACCCAGCTTGGTCAAGGATATATATATATATATATATATATATATATATATATATATATCTTCTGATATATCTGCTCTTTCCCTATTCTTCCAAGTTTTCAGCTTGGAAGTTACCACCTCAGATGAAAAGAGGTTCTGGGCAAGGCATTGCTCACGCTGGGAGCCGGGGGCATTTGCCTTATTCCCACTTTAGACTTCAGCAGAGGAGTCAGTCCTGATAGAGCCAGATGGATCTTAAATGACCTCAGAGGTCTTTGAGGACATGGATGGACTGGAGAAGTCTGCAGGGCCTGAGATGAGTCCTGGACCTGATCTGTCAGGCCCAAACTTGGATGGCTGCAGGACAAATAAGTCAGCAAAAGTCAGTGCCGGAAAGGCAGCAAGAGTGTGCTGACAGCAGACAGGATGGGGCATGGCCTGGAGAGTGAAAGAGAATTGTGGGGAAAGGAGGAGAATTGGCACAGACAATGTGGGCTCTTTTTCGTCTCCCCAGATATTTATTATCGGAGAGCCCCAGGGCCCAGGCCTGGACTTCTGCCTGCTCTGTCCATCCTTCCTTAGTGTTCTCACCCAGGCTCAGGCTCACAGATAGTATTAACACTATCCACACAGAGACGATGCCCAAGTCTGCACCTTTAGCCTGACCTCCAGCCTGAACACGTGACCAGTGTGTCCAGCTGAAAAGCTGACATCCCCACTTGGATGTCTAACAGGCGTCTCACATTTAACACTTACAAAGCTAAACTCCTAACTTTACCTCCTCGCCTCCCTGGCTAAATCTGATTTCAACTCAGAGAATGGCAATATCACTCTCCCAGTTTCAAACCAAAAACTTCATTTATTTTTTTATTTTTTATATTTTTCTGTGCTGGGTCTTTGTTGGGGTCCGTGGGCTTTCTTTAGTTGAGGAGCACAGGCTCTACAGCACGCAGGCTCAGTAGTTGTAGTATGTGGACTCTCTAGCTGGGGTGTGTGGGCTTACTTACCAGGGTTAGAACCCATGTCCATCGCATTAGAAGGCAGATTCTTAACCTCTGGACCACCAGGGAAGTCCTCAGGCCAGAAACTTGAAGTCATCCTTGACATCCTCTTTTTCTCACAACCTGCATCCAACTCATAATCAAATCCTGTTGGCCTGATCTTCAAAAACAGATTCAGGTTTGCCTTCATCCATGAAAAATGGGACTTAACTATCTCCCTATAAACAATGGAAAAACTGGATCAAAGATAGAGAACAACTATTTCCAGACATTGGATCAGAGGCAAGACAAGACTGTGATCCCTCAGGGAAGGGAGGCAAATGAGGTGAGCCCTCAACTGTGGAGGCGGAGGCAATTTTCAGATTGCTTGGCCCCCAGTACAGGACCATTTTTCAAGGACAAGAACCAGCCACTTGTGGGAAGCTGATTACTTTGGTTCTTCCTCACCCTGGAAGAGATAACAGTTAATCTTGACTGGGATTGAAACATATTTCATTAACTCTGGGAAGAAGCTGTACTCCCAGAATTACAGTACCTGTGACATGCGATGGGTAATCACCATTTTAACTCACTCCTTTTCACAAGTTTTCAACTATATCCATACAGAAAAATGTCTCTGTAAGAACAGCTAAGTCCTAATGGAAGTCAATATTAAAATGTTATCTTCTGCCTCATTTTATAGAAAGATACTTATTCTGTGTAAAACAAGAAAACACTGTACAATAGCGGACCTCTGTATTCCCAAATGCCCTGCGCTAGTTCCTTCTACAAACATCTGATGAGTGTCTATTCTATGTCAGGCAAAGAATACTAAGAACAGAGGGATCAATGGGCAAGCAAGTTCTAAAGCAGACACTAATTACTAGACTACCCAAAATCAAGGACCAAGTTTCATTTCAGACACCTGATGGTAATTTTTTAGGGGTGTGCACTCAGGCAATCAGTTTAATTTGCATATTAAATAAGTCCAACTATAAAATCACTTAAGATTTATATTAGTTTATTATTACCAATATTTAATATTATTAGCTATTATTATTTACAATTTCAATTTAAGACAACAAAAAGAAGAAAAACTAAATAGTATGTTTATTTGATATTAGAATAACAGCATATAGAAATTTTTGAAGTTTGTACCTATATAATAAAGTATACTTTTTAAATGTCTAACTTAAAAAATCCCAGTTCTCCTGCCTTGCAGGCAGACTCTTTACTGTCTGAGCCACCAGGGAAGCCCCAACTTAAAAAACATATTTCATTAACTCCAAGTGGATCCTGGACTTATTTATAAAATGTAAAGATATAAGACTTTAAGGAAAAGAAAATAAAGGAGAAAGTCTTTGAAATCTAGGACTAGGCAACGAGCTCTAAGAATTGACCCCATAATCTTGATCCATAAAAGGAGAAGGTGATAAATCTGACCTCACTAAAATTAAGAGCTTCTGTTCGATAGAAGACTGTGAAAATGATGAAAGAGAGCTGTAGGGAGAAAATGTTTGCAAAACATATAGTTATCAATGGACCAGTATCCAAAATACATGAAGAACCCTTAAAACGCAATAGTAAAAAGAGAAAAAAGTCCAGTTAGAAAATGGACAAAAGATACAAACAGACATTTCACTGAAGAAGATGTATAGATGGAAGATAAAGACACGGCCAAAAAGTTCCATAGCATTAGCCATTAAAGAAAAATAAAGTAAAACCACAATGAGATGTCACTACACATTTACTAAAATAAATAATTGTGACATCAAATGCTGGTGAGAAAGTAGAAAAACTGGCTCCCTCACATTGCTGGCGGGAATGTAAAATGGTATAGTGGCACTGGAAAACAGCTTGGCAAGTTTGCTGTTGTTGTTTTTAATAAAACTAAACATAAAATTGCCTTATGACCCAGCAATTGCGCTCTTGGGCATTAATTCCAGAGAAATGAAGACTTATGTTCACACAAAAACCTATACACAAATGTTCATAGTTGCTTTATTCATGAAAGCCAAAGGGAAAAAAAATGGAACCAGTCCAGCTGTCCTTCAAAGATTGAATAGTTAAACAAACAGGTACATTCATACCTTAGAATACCCAGCAATAAAAACGAATGAACTATTGGTGAACGCAACCACTTGGATGACTCTTCAGGGAAGTATACTGAGTGGAAAAAGCCAATTCTAAAAGGTTATGCTCTGAATGATTCCATTTATTAAGACATTTTGAGGGACTTCCCCGGCAGTCCAGTGGTGAAGGTTTCACCTCCCAGTGCAGGGGATGCAGGTTCACTTCTTGGTCAGGGAGTTAAGATCCCGCATGCTTGATGGCCAAAAAATCAAAACATTAAAAAATAAAGAAAAAGCCCAGAAGCAATATTGAAGCAAATTCAATAAAGACTTTAAAAATGGTCCACATCAAAAAAATCTTTTTAGAAAATTTAGAGATGATTGAATTTTATACGTGGAGAACAGATGAATAGTTGTCAGAGGCTAGGGATTGGGGAAAAGAGAGGGAGAAGCAAGTGTGGTTGTAAACAGTCAACACAGGGAATCCTGTGGGGCTGGAACTGGTTTGTATCTTGACTGTGGAGGTGGATAAACAAACCTACACACATGATGCAATTGTATAGAATGAAGCACATTCACACAGACTCACAGACACAGAAAGTGGGAGAAGCAAAATTGCGGTAATCTGAATTGTAATGGGCTTCCCTGGTGGCTCAGATGGTAAAAAATGCACCTGCAATGCAGGAGACCTGGGTTCGATCCCTGAGATCGGGGGAAAAGAAGATCCCCTGAAGGAGGGCATGGCAACCCACTCCAATATTCTTGCCTGGAGAATCCCCTGGACAGAGGAGCCTGGAGGACTACAGTCCATGGGGTTGCAAAGAGTCAGACACGACTGAGTGACTAACACACTAATTTGCAATCATGTCCATCTCCCAGCTGCGGCATTGTACTATTTTTGCAAGATGCTACCCTTGGGGGACACTGGATAAAGTACATTGGATCTCTCTGGAATTGTTTTTTACAACTGCATATGTGTGTAAAATTATCAAATAAAGGTTTAATTTTAAAACGACATATTCCTGGTTGATATTCTACGTTTAAATGGGCTTTTCCTGCCAGGAGAGCCTGGGCCAATACCACAGTCCAAAGGCTTGTTAGAGTGTTAAATCCACTGACACCAGACAGAGTGTAACCTTGCTTTGGAACCTGGGCCTCACTCTTCAGCAAAGGTGGGAGTGGGTACATGACCTGGTATCCCCTAGTCCTAGCTCACATCCAGAAACTGATAGAGTGGTGAAGTGGCTGCTTAACGATGCAGCTGATATCACCCTAATAAACCACTGTTGTATACTGCTGTGAGGACTGACACTGAAGTAAAGCTCCAATACTTTGGCCACTTGATGTGAAGAACTGACTCATTGGAAAAGACCCTGATGCTGGGAAGGGTTGAGGGCAGGAGGAGAAGCGGGTGACAGGATGAAATGGTTAGACGGCATCACCAACTCAATGGACATGAATCTGAGCAAACTCCAAGGGATAGTGAAGGACAGGGAAGCTTGGTGTGCTGCAGTCCGTGGAGCAAAGAGTTCGAGACGACTTAGCAACTGAACAACAACGATATATCCTACTGTGTTCCCAATAAATGGAGCACGTACATCCAGGAACCACGGTAGACCTGGACATGGTAGACTCCAGTGACTTTGTGGGATTTCTGCATCCAGTCCCTGCGACTCTAGGCTCTATGGGTCTAGAGGCCCTGATTCCCATAGGGAGAATGCTTTCACCAGGAGGAGACATAGCAGGAGTTCCAGTAAGGTGTAAGCCATGGCTGCAGCCGGGTAACCGCAAGCTCCTCATGCTAAGAGACCAGCAGACAGTGAAAGCATCATCAGGCTGGCCGAGGTGATTGACCCTGATGATAATAAGGCTGTGTTAAACCGTGGAGCCGGGAGGAATATCTCTGGTATTCATGTAATCCACTGGAGCATCTCCTTCTGATCATAAAGGTATATGGAAGAGTGTAGGGGCCTTGATCTGAGGAAGATATGGTAACCCACTGCTCACATTCCTTGGGGATGAGGGTCTGGGTCACACCACGTGGAACAGTAGAGGTACCAGCCAAGGGTGAGGGCACTCTGGAGTGGGCAGTACAGGAGGGAGATGCTGCGTATTCATTATGGTCTCAGGACTACAGTACTGGAGGCCGAGGTGGGGGTGACTCGTTCATCTCGCTAACCTTCCTTAAGTGACCTCAAGGAAACAGACCAGCCAGAATCCTGGAGAATCCATTCCCCGATGAAGTGGATTAGGAGTCACAGGAGGTGGGTGTGTAGCAGACAGGACGATGCTCAGTCCAGGTCCTCCTTCAGGGCTGAGACTTGCATTCCCTCAGTCCCGGAGTGTTGCCCATGATGGCTCGTGGCTGTGTCCCTCTCTGAGCAGCGCTGTCAGCTGAAAGGAGCTTCCTTGCCTCATTTCTGCACAACCTCGCTGGGGGAGCCCACAACCAAAGACCAGTCAATGTGGGGCTACAAATCCTCGTTCAGTGCTTCAGTACGGGGTATCTCTATCCAAGAATCATCTCAAAATTAACTTGTTCAAAACCAAATTTCCCCCCCAAAAAAAGAAACCAAACTTTTATAATTTGAGGTAAAAAGTGGATTTATTTAGAGAAAAACACACTCCACCGACAGAGTATTGGCCATCTCAGAAGGCTAGAGTGGCCAGAAACCAAACTCTTGGAGTCCTCCTGAAACGTGTCCACTTCTCCTTTTTAGTAAATGCCACTCGCGTGCCTCCAGTCGTCCAGTACAAAACCTTGGACTTTTGACTTCGCTCTCTGTTTTCCTGAACATCTAATTTACCAGCAAATCTTGTTGGCCGTACCTTCATAGCCACAATTTGACCAGTTCTCAGCACTACTGCTGACCGTCTGCTCCAAATCCCTATAATCTCTCACCTGCAACACAACCCGCAGCCTCCTAACTGGCCTCCCTGCCCCTGTGCCTGCCCTTTTCCTCTCTTCCATGCAAGCAGCCAAAATGATGATTGTGCCTCTAACAAATTCTCCGAGGGGCTTCTTATCACACTCAGACTACAAGTTAAAACCTCTACACGCAGCCGGTACCGCCTGTCTGACCGCTCCAGCCATCTCCACCCCTCCCTCTGCCTGCTCCAGCCTCTGTTCTCCATGCTGTTCCTCAAGCTCACCAAGGATGCTCCTGCCACAGGGCCTTTGTACTTGCCTGTCCCCCTGCCTGGAATGCTGTTCCCCGAGATAGCCACACCCCTCACTTTCCTTGGGGCTCCTCTCTGACATCACCTCCTCCAGCACATGTTTCCTGTCCATCTACACACAACAGCAAAACAGCATCCCCACCTTATCACCACCCCGCTCTCCCATCCCTGCTTGTTTGGTCCTTACCAACTGACATCAGTTTTTTTGTCTGTTTGTTTATCTACGTGCCTCCATTAGAGGATAAGCTACATGAGAAAGGGAAATTTGTATTTTGTTTACTGCACCATCACTCTAGTTTCTATAATGGGGCTTGGAATATAGTAGCTACTTGTAAAAATATATTTGTTGGATGAACCAAAGTTTCAGGGACTTTATAATTTGGGCTTTCACACTACCCACCCCCTGCACTCCCAAAGAACTACGTCCTGAAATGCAGACACAGCAGGCCCATCACAGGAGCACCAGGCATCATAGGCAAGACACACTCTCAATGACCCAATGCACACCTCAGGAGGGTGCCTCTCAGTTGTGAATTCACTGTCCTGAACCATCTGGATCACAATGAGACTCAAAGATTCCAGAATAAGGAAGAGACCTGAGTCTGCAAGAGTTCCTTTAGCCACAGCATGGGGATTCATGAGGCACCATACTTTTAAGTGCTCACAAAAATATTAACTGTAATTCCTTTTAGAATCAGAAGAAAGATGAGTATCATAATAATAAATATTTGATAATCAACTTGGATTATACTCATCTTTATACCAATAGTCATAAGATAAAAATTTTAATTAATATTTCCTTATGGAGGAAACAAGCCAGAAAGGTGGAAGGGACCCACGAAAGCCACAGTGTGGCCCTGCCTGACGCAGCTCACCTTTAAAGCTCTGGCTAACGTCAAGAGCCAGCCGGACAGGGAGACGGAGGGGAACTGATATTCAGCAGGCTTTCTCACTGGGCTGTCTCCCCAACCCATCTTTTCAATCCTGTGCTATCAAAGGGGAAACTGAAGCCCTGAACAGTGAAGTGATTTCGCCTGTGCCATCAAGACAGTAAATGGCCGGGCTTCCCTTGTGGTCCACTGGTTAAGAATCTGCCTTGCAATTCAGGGAACAATTTGATCCCTGATCTGAGAAAATCCCACGTGCTGCAGGGGCAACTAAGCCTGTGTACCACGACTACTGAAGCTCTGTGCTCTGCTGCAAGAGAATCCACCGCAATGAGAAGCCCCCGCGCCGCAGCTGGGGCGTAGCCCCTGCTTGCCACAGCTAGAGAACGCAAAGACCCAGCACAGCCAAAGATGAAGGTAAATAAATAAAAATAAATTCTTTTAAAAAAGTGAAGAAGACAGTCAACAGGTCAGTTCTGAGCCTAGGACAGTGGAGACCCAGCCCCAGGCTCCGTGATCCCCTGCAGCTTCCAGAGGGTGCCCGCACCGCTGCAGGCACCGATCGTGGTTAGACGCTGTCCTCGGCCCTGCCCCTGCCGGCCGGAGGCTGCCCTGCACCCTGCCCCCTGAGTCACCCCAGCTCCACCTGGCCCTTCAAGAGCCTGAATTTCCCTCTCTGCCTCAGCCCCAGTGCCACACCCCTGCCCCACCCCTGGCTCCCAGTCTTAATCATGATGCCCCACCCTATGCCCGGGCAGGCCTGGCTGCCTTCTCGTACCTGTCAGTCCTTCCAGAGAACAGTAACTTTGTCCTGAGGAGGAAAAGAGTGGCCTGGGAGGGACTCGTGCTTATGACTCCCAGTGCAGTCTGGGTGCCAAACCCTTCCTCCTGACACCCAGGAAAAGGTCCGCGAAGACAGTAAAGGCCCCTTCTGTCTGCACCTAGCCCTCCCCAGCATGCACTCAGGGGTAAGGAGGTCCTTCCTGAGCCCCAAGCAGAAATTCTCTAAGGGAGCCACCTCGGTCTCCATCTTCTGCCCCTGTTTGTGTGTGTGCATGCTGAGTCATGTCTGCCTCTTTGTGACCGCATGGACTGAAGCCTGTCAGGTTCCTCTCCACGTGGAATTTTCCAGACAAGAATACTGGAGTGGGTTGCCATTTTCTACTCCAGGGGGTCTTCCCGACCCAGGGGTTGAACCCGCGTCTCTTACGTATTGGCAGATGGATTCTTTGTCACTGTGCCACTCCTGTTTGCTGACCTCCAACTAGGAGCAGGTAGGTAGAATTCACGATCCACAAGAAGAGCTCGAAAGAGAAGTATGGACTTGGAAACAGAAGGGCCTAATTGAATTACAGCTCTGTGGGTAAGTAATTTAACTTCTCCAAATGTAATTAAAACTTGTTAAACACAAAAAGAGAGAGAGGGACTTCTTTGGTGGTCCACTGGCTAACACTCCAATTTCCCAATCCCTGGGTTCAATCCCTCGTTAGGGAGCTAGATCCCACATGCTGCAACTAAGAGCCAGCGCAACCAAATAAATAAAATTTTTCTTAAAAAAAGAGAGAGAGAGAACAAAATGTTCTTAAAATGGCTAGCACAGAATCTGGAATTGGGTTGTGCCAATAAATGTTAGTGAAGTTTTATGCCAAGTATGCCTTCCACCCTAATTTGCCTGGTTTTGTGGTTGTTATATTTCTGGGTTTTCTCCCTAATTCATTGCACATTTACTGAATCTATCTATGTTGGCCACTATGTAAGCTTTGGAGACACAGTGCTGAGTATAAGAAATCTTTGCCTCTGAGGACCTCATGCTCTAGTGGGGACTTCAAAGAAGCAAGTCGTCAACGATGGTATACTGTGGGAGTTGTCCAGCTCCATCAGGAAACCAACAAGTCAGATGGCAGAGAAGCACTCAGCCTTTAATTGGGTAGTGCGTAAATAAAAACAAGAAACCAAATCATGTTGTGAACAAGAAGGACCAGGATGGGTAACAGGAAAATGAGACCTAGCATTTGGTCATTTTACAAAGTAGGAGGTATAAACCTAGGTGTTCTTGGCTATTCTTTCAAAGAGAGAAGCCCCATTAGGGTTCCCAGGGGGTTTGCCTTAGGATTTTTCTAAAATGACAATAGAAATATTTTTATTGGCTTTATGAGCAGGTGGGTAGGTTGCCACCTATGTGAGTGCTCTGGGAGAAATGAGAGGGTGCCTCAGGGGAATGCCAAAATACCTCCTTGTGTCACTCTTCCTGGCAGTCCATCATCATAGGCAGTCCTATGTGTCTGATTCCCAGTTGAGGAGATGATAACAGCTAGGAACTGGCTGGCCCCTCTTTCTATGTGGTGTGTTGTTCTCCAGGGCCTCTCTTCATAACCTCCTCTCCAGCAGGTCATCCTGGGCTTCCGGACAGCATGGCAGCTGAGTTGCAGAAGGCAGCGTTTCCAGAAGTAGAGCCCTGATGTGCAAGCACTTATCTAGTTGCTTCGTGTTTGTTAATATCTCACAAGGAAGTCACACAACCAAACCCAGAGTCAATGAGGGAGAGGACTTCAGAAGGGTATGACTCATGGGCAGTATGGTTTGGGGGGGAATGTGTCCACCAATATCTAACACAGTCTATAAACCAGAGTAGAGACTGTATTTTTTTTTTTTAATGTTCACATTTAGCAGCATAGTCTAGAGTATATTGGCAGACACTCCATAAATACTTGTTGACTGACAAATGATGAATGTAGTTAACTGCCAGCAAAGCTCTGTAGGATGAGCCTTGCAGGGAGAGCTGAAGTTTGCTCCATGAAAAAAGTAGAAGCCTGAAATTCGGAAAGGTGATTGAACACCAAATACAAATGGGTGATTTTAGTGAATTTAACTATATCCTTCCCTAGTGATTTCAAAATCAGAAAAATTGAAGCAAGAAATATCAGAAGAAACCAAAATATGTTCAGCTCAGTACTGTGTTCAGCCTCATGGAGGAGATATAAGAAAAGAGGGCCTTTGAGGTCACTGGAGAAACAAGAAATAAATATAGGAAAACTCAAATATCACAGAGTCTAATAATGTTTGTTCTATTTTGTTTCATTTATTTACTTTTGGCTGCACTGGATCTTTGTTGGTGTGCACAGGCTTTCTCTAGCTGTCGCGACCGTGGGCTCCTCTCCAGCTGCAGTGAGTGGGCTTCTCACTGCAGGGGCTTCTCCTGTTGTGAAGCACAGGCTTTAGTAGTTGTGGCTCATGAGCTTAGTTGCCCCATGGCATGTGGAATCTTCCGTGGGACCTGCATTGGCAAGCATATTCTTAACCACTGGACCACCAGGAAATTCCCCTAATAACGTTTTTAGCATAGTTCATATCACATAATAGACACTCATGAAACGTTGCAGAAAGAACAGGTTATGGTCAGGAAATGAAAGATGGGTTAGTCTAGGGTTCAGCAAACTACAACCCACAGGCCAAATCCTGCCCTCTGCCAGTTTTTGTAAATAAAGCTTAATTTGAACAGAGCCGTACCCTTTGGTTTTCTATGGCCATTTTTGTTCTTTGACAGCAGAATTAAATTGTTTCAAGAAGACCGAAAGACTTGCAAAGCCTATGAAGGTATAGCCTGGACCTTTACAGAAAAAGTTTGCCAATCCCAAACCTCAGTAAATGCTCCCCAGATTCTGTAAAATTGGTACAACTTCCCTTGATGGAGGAGAAGGTAAGTTAGTGTTCTGTTAGATGGAAGATGAAGTACTTTGTGCTCAAAACTGTGAATAGCTACAACCTGAGAGAAAACTGTTCCAGGAGGACCCCAGCTAGGAAGGATCTGTATTGATTTGCAACACTGTCAGGCCCTGGGCCCCTGTTTAGACTAGCAGTCCTGGCATTCTCCCCATCTCGTAACCCTGTTTGTCCATCCTCCTCCACACTTTTATCTTGAGATTGGACAAGGTATCCAGATATTGAAGTTGGATATCAGATATACTTTCCGTTCAGATATATATCTCAGTCCTTAGAAGGAAGGGAAGCATCTAACTATATAGAGAAAGGGCATGATACCTTCAACCTCATTCTTTCAGCTCCATGGGTCTCAAAAGATCATCTTAGTCATTCCCTTGTGTCCAGACTGGATTAGTTTTAAGTCTTCTCCTAGATCTAATAAACACACACACATGCCTCACTGTACCCAACTCCCACATGCTTAAAAAGAGCACAGTCTCTCCCCAGGGCTAACTGATCCAAAGAGAGCAGGCGCAGTGCTAAGGGCCTGTGATATTTTAAGGACCAACACAAATATTTTAATTTTAACTTCTTTTAATACTAGAAGGAAAAAAGAATGTAATAATAGTGGATGTATAGTAATGATATATGTATATATAGAGAGAGTAATGATATATATGCAATACTTTGCCCACCTGATGCGAAGAGCTGACTCATTGGAAAAGACCCTGATGCTGGGAAAGGTTGAAGGTAGGAGGAGAAGGGGGCAACAGAGAATGAGATGACTGGATGGCATTACTGACTCGATGGACATGAGTTTGAGCAAACTCTGGGTGATAGTGAAGGACAGGGAAGCCTGGCAGACTGCAATCCATGGGGTCACAAAGAGTCAGACACGACTAAGCGACTGAACAACAGCATATAGTGAGGAATCCAGCCTAGATTATATTCTTTATACAAATTATATATAAAATATAATTTAAAATATATTTTAATGGAGGAAGCGGGCCACAAAGGCAAAAGTGTCAAGGGCCAGCAAAAGCCATAATGCAGCCTTGTCTTCCTTAAGTAACAGCTTTTTCAATGTCCATAAATCTGATGAAGAATGGCTTCTTCGCAAGAGCTGAGCAGAATTCCTTCTGCGATCATGTTCTTCCTTGGCCCAGTCCTTTGGAGAACTAAACACAGCTGCCTTTGACCTTTGAGTCAGGATAAAAACAAAAAAAGCTCTCTGGAAGGAAGTGCAGGCTGGCAGCTAGGAAAGAAAGGTGCTGGTGTTATTTCAACTGGCCCCGGGGCCTGGCGACGCTGGACTGCCCAGCAGTGTCCCTGCCACCAGTGTGTTGGCTCTGGGCAGAGCAGAACCCAGCGCAGGCCCTTCATGAATAAACATTGCTTCAGGCCCAAGTGTGCTGACCAAAGAAGCTGTGGTTCCATCCCCTCTCCCTGGCCCTGCAGATTGCTCTGCGGGGGCCGCACTCCAGTTAAAAGCTCTTTGAGGAATCAGTACAGCCTGGGATTTGCTTTCCAGCTCTGATCACTGCTGCTCAAGGGACTCCATTTCTCAGGAGCCAAGGATTAACCAGCTGCTATAATTCTCCTCCAAAATTCTCTACCTCCTCCCACCACTTCTCTTTCTTTCTGCTTCATAGCGTTTCTTCTTAGAAGGGTGGAAGACTAAAATTTGCTTTTCTTAAAATCAGGGTAGCTGGTGCTACTTAAAATGCAACTTAAAACTTACCTAGATGGGACTTCCAGTGGTCCAGGGGTTAAGGATTTGCCTGTTGATGCAGGGGACTCGGGTTTGATCCCTGGAGGGGGGAACAAAGAGCCTACCTGCCGCGGAGCAACTAAGCTCATGGCCACAACTACTGAGCCCGTCCGCGCCTCAACTAGAGAGCCGGTGCAGCGCAATGAAAGATACAGTGAAGATCCTGCATGCTGAAACTGACCCAAGGCAGCCAAATAAATAAATAAATAAAGATTTTAAAAAACGTACCTAGATGATCTTTGTTTCGGGCTGAATTGTGTTCCCCCTGCCCCCAAAGAACAGATGTATTGAAATCCTGGTTCTCAGTGAAAGTTAGCCTCTCAATCATGTCTGACTCTTTGAGACCCCACGGACTGTAGCCCGCCAGGCACCTCTGCCCATGGGATTCTCCGGGCAAGAATCCTGGAGTGGGGCGCCATCCTCCTCCAGGGGATCTTCCCGACCCAGGGATTGAACCCGGGTCTCCTGCATTGCAGGCAGTTTCTTTACCGTCTGAACCACCAGGGACGCCCTCAGTACCTCAGAAAGTGATCTTATTGGGAAACAGTCTGTGCAGATGAACTCAAGATAGGGTCGCACTGGAGGAGGCTGGACCCCTAATCCAACATGGCTGGTTTCCTTACAAAAGAACAGCATGTGAAGAGGCAGAGACACACAGAGTGAAGACAGCCGTGGGAAAACCAGCAGAGAGAGAAGACAAGCTGTCAAAAGCCAAGGACAGCCTGGGGCCACCAGAGACTGGAAGAAGGCGCAGAAAGATCATCTCCTAGAGGCTTTGGAGGGAGCATGACCCTGCCAGCATCTTATTTCAGACATCGCCTCCAGAACGGTGAGCGAACACATTCCTGTTGCCATAAGCCACTGGTTTGTGGTTTTTCATTCCAGCAGCCCTAGGAAACGAATAGAGTGTTCAAAGCAAACAATCCACACAGCTGGAGCATCAAGAATCAACTGACAGTCACAATAATCACTCCAAGCCCTTGTTTAGTGTAAAAATTTTACTTCTTGAAGTTCTTTCCTCTCCGTTGTCTCATTTTAGCCTTTGTGACACAGGGCAGGTTTTATTATCCCTCATTTTATAGATGCAAAACATGAAGGTAAGGATGTAAAATCACTTACGCAGAGTCAGGCGTACATGTCTCTCAGAAGAAAACAATGAGTAACAGAAATGCAAACTCAGCTCCGCCCTGGAGAGGTATACAGGAGCAGTCACTGCTGAGTAACCCAAGTCTTTCCTTTTAAGAGTGTTAAAAATCACCCGCCATCTGCTATCAATATCACTTCATAGAAGAAAAGGCATTTTAACAGTAAAACAAGGCAAAACCAGAATACCAGAATAAAGGGGATGTCTTTTAAATTAAATAACTTTCATTTATTTTTTAAACTCACTACTTTTGGATGGCATCACCAACTCAATGGACATGAGTTTGAGCAAACTCTGGGAGATGGTGAAGGACAGGGAAGCCTGGCATGCTGCAGTCCACGGGGTTGCAAAGAGTCAGACATGACTTAGTGGCTGAACAACTTTGTCTTTTTTTTTTTTTTTTTCTTTTCAGAAGACTGGCAGACCCCAGGATCAGTGTTTGGGAACAACTTCCGAAATCTCTCTGGCCTCATTTATCAATACCTTATCAGAGGGTATTGGATTTCTCCTTGAATCCCTCCACCTCCGAACATTCAATGATTCTCTGAGTCCAGCCCAGATTCTCTTTCCACTAATAGCTGGAAATAGAAACCCCTGGACTGGCAGTGACGGCTAGAATGCCCTGGTCAGAGGAGCCGGATGCATGAGTGTCTAGGATCCATCCAAAGACCACACCATTCCCTGCCATACCCCAAGAGAGAGAGCGACCAGGAGTTGTTTCAAAGGCATCACGTCGGTCATAGAAAGAACTGACTTCCTCTTAGCAAGTGACTCCTTTGTATTTGAGGCCAAACAGCCTGGGATCTGACGTGCAAACTGCAGCCTGCTTTTCCGCAGTACCTCCCGCCGCCAGGCTGGTTCTGGCTGGCTGACCGTTCCGCAGGACAGCCTGGGGCCCTCTGGGTTGTCAGTACTCCTGTGGCTCTCGGTCAGAGTTGGGAAAAGCGGCCTGGAGAATCCAGTGCTTCTAACAGTCTGCCAGCAGGGAAAGCCTGAAGCTTGAATGTACCCTCCCCCCCCACTACAGTCAATGATTTTCTTATCATTAATGATGATAACAGTCTTCTGCATATTGTTTTTAAAGAATTTTAAAAATCTGATATCTTTTTAGCATAACATCGGTGTTCAGGGAAAAGTCTATGAAAAAGATAGGACTGAAAGGGTACTCTGAACAGGTGAGATACTTGAACAGGGAGTAAGGATGGGAAGGATGGGGAGGAGCATACCTAGAGAACAGTCTGGAGGGTGAGGTAAGAAGAGTCTGGAGGAGCAGTGAGGTAAGAGCTGAGAAGAGCCCTGCCTGAACGGGGCAGAAGGAGAGAGATGGGATGAGCTAGGGATGGGCTGGGCTTCCCAGGTGGTACAACAGTAAAGGGCTTCCCTGATAGTCCATCCTAAAGGAAATCAGTCCTGAATATTCATCCGAAGGACTGATGCTGGAGCTGAAACGCCAATCCTTTGGCCACCTGATACAAAGAACTGACTCATTGGAAAACACCCGGATGCTGGGAAAGATTGAAGGCGAGAGGAGAAAAGGATGACAGAGGATGAGATGGTTGGATGGCATCACCAACTCAATGGCCATGAGTTTGAGCAAGCTTCAGGAGATGGTGATGGACAGGGAGGGCTGGCATGCTTCAGTCCATGGGGTCACAAAGAGTCGGACACGACTGAGTGACTGAACTGAACTGAACTGAACTGGTAGTTCAGACAGTAAAGAATCTGCCTGCAATGCAGGAGACCTGGTTTCAATCCCTGAGTTGAAACTATCCCCTGGAGGAGGAGTTTGGCAACCCGCTCCAGTATTCTTGCCTGGCAGATTCCATGGACAGAGCAGCCTGGTGGGCTTCAGTCCATGTGGTCACAAAGAATTGAACATGACTGAGCGATACACACTTTCAGTTTCAGGAATGGGCCAGGTGTATGGAGATCTCACAGGCTTTTTTTGTTTGTTTTTTTGGCTGCATCAGATATTCCTTGCATCATGCGTATTCTTTCATTACAGCCCACAGATTCTCCAGTCGTGGCCCATGGGCTCAATAGTTGTAGCACACGGGATCTTAGTTCCCTGACCAGGGACTGAACGTGTGTCCTCTGCATTGCAAGGCGGATTCTTAACCACTGGACCACCAGGAAGTCCCTCGCACAGCCTTCTGAGGCAGACAGACTAGGTCAAGCCCTAGCCCAACCACTTACTAGTGTTATTATTCCCCTTCTTCCTGCAGCCTCACTGGGAGGAAAAGCTCTCCAAGTCTAGAAGAGTTAAGTGGTCTCGAGGGGTGGAGAAAGGGCAGGAACAGAACGAGTCTGACAGGAATTCTGTCAAAAAGTTGTTCAGGGAAACATCAGACCACCTCCACCCGCTCTGTCTCTTCAACTGGTTGCTCTGGGGCCTCCTTTTCCTTGAAAGTGAAGTTCCAGGGAGATAAACATCCATGGAAACCAACAGGTCTTGAGGCAAACGTGACCCCACCAGCTGAAAAACAGTCCTCCCCACCCTGCTCTCAGGCGGGTCCGTAATAAGGACTGAGGAAGTGACCTTTTCTCAGGAAGTGGGTGGACGAATGACCTAGAATTCAACCCTTCCCTTCTGGAAGAAAGTTATCGTCTAAAGGAGCAAAGTTGTCAAACGTAGTCCTCTCACTGCAGAAGGAAAAGGGAGTGGCAGGAACAAATCACTGTCCGGCAGTAGGTTTTAGAATACATTAACAGAAGAGAAACACTTTCTACAGATGGGCACCTGTTTCCTCTGAGGTGAGAACTGGCAGCTTCAAAGAGGAGGCTGAAAATTTTCTCTAGAAAATGTAGGCTCTACTTTTGTAACTGTCCCAGTTGGACACCGAGAAGGATTCTTTCATGTGATATTGATGTGTTATTTATTGATCATGCTTTGGTTTTCCATCACCTTCTATTGAAACTGTTGGGATTCAGACTCAGTAGTGTGTGAAGACCCTGGACCAAACTGAGAGCGGGGAGACTGGTGAGGTAGCTGACCTAAGGGCTGGAGGAAGACTGGGAGCAAACAGCTGACTCAATTGTGTTTGACTCTCTCTGACTTTATTTGAATTTGCAGTTTTATTATGAAAGGAATATATGTACGCAGTCAACTTGGTGTCTTTATTATAAAAGTAATTTAAATATCCAGTATATACACTTCACAATGAATATAAGAACCTGGTGTGGAGGCATTCCGGCATTCTCCCAAGATCTGTGGTGATCAGCTCTTTACATATTCTTATGAAAAAATATTTATGCATAGGTAACTAGGAGACTGTATCATTTCTTTAAAAAACTCGCACAGAGCTTCCCTGATGGCTCAGTGGTAAAGAATCCGCCTGCCAATGCAGGAGACACAGGTTCCATCCCTGATCCAGAAAGCTCCCACATGCCGAGGAACAGCTAAGCCTGTGCACCACAATTCTTGAGCCTGTGTTCTAGAGCCCGGGGGCTACAGCTACCAAAGCTCGCATGCCCTAGAGCCTGTGCTCTGCAACAAGAGAAGCCTCCACAATGAGAATCCCGAGCACTCAGGTAGAGAGTAGCCCAGGCAGCAGTGAATACCCAGCACAGTCCAAAATAAATAAGTAAATATTATTAAAACAGAAACAAAGATCTCACACAAAAACAAAAATCTCATACAAATGGAGTCATGCTATGCATATTGTTATACATCTTGCCTTTCTCACCTAAAGATCTTCCTTGGAGATCATTCTTTTCATTGGTATGGTTGTATGTCCCAGTTTGCCTGGGACAGTCCATTCTGTATAATT
The DNA here is from genome assembly GCF_963930625.1 of Muntiacus reevesi. Lineage (NCBI taxonomy): Eukaryota > Metazoa > Chordata > Mammalia > Artiodactyla > Cervidae > Muntiacus > Muntiacus reevesi. Next base: position 116,325,908 of record NC_089253.1, on the reverse strand, counting down.
ATCAACAGATTCCCACTCTCAAAGCATCCTGGTTTGGATAAATCTCTCTATTTATCAGGTCAAAGAGATTTCCTGCCTTGCTTTTAATAAGTTTCATAGAATGTCACACCATGGGCACCTCAAATACTAATATAACTAATCACCCATCTATCAGTTCAGTTCAGTCGCTCAGTCATATCCGACTCTTTGCGACCCCATGGACTGCAGCTTGCCAGGCTTCCCTGTTCATCACCAACTCCCAGAGCTTGCTCAAACTCATGTCCATCCAGTCGGTGATACCATCTAACCATCTCATCCTCTGTCATCCCCTTCTCCTCCGGCCTTCAATCTTTCTCAGCATCAGGGTCTTGTGCAACGAGACAGTTCTTCTCATCAGGTGGCCCAAAGTATTGGAGTTTCAGCTTCAGCATCAGCCCTTCCAGTGAATATTCAGGACTGATTTCCTTTAGGATGGACTGGTCTGATCTCCTTGCAGTCCAAGGGACTGTCAAGAGTCTTCTCCAACACCACAGTTCAGTCCATAGCCCACCTATGGACACAGGATATTTCTCATTTTACCTATTAGAAACCGTTCAGCTTCCTTGTACATTCATCTTTGAACTCCTGTAAAGGTACGCGTGCAGGATAAATTCCTGGCAGGTCAAATTGTGCCTTTTACATTTTGTTCTGTGAAAATGATATTTAAATTTATTTTTTAGTAGAGGCATAATAGTCTGTGGTATGAATTTGCTACCAGTAATTTACCCATCTTTTACATTTTGAAAACAAGAGCAGAATTCCTCTCCTAAAAGGAGAAACTGCAGCAGAGGGGCTAGCCCAGAGCAGCCCTTCGGGAATCTCTCGGTCTCCTAGCCCAGACACCCCACCCCTCTGGATGCTCGTTGGACGAGATCACTGTCCCCCTCACGATTACAGCAGCTTCTTCTCTGACTCCTTCTCTCTCCCGTAGGTGTCCAGCCCCCTTCTTCCAGGAGGCGCTGCCTGACTGCCCCCTTACCGACCCCCTAAGCCTGGGCTGGGGCCTCTTGTATGTAGACTCGCAGAGTTCCATACTTCTGTCCCTGCACTCATCACACTGAACTTTAATCCCTTTTTAACTTCCATTCTGAGTTGAGCTCCGGATTCGTTTCCTGTTGCTGCTGTCACAAATCACCACAAACAGTGACTGACAACAATACAGATTTACTATCTGATAGTTGTGAAGGTCAGAAGTCTAAAATGGGTTTCACTGGGCTGAAACCAAGGTGGTGGCAGGACTGGGTTCCTTCTGGAGGCTCCAGGGAGAATCTGGTGTCTTGCCTTTTCCAGGGTCTAGATGCTTAGCACATGGCTTCTTCATCTTCAAAGCCAGCAGTGGAATTCCCTGACAGCCCAGAGGTTAGGACTATGAGCTTCCGGTGCCAGTGGCCTGGGTTCAATTCTTGGTCAGGGAATTAAGATTCCCAAAAGCCATGTGGCAAGGCAAAAAAAAAAAAAAAAAAATTAAAAGCCAGCAATGGCTGGTTGTCTTTCCTATGTCACACCACTCAGATACCAACTCTCCTGCCCCTTCCACATTTAAGGATCTTGTGATTACACAGATCCCACCTAAATATGGCAAGATACCCTCCCTACTTGGGAATTCCCTGGTGGTCCAGTGGTTAGGACCTGGTGCTTTCATTGCTGTGACCTGGGTTTGAACCCTGGCCGGGGAACTAAGATCCCACAACCCACGTGGCACGGCCAAAAAAAGTCAGCTGGTGAGCAATCTTACCTTCCGTTTGCAACCTTAATTCCCTTTGCTGGGTAGCATAGTGTGTTCACAGCACCCAGGGATTAGGACACGGACATCTTCGGGTGCTCTATTGTGTCTACCACAGGCTCCAAGCTCTGCAAGGGCAGAAAGTAGATCATAGTCTCTGTTGTACACCCAGTACGTGGAACATGGTAAGTATTCATTAACTATTTATCAATCCATGCTCCTTACCCTGCAAGATTCTTGCAGGTCACATATAAAGGGGTACCTCAAGGGTTCCGCAGAAGGCATATTGTTGTTCACTCATCAAAGTGAGCAAGAAAACCTCATGGTGGAGACTAGAGACTCCTTTTCCAACACAACTCTTTTTATCCTGAGGGAGTTGAAGACCAGGTCCGTCACATACGTGTTCAGAGTAGGGACCATTTCGTCCATCTGTGTGTTCCCCAACCCAGAGCCTGGCACGCTTTAGAACTCAATGCATGTTTGTGGAGGGGTTGGGATGGGTGGAAGTCCAACTGGGGTGGAAAAACTGGCAGCAAGGATTCCACTAGGGCATTGGTCAGAGCGGGAGGGTTAGAGGCCAGCTGGGGTGAGTGTGTGAGCACAGGTTTCCAAAGCAGACAGTGCTGTATCAGTCAGGCCCCGAGAGCCAGCGTGGAGAAGCAGATCAGGCAGGACATCGGACAGGCAGTCGGCAGGCAACGTGGACGGCAGGGGAGAGGACAGGGGCAGGGCTGGTTCAGGAAGCTGGGAGGGGGTGGAGGTTAGAACCGAGGGGCGCATCAGGAACCTGCGGGAGATTAGGAAAGAACTTAACCACACCAGCTTCCTGCTCCGTGCCCCAGCTTTTTGTTTCTGTGATAAGAGTCAGTCCAGCCTGGCCGGAGGGCCCTGGTCAGCGGATGGTGCCCAAGGCCTGGGAGCAGGAAGAGCAGCAGTGAGGGACTCGAAACCAGACATGGGCAGGAGACAAGAAGCTGTCGCAGCAGGTAGAAAACTGTGTATGACAGTCACCGCCCTTGGGAAATTAGAGGCTAGGGCAACAATCAGGCACTACCTTTTATATGAGGTGGGAGATGAGAATGAAGGGTGATTAAGCCAAAAGCTTTTTAAAAAAATCCTCTCTAACCTTCCCAGTATGTACGGTAGATGTTATCCCCTCCATTTTATAGATGAGAATTGTGAGGCTCAGAGAAGGTAGGTAATTTGCCCAAGATCACACAGCTAATCAATGGAAAAGCCAGGACATAAACTCAGTCTCCAGTGAATTTGTATCCTTCTCTTACTCTTTAGAGTCCATACTTCCAAAGTCTATTCCCTAAAAGCAGAGGCTGTTTTTCTCTATTGCCAAGCATGTGCTTAGCAGCTCAGCCATGTCCAACTCTTTCTGATGCCATGGACTGTAGCCTGCCAGGACCCTCTGTCCATGGGGATTCTCCAGGCAAGAATACTGGAGTGGGTTGCCGATAATGCCAGGCATATAGTAGGCATTCAGTAAACGCTTATTAAATGAATGACACTTCTGAAGTAAATTTAATTCTCATGCTCCTTTACTTTACACACATTTCTGTTATAGCTCTGAGTTAGTACTAAGGCCTTGGTAGAATAAACACATTTCACTCATTCCAAACAGTCCTTGAAATAGAATAGTTATGTGGTTCTGAGCTTGTTTTCCTGTCAAGCTGTGAGCTCCTGGGAGACAGGAACTATATCCTACCAACTTTTTCACCCAGCACACAGTAGGTGTTCAGTAACTATGAGTATGAACGAGTGAAGGTTAACTTGGCAGTGTTGCAATCAGTGGAGTGGAGAGGGGACAAAGAAGGCTGAAATGTGGGGCCCTCTTTTTCCTCCCAGTATTAGCATAGTGCCTGGCACCCTAAAAGTACTCAGGAACATTAGTTGAATAAATGAGCAAATAAGTGAATCCGGCATTTACTCTAGTTCTAGTTGTAACAGTAGAATCCTATCTACTCTGGGTAGTTCTAGAGCCAGCAGAGATATTATATTACATTCTAGGGACCTCTCAGTCCAAAGAATTTCACACTATGTCTACAGAATACCCCTGTCTCCAAAGAAACTGTAGTTCGGTTCCAAGTAGTTGTACCACAATCATAAACACAACCACAGAGGAATGGAAACAAACCACCAGGACACGGTGAGTTGGAGGCCCAGCTCCTCTCATCCAGCGGAGAGTATTTCTAAACAAAGGGGGGGTTACACCTGCTCTGGTTCCTGCCAGAAAAATAGAAAGCAAACCCAAGAAAATCGGACTGGCACCAAGTAAGAATGCAATGGGGCCAAATAGAAGGAAGTTTCCTGGAGGAGATTAATGTAAGATTCCAGGGATTAATGTAAGAGGTAGGAGGTTGACCTAGTTACACTGTCTTCAAGGAATATGACTGCAAGGTCTAATGGGTTGTCCAATTCAGGCCTATTATATAATTGTAATCAGAGATAATAACAACTGACTTCCATTGAGTGATTATTGAATACCAGGCGCTGTGCTAAGTACTCTTTATCATTAGCTCATGGCAGCCCTGAGACCTGCCAAAACCAGGCCAGGAGGTAATCAAGTCACGAGAGGCATCCAGGTAGGTGAGAGAAAAGATACAGTCCATACTGTACCACAGTCGAGGACAGAAAGTTCAGAGGTCAGCAAAGAGACCCAGCACAGGTATCTGCCTGACCTCCAGCCATTTAAGCTGATGATTCCCAAACACAAACCAGAGTCATCTGGGGAAATTTCCAAAAGATGGCTTTCTGGGTCCTGCCCAGACTGCCTGAATCAAAATTTCTAAAAGCAGGGCCCAGAAATCTGTATTTTAATCTACATTTTTAAAATCTCTAATTAAGAAAAACCCAAACGGTCCCGTGGCTAAGACTCTGCACCGCCAATACAGGAGGTCCAGGTTCAATCCCTGGTCAGGGAACTAGATCCCACACGCGGCAACTAAGAGTTCACATGTCACAACTAAAGACCCTGCAAGCTGCAACTAAGATCTGGGCAAGCAAAAAAAAAAAAAAAAAATTTTTTTTAAATCACCCTGAATTCACACTCATTCATGTGTATGCATTCAACATGCATGGACTCTTAAAGAAAAATGCAAATACTAAAATAACTCAGGACCCTGCGATGGACATGAGTTTGAGCAAGCTCCAGGTGATGGACAGGGGAGCCTGGTGTGCTGTAGTCCATGGGGTCGCAAAGAGCTGGACATGACTGAGCAACTGAACTGAATTGAACTGCATTGGCTTGTTCCCAAACTGCTTCCATATAATCCTAGATCTGTTCTCAGTCTCATCTGACTCTGTGACCCCGTGGACTATAACCTGCCAGTCTCCTCCATCCATGCGGTTTCCTAGGCAAGACTACTGGAGTGGGTTGCTATTTCCTCCTCCAGGGGATCTTCCTGACCCAGGGATCGAACCTGCATCTTTTATGTCTCCTGCGTTGGCAGGTGGATTCTTCGCCACTGAGCCACCTGGGAAGCCCCAGTCTTAAATCTACCTGGTTACAAATTCTTGGCTTTGAAATCCTAGCATTCTGGGGCCGGTGGAGCTGGTATTTCTCTGGATGACATTCAGTCTTTGAATCTGAATCTGTTCCCAGATCCCTCAGGTTAGCTTGACTTCTTTGAGATTTTGTGCCATCTGATGCTGGGAAAGACTTAAAGCAAAAGGAGGAGGGAGTGGCAGAGGATGAGGTGGTTAGATAGCATCACCGACTCAATGGACATGAGTCTGAGCAAACTCCGGGAGATGGTGAAGGACAGGGAAGCCTGGTGTGCTGCAGTCCGAACAGTCACAAAGAGCTGGCACAACATAGGGACCGAACAACAGCAAAAATCTCAGGTGGTTCTCTCCTCCCACCCCCGCTGTCTGCATCTGGCCAAAGCAGTGCAGAGTCCCACAGGAGAGGATGGTGGTGAGGATGCTTGGGGCTCACCAGGGTACCGTCAATGAGAGCATCATACGGTAAGATGAGGGCACTACATGAGCAGGTCCAACCAAAGGCTTGATATCTGCTTCCCACCTGGAGAGGAATCCCATAGCAGTCCTGAGCCCACAGATGAGGAGGTGCAAGTGAGGGGACAGAGAGGTCTGGGCTTGCAGGTCAAGCTAGGATCACCTCAACAAGCTTCTCAGGTTCTGGAACCTTCTCCTGCATCGGTAGTCATCTCCACCAATCCGCGTCTGTGTCTTCACCACAGGCAAACACCCCTGCTCAGTCTTGGCAACCGTCCACAACCCACAGACAAAAATAGCCCAGCTGGCCTCTGCAAGCACTTTGCTTTCGCTGATGAGAAACAAACGCCCATTTGGTTTACTTTCCCTTCAAAGGTCCAGGAAGCCTCTTGACAGAAGATATTGGGAAGGCTTAGTGAAGGCCAAGGGTTTAAGTTTTGAAACCTAAACCATTTGACAGGCCCTGTGAAGGTGATGAAAGCCAAGAAACTTATGGTCAATTTGAAACTCTTGCACTTTCTCATTCACTACATGTGGTAAGACATTCATCACGGTTGCTTAGATGCAGAAAAAAAAAATCTAACTACGGTGAGGCAGGTTTGTGCCCCACAGAAGAAAGAACTTTCTAGTAAAGCCTTCCATGAGATGAAGAGTTGGCCCTGGGAAGCATGAAATCATTTCCACTGTATGTGGCTCTGACTCATTATTTGTCAGCCATGTCACAGATATGAAGTTGGAGCCAGATGACCTTTGAGATAGCTTTCAATCCCTAATTCCATGACTCTGTGATTATTATCACTATAACCTTTAAAGGCTTGTGGTAAAGGATAGTGGCTTGTAATAGAGCACAGAGAACATGTGAGCTCAGAAGAGGCCTAGTTGAGAACCAGAACTAGTCATGTTCTAAGGGATATTCCTTCAAAGCTCTGAGGCCGTAATAATTTACTGGAATATAATCCTAAGAATATTCCTGGATATTTCAGTCACTGAGAATCCAGACGGCTTCATCTCTGAGCTTTCCTGATAGCTCAGTTGGTAAAGAATCCGTCTGCAGTGCAGGAGACCCCGGTTCAATTCCTGGGTTGGAAAGATTTCCCAGGAGAAGGGAATGGCTACTCGCTCCAGTGTTCTTGGGTTTCCCTGGTTGTTCAGCTGGTAAAAAAAAATCTGCCTGCAGTGTGGGAGACCTGGGTTCAATCCCTGGGTTGGTAAGATCCCCTGGAGAAGGGAAAGGCTACCCACTCCAGTATTTTGGCCTGGAGGATTTCATGGACTGTATAGTACATGGGGTCGCAAAGAGTCGGACATGACTGAGCAACTTTCGCTTTTCACTTTCAGCTCTGAGCAGTGTCTACTAATCATCTCTCTGTTTTTTAAATAGTCCAAATCAGTCTTACACACACTCTTCTCTCTGAAACATTCTCACCAATCTGCACATCTTGTTCCCTCCTCTCCTTCAAGTATTCGCTTAACTGTTATGTAGTGAAGCCTTCCTAGACCATTCTATTTATCCAGCCTGCCTGTTAGTTGTAGTGTTTAGACTATTTATATTTAGTATAATTATTGACAGAACTGGCTTCTAAGTCAACTCCCTTGCTATTTATGTTCAATTTACCCCCACTTGTTCTCTGGTCCTTTTTTTTTTTATAAAAGAAACAACTCTCTTCCTGCTTTCCTTTGTATAGAGCAAAAAAACAAACATTTTTTTAAATGTTCTATTGACATTCTCTATTGACATTTTAGCTATTTCTCATGAGATTTTTGTTTATTTTAGTGGTTGCTCTAGAAATTACAATATGCATGCTTAACTTTTCACAGGTATCTCTGAAATCAAGATATTATATATTATAAATATTATATCACTTCATATATAAGGTAAGAAACATACGGTAATATATTTTACCCCTTCTGGCTTTTGTGCTATTGTAATACGCTTAATTATTTCTACATATTTTTATAAGCCCCATAAATTGTTTATTTGTAGTTAAAAGTCAGTTGTGTAAGTTCATGAATTTCTATTTTATCCAATGACTTATCATCTTTACTATTATTATATTTTATCTTCCAATTGTCCATTCATATGACCAGTAGCAATTTCTTCAAGTTATCTCCTGTGTCCATATGGTATGACTCCATCATTCTCTGAGTATTTTGTTACTTTTAGTAATAGGATTTAGGATCATCTTATACTCCTTGCCTTGGCCCCTAAATTAGCCATTTCTCCGAGGAGGCTTGATTCCTTTTAGCAGAAGGTGATATACACAAGTCAGGATCTGGGTATCCAGTGTGCTCATTGCTACTGGAGTGTCATTTATTACTTCTAAGGCCCCTGTCCTTGCAATAGACAGAGTTAGTAAAACATAAACATATATACACATGCACACCTGTATATCTATTTCCATGTTTGCCTATTAGAAGCCATGAATTCTCACCAATAGTTTCAATTTCAATTCAGTATCACAGGGTTTATCTTAACCTTCCCTTTTTAATATTTGAAATTCTTTTCACTAACAATGAATCGCTTTCATTATCCCTAAAATACTACATATTCGCTCAGTTCCCTTGTATGTAACCAATACCCTGGCTACTCTGGGGCCAGTCCTTGGTCCTGCAGTCACTGATTCCCATCATGGGATGCTTCCCCTCTAATCCCTGCTGACCATATTTGAGCAAAAACCCAGACCCTGATGAAGGGCTCAGTAGGCCTGACATAGAAGCAGAGGAAATGGCTAGATTAATCCAAGGCTGATGATCAATAAAGAAGAAGTGACAGGAAAATCAGGAAGCCTGGATGCTTAGAATGCCAGAGGCTAGGCCATGAATTTCAGGCAGGATATAGAAGAAAGATATGCTAGGATGTCTGCTGAAGTGGAAGAAAATGGAGGGGTGGAAACACGAGAGACCCCAATAAAGTCAGAGAATATATATGAGGGAGATCATTCTCGAGGACCCTGTCATTTCCAGCTAGCCAGTCAAATGTCTGATCATATCTATATGTAAACTGGGCTACAGTGAGACCTGACTCCATTAGAACTCTTATTGTCAAGCGGGTCACATCCGGGAGACTCGCCGTTAAGCAGACATTTTTCCAAACAGGGATTACAGGTGCTTCCCCTCCAGTAAATTAAGTCCCCAAGAGCAGAAGTGAAGGAAGCACATGCATGCTCACACACAGACTGAGTATAATACTGGCCCCCAATCAAAAACCATCAGGAAGTCAGGCTTCAAGGCAAGCCCCTGTCCTAAAATGACTCTTTCATGATCAGATTCCACAGGTTCTCAGAGAGAAAACGCCCACACGGAGTTTCTGCAGGTTCCGGAGCCCAGAACCCACAGGGTCCCCAGGGACAAATCCAGGACAAGCCACAAGCATGCCAAGACGGTGTGACACAGCGGTGTGGATACTGTCCGCGCTGCTTTCTCAATTCCTCCCACTCTCTCCTTCCCCCGCTGTGTCCACAAATCATTCTCTAGGTCTGCACGACGCAAGAGGGAGGGGATATATACATAGTTCTGACTGATCCATGTCAGTGCTGTTGTTCAGCAGAAGACACTACAAAGCAATTATCCTCCAATTAAAAATATATATATATTTTAAAATAAAATTTAAAAATACAGACCAAAAAAAAATACCAAAAACTGTCTGACGGAACAGTGGGCACATCTGCTACGTGGGAGCAGGTAAGGGCCAGGGCAGTCACATCTCCACTCAGAGCCTGGCACTTGATGCCACTTGGCAATGTGTCTGTGTGTCCCTTCCCTCCTTCATTCCCCATGGTGGCTATTCCAGACCTCTCTTAGAAGGCAGCCTTGGGACTTCCTGGGTGGTCCAGTGGTTAAGGATTCACCTTGCAGTGCAGGGGACATGGGTTTGATCCCTGGTCTGGAAACTAAGATCCCATATGCCACAGAGCTACTAGGCTTGAACACACAGCTAGAAGTTCATGGGCCTCAACAAAAGATCCACATGAGGAAATAAAGATCCTGAGTGCTGCAACTAGGACCCCACAGAGCCAAATAAATACACATTTTTAAAAAGTAGACGAAGATAGCCTTGCTGGCTTCAGTAATAGACACCAGGACTATCAGTCATGAACTTTCTCCATCTCCTGTCTCTCTCTGCACCTACAAATGATTACATTTATACCTACAGAACACTTCTCTCTTCCCCAGTCACAGGAAGACATGTCCTGTCCAGGGCTAATTCCTCAAACTACTCTCATACTCACTTCCCTTCTCCTTCTCGGAAACATTTTCCGCCGTTATCACCCATAAACCCTTTCAGACTCCCAAAAGCCTTGAACAAGCAAACCTCATGAGCACATGAAACCTCAGTTTCAGCTTTCCTCTTTCTTCTCTTATCCTGTTTTCTTTTCTTGGGCTTCCTGGTCGTCTGGTCCTTAGTCCCCTGTCGGGGTCTTTACTAGTGTTTTCTCAGCGCTGACTGGCCATGGAATCATCTGCAATATGTGCCTAGAGATTGTGATTCAGACTGAGCTTCGGCATCAGTATTTTGCAGATGCTACATGTCCTCCACTCAGTCACTTTTCCTCCTTTGTTGCTCATTTCGGGAATGGCACACCTCTCCATCCACTCATTTAATCTAGAAATCTTGCCTTCTCCTCCTCTTCCAATCAATCACAACATCCTATTGATCTACCTCCTTGGTGTGCATGCATGCATGATCAGTCATGTCTGACTCTTTGCAACCCCGTGGACTGTAGTCCGCCAGCCTCCTCCACCCATGGAATTTTCCAGGCAGAGTGGGTTGCCATTTCCTACTCCAGGGGATCTTCCTGACCCAGGGATCAAAACCAAATCTCTTGTGTCTCCTGAATTGGTAGGCAGATTCCTTACCATTTGCGAAGCCCCGATGTATCTCCTTACTATTTCTTAAGTCTTTCTACATCTCTCCATCTCCAATTGTCATTACCCGCCTCCACCCCATCATCATTTCTTACCTGGTTGATTGAAATGCCTTTGTAGTTGATCTTGCCTCCAATCTTGCTTCACTCCAGTCTTCTTATTACTTTTGTTGTTCCACAATGAAAATGGACTTTCCTGATAGCTCAGTTGATAAAGAATCTGCCTGCAATGCAGGAGACCTGGGTTCAATTCCTGGGTCGGGAAGATCTGCTGGAGAAAGGATAGGCTACCCACTCCAGTATCGGGTTTCCCTAGTGGTTCAGCTGGTAAAGAATCTGCCTTTAATGCAGGAGACCTGGGTTTGAACCCTGGGTTGGGAAGAGCCCCTGGAGAAGGGAAAGGCTACCCACTCTAGTATTCTGGTCTGGAGAATTCCTGCAGTCTGTGAGGTCACAAAGAGTCAGACACGACTGAGCAACTTTCACTTTCACAATGAAAATAGCATTGTTATTCTCTCCTGATAATATAAATAATACAAGATCAATATAAAAATTAAAACACTCATACAAATATATGGAAGAAAGAAATGGTCACCTGAAATCCTCCTACCCTGTGATAGCCCCGTTCCCCATTAATGTTTTGATGGTCATCCCTATGGGCTCCTTTTTATATTGATCGATCATGTGATAGAAGGGTCTAAATCTTGTCCCTCCTTGGGATACAGATGGATGGCCCTGAGGGAGGAATAATTTCAAGTAGGAACAAAGAGGCCTGAAAAGAGTGAATATATAATTGGAAACAAATGGAATTATACCATAATGCTTTGTTTTGAATAAAGGATCCCTTTTATTTAAACACTTTTTGTACCTTCTCTTTTCCTGTCTCTTTCTATACTTCCCGCACCCCCACACCCACCCCAAGTAATCAATGCTAAGAATGTGTACTTTCATACTTCTTCTTCATTATAATGGTAATTGTGTTTGGTTCTTCATTATAGTGACCAAACTACAGGAGTTTAGTCACTTGAGGTTTTATCCTTGTACAAAGTCCAGAACTCCATAAAGTGATCAGGGAGCCTGGTTCCATCTGGTTTGTAGTCTTTCACACTTCATATCTTCAAAGCCATAAAAAGACTATAAAAATGCCAACTATCACATCCTTATTTCAGATAAGGAAAGGGGAAGACCAGGAGTTAAAAAGATCTTCAGCAAACACTCCATCCAAAACTTCCACTTATATCTCATTGGTCACTCCTATCTGCAAGGCAGGACAGAAACAGTACACACACACACACACACACACACACACACACAAGGTTTTAGGGTTGTTGTTTTGCTATCAGTAGCTATCTGCATTTTCTAAAAATTGGATCAGAGTACATATACACCTTTGCATATAGCTTTTCCCACTTAATCACACTTCATGGAAATCCCCATAAGTCAATTAATATAATCTAACATATTTCTAAGGCTAAACAACTCCTCCCAGCCTGTGTACATCATTATGTATTCGGTCATTCCCCTAGTAGTGGGCCTTTGCTTTGTTTTTGGTGTTTTGCCAACCATAAACAAGACAGCAATAAACACTTTCCTACATGTATCCTTTGTCCTTTGCTTCTGAACTTGACACCGAACAACACAGGGATTAGAGACGCCAGTTCTCCACGCAGTCCAAAATCTGTATGTAACTTGCGTGTATGTTAGTCGCTCAGTCCTGTCCAACTCTTTGCAACCCCATGTGCTGTAGGTTGCCAGGCTCCTCCATCCATGGGATTTTCCAGGCAAGAATACTGGAGTGGACTGCCAGTTCCTTCTCCAGGGGATCTTCCCAACCCCGGGATTGAACCCAGGCTTCCCGCATTGCAGGCAGACTCTCTACCATCTGAGCCACCATACTTTGCCTGCTATATATATAGGTGCCTGCATGCTAAGTCGTTTCAGTCATGCCCGACTCTGCGACTACATGGACTGTAGCCTGCCAGGCTCCTCTGTTCTTGAGATTCTCCAGGCAAGAATACTGGAGTGGGATGCCATTTCTTCTTCAGGGGATCCTCCCGACCTAGGGATCGAATTCATGCCTCTTATCTCTCCTGTATAAGCTGGCCGTTTCTTTACCACAAGTGCCACCTGGGAAGCAGCTCCTCTATATTTGTTCTTCCATACCTGCTGATTCAGCCAACCACAGATTGTTTACTACTGCAGTATTTACTGCAGAAGAAAAAAAAACCCATTAAGGATCCACGAAGTTCAAACCCATATTGTTCAAGGGTTAACTGTGCTTCTATAGGGTAAATTAGCAGCAATGGGATTGCTGGGATAAAGGACATATGTGTTAAATTTTTATAGTCTTTGCCCGATTGCCAAGGAGTTTGTAGCAATTTATACTTCATCTAGCAATGTACAAGTGTTTCTTCTTTATTGTCACCAGCAGTAGGTGTTATCATTCTTAATTTTTACCAATCTGAAGGGTAGAAAGTAAAATTACATTATTGCTTTAATTTTCTTTAGCATATTTTAAGTGCGTTTACTGGATATTTAGAAGTTCTCTTCCATGAATTGCACATTCATATCATCTATCCATTTCTACCAAGTTTGTCTTTCCTTACCAGTTTCTGAGAGCTCCATGTATATTGTGGATATTAATCACTAATTAGTATAGTGCAGTTAGTATACTAACATACTACATGAAAACTTTATTGGATCCTCTTTGCTTATAGAATGAAGTCTAGGTACTTTAACAAAGCCAGGTGTGGGCACCTCCCTGACCATCCAGTGGTTACGACTCCATCTTTCCACTGCAGGGGGCACAGGTTTGATCCCTAGTCAGGGAACTAAGAACCATATGCTGTATGGTATGGCCAAAAAATAAAAATAAAACACTTTCAAAAAGCATGTGTTGTCTGAGCAGGAGATGGTGTTCAGATGCTTTTGAAAAGAATGGCTGGGCCATTGCCTTCCCTCCATGTGTCCATTTACACCCGTTGATTGACATAGAAGTTGAACAGTACAACCTATGAGAGAGAGTCTGAACCTTATTCCTGGTTGGATCAGTCACCTGATGAACTGGGGTGGCACCAAGGGAGGCATGATTATAGGTAGTGAGGCCTGAGATCTCAGCCATCATAGAGAAGGGACCTGCCTCCTTGAATTCATCTAGCGTTTGGGCCCGAGTGCCCAAAGAGGATGGTGTTCAGGTTTGCTGTGGAATCTAACTCTGGGACTTATCTCCCCTAGTCGTGTTGGCAGCAGGTGTGGCTCCCGGAAGAAAGGGGGCTTGTATGGATGTTTAAAGATCTGGTTCTGTGAAGTTGAGCAGCCTTGCTGCGAACCCTTGTATGAACTGTATCCGGTAAGGGCATTTTCCTTCACACTTTGCTAGAGCAGTGCAATAATCTCCAGTCTTCAGATACAGCAGTAATGCTCTGAGTTCAACATATGAAGCTCCTTAATCTGCTAGGTATTTGTTCCAGTCTTGCGTTGGCACCGTTGTTGAAGCACTAAGGCCTGGGACTGCAGTATTCCAGCCTGGCTAGAGATGATAGTGAGGGATGACCTAGGTTGTTTCACTGAAGCACAGTCATACTCCCCAAAGGGTACCCTGAATACTTGATGGGAAAGACGCTGAACTCTGACTGCCTCCAAGATCTTGACTTCCTGTGGTCAAGTTGATGGGATGTAGAGCACACAGGAGTTGGGGTGTTGACGTCAGTGGGATTGCTTCTATATGCACTGACTGGTGAGACCCAAAGCTGGTCACATGTAGCAGAGTTTGCCCAACTCTCTCATCTCCTGCATTTTCTCTGTTGCTCCCTAAGTTCTGGGTGTGTTGAGCCAGTAGTAAATTCCTTCAAGCCTCATACCTTCTTTGTCAACTATAACTCCACAAGAATTTCTTTCTTTTCCTGAAACACCCATCCCCTCAGCCATATTATTTATCAGCTAGCTCCTATCAGCCATCATCTCCTTCAGGAAGTCCTCCTTGATTCCTCCAGTCCTGGTGTGAGATCTCTCCTTAATGCTCTCATAACGTCCTGTGTGCCGACATACCCTACTCCTATCAAAAGGGGAGCTAGTTTCTTCAGCACTGAGTGCAATGTTTGACATATTAATGGATACTCAACAATGCTTGTTAAATAAGTGAATTAGTGAATGAAAAATTAAATGTCTGCGGGTGCTTGATGCTGTACTCCTTTCTTCTAAGAGAAATAAAAGGCGTATATTCCCTGCCCTCCAGTGACTGACAACCCAATTGAGGAGACAGAGGGTTTTGTATTTATTTTTTTGTTTTTTTCCTTCTAAAAAAAAAAACTACTAAATAATTATATACATTTAAATTAAATGCATTAAGATTAAGATTGTATGTTAAGAGCATAAAAGGAATAGAGATTGGAAAAGGAGTAAAACTCTCACTATTTGCAGATGACATGACACTATACATAGGAAGCCCTAGAGACGCCACCAGAAAATTACTAGAGCTGGTCAATGAATAAAGTCAGAGGATATAAAATTAATACACAAAAATCCCTTGCATTTCTATACACTAACAATGAAAAATCAGAAAGAGAAATTAAGGAAACAATCCCACTCACCATTGCAACAAAAAGAATAAAATACTTAGGAATAAATCCACCTAAAGAGACAAAAGACCTGTATGCATAAAACCATAAGTCACTGAGGAAAGAAATCAGAGACGACACAGATGGAGAGATATACCATGTTCTTGGATTGGAAGAATCAATATTGTGAAAATGACTATACTACCTGAAGCAATCTACAGATTCAGTGCAATTCCTATCAAACAACCAATTGTATTTTTCACAGAATTGGAACAAATAATTTCACAATTTGTATGCAAATACAAAAGACCCTTAATAGCCAAAGCAATCTTGAGAAAGAAGAAATGAGCTGTAAAAATCAACCTTCCTGACTTCAGACGGTACTATAAAGCTATAATCATAGACGGGTGGGCTTCCCAGATGGCACTAGTGGTAAAGAACACCCCTGCCAATGCAGGAGACATAAGAGATGTGGGTTTGATCCCTGGGTCAGAAAGATCCCCTCGAGGAGGGCATGGCAACACACTCCAATATTCTTCCCTGGAGAATCCCAGGGACAGAGGAGCCTGGGGAGCTGCAGTCCAAAGAGTCACACAGAGTTGGACACGACTGAAGCGATTTAGCACACATCAAGACAGTAAGGTACTGGCACAAAAACAGAAATAAAGATCAATGGAACAAGATAGAAAGCCCAGAGATAAATCCACACACATATGGGCACCTTATCTTTGACAAAGGAAACAACAGTATACAATGGAGAAAAGATGGTCTCTTCAATAAGGGGTGCTGGGAAAACTGGACAGCTACGTGTAAAAGAATGAAATTAAAAAAAAAAAAAAAGAATGAAATTAGAACACTTCCTAACACCATGCACAAAAATAAACTCAAAATGGATTGAAGATCCAAGTGTAAGACCAGAAACTATAAAACTCTTAGAGGGAAACATAGGCAGAATTCTCTTTGATAGAAATCACACCTAGATCCTCTATGACTCACCTCCCAGAATAATGGAAATAAAAAAAAATAAATAAACAAATGGAACCTAATTAAACTAAAAAGGTTTTGCACAATAGAGGAAATTATCAACAGAGTGAAACAAAAATCCTCAGAATAGGAGAAAATAATAGCAAATGAAATAACTTACAAAAGATTAATCTCCAAAATATACAAGCAGCTCATGCAGCTCAATACCAGAAAAGCAAGCAACCCAACCAAAAAGTGGGCAGAAGACCTAGATATACATTTCTCCAAAGAAGACATATAGATGGCTAATAAACACATGAAAAGATACTCAACATCACTGATTACTAGAGAAATGCAAATCAAAACTACAATGAGGTATTACCTCACACCAGTCAGAATGGTCATCATCAAAAAATCTACAAACAATAAATGCTGGAGGGGGTGTGAAGAAAAGGGAACCCTCTTACACCATTGGTGGGAATGCAAACTGATGCAGCCACTGTGGAGAACAGTATGGAGATACCTTAAAAAACTAGGAAAAAAACTACCACATGATCCCCAAATCCCACTATTGGGCATATATAACCTGAGGAAACTGTAAATGACAAGGATACGTGCACCCCAATGTTCATCTCAGCACTGTTTACAATAGCTAGGACATGGAAGCAACCTATATGCCCATCAACAGATGAATGGATAAAGAAGATGTGGTACATATATACAATGGAATATTCAGTTCAGTTCAGTCGCTCAGCTGTGTCCGACTCTTCCACCCCATGAATTGCAGCACGCCAGGCTCCCCTGTCCGTCATGAACTCCCAGAGTCTACTCAAACTCATGTCCATCGAGTCAGTGATGCCATCCAGCCATCTCAACCTCTGTCATCCCCTTCTCCTCCTGCCCCAAATCCCTCCCAGCATCAGGGTCTTTTCCAATGAGTCAACTCTTCGCATGAGATGGCCAAAGTATTGGAGTTTCAGGTTCAGCATCAGTCCTTCCAGTGAACACCCAGGACTGATTTCCTTTAGGATGGACTGGTTGGATCTCCTTGCAGTCCAAGGGACTCTCAAGAGTCTTCTCCAACACCACAGTTCAAAAGCATCAATTCTTCAGTGCTCAGCTTTCTTTAAGTCCAACTCTCACATCCATACATGACCACTGGAGAAACCATAGCATTGACTAGACAGACCTTTGTTGGCAAAGTAATGTCTCTGCTTTTTAGTATGCTAACAATGGAATATTACTCAACCATAAAAAGGAACTCATTTGAGTGAGCTCTAATGAGGTGGATGAACCTAGGGCCTATTATACAGAGTGAAGTAAGTCAGAAAGAGAAAAACAAATATCATATATTAATGCGTATATATGGAATCTAGAAAGATAGTACTGATGATCCTATATGCAGGGCAGCAAAGGAAACGCACATATAAAGGACAGATTTTTGGACACTGTAGGGGTAGAAGAGGATGGGATGACATGAGACAGTAGCATGGAAACATATACATTACCATATGCAAAATAGATAACCAGAATAGAATTTGCTGTATGATGCAGGGAACCCAAATCTGGTGCTCTGTGAAAACCTAGAGGGGTGGGAAGGGGAGGGAGGTAGGAGGAAGGTCCAAGAAGGAGGGGGCATATGTGTACCTATGACTGATTCATGTTGATGTACGGCAGAAGCCAACACAATATTGTAAATATCATCCTCCAATATAAAATAAAAATTTTTTAAAAATGTAAAAGCAAGGAAAATTGAGAGAAAAGGACATAATAGAGCCATACTCATAGTAAAAGAGAGAATACCCTATTCTCCCAGTGAACGTCTCTAGATGGCTCAAAAATAACCTCTAAACTTGTATCAAATATTAAATATATGAAGGGACTTCCCTGATGGTTCAGTGGTGAAGAATTTGCCTTGTTTTCAGGGGACATGGGTTCGATCCCTCATTGGGGCACTAAGATCCCACATGCTGTGGAGCAACTAAGTCCATGTCACACAATTACCAGGCTCACGTGCTCTGGAGCCCTTACGCCACAACTGAGACCTGCTGCTGCTGCTGCTAAGTCGCGTCAGTTGTGTCCAGCTCTGTGCGACCCCATAGACGGAAGCCCACCAGACTCCTTTGATCCTGGGGTTCTCCAGGCAAGAACACTGGAGTGGGTTGCCATTTCCTTCTCCAATGCATGAAAGTGAAAAGTGGAAGTGAAGTCGTTCAGTCGTGTCGGATTCTTCGCGACCCTATGGACCACAGCCTACCAGGCTCCTCCATCCATGGAATTTTCCAGGCGAGAGTACTGGAGTGGGGTGCCATTGCCTTCTCCTCAGCTAAGACCTAATGCAGCTCAAATAAACAAATAAATAAAAATAAATATGTGAAGACCACTATGCCAGTCGCAGGAGCCACAAAGAGGGAAAATTACTATTTTAAGAGCTTATTACCTAGTTGGCACCACTTCAGATTCTGTTTAGAGGTAGATGGGGCATAGGAAATAAACAAAGAGGTAGCAAGCGTACAAACGAGCACCATGAGTGCAATGACAGGACAGGATTGCTACATGGATGTAAATGAAGCAAATCAGTTTTCACTTATTAAAACAAGGATTAAAACAGAGATAATGCATAGCTTTGGTGGGGGTGGGGGGAATGAGTGCCATTATGTGATACTAGTGGAAGGGTAAATTGGTACATACTTTCTTGAGGGCAATTTGGCAGCATAGACCAAGCAAGACTTTCAGAAATGTTCCTACTCTTTTGTCCCAGTAGCTCTATTTCTAGTAATTTATATTAAGGAAATAATCAGAGGCATGGACACTCATGTACAAGGATATTAATAGCAGTGTTATTTTGAATGGAAAAAATTAAAACAGCCTTCATGCTGAACAATAGGGCATCGGTTAAACAATTGGTGATTCATCTGTGTGATAGACCTCATGCAACCATTAAAATCCTATTTTTCTGAGGATTTTAGCAGTATGAGAAAATTTCCATGTCATAACATTAAGTAAAAAAGTCCAGAAAATTGTACACCCAGCACCCACATTTTGTGACCGAGAAAACGCCAGAAGAAAACACACTCAAGATGTCAGTAATGGTGGAATTACGGATACTCTTTTTTTCTTATCACTTTTTTTCCTAAATTTTCTACAAGTGTGTATTCTCTTATAATTAGAAAGTGGCTTTAATTTTTTAATAAAAAGTGATTTGACAAGGTCGTTTCTGCTCAAAGCAGGGTGAGCAAGAGACAGTAAACTCCATTCACGAAGCGTGGCTGGGAATCTCACCTGCTCCTTGGCTTTCTAGCTGTATATCTACAGTCTTGTCTACAATCATCTTTGCAGCGTGTGAGAAGGGAGAGCATGAGGAGAAAAGTGAAGGGAGAACCTGAGAGGCTGTATTTCTTTCTTGTGGATTCAAGTGTCTGATGGAGGGTTTGTGGGTGGAGCAACTTGGAGGCCATGGCAGTCAGCATCCTGAATGGCTCCCACACTCACACCAGCAAGTTGTCACATCACCTCTGTTCCTCAGAGCAGGGGGCCCACAACCTGATCCGGGTTCGAGGCCTGTTAGGAACCGGGCCACATGGCAGGGGGTGAGCGGCAGGCAAGTGACTGAAGCTTCATCTGTCTTTACAGCTGCTTCCTGGCACTTGCGTTTCCACCTGAGCTCCATCCACCTCCTGTCAGATCAGAGGCAACATTATGTTCTCATAGGAGTGTGAACCTTAGTGCTCTTGAATCATCCCCAAAATACCCCCTCCTCCCTGGTCATGGACAAACTGTCTTCCATGAAACCGGTCTCCGGTCCCTGGTGCCAAAAAGGTTGGGGACCACTGCCTTAGACTCCTCAACGACTACTCAGCAACATCCCACCTGCCCCAGGCACAACAGGTCAACCCTGTCTCAGTTCTTCTGACCTGATGGAGGTGTGGGACTGAATGAGCAGAGGAGAAGGGGCAGGCTCAGATGTCTGCCAAGATATCACTCGATAGCCTGGAAGTCAACCCGGTAATAACAGATGCTTCAAGCAGTCAAGGAACGTTCGACATGCAAAAACGAGCTTCCACTTGTATCACTTTTGCCTCCAGTTCACTAAGGGCTTTCCACTCTGTTTTATTTGATCCTAACCACAGCCCTTTAAGAAGGCGCTAGTCTCCCCATTTTAATGAGATCACTGAGGCTCGACAAGATTAAAGGATTTGCCCAAGGTCTGTCTCAATTAACAAAAGCTGGAATTGGAACCCAGAACTTATTATTTCTCTTTTGGCTTGACACATTTAATACTTGGCAGACACAATCTCATACAAGAACATGCAAATAGGGTGCTTCTCCGGTGGCTCAGTTGTAAAGAATCTGCCCACCAATGCCGGAGACACGAGTTCGATCCCTGGTCAGGGACGATCCCACATGCCTCGCAGCAACTAAGGCCACGCGCCTGTCCTCTAGAGCCCAGGAGCTGCAACTACTGAGCCCACATGCCGCGACTACTGAAGCCCACGTGCACCCAGAGCCTGCACCCCGCAGCAAAAGAAGCCACCCCAGAAAGAAGTCCGCCCTCTACAACAAAGACTAGCCCCAGCTCACCGTAACTAGAGAAAAGCCTAAGCGGCAACAAAGACCTAGCGCAGCCAAAAATAAATTTTAAAAAATTATTTTTAAAAAAAACTCACACAAATAGGACTGAAATGTAAAAGAAAAATGAAAGTCTATCTACTGGCAGTTTGTCCACATGATCTTAACTAACATTTCCCCTTTTGAAATTAATTTTCATTTCTCTGCCCCCCTATCGTCGCAGCCAGGGAGATGCGTCACAGGCTGGGCCAGTGTACCACCTCGGGCTTTAATGCTGTGTTTGCCTTGTGTTGTCCAGGCGGGGCCAGAGAGTCTGGGCTTAGTGGGGGTTCCCAGGGTGACCCTGTTTGCCAAAGGCGGTGCTGAGGCAGAGTTTGCCCGGCTCGTGTGTCCCGGGCCTGTCACAGGTTCTGCGTGGAGGAGTCTCTGGAGTGACTGCCATCTCGGTAAGGCGCCCTGGGTTCAGGCTGGCTCCCCTCCTCACGGCACTGGATTAGAGGAACGCGCAGTGAGGGCCCCGAGTTGGGCACACCTGTTCATCCAATTCCTTAATGCGCCTCGATCTCAGGTCCTGCTCTCCCACTGTGCTTCTGACATGCACAAGCAGCGAAATGACTGGAGCTACTTTTGGCCTAGGGCTGTATATTATCACATTTATCACATTTGCGGTCCAGCCCTGTGGAATGATTGTCCTGTTTTATAATCAAGGACTCTGTGGAAACAGAGAGATCAGCAACATAGTCAAGGAGACACAACTGATAAGTGGCCCAGGCAGCACTTGAACCCAGATCTTTCTGGCAACCCAAGGGCTTTCCTACATACGACCCAGCCTCCTTGGGCAGTAGGAGCTCGGTAAATGTCCCCCATCCCCAGCTCACCCTGATCCATCAAGGAGATTCTATCTACCTGGATGTTTAAAAACTGTACTGAGACAGGCTGGAACCTGGGACCCTTTATTGCGGGGCTTGCGTTAGTTGCTCAGTCGTGTCCAACTCTTTGCGACCCATGGACTGTAGCCCACCAGGCTCTTCTGTCCATGGAATTCTCTAGGCAAGAAAACTGGAGTGGGTTGCCATGCCCTTCTCCAACAGTTCTTTCCGACCAGCCCTGGGTCTCCCACATTGCGAGCAGATTCTTTACCATCGGAGCCACCATGGAGCTTGCACCTGGACAAACATCTCCTCAAGCAACAGAATACAGGGAAAACTTTAAGGCAGAAGTTCCCAGCCTTTTTGACACAGGGGCTGGTTTCGTGGAAGACAATTTTTCCGTGAAATAGGGTGGGGCGGTGGGGGAGGCGGGATGGTTTTATGGTTTGGGGATGATTCAAATGCCTCACATTTATTGTGCACTTTATTTCTATAATTATTACATCAGCTCCACCTCAGATCATCAGCCATTAGATCCCAAAGGCTGGGGACTCCTCCAATAAGGGACAAGTCCCAATTAAAGCCTTGCCTGGAATCCTCACCTGACCGCATCAGTTTCCAAGGACCAGAGCTGGAAACAGTACCGCCGCTGCAGGTGCGGTGGGTGTACACTGAGATGCATTGGCAGATCGTGCAGGAGCCAGGAGACAGCTCCTTCTCCGGAGAGGCAGATCAAAGAACCCCTCTTCTAGGACTTCCCTGGTGGTCTTGTGGTTAAGAACCCGCCTGCCAGTGCAGGGGGCGCAGGTCCGATTCCTGGTCTGGGAAGATCCCACATGCTGCGACTGCTGAAGGCCGCGCCTAGAGTCCACGCTCCCCAACGAGAGAAGCCACTGGAGCAAGAGGCCTGCACATGCAACTAGAGAGTAGCCCCCACTCGCCACAATAGAGAAAGCCCATGGGCAGCAATGAAGACTCGGTGCAGCAAAAATAATAATAGCAACAAATTAAAAAAGAAATCCCATTCTAGAACAGCTTCCTGGCCCTGCATGAATCTGCTTAGCTTTAGACCATCACACCTGTCCCCTCCCCTAGCTTAACT
Source organism: Muntiacus reevesi (assembly GCF_963930625.1). Classification (NCBI taxonomy): domain Eukaryota; kingdom Metazoa; phylum Chordata; class Mammalia; order Artiodactyla; family Cervidae; genus Muntiacus; species Muntiacus reevesi. Next base: position 116,303,277 of record NC_089253.1, on the reverse strand, counting down.
GCCTAGTGACTTGCCCCTGAGACATCCCAGAAGCATCTCAGACCATCCACATGGCAACCACCTGTGTGTCTGCATGAGGGACCTAACTCAGGATTTTGATCCATGGAAGTCAGGGTCCTGGGCCATCTCAATCACCGTGGCAAACCCTTAGTCAGCTCTGAATCCCCTGTAGCCTCCCTTCTGTCACCAGCAGCCACTTTTTCCGAGGGAGTACCTGAGTCGTCTCCTCCTTTAGGAGGTTCACGCCTTGGCTGAAACAATAGCAGAATCTCTCTCCCCAGGAGGAAAGATGAGATTTTCGTCCTTGAGTTTAAAAAAAAAAAGAGTTCATTTTATGGAGTTTTCCCCTTCCAATCTGTTCTATAACCAGCTCCCTGATATTTCAGCTAGAATCACCTACCTTTTCTTACACCCTCTGTCTGTGGTATCCCATCTTCAGCCCTGCTGTCAGTGGCCTACAAAGATCATGCTCAAGGTAGGCTGTCTTGACTGCATCACTGACATTTCCTGGTGCTGAGCATTTGTGTATTTTTAAAGTAAGTTTATCCAGTCTCCTGCCATAAACTCGAACCACAGAACGTTAGGAATGGGAGGAACTCTAGTTCACCGATCACCTCCACAGCCTGCTCCTTAAATCTGCTGGTCTTTGGCATTTGACCCAGAACTCTCCCTGCCTTTTTGCAGCAGCTCCTAGAGGATACACTTCTCCTTGTTTCTCTGCCTGGTTTCCTCCAGAGTCTGAGATCAGTGTTGCTGTCTGACAAACATTTTTGGTTCTAACCACCCTCATGGGGCCTCTTGGGCTCGCCAACAGACCTGCAGGCACCAGCATGGCTGTTTAGCCTGCTTCTGGTGCCAAGGCATGGCAGGCACACTGCTCTAGGAGGTGTGCCAACCACAGTCCTCCTCCCTCCCTGCCCCTCTGCCACCATCGTAGCCTCCCTGGACTAAGCGCCCTGTTGCTTTGAGCTGGGGAAGCAACCTCCAGTCTAGAGGCTCTTCTATTTTCTCGAGGAGTCTTGGCCCCACACATCCAGCCTGGGAACCTCAGCAGGGCATCTGTGCCTACTGATGGCTAGCGCTGGCAATGGTAGTAACGCCCTGGTGAGGATTACGGAGCCTCCCAGGCCTGCAGGGTGACTCCACCTGAGAAAGTCATCCAATCCAAAGCCGGGTCTGTCCCCACCACGCAGCATGCTCTGCTATGAGTCAGGGCTTGCAAAGGTTGGAATTACTACCACCATGTTCCTCGGACTGACAAATTCTCCCAGACATGATCACTGTAGACTTCCTTCCACAGTATACCTACTACCTATACCTGTTCTGCAAGTCAGCTTAAACCCTGCCTGGGGTTTGGGGCTTCGGGTGAGTTTCTTTTTGTGTCAGTTCTCAATTATTCTTGCTAAGGAAAGCAGCAATGGTCTGGATAATCCAAAGGGGCATGTCATCTAAAAATAAGTTAGATAATTTAAATGTGTCTCTGGAATGTGTTAAGTGATGTATTTGTTCTAGGCAGAGCATTTACATTCCTAATGATACTTCATTTAGGGTAAGGAGAGAAAGAAGTCGCATTCTATCAGCCCAGATTAGTTACACAGGCAGCTCTGCAGGTGGGGGAGTAACGGGGTGGGACAGGTTATAAAACAATGTGCTCAGCTTTCAGTGGCTGGTGTTCCCTGCTCTCACTTCCTGCACGCCCCAGATGCAGTGGATACACGTGCAGGGGTAGGTTCATTCATCTTGTCATCTTTCCATTGATGTGAAGACGCCTGCCATCTTGGGTGCAACAGAGGAGCAAATTAGGCAGAGAAAGGAGTGTTTCATGAGTTCAGGAAGTTGGGAGCTGTACCCCAAAATTAAAAAGGTTGTATCATCATGGTCTTTTCCCATCAAGCATGAGAAGTTCCTTTAGATAGAGTATAGGCTTTGAGGAGTCCATGGGTGGCCTATTGCCCTTTTTAGGATCTTAGAACACTTAGCCATGAGCAGCAGGATGTAAGAAGACTCCAGTGAGCAGAGAAAGGGACAAGGCAGGCAAAGAGAGTGTGAGAACTAACAGGATGCAGAAGCAGTAGAAAAGGATTTCTTCATGTTGGCTATGGGAGTGTGGGCAAGTTATTTCATTGCTGTGACCCTCAATGTACTCATCTCAGTGTACTCGTCATGAAAATGTGAAAACCACAGCGATTAAGAGTAGCTGTCTTATAGATGAGTGGCAGCTAAATGTGATACTTCTGAAATATTTTGTAAGTTATAGAGTCCTGTGTAAGTCTCAGTTATTACCATCATCCTGAAAACTGGTTCAGTGAGACCCATCCACATTCCTGGAAAAGCAGCCCCAGGACCATGCCACCTTAGAGCTGGAAGGGTCTGTGTATTCATCCATGAGGGGTATGTTCCGGTGTGTATCTAATCATCGCTATTCTCGTTCTGATGGGTAGAGATAGCACAAGAATCCAGAGCAAGTCCAGCTGCCTTCCTGCACGTAGTCTTTTCTCATTTCTCTGATGTTTGGTCAGATTTGTTAATGATTCTAGATCGCAGCCTCTTCAGTTATCAACCTCTTCAGAAATGGTTGGCAGGAGAATTACCATCTACTTTGGAAGCCAGGTTGGCATCTGCCCAGATTCTCAATAAGAGGTGCTTCCAAACCCTCGGCTGGGGCTCCCTTATCTAAGATCCTCTCTTCAAAGGATGGGGAGGTGGGGGCCCAGGGAAGAGTAGCAGGGTGAGTGTGTGTGTGAGAGAGTCATTGGGTCTCCCAGGTGGCGCGGTGGTAGAGAATCTGCCTGCCCATTCAGGAGACACAGGTTCAGTCTCTGTCTGGGTTAGGAAAATCCCCTGGAGAAGGAAGGGCTACCCACTCCAGTATTCTTGCCTGGAAAATCCCATGGTCAGAGGAGCCTGGCAGGCTCAAGCTCATGGGGTTGCAAAGAGTCAGACATGACTGAGCGCACACGCCCACCTCAGAGTCACTGCTGATCTTCAGCTTTCCTGTGTGACTGCCTTCTTCTCCCACAGCACAGAGGAGAACAAGAATCATGATTAAAGTGTCAGGATCCCCTAAGTTTTCCTCCCCTGGTCTGAACCCTCTTTCTCATTTCTCAATGTGTCTCCTTCTTTGTTTTGACCATTGCTCCCATCCCTGACTTCAGTGTTTCTGTTCTCTTGTCCTCTTATCTTAAAGTCACAGGGCCCCGGGGATCAAATGGCAGACTCCTGGGGGAAAATGGGAGGGTGCTCCGGGACCAGTGGGGTAACCCGCAGGCTCTTGGTGTGGCTGAAAGAAGGAATAAGCTCACTCTGATGTTCTCAAATGACCTCCTGCTGCTGAAGATCGAGTCTGGCTCTTCCTAAGTCTTCACAGGCTTGTGCTCCTAACTCCTCCAAATCCAAAGGAATCTTAATCCTCATTGCACATGGAGCCGTCAGCTACCGTGAACCCTTCACCTCCAGACCTTTAGTTATCCTTCGGCTACCTATCTGCGACCTCCCAGTAATTCCTGCCCTGCATGGGAACTGTGTACATTTCAAATTGCCTTCAGTGGACAGAGTGTTTCTAAAAATAGAATTTCTTCTTTTTTTTATAATTTTATTTATTTATGTATTTGTTTATTTTTGGCTGTGCTGGGTCTTCATTGCTGTGTGGGTTTTTCTTCAGCTGTGGTGAGCAGGGGCTACTCTGTAGCTGTGATGTTTGAGCTTCTCACTGAGGTGACCTCCCTTGCTGTGGAGGACAGGATCAATATATGTGGTGCACGGGCTTAGTTGCTCCAGGGCATGTGGGATTTCCCTGGATCAGGGATCGAACCCAGGTCTCCCGCATTGTAGGCAGATGCTTTACCCTCTGAGCCACCAGGGATAAATCAGGAATCTTCAAAAACCTCATATCCTGTCTTAGATTGAGTTCTCTAGAAGAGAGCCTGATGTGGGGATTCCGGTGTAGGTGTCTCATGGGGGAACGTTCTGGAAGAAATCTGAGGGAGGGTGGGGAGTAGGGTAAGCAACAGGAAAAACTAAGCAAGAATGTAACTTCAGGAGAATCATGGCTTCCACCTGGTCCTTTCAGGAGCTCTGGAGTGTAAATGGCACCACAGAGTTTGTCCTGCATTGAGGCAAGGAGGTGGGAGCCTTTGTATCTGCACACCAGTCAGCCACTGGCTGTTGGCTTGGAGGGGTGTCATTCCCAGGCATGTGGGGAGGTGGCTCTAGCCGTGCAAAGTGTGAAGGGTCAGCAGCCCCACAGCAGCTGAGGACAGACACCCCTGAGTGTAACAGGGACCCCAAGGGCACCATCAGCTCCTGCTGCTACCTCCTGACTCTTTAATTCCAGTCTTGGAATTCTGCCAAATTGAAATAAATCTAAGTATGGGGATTGTGGAGAACAAAAGTTTTAATTGCAGTGTTATTTATGATACGATGTTGTAAAATGCAAAAATCTTAAATTTCACAGGACAGGAATAAGGAAGTCAATATGTAACGATAAAATTAAATAAATTCTGCCTCTGTACGATATTCTTTGCCCCACAGAGCCTGGCCCCTGCCTACCTCCCTGAGTTCATCTTGTACCACTCTCCCACCTGGTTCACTGTACTCTCATCAAGCCAGTCTCCTCTCTGTTCCACCAATGCACCAGGCTCGCTACTTTCCTGGGGCTCAGGCACGTCTCTGCCTCTGCCTGGAAGACTGCACCCAACTGCCCCTCAGATCACTCACTTAGTTCCCACATCATACCTTCCAAGAGGGCTTCCCTAAATACAAATCTTCCGTAGCTGCCCTTGTCACTCTTTAACATACCACCCTGTTTTCTAGCTCTTATCATGGGTTTATCATAGGTCTTCCTTCCTCTAGCGTAAAAGCTTTGGGAGACTGGCGATCTTATCTCAACACACTGATTTATCTAGAGCCTGGAGCATAGGAATTACTCAACCAATGTGTTTGGTAAGTGAATGAATGTATACATAGTTTAAAATGATGTTTACCAAAATTATGGAACAAAATGGAAAAAATGACCAATATCTACTAAGTAAAAACACCATGACTTAAAATGTCACATGTTATTTCATTAAATCTGCATTGAGAGAGGTTCAACGTCTGCCCATGATGAAGTAATACAGGCTCCAGAGTTTACTCTCTTAACCTTAAGTAACTAAAAATCTGGGCAAACCATGACACAGTGGTTTCAGACTTTGGACAATAGTCAGCACAGGACTGTGGTCCCTTAAGAATGGGGAAAAAACAAGGTCAGTCCTATGATTGCTTCAGCTTACTTGTTCAGTCACTCAGTCATGTCCAACTCTTTGGATCCCCATGGACTGCAGCACACCAGCCTCCCTGTGCTGCACCATCTCCTGGAGCTTGCTCAAACTCATGCCCATCAAGTTGGTGATGCCATCCAACTGTCTCATCCTCTGTCATCCCCTTTTCCTCCTGCCTTCAGTCTTTCCTGGCAATAGGGTCTTTTCCAGTGAGTCAGCTCTTTTCATCAGGTGGCCAAAGTATTGGAGTTTCAGCTTCAGCATCAGTCCTTCCAGTGAATATTCAGGATTGATTTCCTTTAAGATTGACTGATTTGATCTTGCAGTCCAAGCGACTCTCAAGAGTCTTCTCCAACACCACAGTTCAAAAGCATCAATTCTTCAGCACTCAGCTTTCTTTATGGTCAACTCTCACATCCATACATGACTACTAGAAAAACCATAGCTTTGACTATATGAACCTTTGTTGGCAAAGTAATGTCTCTGCTTTTTAATACACTGTCTAGGTTTGTCATAGTTTTTCTTCCAAGGAGAAAGTGTCTTTTCATTCATGGCTGCAGTTACCATCTGCAATGATTTTGGAACCCAAGAAAATGAAGTCTGTCACTGTTTCCATTTTTTCCCCATCTATTTGCCATGATGTGATGGGACTGGATGCCATTATCTTAGTTTTTTGAATGTTGAGTTTTAAGCCAGCTTTTTCACTCTCCTCTTTCACCTTTAGGTTACTAGTTGGAGGCAGTTTCTAGGCATCAGTCTAGGGAGGGGGAAAGCAAACAAAGCCTGGTAGTCACACTGAATTGAGAGGTTGGAAGTTGAATCACTTGTGTAGGAGAAGACCAGTGTAACAGGGTAGAACAAGAGGATCCCAAGATCACACCTGTGAGAAAGTCTCTCTCTCACTAAGATTTCCTCATGTATCCATTTCGGTCCTGTCAGGCACTAGAGAGGTCGGGTCTCCTGAGACCACCATGAAAATGTACATTGACTGGAGTGAGGGGCCCATGTCCATCTGCATGACGGCGTGGATTGGGCTTCCCCAGGGACTCTGGTAAAAAAGAAACCCACCTGGAATGAGGAGATGTGGGTTCGATCCCTGGGTTGGGATGATCCCCTGGAGAAGGGCATGGCAACCCACTCTAGTATTCTCACTTGGAGAGCCCCCATGGACAGAGGAGCCTGGCGGGCTGCAGTCCATGGTGTCACACAGAGTTAGACACAACTGAAGCAACTTAGCACGCAGGTGTGCATGGATTAGTCAATTAGATTAGCTGGACAATACCTTGGAACTACTAACCTGGGGAGAAAGAACAGCAAGAAAGAACAGAAAGAGCAGTAAGTTTCTGCACTGAGGTAAAACCAACAATGGTGGGCAAGAAGCTGGTAGCAGGAAAAGGGAATGACACCCTGAAGACTGACACTCCTATTTCAATTTGCCCTTCAGGCTAGTCCTGTTGCGTCTTAGATGGTAGTAGGATGGTGGTTCTTAAACTTTTTGAGCTGGAGGCACATCTTTGACTGCTAGAATTTAGGGTAGAATATTTGAAAAAAAATTATACTTCAAAACGACACCATAGTCAGCAGTGATTTCACCTGCAGTTATTGCTAGAATCTAACAAGCCCTTGAAGAGAGTAAACTGGATTTGGGTCCATTTATATCAACATGCTTTCCTGGTGATTCAAACAGTAAAGAACCCACCTGCAGTGCCAGAGATGGCAGGTTCAATCCCTGGGTCGGGAAGATCCCCTGGAGGAGGGTATGGCTACCCACTCCAGGATTCTGGCCTGAAGAATCCCATGGACAGAGGGACCTGGCGGGCTACAGTCCCTGTGGTCACAAAGAGTCAGACACAACTGAGAGACTGCACGTACACACACATCAACATGCCACTGTTTGGAAAGAGCTTGTTTATTGCCCCCTAAAGTCATCTCTTACTTAATCCTAAGACAACATCCTCATGTGTTCCAGTCAACACAGAACTGTTTTTTGCTCTGTTTTTTGTTTTCTGGGGGTTTAGTGAGGTGGTTAGAGTGGGCAAGGTAAGCATTCTGACTCCACTTTACACGATTCCTCTTTCTGGAGGAAAGTTTGCATCCTCCTGTATGCCCATGGCATGATCTGTTTGACTCAGCATTCTGACATGTCCAAATCCTCAGTCTTAGCAAAAACTTCACTTTATGTATTAACCAATAGTTGGCAGTGTCCCTTGAAAGGAGCCACAGCATGTGTGCATGATAAATCACTTCAGTCGTGTCTGACTCTTTGCGACCCCATGGACTGTAGCCCACCAGGCTCCTCTGTCCATGGGATTCTCCAGGCCAAGAATACTGGAGTGGGTTGCCATGCCCTCCTCCAGAGGATCTTCCCCAGCCTGGGATTGAACCCGTGTCTTCTACGTCTCCTGCATTGGCAGACAGGTTCTTTACCCTTGGCTCGCCCCTTGGAAGGAGCCACAGAAGCAGAGAGTAAAGAGGAAACAGGTTTTCAGCCCCAGGAAGCCGAACTGTATTCAGTCAAGGCTAAATTAACCCCTGCCACATCCTACACCCTGAGTCTGAGTGGGCTTCTGTCACCAGCAGAAGCTCGTCAGCCTTGAGCCACATCACTGGCTGCGGGCAGGGCCAATTAAAGGTGAGGAAACCATCGTGTACGTCAGAGGTATGTTTTCTCCTTTTTTTTCCCCCTTTGAGAAGATGTTCTTGAGAACTCTTTGCCAGGAAGCTGGTCACTTCCTGCCCCAGTGAGGAGGTTTCCGAAAGGCAGAAATAGCTTCTCTGGCCACATGGAATTGGCTGAAGACGCCTCCCCAGGCCCCAGAAGGCGGCTCTCTGGAGGGAGCGTCCCAGTATCAGGAAAGTGAGCGCGTCTGGGAGCCTGAGGACGGGGGCAGCAGCTGCAGAACAAGCGGGGTGACTCAGACGAAGAGGCTTGAGGGCTGAGGGCAAAGGGCAGAGGGACCCAGAAAAGTAGCGAGTCTGCTGGACTTAACTGCCGGAAGAAAGGTGCCGAGAGTGTGGGAAGGCACATGAGAGGAAAGAGTGGAGTAAATGATGAGGGAAAGTAAGAAATGTTTGTAAAAATCTGCAGAAAGGACGGCAAAGCTCTAAGAGAAATGCCAGTCAGTGGGCAGGGAGGAACACGCAGGAAGGGGTCAAGAACACCAGAAGAGGAAGAAAAGGATAGCTGTCAGGGCTGAAAGCTGTGACCCTTACTGGGTCCTGCTAAACTAAAGAACTGCCCGAATGGGCACTGATACTGCATTCAAATTTGTATTACATCTACATTTCTGTGTAGTAAAAGTGTACTAAGTTCTATCGGTAATTTACCCATGCTGTACTTACGTGCTCAGATGCTTAGCCATCTCAACTCTTTGTGACCCCATGGACTACGTAACCCAGCGGGTTCTTCTGCCCATGGGATTCTCCGGGCAAGAATACTGGAGTGGGTTGCCATTTCCTCCTCCAGGGCATCTTCCTGACCCGGGGATCGAACTCGCATCTCTTGAGTCTCCTGCTTTGGCAGGTGGATTCTTTGCCACTGGTACCACCTGGGAGGCACCAATTTAACCATGGGTGTGATTAAATTAATATCAATTATATCATTTTTTGCCTAGGGTATTAGTCTGCCAAGGCAAGAAGGACCCCTACCTTGGACCTATACTTTAGGGCAGTAGTCCCCGACCTTTTGATACCGGGGACTGGTTTCATGGATGACAATTTTTTCCAGGACTAGGGGCAGAAGGGGATAGTTTTGTTATGATTCACGTGCATTACATTTATTGCACACTTTATTTATATTGTTGCTACATCAGCTCCACCTCAGATCTTCAGGCATTAGATCCCAGAGGTTGGGGAGCCCTGCTTTAGAGCTTTATTATTCAAAGTATGGTCCTTGTCCCACAGCATTGGCGTCACCTGGGAGCCTTTTAGACCTGCAACCTCAGCCGCCACCCCAGACCCGCTAAATAAGGTCTCAGGTGATTCACGTGCACATTAAATTCTGAGAAATGGGCTTCCTTCAGCTGTGTCTCTCCTCACCGGACGAGGAGTCCTCTGGGCCTGGGAGTTTTGGCCACCTGAGCCCACCGCCCCTTCTAGACTGTGCTTCAAGGAGCAGGGGTGCCTGAATCCTCCGCACAGAGAGCCCTTCCTGATCCTGCCCCAGAGCCTGTGTGACCTTTTCCCGGGACCCTGCTTCTGCCACCAACCTCATTGTCCGTGTGAGATCTTCAGGTGGCCTTGTGGCAGCTGCTTGCAAAAGTTGTGGGCAGAGCTTGGACCACAGGCTGAGGTAGCCATGGCCTTGCTCTGGAGGCCCCTCAGAGCCAGGAGCAGAAACCCAAGTGGGGACTGAGCGGGGAAGTGGGACCCACTCCATTCCAGCAGAGAACTCCAAGGAGACCAAGAATTCTGCACTTGAAACGGCCTCTCCAGGTCATGATCAAGGTACACTTGTCAAAGTAGAAGAATAAAACATTTTATTTAACAGTTTATTCCCTTGATTCATAACTTTAAATATTTAGATACAGGTACGTGGGAGTCCATGTGGGCTTTTGCCTGTGTCCTACAAATGTTCTCATTGTTTCCAAAATACACAGATCTGCGGAGGGCCAAACAACCATGCTCACATCCACTGGTTCCCAGGCAGGACTGTACCTGAACCAAACCTCTCTACCTTGGAAAAGGAAATGGTAACCCACTCCAGTATTCTTGTCTAGAAAATCCCAAGGACAGAGGATCCTGGCAGGCTACAGTCCATGGGGTCGAAAAGATATGGATATGACTGAGCGACTCAACCATGGCCCACCTACGCAACTGGTGATAAAAAGGAGGAAATATGCCTCAGAACTTGGAAAGGGGGGTTATAAAAGAAAAAAACAGATTGTAGAAGGTAGAGCAAAAACAGAGCAAGAACTTATCATTATACAACTTGAAAAGTGAAAGTGAAAGTCACTCAGTCGTGTCTGGCTCTTTTTGACCCCATGGACTATATATAGTCCATGGAATTCTCCAGGCCGAGTGGGCAGCCTTTCCTTTCTCCAGGAGATCTTCCCAACCTAGGGATTGAACCCAGGTCTCCCACATTGCAGGCAGATGCTTTACCAGCTGAGCCACAAGGGAAGCCCAGGATTACTGGAATGGGTAGCTTATCCCTTCTCCAGCAGATATTCCTGACCCAGGAATCAAGCCAGGGTCTGAGAAACTGTCATAGCCAAGAGGAACCTAAGTAGACTTGACAACTAAATGTAACATGGCATCCTGGATGAACACAAAAAAGACATCAGATGAAAACTAAGGAAATCTAAATCAAGTATAGACTTTAGTTAGAAATAATGTATTAATATTGTTTTATTAATTGTAATAAATGTGCTGTGTTATTTTTGCAATTTTTCTTTTTTCATTTTTAAAAAATTAATTTTGTATCAGAGTATAGTTGCTTTGCAATGTTGTGTTAGTTTCTACTATACAGCAAAGTGAACCAGCTGTACATTTTCCCCCTCTCTTTTGGATTTCCTTCCCATTTAAGTCACCACAGAGCATGGAGCAGAGTTCCCTGAGCTAAATGGTAGGTTCTTATTAGTTATCTGTTTTATACATAGTAGTGTATATATGTCAATTCCAATCTCCCGATTGACCCCACACCTCTTTTCCCCTCTTGGAATCCACACATTTATTCTCTGCATCTGTGTATATTTCTGTTTTGCAGATAAGACCATCTATACCATTTTTCTAGATTTCACATAAATGCATTAATTTACAATGTTTGTTTTTCTCTTTCTGATTTACTTCACTATGTATGACAGTCTCTAGGTCCATCCACATCTCTACATGTGACCCATTTTGTTCCTTTTTGTGGCTGAGTAATATTCCATTGTATATATGTTCTGCATCTCCTTTATCCATTCCTCTGTTGATGGACATTTAGGTTGCTTCCATGTCCTGCCTATTTTAGGTAGTGCTACATACAATTTTTCTGTAAATTTAAAAGTGTTCTAAAAGCTAAAACTTTTTTTTTTTTAATATGCTAAAAACATTTATCTTTTCTCCCCTACAGCCTGTTTTCCTTTAAAAATGGTGTTTCTGTACAAGCATGGTATGCAGGGCACACCAGCCTACTCTGGGAGCTTAAGGGAGGCAGCAAGACTAACCAATCAAGAGTCACCTCTCATCGGGCACCCTGTGATTCCAGCATTCATTCTTATGCTGATCCATGCTTACTGTGGCCTAAACATCTGCACACCACTCCTTACAATTCTGGGCTGGGCAGGAAGGTGAAATATAGGGATGGCCTTAGTCTGCTCAGGCCGCCATAACAAAAGAGCAAATAGACTGGGCAGCTCAAGCAACAGGAATTTATTTCTCACAGTTCTGGAGGCTGGCAGTCCAAGACCAAAGGATCAACAAGGGTAGGTTTCATTCTGATGTCCTTTTCCTGTTGTAGGCGACCTCCATCTTATTGCATGCTCACAGGACCTCTTCTTTGTGGAAAGAGAGACAGAGAGAAGGTTTCTTGTGTCTCTTCTTATAAAGGCAGCAATCCAGTCGGGGTGGGGGAGTCCCACCCTCACGACCTCATCTGAACCTGGTCACCTCCCGAAGGCCCCACCTCAAAACATCATCACACTGAGGTCAGACGTCAGCACACGCGTTCTAGGGGAACAAGGTCATTCAGTTCACAGAGCAGTTAAGGCTGCTGGACTCTGCTTTGGTTAGCATCCTGACCTTACCCCTTATTACCTCTGTGACCTTGAACAAATTACTCTGTGATTGTCTGTGCTTCTGTTTCCTCATCTGTAAAATGGGAGATATAGCCAGCCCCCAAATCCAGCATCTGAGGGGAATTGGTTCTAGGGTTGCCCATAGATATAAAAATCCAGGGTTGCTCAACTCCGTTATATATAAAACAGTGTGGTATTTGCACATAATACACACATCCTCCCATATACTTTAAATCAACTCTAAAATGACATACTATACCTAATACAATGTAAATGCTATAGAAATAATTGTAAATACAATGTAAATGCTATGGAAATAGTTGCTGACATGCAGCAAATTCAAGTTTTGGGGGAACTTTCTGAAATTTTTTTTCTTGAGTATTTTCTATCCAAGGTTGGTTGAATCCTCTGCAAGACTGGTTGAATTCTCCGATGTGAAACTTGCAGGATCAGAAGGCTGATGTAGTAACAATACTTACCTTGCAGGTTTCTCTGCGGATTAAACGTCAATGTGTATGAAGTTCTTAGAACAGTGTTGGCATGTAAGTATCAGTGAATGCTATCTGTTATCATCATTATGATGATGCAATTCATTAGCTCCTCCTGGTAATTTTCTCAATGTATTATACATAAAAGTTGTCCTGAAATCAGATATGTTTGAGAAACACAGCAACAAACAATGGGGAATCTTTTTTTTTAAGGGTTTTGAGCAGGGAGAATCAGCCCCCAGTGTTGTACTTTCTCTACAGATGTGCCCATCAAAGGCGCCGGCCAAAGTGACCGTTTCCTTCCTATGTTCCTTACCTCATTTGTCCGGCTGGAATTTTATGTTCTTGGCACATACTGACTTTTAACTTGGGGGGAACAGGATGAAGTTACACACACATTCAGTCAATAAGCCTGCAAATCTTGACTCCATCTCATAGTCTTTTTCAAAGGGAGTGAATTATATAAATAAAAACAGACATCTAATGAATATAGTACTTAGTTCTGCGTTCAGTTCCATGTGTATTCCAAGTACAATTTTAATTTCTTAACAAATGCCTACCTCTATTCCATGGTTGAGTTTTTAACAGTTATTTTCTTCCTTAGCTAGCTTGTGGTATATCACAGTTATTGATTGCACTTCCCTCCAATTAAGCTAAAATCTTCACCCATCTTCCACCATAACTTGTACTCTCACATGTTCCATTGTTCACCTTACTACTCTTTTTTAGTCCCTGGCACCATACACAGACTGTGTGGTTTGTTTGTTTGTTTGTTTTCAGTTTTTAATTGTGGTAAAAATACAACATCAAATACATCATCTTACCCATTTTAAATGTCCAGTTCAACATGGACTATATTTTTATTGTTAATGCTTGTTTTATGGACCTGCCTGCATTTAACTTGTGGACAGTGTAAACCCAATGAATGTGTGCTCAGGTGCTAAGTCATGTCTGACTCTTTGCAACTCCATGGACGGTAGCCCACCAGGCCTCTCTGTTCATGGGATTTTCCTGGTAAGAAAACTGGAGTGGGTTGCCATTTCCTCCACCAAAGGATTTTCCCCACCCAGGGATCGAACTGGTATCTTCTGGGTTTGGGTTATGTGTGGATTCTTTACCACTGAGCCAGCTGGGAAGCCCCCTAACCCAATGAATATGTGTTTGCTAAAAACAAAAAAACAAAAAGTCCTCAGATACATGGTAACAACCTCCAGAAAGAATCTGTGAAAGGTTTTTCTTTGCTTCCTGTTTTTCTTTTAATGGTCTAGGTCTGTTCCACGGGAAAAGACTTGGATTTCTAAGAAAATCTTAATAATATAGATAGTGGTAATTACTGTTATAAAACTCCCTGAACGGTTGATAATGCTTTCTGTTTCCCTGATACTTTATCTTTTGAACAAAGATAAAGCCTTCTAGTTCTCCCGGCCTTCTATTGAGGAAAGAAGTGGTTCCTGTTTGGTCCAGAAGGGAACCAGGAGGGAGTCAGCAGAAGGCAGGGTGTCCCAGGGCATGCTGGGAATGGGTAGCGGGAAGGTTCCAGGCTGATAGCTGCTTCCCTGGGCTCCTCTCTACAGCTCCTTGCTCAGCTCAGCTAGACATTGTCACTCACACCGCTCTGCTGGTGAAGGGTCTACATTCTGGGAGCATCAAAACCATAGTTAAGTGGCAAATGAACAGTGCAGATAGTAAAGTTAGATGTTCTGTGGTTGAAGCGTTAGAAAAGCTTCATGGGAAAAGCAGAATTCTTTTTTTTAATAGGTGGAATCTTTGATGCACCTTTAAATAATAGATTGTTGGAGAAACGGAGGGAAAATCAAGGACCTGCTGTGCAGGAAGTGTAAAAGCATAGGAGGAAATGAATAGAAAAATCAAGAAAAATTGTATCTCTTTAAAACATTTTACTATTAATTTTCACCTTCTCTCTACCTTGAGTTGGTTGGATTGGCTTTCACCAGTTGCAAAGGCTTTTTTTTTTGTTTGTTTTCACCTCTTCTTGAATACTTGATGCAACCTCTAGCATTTACCTTTTTATATTTCCATGGATGAAAAATAGATCTATCTTTTCAGTGTTTTGAACCTTGACTTCCTGAGGGTAGAGGTCATGGCTGTGATGGGCAGCAAAGTTCCTGGGAAAAATACAAGGAGCTATTCCTTGCCTGAATGTGGCATGGACCCAAGGTTAGACTTCTTTCCTGGCAAGAGATCCTGGGAGCAGTGTTGAGGGGCAGGGGTAATTATATCTTCAGACACTTCTGGTGTGCCTGTGACCGCTTAACCTTGGGAAGGGCCTCCCCCATCAAGGACCTTGAGTGTCTCCTGACCGAGATCACAGGTGGAATTTCTGTGTTCATCCAAGAGCAACATTGACCAGGTTAGGGGTCAGGTCTGGCTGACATCTGTACCCTGAAGGTGTTGATCAGTTTTGCAGTATCTCCTGACCCTCTGGGGTCTTGATTCGGTTACTCAACTTATCCTGATCATGTGGTTTAGACAAGAAGAAAGGGCTTCTGGGCAGAATGCCAATAGGAAGATTGTCACTCAGAAAACAACACACCCTTTTATTTATGGTCTTTTCCTTTTCCACCATCAAATTAGATTTTGCTTTCTCACACTACTTAGGTGAAAGAGACAAAGACCTGCGTTTAATATGCAAAAGCTGTACTTCACGTCCCACTTGCTATTATCCTTGCAAAAAGATTTCTTTCAGTGCTTTAAAATCCTCTAGCTATTTACTTTCATTGCGTGGGTTACATTTACCTATTTTTTGTTACAAGTTTTACATAGCATAATTGCAAGGAAAGGGAAGCCGTTCTATTCCACCTTTTTTTTTTCTAGCTAGTCATCCCATTGAATTTTTGTTAAAAAGAGAAAGAAGAAGAAAATTCTTCCTGGATTTCATGTAAAGGAAATGCAAATAAGTATAAGGTTTGATTTTAAAAATAATCTTTTATCTTACTTTTCAAAACAGAGAATAAAATCACTGATACAGTAAGTATAAAAGCACTATATCCTCTAAATTTCTTTTGGTTTCCTTATCTGTAAAATGAGTTTACCCTGAATAGATCATTTTTAAATTTCCTTCTAGTTTAATATTTATGACTTATTGGAAGGTATAGTACTATTGTTGTTGGAATACATGATTAAAAAAAAAAATAAGAAGAGACAAAATTTGGCCTAGAGTAGATTGGTGATCACCATTTAAAACCCCCAGTTCTGAAAATGGTCAGAATTGGAGTGAATAGAAGGAAGTAGACTGTCCTCCCAAGGAGTCATTGTATCTGGAGTTTAAAATTTGCAGCTAAGGATTTTGAGGCAAGTAACAAAATATATGAAGTGGTGGAGTGAGAGTCCAAGCGGAATGGTAGGAGCCCTAGGCGATTGGAGAGCTGCTGAAAGTGAAAACTGCTCAGTCGTATCAGACTCTGCAACCCCATGGACTAATACAGTCCATGGAATTCTCCAGGCCAGAATACTGGAGTGGGTAACCTTTCCCTTCTCCAGGGGATCTTCCCAACCCAGGGATCGAACCCAGGTCTCCCGCATTGCAGGTGGATTCTTTACCAGCTGAGCCACAAGGGAAACCCAGGAGAGCTGCTGACCCCTACTTAAAACGATGTAAACACACAGGTCTATGCCTGTATTTGGTCTACAGGCTTCTAGCTTCCCACTCTTAAATTCAAATCCAGCCAATCTCTTTATTTTTCAAGTAAAATCAGAGGTCCAGAGAGGGGCAGTAATCTACCTAAAGTCACACAGCTATTTAGTGATATAGCAAGGATGAGAAGCTAGGTTTCCCAAGTCAGTGTTCTTCCCTCTGATTCACCCCCAGCTTAGATCTATTCAGGTCTACTGATTGTCAACACAGAATGAGTTGTTATAGTCTTGCTGCCCTTGTCTGAAAATTGGTTATAACAATATCTACCTCTTAAAAATATTAAAAGGAGATCTATGTTTTAAATAGTGTTGGCCTGCTAAGTCACTATTAAATCATGAATATTCTAGAACAGTACCTTCCAACAGCCACAGAGGTAGTTTGAAATCTTCCAGTAGCCACATTAACAAAAATAAACACCTGTGTCAAAAATACTATCGTTTCAACTTTTAATAAGAATTATTAATGAGGCACATATTCTTCTTTTAATACAAATCTTTAAAATCCAGGGTGTATTTTATACTTGTTGCATATTCTTAATTTGGACAGTCACATTTCACATTTCAGCTCAGTGAACGCTGTGGCTACCATACTGGACAGTGAAATTCTGGAAGCTTCTTTGTAATCCATTCTCACTCTTCTGAAAGCCAACCAGAGCAAAAGTCCCCAAAGGTTTGTCTCTTTCAAGCCTCCGATTGCTAGTTAATTAAATCCCTAAGCAACGGCTGAGTCATTGTAACTGCGGAAGACAATTTAAGAAATCTGTCTTAAAGCCAAGAACACAGCTCCCCGCCTTGAAGGTGGAAGAGTCTGCATTGAATCAGATGCCCTTGTGTGGGCGTGGAGAAGAGATGTCATTGACAAGGACTGAGGAAAGCAGAGAAATGAATCCCTTTAGGGTCACTATTTCCCTCCAAGCCGCTATGAAGGAGAGTCTACAGCTTTCCTCAGTCCTCACAGCCAGTCCAGAGGTGAGAACTACATTACATCCCATTTTACGGGGGAGGAAACTGAGGCACAGAGAGGTCCTAGAGCTTGCCTGAAGTCTGGAGCTAGTAATCAGCACAGCCGGTGCCCAACACCTCGATCTGATGGACTCCAGCACCGAGTTCTTAATCTCTAGACTGTACCTGGGGGTATTCTCACACCATCTCCAAATACCCTGAAGCACCACATGGAATACTTGTATTAAAATGTGCATAACTGTTTGGTGTTTACATATAATTTATTATTGTCTGTATGACTGCATGGTCTATTTTTAGGCATCTTTTCATCTAAAATGGTATCACTGCTTCCCAATAAAGTGGTCGGTTCCGTTCAGTCCTCAGTCATGTCTGACCCTTTGTGACACTATGGACTGCAGCACGCCAGGCTTCCCTGTCCATCACCGACTCCCAGAGCTTGCTCAAACTCATGTCCATTGAGTTGGTGAGGCCATCCAACCATCTCATCCTCTGTCTTCCCCTTCTCTTCCTGCCTTCAATCTTTCCCAGCATCAGGGTCTTTTCCAATGAGACAGCTCTTCGCATCAGGTGGCCAGAGTATTGGGAGTTTCAGCATCAGCATCAGTCCTTCCAGTGAATATTCAGGACTGATTTCCTTTCGGATGGACTGGTTTGATATCCTTGCAGTCCAAGAAGACTCTCAAGAGTCTTCTCCAACACCACAGTTCAAAAGCACCAATCCTTTGGTGCTCAGTTTTCTTTATAGTCCAACTCTCACATCCATACATGACCACTGGAAAAAGCATAGCGCTGACTAGATGGACCTTTGTCAGCAAAGTAATGTCTCTGCTTTCTAATATGCCGTCTAGGTTGGTCACAATTTTTCTTCCAAAGAGGAAGCATCTTTTAATTTCATGGCTGCAGTCACCATCTGCAGTGATTTTGGAGCCCAAGGAAATAAAATCTGTCACTGTTTCCCCATCTATTTTCCATGAAGTGATGAGACCGGATGCCATAATATTAGCTTTTTGAATGTTGAGTTTTAAGCAGCTTTTTTGCTCTCCTCTTTCACTTTCATCAAGAGGCTCTTCGTTCCTCTTCCCTTTCTGTCATAAGGGTGGTGTTATCTGCATATCTGAGGTTAATGATATTTCTCCCAGCAATCTTGATTCCAGTTTGTGCTTTATCCAGCCCAGCATTTCACATGATGTACTCTGCATAAAGTTAAATAAGCAGGGTGACAATATACAGCCTTGATGTACTCCTTTTCTTATTTGGAACCAATCTGTTGTTCCATGTCCAGTTCTAACTGTTACCTCTTGACCAGCATACAGATTTCTCAGGAGGCAGGTAAGGTGATCTTGTATTCCCATCTCTTAAAAAATTTTCCACAGCTTGTTGTGATCCACACAGTCAAAGGCTTTGGCATAGTCAATAAAACAGAAGTAGATGTTTTTCTGGAATTCTCTTGCTTTTTCTATGATCTAACAGATGTTAGCAATTTGATCTCTGTTTCCTCTGCCTTGTCTAAATCCAGCTTGAACATCTGGAAGTTCTCGGTTCATATACTGTTGAAGCCTGGCTTGGAGAACTTTGAGCATTACTTTGCTAGGGGGTGAGGTGAGAGCAATTGTGCAGTAGTTTGAACATTCTTTGGCATTGCCTTTCTTTGGGATTGGAATGAAAACTGACCTTTTCCAGTCCTGTGGCCACTGCTGAGTTTTCTAAATTTGCTGGCATATTGAATGCAGCACTTTCACAGCATCATCTTTTAGGACTAAAATAAAGTGGTAGGTTTTTTTTAAATTGAAGTATAGTTGCTATACAATATAAGTGATTCACAATTTTTAAAGGTTATAATTTTTAGTTATAAAATATTGGCTATATTCCCCATGTTGTAGAATATATCCTTGTCGCTTATTTTATACCTAGTAATTTATACTTCTTGCCCCTCTACCCTAGTATTGCCCCTCCCCCTTTCTCTTAAAGGGGTAGTTCCTTAATCATTCTCTTTGCTATTCCTTCGCACCCACCCACTGTTTCTTGTGGACTCTTAGAAGCAAAACTGCACGAAGAGGAGACACAGAGAGCAAAGAAGTAGGAAGTAGATGCCAGGAATCAGTGGCCCTGGCTATTGGCAGAGGACTTGGCATATCTATAGCATCTGATCTGATGTGGGAGGGGAGGGAAATAGCAGCAGCTCTGTCTGTTAATTTTTCTTCCTTCAATATCTCCTATTAGAATGGACGCTGATGTCTGAAGTCATATGATGTCTGTAATCCAAATGTGGCTTCAGCATAGATTGTATTCGGTTATTTCTCAACATTCTCAGAGATGTGGCCCGCACTGTGCTCAAGGAGACAGCACCAAGAGTCATTCACAGACTCAACCCGGGGGTCGGGCATGGTCCTGAAGCAGAGTGGGAATGACCTGGGTGTTACTTACAGCTTCAGAGGAGACTCCAGAGCAGAAAAGGCTCCAGGCTGCTTTAGCCTGAGGCTGAGCCCCAGGACAGCCCCAGGCTGAGCTCCGTCTGTGAATGGCTCCCTTCTTTGGGTTCCCTTCAAAGTGCTCTCCTCACCTTGCGGACTTACTGAAACATCCAGCCCAGTGCCTAACACACGGTAAGTGCCTAAAACCTCTGAGCCACAACACTGAACCTGCTAGTGAAACCTCTTTACAAAGAGTAAAGACTGTCACTCACATACTTCATTATAGAACGTATTCATAGAAACCTTATTTCTTGAATTGTCACAACCTCTTTGACTATGGGGCAAAAGGAAAATCCTACATTTTCTTGGAAATCAGCAAACAAACTGAGGTTCAGAGGGCTTAAGTTAATGGTCCTTATAGTTCCGGGTTTCAGATTCTACATCCCGGGTGTCTCCCGTGGCCTGGGGGAGGAGCTGGAAAACTGTTGATTCCTCTCCTCCCACCACCCCTCGTAGACCCGTCTGCTCAGTCAAGCCAGTGATGGACAGAGCCACCCTTCTCTGAGTCTCATTTCTAGGACAATAACAAGCTGTTCCCCTAGCTCAGCACCCACGACTGGGGACCACCCTGATGCCAGGTACTGGGCTAAGTGCTGAGGATGTAAACGCAGACAAGACAGGTGAGGAACTCACGTTCCAGTGGAGTTCCTGGAGGTTTCCACTGCACACCTGAGGGAAATGGGGTGCATGTGCTGCTGGAAACGGGGCAGGAGCCAGCCAAGGTCAGAGTAAAGGCAAAATGTCAACAAGAGCCCCAAAGCCAGAAAAGTCACAATGCGAACATCAAAGAGACAACGGCAAAGAAAGCTGAGACTGAGTTCCAAGCTCCCCATCCCACCCCTGTTCCCAATATTCCCTGAGAATGTCTTGTGGCTAGAAAGGTCTTGGTAAAGACTGGCCACATCTTGAACTAGTTGACCCTAAGAGCAATGGGGAATAGCTCCCCTTTGAGGGCTTCCTCCTCGCCTGGACAGATGGGGGGCTACAGCTGGGGTGCCAGGGTGGGAGGTGGGAGATGAGAAGGGGGTGTAGTGTCTGTCGTTTCTATTGACTAAGCCTCTTATGGTTCTGGTTTGGCTGTGAGTTACTGGTTTTGTGTTATAAGGTGTGTGACTCTTGTTCGTGAACTTAATCTTGGGAGTTAGATTATTTCATCACAAGAGTGTAACTCAGGGAGCAAATGGAGGCAGACATCAAAGAGACTCTTCCTCTGGCCGGTGGTTGGATGAAGGGGACCCCACCACCAGCAGCCATCACAGAGCTTGCCTTGCTCTTCAATAGGGTGCCCCCCAGGCGGGATGCTTCTGTTCCATTGGCAGGGAGGGAATACCCCGTAGGCTAATATGAAGGCTCTTAGCTTCTGGAAACGAACAGGAGACCATTTTTCAGTAAGGAAGAAGCCAGTGCACCTCTCCCTACTGCCTGTCTCAGCCCTGCCCAGCTTCCCAACTACTGTAACCTCTGAGCTGTTACCCGTCCTCAGTGACCCACCCACCAGGAACACTGACCAGCGACCTGGCAGATGTTCCCCCGGCAGAAAATTCAGCTCCATTTAATGCCTAAAGGTCAGCTGCATACCTGAACTGCTCCATTACTGCCAAGGATGCTCTCAGAAGCTCTATCTCCCACCTTCTCAGAGGGGCTTGGTATTGAATGGTGTGAGGTCCCCATCCTGAAAAGACAAGTGATGCTGACGCTGACTGACCGCTAGGCACTGTTGGGCCTAAATGAATCCTCACCACAAGCTTAAAGAAATCTATATTGATCTCTACTGCACAAATGAGGCCACTGAGGTTCAGAGAAATGAAGTGCCTTGACCACAGTCACACAGCCAGCAACCGACTGGGCCTGCACGTCCTTGCAGAGCTGTGTAACACCAAGGCCCGTGCCACCCCCACCATGTCACACGGCCTTTGGTATTTTGGGCACCGCACAGGTAACAGCTTACTCTTCTGGTGCAGACCTGCCAGCTGAGGCAGGGGCAACTGTGGCTTGTTTGCAGCCCCTCCCCGTCTTGGGAAAGTAAATCTGCTCAGCTCCCAGGGTTCCCCCTCCATGAAAGACCTGGGCCTTGGTATTTTAGTAAACTCCTGGTGGTTCCAGAGGGAAATCCTGGTCAAAGACCACCGAACGAGGCATTCTCTAAGCCCACACTGCATGCACCCTTGGATTACTGGCTACTAACTAACTGTCCAGCACTTTATGTTCCTCATCTCATCTAATCCTCCTAAAAGCCCTGTCAAGTAAAGAAATGTCAGTAAACTGTGCAAGCTACCACAACTGGAGAATGGCAGACCAGGGACACAGACATGGCAACCTAGCTTCAGAGGTTGCAGAATTAGCCCCTATCCCACATGGCTCAGGGCTTCCCTTGTGGCTCACTCAGTAAAGATCTGCCTGCAACGCAGGAGGCCTGGGTTCGATTACAGGGTTGGGAAGATCCCCTGGAGAAGGGAACGGCTACCCTCTCCACTATTCTGGCCTGGAGAATTCCACGGACAAAGGAGCCTGATGGGCTACAGTCCATGGGGTCACTAAGAGTCAGACTCGACTGAGCGACTTTCACTTCACCACATGGCTCACCACTCACTCTGCCACCTCTTGACAGGGAAAATATCTTCCCTCTGGGGACATGAATTGACTAGTAGGAATAACTCACTAACCACAGGCCTGAGGTGGGTAGAATATTTTGAGACAAACAATTTTCAACATTTCCCTCCTTTTCTACCTCAGATCAGCTGCCACAGATATGCCAACTTTTCTGATGATGGCCAGTTCCACCAATTCCTGGAATTTACCTCCTACTTCTTTGGTCTCTGTGTCCCCCAACCCACCCACATCAACCCCATACAGTTTGCTTCTGGGACCTCCAGAAACAGTAAGTGAGTGAAAGGGAATAGCAAAGAGAAAGATTAAGCAGCCACCACTTTATCGGGAAGCAGTGATCCTGTTTCAGATTGAAATTTGCCTGAAAATGGACCACTGAGTCATGCTGCCAATAATAAATAATGTTAGCTAATACTTGCTTTTACCCATGGGCCACAGGCACTATTTCGAGTAATTTACAAATATAATTCATTTAATCTTTACAAGAACCCCACTAAGGGAGGTTGTATTACTATTCTCATTTTCTATGTGAGGACACTGAGGATGGCAAGATTTAAGTAACTTGACCCAGGTCTCTCAGATTTGAATGTTGGGGCCATGGTTTGAACCCAGGCATTCTTGTTCCAAAGGAAACTGGGTTAGCTGCTAACCTTGGGAGCAGCCTTTAAGATAGTGGTGGACTCTGCCCAGGAGCAGGGGAGTACACTCTGAATGACCTCCCACTGGTCACCACCTCTTGTCCAACTGGTTTCCATATTACAGTCCATGGGCTTGCAACGAGTCGGGTACAACTGAGTGACTGCACTTTCACTTTTCATATATATGTGTTTATACATATGTACAACTGATTTACAATGTTTCAGGTGTACACAAAGTGAATCAGTTTTATATATATATTTATATATATTCTTTTTCAGGCTTCCCTGGTGGCTCAGACAGTAGAGAATCTGCCTGCAGTGTGGGAGCCCAGGTTCAATTCCTGGGTTGGAAAGATCCCCTTTAGAAGGAAACGGCAACCCACTCCAGGATTCCTGTCTGGAGAATTCTATGGACAGAGGAGCCTCGTGGTCTACAGTCCATGGGGTCGCGAAGAGTCAGACACGACTGAGTGACTTAGCACACACACACACGATGAGAGGAGTAGGCAGATGTTACCACTGACTCAAAGGAATCCAAAGGACAACACATTTATCAATCAGAAATAGTGCAAAGAATTTGCAAATAGATATAAAACTGGTTTTACTAGGGTGGGGAGAAGAAATGTTGTCCCTCCACTGGACAGAATTCATTTGAATGTCCATAGGTGAGCATAATTAATTTATACTGCTATCAGTTCTCTACTACCCACAGAGTTTTAAAATAAATCAAAGGCAATGAAAAGTTAGAATCAAATAATCCTGAAGGGGATGCTTTAAACAATGTACAATCTCTACAGTCTGATTCTTCTGTTGGTTGTTTCTTTGGACTCTCATTCATGGTATTTTATTTCCTTGTATATTTTGCCATTTGTTTTTTAAAACTGTGAGTTTTGTTTTGCTTTTGGCCATGCCACATTGCCTGTGGGATCTTAGTTCCCCAACCAGGGATTGAACCTGGGCCCTCAGCAGTGAGAACATACAGTCCTAACCACTGGTCCACCAGGGAATTCCTTAAAAAACTGTGAGTTTATATTTATTGGGTCTTTACCGGCTGGGATTCTCTGAGACCTGGCTAAGCCTGGTGTGTTCCTCAAGAGAGGGTTTACACTTGCTTCTTCTAGGCGCTCAGAGTCACCACCTACCCAGAAACAATTTAAATGAAATTCTCAATTAGAGGTTTTCTAGAATATGTAAGTAGAGTGAATTTGAACCCTAAACCTGAGTCAAGAAATGGCTTATGCCGACACATATCTCAAGGGAAGTTTTTGTCTTTTTCTCTCAAACTGAGAGCAAAGGCCAAGAAAAGTAATTGCTTGTTAAGTCCTTTTGTAGGGTACCCCACTTCCAGTGCAAGTCGGGCCTGCAGAAGTCCAGCTGTTTATTGGGGTATCTGATCCTCAAGCTGGCCCTCTGGTTGCTAGAAACTGAGAGATGTCTCTTCATGGTGCCTCTGGCTTTAGCACTCACTCACCTCTCTAGACTTTTCCATTGCTTTGAGTTTTTGGCCTTTTAGTTTTTCCTTTTCTGTCTGTGTGTATATGAGGAGGGGGGTGATATATAGGCACAGCAGCTCAGCAATACATTTTTAAAGTTTTTTTTAAAAATTTAGGTTATTTTTAGATATTTTAGGTATTTTTTACGGGTAGGATTTTTTTTTTTAATTAATTATTATTATTATTATTATTTTAATTTTTCAGTGGGTTTTGTCATACATTGATATGAATCAGCCATAGAGTTACACGAATTCCCCATCCCGGTCTCCCATCCCACCTCCCTCTCCACCCGATTCCTCTGGATCTTCCCAGCCCAACAGGCCCGAGCACTTGACTCATGCCTCCCACCTGGGCTGGTGGTCTGTTTTACCACAGATAATATACATGCTGTTCTTTCGAAACATCCCACCCTCACCTTCTCCCACAGAGTTCAAAAGTCTGTTCTGTACTTCTGCGTCTCTTCTTCTGCCCTGCATATAGAGCCATCGTTACCATCTTTCTAAATTGCATATATATGTGTTAGTATACTGTAATGTTCTTTATCTTTCTGGCTCACCTCACTCTGTATAATGGGCTCCAGTTTCATCCATCTCATTAGAACTGATTCAAATGAATTCTTTTTAACAGCTGAGTAATATTCCATGGTGTATATGTACCACAGCTTCCTTATCCATTCATCTGCTGATGGGCATCTAGGTTGCTTCCATGTCCTGGCTATTATAAACAGTGCTGCGGTGAACATTGGGGTGCACGTGTCTCTTTCAGATCTGGATTCCTCAGTGTGTATGCCCAGAAGTGGTATTGCTGGGTCATATGGCAGTTCTATTTCCAGTTTTTTAAGAAATCTCCACACTGTTCTCCATAGTGGCTGTACTAGCTTGCATTCCCACCAACAGTGTAAGAGGGTTCCCTTTTCTCCACACCCTCTCCAGCATTTATTGCTTGTAGACTTTTGGATAGCAGCCATCCTGACTGGTGTGTAATGGTACCTCATTGTGGTTTTGATTTGCATTTCTCTGATAATGAGTGATGTTGAGCATCTTTTCATGTGTTTGTTAGCCATCTGTATGTCTTCTTTGGAGAAATGTCTGTTTAGTTCTTTGGCCCATTTTTGGATTGGGTCATTTATTTTTCTGGAATTGAGCTTCAGGAGTTGCTTGTATATTTTTGAGATTAATCCTTTGTCTGTTTCCTCATTTGCTATTATTTTCTCCCAATCTGAGGGCTGTCTTTTCACCTTACTTATAGTTTCCTTTGTTGTGCAAAAGCTTTTAAGTTTCATTAGGTCCCATTTGTTTATTTTTGCTTTTATTTCCAATATTCTGGGAGGTGGGTCATAGAAGATCTGGGTAGGATTTTTAAGAATGTCTGCTTCACCATATTGTGGGAAATAGAAGTTATCTGCTAGTGTTAAAGTGTAGATCACAACAAACTGTGGAAAATTCTTTAAGAGATGGAAATATCAGATCACTTACCTGACTCCTGAGAAATCTGTATGCAGGTCAGGAAGCAACAGTTAGTTAGAATTGGACATGGAACAACAAACTGGTTCCAAACAAGGAAAGGAGTATGGCAAAGCTATATATTGTCACCCTGCTTATTTAATTTCTATGCAGAGTACATCATGCGAAATGCCAGGCTGGATGAAGCACAAGCTGGAATCAAGATTGCTGGGTGAAATATCAATAATCTCAGATATGCAGATGACACCACCCTTATGGCAGAAAGTGAAGAGGAACTGAAGAGCCTCTAGATGAAAGTGAAAGAGGAGAGTGAAAAAGCTGGCTTAAAACTCAGCATTCAAAAAACTAATATCATGGCATCTGGTCCCAACACTTTATGGCAAATAGATGGGGAAAAAATGGAAACAGTGGCAGACTTTATTTTCTTGGGCTCCAGAATCACTGCAGATGGTGACTGCAGCCATGAAATTAAAAGACGCTTGCTCCTTGGAAGAAAAGCTGTGACCAACCTAGATAGCATGTTAAAAAGCAGAGACATTACTAGGCTGACAAAGGTTCGTATAGTCAAAGCTATGGTTTTTCCAGTAGTCATGTACGGATGTGAGAGCTGGACTACAAAGAAAGCTGAGCACCAAAGATTTGATGCTTTTGAAGTGTGTTGGAGAATTCTTGAGAGTCCCTTGGACTGCAAGGAGATCCCACCAGTCTATCCTAAAGGAAATCAGTCTTGAATATTCATTGGAAGGATTGATGCTAAAGCTGAAACTCCAATACTGTGGCCACCTGATGAGAAAAGATGGCTCAGTGGAAAAGACCTTGATGCTGGGAAAGATTAAAGGCAGGAGGAAAAGGGGATGATAGAGGATAAGATGGTTGAATGGCCTCACCAACTGAATAGACATGAGTTTGAGCAAGCTCCAGGAATTGGTGATGGGCAGGAAAGTCCGGAGTGCTGCAGTCCATGGGATCACAAAGAGTCAGACATGACTAAACGACTAAACTGAACTGAACTGAAAGTAGTAGCATATGGTAATAATATAAACCTGGGATTTGGGCTAGTTCATTTAGAATGGCTACTGTATGTCTGGCACTGTACTAGACATTGTGGACAAAATTCTGCCCTTGACCTCAGGTTGATGCCTGGTTCCATCTCTTTCATAAAGTTAGAACTGCACTGAATTTGTGCTATTTACCAGGTGTATTAACTTAAATACATTTCTTAAACTATAAAAAGGAGCTATATTCCTCACAGACAATGGTGAAGACTAAGTGGACTAACCTGTGGATATCAGAACAATTTCTGATGCAAGTATCAGAACCTCCAATTTAATGATTTAAACAATAAAAACAGTATCACATCACGTGCCAGGAAGTCCAGAGTTATCCCAGGTTTCAGGGGAGAATAACAGGACTCTTGGCTCTGCCCTCCTCTCTGTGCTGACATTCATCCTGAGGCTGGTAACAGGATGAATGCAAATAATTTCAGGAATGTCATCCAGACACAATACCCAGAGAGAAAAGCTATCTCTTTCTGAGTCTTTTTCCCAGAACCCTCCCCCTCCCCTCCAAAAAGAGTTCCCTTCTTGGTTTATTGGCCAGAATTATATCACACGACCCTTCCAAAGCCAGTTAGTTAATATCAAGGGAAATGGAAATATTGTGATTGGTTTAGACTGATTAATATTTATCTTTGGAACTGGGGGATAGGATCACCTTTCTCTGAGCCTCAGAATGAAAGAAGAGATGAATAGACTGCGGCCCTGTCAACAGGAAAGAAGGGGAGAAATCCAAGTTGAGCAGTCCACCGACAGTTTCTGCGGCAGTCTGCAAATGCCCGGGATAACGACGACCACTTGGCAGATGCCTGTCCCAGAAATGTTAGTCACCAGTGCTCTCAACTACAACCAAACCTGATCTATACAAGCTGGTTTGAGGGCAACCTCTTAATTCACCTCTCCACTTGGAAATCAAGTCATTTGTCAGTGCCAATGAAAAATTTTCAAAAGCTTGAGATTACGTCTTCTCCAGACGTGGATGCTGGCTCTGCACGCCTTGTTGCCCGCTGTATAGCACAGCATATGGCCGACCAGTGTTCTTGGGTTGACCAGCTGTTCCTTCTGCTCTCCTCTATGTTGAGGCTGGGCTTCCACACAGCTTTTATTCCACAACTGGTAAAGAAGGCCTCATCTGGATCCTGTCCCACACACAAATACCCTGCCTGGGTGGCATGACAGCCAACCCTGTCCTTCTACTTCATATAAAATACAAGAAATATGGAAGTAAAAAACCAGACAGGCAAACAGCAGACTTAGAAAGATAGAATAAGGAAAACACACATATTTTCACAAAAGCAAGTAAGGACAAAAGGGGGCAGAGGAACCATCTCTGAGTCTACTAGGGGGCTGGGAGATCTGGTATTTTTTTTTCCATCATTTTTTACTTTTGAGATTTAAAGATTTATTACTATCTTCCCTTCCTAATAGCCCTCTTTTCAGCAGTTTCATTATTCATCTGGAGGCAGGAGGACGAACAAAGGATTTTTCCTCCTCGAGAAACACCCTCTCCTTCCTTGCCTCCACACCCCTGTCCTAGGAATCCATGACTCCAGGAAACGTCTTCAGATAAAACAATTCCAGTTACTGGAAAATCTTAAGGTTTTCCTCTGTGGGTCTGCTGCAGTGGCCTGGCCTCTGACTCGCAAATAAAAGAGATTTACTGAGAGATAGTAACACCTTTCGTGTAATTACAAATTACTTTTTCTTTCCCGTATTGACTTCTCAATCACACAGTGATGAAGGTTGAAATGAATTAGTGGTTTTCAAACTGTGTATGTGTGTGTGCATGCATGCGTGAATATATGTGTCTGTATTTAAACAGCAGAACATCTTTTTGAATTATGCTATTTTATGTGGAACCCCAACACGAAAACCAGATGAAAGTAGATATGTTCTGGTTGAAGGGAGAGTGGGAGTGGAAGGATGGAATAAGTGAAGAAGGGGTGTCGAGCGAAGAAATAAAACTTGGCACATAAAGGTAAATTTGCTTAGTTCATCTCCCCCATTCTATTTTCTTCCTTCTCTCCTCAGATAACGGCTATCAAGACAATTTTGTTGTTGCTTAGTCGCTCAGTAGTGTCTGACTCGTTTGCAAATCCGTAGACTGCAGCCTGCCAGTCTCTTCTGTCCATGGGATTTCCCAGGCAAGGATACTGGAATGGGTTGCCATTTCCTTCTCTAGAGGATCCTCCAGACCCAGGATTCAAACCCACGTCTCCTTCTTGGCAGGTGAATTCTTTACCACTGAGCCACCAGGGAATACTGGCCTCCTAAAATTGTTTAGGTCCTAGTCCGCTAGCAGCTGTGGATACATTGCTTTACATGGCTAAAGGCAATTTACAGATGTAATTTAATTAAAGAAGTTGAGATGGGAAGATTATTCTGGGTTATCCTGCTAGGCCCAATGTAACCACAAGTATCTCTACTAGAGGGAGGGTCAGAGTCAGAAGACATATAGTGATAAAAACAGAAGTTGATTTGGTGGGGCCAAGAGCCAAGGGATGTGGGCAGCCTCTACAAGCTGGAAAAGGCAAGGATTCTCTCCTAGAGCCTCCAGAAGGAACTCAGCCCTGCTGACTCACTGCAGACTTCTCTCTTGAAAACTGTAAGATAATAAAGTTGTATTCTTCAACATTACTGAGTTGGTGCTAGTTATAGCAGCAATAGGATACTAGTACAATGCGTTAAACATGTTTCCGCCTGGTCCATGTTTTTATACTTGAACTAAGTGGATAGATAGAAATAAATAAAAAAGATAATTTTGTTTTATTTATTTTCTATCCTCACTTCATGTTTTCAAGAATCTATTTGATACATGAATATCTAGTTCATCTGGTTTAACAGATGTATAGCATTTTGTCATATGACTATATCACAGTTTATGTCATACTCTAGCATGGGGATTAGGATGTTAAAAATTTTTCACAGCAATAAATATCCTTGTTCATATTTCCTCACACACATATGTCCTGTACATATACATGGAAGTTTACTAGAGTATATATCTAGAATTTTCAGATTCTAGCTTTTCCTGTGTCCAGATTACACATAGCTCCAGCCTGCTGTACCAGAGGCTGCCTCTGAGAAAGAGAACAGGATTTGAAGGGAAGGACTGGGAGAATAACGTTCTCATTCACCTTAATTCTTTGATGTTTGTATTTTTTATGGGTATGTATTACTGCAGTAAAAACAAACATTATTCAGACGTTTAGGACATAAGATGGAGAGCCTCAGGCTGGCTGCGGCTGGCAGACAAGTTTTGTTTGGCTCACACAGGGTTTAAAACATATTAAAACATAAACTACAATGAGGTAGCACCTCACACTGCTTGGAATGACCATCATAAAAAAGTCTACACATAAAAAAACTGGAGAGGGTGTAGAGAAAAGGGAATCCTCCTACCCTGTCGGTGGGAAGGTAAATTGATGCAGCCACTATGGAGAACAGTATGGAAGTTCCTTAATATTTTAAGAGCTGCCATATGATCCAGTAATCCCACTCCTGGGCATTTATTTAGAGAAAATTCTAATTCTAAAAGATGCATGCTCCCCAGTGTTCACAGCAGCCTATTTATAATAAAATATGATACAAATTAACTTACAAAACAGAGACTCACAGACACAGAAAACAACTTCATGGTGACCAAAGGGAGAAGGGGATTTCTCCGATGGCTCAGCAGGTAAAGAATCTGCAGGAGACACAGGAAACACTGGTTCGACCCCTGGGTCTGGAAGATCCCCTGGAGGAGGAAATGATGACCCACTCCAGTATTCTTGACTGAAAAACCCCATGGACAGAGGAACCTGGCGGGCTACAGCCCAAGGGGTCACAAAGAGTCAGATACGACTGAGCGACTAAGCACACACAGCAGAAAAAGTGGAAGCGGGTTAAGGGAAAGCCACTCAGTCGTGTCCGGCTCCTTGCGACCCCATGGGCTATACAGTCCGTGGAATTCTCCAGGCCAGAGTACTGGAGTGGGTAGCCTTTCCCTTCTCCAGGGAATCTTCCCAACCCAGGGACTGAACCCAGGTCTCCCTCACTGCAGGCAGATTCTTTACCAGCTGAGCCACAAGGGAAGCCCAAGAATACTAGAGTGGGTAGCCTATCCCTTCTCCAGCGGATTTTCCCAACCCAGGAATCAAACTTGGTCTCCTGCATTGCAGGCAGATTGTTTACCAACTGAGCTATCAGGGAAGCAGGGGAAAGCTAAATTAGGAGTCTGGGACTGGCAGATGTAAGCTACTGCATATAAAGTAGATAAACAACAAGGACTTACTGTATAGCACAGGGAACTATATTCAATCTCTTATAATAAACCAGGGGGAAGAATATACATATATTTATATATCAATCACTTTACTATATATCAGAAACTAGCACAACATTATGAATCAACTATACTTCAATTAAAAATACTGAAATGTTTATTTATATTAGATAGGAGATTTCACATACAATGCAAAGTTCCAGCTTCCCTTGAAATGTTAGAAGAGTTGGAAACACTGGCAATAATTGGCAAGAGCAAAGTTGGGTTGCTCCCCTAAGTGGAGTAAGTGTTTTCTTGTTTTGCTGCAGTCCCTATCTCATCCTGTCGCCTGACACCCTGCTCATATTCCTCATTCATTTTATATTCTAGCCTTCTGTAGGCATTTGAACTTGCCACCCCAGCTATAGTTGCCAGACAGAAAAACAGAACTTCAGTTAAATTTGAACTTCAGACAATCAGCAAATAAGATTTTAGTATTTGTCCCAAATAATGCTGGCCCTCTTGAATTTTTTTTTTTCCTCTTGAATTTTTATTTGTTAAATTTATCAGCTCTAACCCCAGGTCCCCAGCTCTCCATAACCTGGCCTCTTTATTCGAACTTTATCTCTCATTAATCTCCTTTACAGACTTTGTCTTCCAGCCACACCAGACTGCTCACCAGTTTCCTGAACATGTTATTTACAGTCTTCTCCTGTCTTGGAGACTCTAGTTCTGCTCCTCTCTGGTCACATAAGATTAAATGAACACCCTTCTAGAACAAGTGGATGTCTCCACCCCTGCAGAAATTTTCTCTGCCTTGGGGATGCCTTCTTTCTGCCAGTTCTTGTAGTAGTATTGGTAGAACTCCCTCAGCATTTATCATTTTGAACTGCAGTGACACTTATTTTTTCTAGGTAGAACAGTTCTCCTACTCGATTGTAATCTTTGAGCTCTTACTCATTATTGTATCCCCAGGGTCTAACAAATCTTTGAACATAGGCGGGGAATTGGTATGAGTGCATACATACATGTAAGACGTAAGGATGGTGTATGAGTTAGCTTTTCATAACAAACTACCCCTAAACTTCATGACTTAAAATAATAAGTATTTATTGTAGCTCATGATTCTGTGGGTTGATTGGGAGGTTCCTCTAAATTGGGCTGGCTTGTTTGGGACTGGATGGTCTGGGATGGCTTCACTTGTAGATCCGGAGCCTCAAGTGACTTGCAGGGAAACAGTGGGTATGGTCAGAGCCTCTTTCTCTTTGGTACCTGTCATCCCCGAGCGGACGTGTTCACCTGGTGGCAAAGGGTTCCCACCAGAGAGAGCCTTCACGGTGTCAAATTTGCTATCATCCACTTGCCAAAGCCTTCCCTGGTGGCTCAGACGGCAGAGAATCCACCTGCAGTGCAGGCGACCCAGGCTTGATCCCCGGGTTAGGAAGATCCCCTGGAGGAGGAAATGACAACCCACTCCAGTATATTCTTGCCTGGAGAACTCCACGGACAGAGGAACCTGGTCGACTACAGTCCATGGGACTGCAAAGAGTCGGACATGACTAAGCAACTGACATGTACACACTCGCAAGAGAAGGTTGTACAGCCAAGCCCAAATTCAACCAAGAGAAATAGACCGCTGCTTTTGGGGGAGAGGGACAAAATCCCATGACAAGAATAAACTGGAGGCAATTACTGCAACAGTCTACCTGAGATGATAACAAGAACCCAGCTTTCATCTCAGTTTAAGCGGTATGCTTCAATCTTGGTCTCTACCCATCAGTTAAACCGGACTTCTTGTGATATGCCAAACTCCTTTCCCCGAGGACCTTTCCCTTACTGTTTGCTCTGCCTGGAATGTTCCCCCCCAACCTCCTTGGCAGGATAATTGTTGCATTTCCTTCAAGTCCTTTTCTGAAGTGACCTCATGTGGGGAGCCTTTCCTGACTTCAGACCATGTCAAGTCTCCTGCTCTGCACACTCAGGACCGTAGGCACTGCTTTTACAGGACTCACACCATTGTTATGAATTTCTTTGCTGTGTAGTTTTTTTCTCTTAATATATATATATATTTTTATTGAAGTGTAGTTGACTTACAGTGTTTCAGGTGCCCAGCAAGGTGATTCAGTTATACATATACACATATATTATTTTTGAAATTATTTTCCATTATAGGTTATTACAAGATATTGACTATATTTACTTGTGCTAGATAGTAAACCTTTGTTGCTTGTTGCATATCCAATTTTTTTTTAATTAGAAATCTAGCATTCTGTTCACACTAAGTCAAATGAGTGGAATGAAAATGTCATAAATTTTTTAGTTAGGCAAAAATTCGTTATGTTTTCTAATGTTGTATAGTTTTTGTGTTTTGTGTCATCTCTCCCTCTTAGCAGAAAGAGCTCTAGGACAGAGATTGGGTTTATCTTGTTTGATGCTGAATCCTCAGCATCTAGCATCATGTCCGACACAACGTCGGTGCTCAGATTTGGAGGAATAAATGAATATACATATGAATGAATGGCTGACATTTTGCTCAGCCATTCCGTGCTCAGAATGGAATAAGACTGTTAAGAGTACTCTGACTCTGTGGAGGTAAAAGGCCATGGAAAACTGCAGTCTGTCGGGGACATAAGAATGGGTTGTACAAAATTATTCAAGAACAACTTAGGAGAAAATAGAAAACTAAACAGCAGATTAGTTCAGTTCAGTCACTCAGTCGTGCCTGACTCTGTGACCCCATGGACTTCAGACATCCCTGTTCATCACCAACTCATGGAGCTTGCTCAAACTCATGGCCATCAAGTCATCCTCTGTCATCCCCTTCTTCTCCTGCCTTCAATCTTTCCCAGCAATTACAGTTCAGCCTCTGATGTTTCGTACTGAGAACCCCATGAACAGTATGAAACACCAGATGCTGGACTATAATTGCTGTGGGAGATTAGGGAGAAGAAATCTGGATATGCCAAGTGGTTACTGAAGGCTTCA
Source organism: Muntiacus reevesi (assembly GCF_963930625.1). Taxonomy (NCBI): domain Eukaryota; kingdom Metazoa; phylum Chordata; class Mammalia; order Artiodactyla; family Cervidae; genus Muntiacus; species Muntiacus reevesi. Next base: position 116,269,237 of record NC_089253.1, on the reverse strand, counting down.
CCTAGGAGGTAGCACTTGAACTAGGTCCAGAGAGGAAACAGGATTTCGATGCGATGAAATTAGGGAAGGAAGCTAATAAATTGAGATTATGAGTTTGATCCGCTATAACTCTTAGTATACTGGTGTCCTCATAAGCCGCTGATCACAAGAGGAACCAGGAAGGAGAGTTAAGTGGAGCCATTCCCAAGATCGCTGAAGCAGCTCAAGATTGTTTCAGAGGACCCTGCCAAGTTCAGTGTCATCCACATGAATAAATAACAGTTCATGCGGAGACCAGACCCCTCTGCCCGGTTAAAAGAGAACAACGTAAACATCTGCTTCCACTCTCCTGGAAACCTTGTAGTTCTAACGCTCTGTCTCTCCCTCTTTTGTTTGTCCCCTTTTGTGCTTATTTATTACGAAAACTTCCAAACATACACAAAGAAAAGAGTACAAGAAACCCCATCATTAATTTCAACAAGCATCAATATTTTACCATACTTACTTCACCTCCCTCCCTCTCTATTTTCCCCCCAAAACATTTAAATTTTTTATTTTCTATTTGGCTATGCTGGGTCTTCATTTCTGTGCAGACTTTTCTCTTGTTGCAGCAAGCAAGGGCTACTCTTTGTTGAAGTGTGTGGGCTTCTCATTGCGGTGACTTCTCTTGTTGCAAAGCACAGGCTTTTGTGCCCAAGAGCTTCAGTAGCTGCGGTATGTGGGCTTAATTGCCCTGCAGCTTGTGGGGTCTCCTGGGTCAGGGATGGAACCAGTGCCTCCTGCCTCACAAGGCGGACTCTGTACCACTGAGCCACCGGGGAAGTCCCCCACAAAGCATTTTAAAGCAAATCCTAGACATCATGTCCTAACATTCTGAACCCGGAGAAGGCAATGGCACCCCACTCCAGTATTCTTGCCTGGAAAATCCCATGGATGGAGGAGCCTGGTGGGCTGCGGTCCATGGGGTCGCTAAGAGTGAGACACGACTGAGCGACTTCACTTTCACTTTTCACTCTCACACATTGGAGAATGAAACGGCAACCCACTCCAGTGTTCTTGCCTGGAGAATCCCAGGGACGGGGGAGCCTGGTGGGCGGCCGTCTATGGGGTCACACAGAGTCAGACACGACTGAAGCGACTTAGCAGCAGCAGCAGCAGCATTCCGAACCACGTCAGTATGCATCTCCAAAGGAAATAAGATCGTTTTCTTACATAACCACAATACCTTTCTCACACCCAACAGAATGAAGCATTATTCCTCAATGTGACTTAATATCCAGTCCATATTTAACATTTTCTGAATATTTAAAACATCTTTTTGCAGTGGGTTTATTTGAATCAGGATCTAAACAGGTTCACAGATAGAGTTGACACATTTCTTGAACCTCTTTTAATCTAGACAACTGTTAAATCAATTAAACAGGGAAGTCATTAGGCAGAGGTGGCTCTAGTTCTGTGGCAGACTACAAAAGCAAACCAAAATCTAAGCCTGTAAATGCCTCACGATTATGAAATCAAAACACTGAGAACCAATGACAAGCAGCCAACGAGGCTTTAACCCAAAGCCAATCAAATAATTTCCTTTCTCTGCTTCCTCATTTTCTCTGTATAAGCCCTTCCCCAGAATCCTCTTATAGAGTGCTCCTAATCACTTTGTTTGACGCCACCCAGTTGGGAATTGATTTTTGCTCAAATAAACTTTTAAAATGTTTACTACGTCTCAGTTTATCTTTTAACACTGTGGATGTTCTCTTTTACTTGGGGCTTCTCTTGGCTGCCAACTACCTCAGCCTCATAGCCTTGATCTGTCCCCTAAACAAGCAGGGAGCTGAGCGCTTAGAAGATTTCAATATGGGAAGAGGACAGGAATGAATATCAGAGTCCTCAGATCTTACAGAAAAAAAAAAAAAATTCCTAATGGGCTCCAGGGCAAACATTCAAATAAGACACTCTTAAAACTAGAATTGACCTACATACTCTCCTAGCACTTGAGCATGACAAGAATTTACCAAATTGTAAGAGTCTGATTCCTACAAACAAGAGAGGGACGGTGAGAGAAAGGAAATCTGGATGAGCTGATAGACAATATACAAGCCCAGGCAGGACCAGTTACACAATTTGCAGGGGCCCAATACAGAATAAAAATCCCAGAGCCCTGGTTAAAAAATTATTAGGAATTTCAAGATACTATGTATAAAATAGATGACTAATGAGAACATATTGTATAACATAGAAAACTCTACTTAATGCGCTGTAGTGACCAGAGTAGGAAGCCAGTCCAAAAGGGAGAGGATATATATGTATATGTACATGGATGGCTGGTTCGTTTTGCTGTAGAGTAGAAGCTAACACATTATAACGGAGAAGGAAATGGCAACCCACTGCAGTGTTCTTGCCTGGAGAATCCCAGGGACAGAGGAGCCTGGTGGGCTGCCGTCTATGGGGTCGCACAGAGTCGGACACGACTGAAGCGACTTAGCATGCATGCAAGCATTGGAGAAGGAAATGGCAACCCACTCCAGTGTTATTTCCTGGAGAATCCCAGGGACAGAGGAGCCTGGTGGGCTGCCGTCTATGGGGTCGCACAGAGTCGGACACGACTGAAGCGACTTAGCAGTAGCAGCAGCACATTATAAAGCAACAATACTCCAAAAAAAAGTTTTTTTAAAGATGACAACAGAAGAGCATTAGAACAAAATGCAGGGCCCTTGTGAGCACAGGGACCTAAACGACAGCCCAGTTTGCATGCCCACCCATGAAGCTGATCCTTGCACAGGTGGCAGAGTTAAGAGGCCCCGGGGAGTTGTTCTATAGGACAAAGCTTTATCAGTCTGTCTCTCTCTTGCATTTCAGAGACATGAAAACACAGTGGGAACTGGTTCCATGTTGGGTGGTCACTACCAGCACCTCAGGGTGGTGAATGGCTTTAGGAGCATCACAGTGATGGACACTATGGTTCTGAAATCACAGATAGTGATGGTTCTGGCTCTCTCAGCCTTTACACTCGTCTGCATGAGCACGGGCCCTACAGCCAGAACGCCTGGCTTCCCGTGCGGGCTCCATCACTTACTTGGTCAAGTTACTTGAACTGTCTGTGCTTATGTCCTCATCTATAATATGGAGCTAATCAAAGTACCTGTCTCATAGGGTTGCTTGAAGATTAGTTAGAATTTGCTGGCACATGGCCAGCACTATATGTGTTTGTTAAATCCAGAATCTAGAACTGGAAGGGGGCCCACACAGATCTCTGGTAACGGTGGTTAACAGGATGAAGACCAACTCTGCTCTTCTAGTGGAAGGGGGCTCCGCCTGGCATGTTTATCCTGCTCCCCAGCAACTTACACCATGGTCATTCACCCCACAACTGTTTACTGAGCGTCTGTTATGTGGCAGACACTTACCAAGTAGAGAGTGAGCCAGGCATGGTCCTTGTCTTTCTGTTGCTGACTGTCTAGCAGAGGGAGGATTTGCTGCAGAGTCAGCCCTGCCCGGGTGTGGGACCAGACCTGATGCCTGGTAGGAGGAAGAGGAGACGTCCTGGCCTGTTTCCCATCAAGTTCTGCAGCGAGTAACTCGGTTCAACTTCAGTATCCTGATTCCCTGTTATCAATCTTCTTGTAAGATTCTATTTTGACCAAGCCCCTGCCTGATAATCCATCATGCCCCCTCTAAGATTCAACATTACTTCCTGCCCTGGAACCTAGACACCCCAATAACTGCTGTTGAAACCCCGAGGTGCTGTCCGCTGCCTGGCTGACCCCCTTGGAGAGGTTCCAAGGAACTTAGGCTAGATGAAGTCCACTTTGATTAACAACAACTGTCACACTAGCCTTTCCAGGGTAACCTGAACACATGAGTGTCCATCTCTCCAGTAATTAGTCCCCACCCTGGCCCTCCTGTCCTTAACTCCTGGTCATCCCTTGCCTGTGAACAGCTGTGTAGATCTGAATCTATATCCTACAAACAGTCAAGCCCAGCATCCAAAGGATACAGGCAGGAGGGGCTGTGGGAGACCACTGAGGGGAAGGCTCCTCCCCTTCAACTAACAAATTCTTGGCTGCCTGCCTTTGAGGGGAGTTTGTGGCAGGATGACGTGGGAGGGTAAGGTCAGGTCATATAGGTGGAGGGTGAGTGGTGCGTCGAGATGCCAGCTGATTTCCCTGGGACCATTTTGAGGCTGTTCTAGAGCATCCTAGTGACACTGTCTAGTTCACCACCATCCTGGCTCAAGGCCTCGGGGCAGCTGGACACTTCAGTAGCTGGTGATAAAAAGTGGCAGGTGGGAGCCAAGGGTAAGTTTTTCTGCATATTGTTCTCCTCCCCGAGATCTGCACTTTAGAATTTCTGAAATGGTGAGGCTGAAAAAAATTTCTCCAAGGTCACTTTGAAAGAAGCAGTGTCTATGAATTTCCCTGCTTAGGGTCACGGAGATAATGTAAGCTAGAGAATTGCAGGGCCTGTCTGTGAAGTATTATTGGAACATCACCGAACCACACCCCACAAGGGTAACCCTAAGAAAGTCGGAAGGGGACTTCAGTGTGTAAATCTAGGGTCTCCTCAGAGCACATTCACCCGGGAAGGGAGCACAGTGCCCAGCCTTCAGGAGCCCAGGCGGCAGGACAGAGAGAGGGGGCAGTGCCAGGGCCCGGGGCCAGGACCTTTCCCCCTACTAGCCCATCGCTTTCCTGCAGCTTCCAAGTATACACCCTCCCTCCTATAGAAACCCTGGCTTCTGAATGGAGAACAAATGGAGTCAGTCTTTAGGCTAAACTTTGTAAACTGAAAGATTTGAAAACAATTGATGTTGATGTCTTAAAGAACAAGCCAACAAAGCAATCAACAGTATCTCCTAAACAAAACCGGAGGGGCTGGCCAGGGAAGGGAAGGAATAAACAGTGCGACTTCCCCAAAGCGTATTCTAATTTTGTAAACTTTTTAAATTCTAGAAAATAGTAGCAAAATATTCAGGAAGAGAGAAGTAACAATTTACAGACCATATAGGATACGGGGTTCTGCGGTGGCAGAAATCTTGCCTATCGGGTGTCTGGGAAGACATGGACAGGGTAGAATTCGAGCCCTGGCCTCGCTGGAAAGAATCTGCCTGCAATGCAGGATACCCAGGTTTGATCCTGTGTTGGGGAGATCCCCTGGAGAAGGGCATGGCAACCCACTCCAGTATTCTTGCCTGGAGAATCCCACGGACAGAGGTGCCTGGCGGGCTACAGTACATGGGGTCGCAGAGTCAGACACAACTGAGTGACTAACACACTTAGCACACTTGCTGGCTGGGGAGAATCTAGATTCCTTCCACATTATGAAGGACCTACTGGGAGCCAGGCACTGTGATAAAAAAGCCAGGAGCGTGAAGATGCGCGCTGGGTGGGCTCTGTCCTGATGTTAGTGCTCCCAGCCCACGAAGGCAGCAGGTATGCGAACAGAGGGCAGGGCGGGGCCCTGGGAAGAGATGTGATGCTTGAACGGCCAGGGAGGTAAACTGGGAGCATGGTGTGTGTGTGTGTGTGTGTGTGTGCGCGTGTGTGGCTTCTGGTATGTAGAGGGAGAGAGAGTTTTCTGGATGGGCTCCACTGAGGATGTGAGCTGAGTCTTGAAGCCTCAGTTTCATCTGTGGACCCAGAGGAAGGAAAAAGAGCATCTTAGGAGGGGAACAGCTAGTGAGAAGGTATTGTGGGGAGCCACAGATTAGAGACAGGGCGAGAATTCAGAGAAATCTGTGTGACCGGGACAAAGGTTGCTTGTGAGCACACCCCTATCCCATCATATCAGAGGAAAGGAGGCTGAAGGAGTCTTGAAGTCCTAGGTGTCAGATAAATAATGTGCATGTTTATCATGTAAGGCATTGCCAAGGTCATTGGGAGGGGGGAGTCCTGGAGCTCAGGGAAGCCAGAGGAAGGGGACCAGTTCTGGCGATGAGCAGGTGAGGTTTGTAAATGAGGAAATAGCAGCAGCTAATCAGGTGCTTACAGCCAGGCGGTGTTCAGGATGGATTAAGGACAGGAGTACTGTTTGAGGGGGAAATGCCCTGTGAAAGCTGTTTATTTGGACAAATGTTCTCCCATTGCTGCTTCCCTGCCCTGGTGCCTGTTTCATTTGGGGATTGTTAAAAGAGCTGTCATTTCTGTAGCTTTCTGAAGTTTGGGTGATGGTTTCCTTTCCCACTGAGTTGAAATTCCTGCTTCTCAGAAATCGTGAGAGCTGACTTCAACGTTTTGATTCCTGGGGGCTGCTTGAGAGTCTGTTGCTCCTGGTCTTTGACTGAAGAAGGGTCTGTAACTGTCACAATGGTGTGAATTTTCTAGAAATATCTACTGAGATCAGCTGGCATGATTGTGCTTCTTTAAAAAGCAAGTAAACTTGCCAGGGCAGTCCCTAGATTCTGCACAAGGCAACCCTTTGCCTCCCTGCACAAATGGTTAATCCCGTTACTCAGCACACCCCACTAGATGGAGGTTTTATAAAGTAGTTCTGCCCTCAGAGGAAAAGCTGGGCTATAAGAAAAGGGCACTGAAGGAAGCGACTTTTGTTCTAATGCCAAACCCCTGGGAGATTGGTGTTTGGAGTGTTTACATCCTCCTGACTTTTTACATGATTTCCGCAACTCTTACATTTCATACACCAAGAGCAAAATAGAACTTGACCCTGGTTTATTACACAGTAGGTCTGCCAGGCTGGCTCCGGAATGGTGGCTTTGCCATGTGCATGGGCTGGTTAGTCAGGAGACAGGAGCAGAGGGCGAATAAGTTGAGGTCATGGTTGAAATTCCTATAGAGGCCATTGGCCGGGCACACCCTGCCCTTAGTGCTCTCTGGCCTGGGTCACCAGGGGTAAGAGGGTAGGGATGGCAGCCCAGCCCCGCTCTTGTAAATCATATTGCGTGTCCTGAATGGTGGGTCAGTGAATAGGAATTGCAGGCATAATGAGACCTTGATTAAGAAGCCCTGTGGGAAGAAGACACCATGATAGGTCTCAGCTGTGATTTTTTCCCCCAGCCTTTGTTAGTGATGTGGAGCAGTGTTGATTGTAGCAAATTCTCTACTAAACAGAAAATACTTTGCTGCTCCAAAGAGTAATACCTGCCTTATAGCTTCAATCTGTCCCCAATCATTGTCGGTGCACAAGGTAAGACCATGTTTCCTTCCCAGCTTCCTCCTTCTCTGCCCTTCCCTGCTCACTGGTAGCCTCTCCTCCCTGCAGCCCCTGGAGGCCTTTCTTCTCCTTATCAAAGCAGGACAGGCTCTCGTTTGGGCTCATAGGCTGACAGATTGGCCTTCTTGGAAACAATTTCTATTACCATCTCTTCATCTAAACGTTGCATTTCAAAGTGTTTCCTGGGGATCTTGGCTAAGAGCTCGTGACCTAGAACCAGATCAAAGCCAGGCTGGGATCTGGTGCTGAGGGTTACCAGCGGTGTGAGGTGGGCTGAGTGCTTCCCCTGGCGGAGCCTCAATTTCCCCTCTCTGTGAAGGAAAGCCCACAGTGATGCAGGGCTGTTTTGAGGACTGAAGGAGAGAATGCATGCTGGGTCTCAGAATTTCCTGGCACCTGGCAAATGTCAGCTACGATTGCTGGTTGGTGAAGCGGCTTTTTCTACTGGGAACTCAGTGTAACAGCTAGCAATGGGAGAGAATGTTTTCAACTGATTGTATCAGGAAAAGTTTCAAACGGGTGGAAAAGTTGAAGGAATAGTACAATTGACACTGGAATCCCTCTCCTTGATTCTACAATTGCTTACATTTTGCTATATATATACATTTTTTTTTCTGAACCATTTCAAAGCAAAATATAGATGTGACCCCTAAACAAACATCTCTTGAGCAATAAGGACATTTTCCTACATATTCACAATAATCTTTATTACATTTAATAGCATTAATAATGATTACTTGAATTACCTAATTCCTAATCTATATAAAGGGGGCTTCCCTTGTGGCTCAGCTGGTAAAGAATCCGCTTGCAATGCAGGAGACCTGGGTTCGATCCTTGGGTTGGGAAGGTCCTGTGGAGAAGGGAAACGCTACCCACTCCGGTATTCTGGTCTGGAGAATTCCATGGACTGTATGTATAGTCCAAGGGGTCGCAAAGAGTCAGACACGACTGAGCGACTTTCACTTTCAATCTATATAAAGAGTTTCAAAATGTCCCCCATTAAGCCTTCTAACAGATTTAAAAAATATTTTTCTCAAGGCCTTGCAGAGTTTAACCTTTATTATTTATTAATGGCTATGTAGTATGTAGGATCTTTAGTTCCCTGACCAGGGATCAGAACTGTTCTCCCTTCAGTGGAAGTTCTGAATCTTAAACCATGGACCTCTAGGGAAGATCCTTCTAATAGTTGTTTTTTTTATCCAAACAAAATTCAATCAAGAGTCTGACATTGAATTTATTTGTCTAGTCTCCTAGTTCTTTTCTATTTGGAGCAGTGGAGAAATGTTGAGAATGACCTTGCTCCCGAAAGGCCGCCAGGTTAAAATGGCCAGGGCTCCCACTGAGGTCCCCTGGGTCTGGCACCTCTCCTAACACGGGCCCTGCGATATAACTGTGTTGTTTGCCTTGTTGAACACGCTCACTCCTGGTTTTACTGCTTGATAAGTTGAGGTTAGGAACTCTTTTATTATCTTCACTTTCCCACCACCCACACAGGACCGACACACAGACCGTCAACAGAAACCAACGGAAGGAAAGCAGGCGGGGAGGGAAAGAGGAAGCGGGGGGACTGGGAAGCAGGCCGGCCTGGCCCCGCACCTGCTTCTCGGCCGGTGGGTGCCTTGGGGGACGGGGGACCTTCTGCCGGCCGGGAGGCGCAGCCCTCCTTGGCTTTGGAGAGGACAACTCCCCTCTGTGGCCTGCGCCTTCTTCCTTCTCAGGCTCCTTTCCCCGCTTCCGCCTCCCTTGCCCGAGCGCTAGCTGGGCTCCCCTCGGACCCTTTGTTAACTGTCATCTCTTCCTCTCCAGACACACGATAAACGCTTGACAGTATTTTTAGAAAGTAGTCTATCATAGATTATCTCTTCCTACCACCACATTCATTTCTCCAGTACCCTGGGGGGTAACTGCCACATGATTTCCACCTTCAGGAAGGAAATTCCTGACACAAAGGGAATCCTGGGGAGCATGCACTCTTTGTCTGGAAGATGTCATAGTACCTATGAGAGCAGGATCTGCTGAAGGGAGAGGACAGGTGCAGGTGGATTAGCCCCCGAGGCCAAGAGGAGCCGTCTCCAAACACGACTGACACAGCCGGGCTCAGGCTTCAGGGTCAAATTATTACTCCCCTTCAGTGTAGAGAGAACAAAAACTCAACTGGCTGGAACAGACCAAAGTCTGTAGACCAAACTTTCTCATGCATGCATGCATGCTAAGTCTCTTCAGTCGTGTCCGATTCTGTGCGACGCCATGGACTGCAGCCTGCCGGGCTCCTCTGTCCTTGGGCTTCTCCAGGCAAGAATGCTAGAGTGGGCTGCCATGCCTTCCTCCAGGGGATCTTCATATCTAATCCCTCTGTAAAATTCTGAGCTGAACAAAGGCAGAGAAGATATAGGGGATGAAGGTAGGATACTAGATTATCTGTATGGTGGGTTGGCTAATTTCCATTCCAGGCTCACCTCGTGGATATGGTTCTCCATCACCTCTCCTTGCTGAGAAGTTGGCTTCCAGTCAAAGTACACAAGGCCATTTAATTATTAATCTGAGCAAAACACTGTTAGGAAAGTTAAACTATTGAGTGTGTGTGTCTGTGTGTACACACATGGATGCTTTCTGGGTTATCTGGCTGTTTTGTTTTTCCTGTTTACTTTTCTGGGCCCCTGTTCCTCCCCATTGGTGGAGATACCTATAAGGTGATCATGACCAACAGTGAACCCCTATGAGCTGTTCGGTCCCCGGCTCCTTGGATGTGTGTGGAAATGTTTGTTAGCTGTAGACGGCTCTGTACACCAGAAGTGACTGACCTTGACCTTTGATTGGACGGTGTATCTGTGACTATGGAAAAGTTCAGTGTTCGTGTTGGATGATGGTTTTATGCCCTCCTGTCAGTAGAAAGCATTTTATAGAGCTTGCTGACGGCCCAGGGCTCCAGGAACTACCATCATTATTTGGCCAATGATTTTAATGAGTCTACATAAACTCACTCTATTTTTACATTAATAACAGGGAGGGAGAAGTTGGAAGATTAAATAGAGGGGAGGATGGGTTTTAGCTTCACTGCTCAGGGCCACTGGGAAGACTTTTACAGAATTAGATCCAACCTGTTCTCATTATTTCCTTCTTCTTATGGCTGCTGTTCTTTCTTTCTCTTTCTTCCTTCCTCCTTCCCTTCTTTCTTTTCCTCTTTCTTTCTTCCTTCAATATTTACTGATTGCTTACAATGTATTACACAGAGTGCTAAGTGCTAGGGATACAGAGATGAACAACACATGACCCCAGCCCACCTGGAACGTGGTTTAGTGGGGAGGCAGAGACACAGTTCATTCCAACACAGTGGGAAAGGATGGAGGTAAGCTTGGTGGAGAGGCCCTAAATCCAGCTTGGCTTGAGAGAGAAGGCAGAAAGCTTCCTAGAGAAGATAATTGGATGATTGATTAGGAGTGGGCGTTGGGGGTCAAGCAAGGCCCAGAGCCTTTATCTGGGAAACCATGTTATTCATGTGGTTAAGGAGTGCTGGATAAAGGAATTGGGATGAAGAACTCTGGGGCTGTGGGTTTTCCATGGATGAATGACCACAGACTTTGATGTCACTTGGTATGGTTAGGACCACATGGACAGGTAGAAATGAGGCCTCCTTCTACTCAGGGAAAGTATAGGTGACCTACCCAGGAAGTACTGAATATGATCCAAGGTGCCTGCTCAGATAGCTGACCCCAGGGAATCCTGGCAGACGCGAGAGAGAAAGTGAGGGGAAGATCACCATTGAAGACCAGTGCTCAGGTCTGAAGAGTTATGTTAAGTGTAAGCAGGCAAGGTAATGAGGTATGGATAAAGATCAGTGTGTACCAGGGTGGGGCAATGCGGGTTGGAGAGTCAGAGAACTCCTCGCCTCCTACCAAACAAGGTCTAACTTGCGCTGCAAGTTTTATTGGGAGCTCAGGACTCAGGAGTCCTTTGGTCAGTAGTCAGGCAAGTGGCCACAGTAGTTCTTCTGTTCTCCAAGAACAGAGCCCTTCATGAGCTGCTTCATGAGCTACAGGAAGCAGGAGAGCTTAGATAATCTCAGAAACGTGAGAAGGAGTCAATTAAGGGAAATTTGATTCCTGTTTCTTGGAGGTCTCAGTTTGAGTGGAAAGCACATATGAGCCAGAAAGATATGTATCATGTCCAGTAATATCAACTGAAGCAATATTAATACTGCCGTTTCAGTCAATGTCTCCTCTGTGGCAGAGTGTTTCATGTATATTTCATTTAGCCTTCACACAACTATAGAATGGTATGTAATAGTAGAAGTTATTATGACTCACTCATTTCACAGGTAGGGAAATTAAAGTTTAGATGGGTCATAGGTGTGGAATCAATGAATCGCATTTAAACCCAGATCATTCTAATTCTTAAGCCTCTGATCTCCTTACTGTGAATATTCAGCTCCACCCATCTTGGACGGCAGTCCAACAAAAATGGAGGCATGGAGAGACCCCAGACACAGGTGAACTGCCTTTCTGTAGCATGACTAGCTGTTATGATGATGTATAATTTTTAAATTTCCATTCCTTTAATTAATATAGCCTTAATACAATAAAAATATTAGTATTAGCCACAAAAATACAATTTATCGAGAAAAATATGGATCAGAGAATGGGCTCTCTGAAGTCGATTACTTTGATAGTTATACTGTGTCCCCACAGAATTCATCTCTTGAGGTCTGATCCCTAGTGTGATAGTATTTGAAGGGGGACCCTTGGGGAGATAATTAGATTTAGAGGAGGTCATGAGGACAGGGCTTCCATAATGGGATCATTACCCTTAAAAGAAGAGGAGAGAGACCCAGAGTGCTTTCTTTCCCTTCTCTCTTTCCTACCTCCACCCCTGCACACCATATGAGGACACAGTGAGCAGACAGCCCGCTATATATAAGCTAGGAAGACTCATCGAGAACTGAATATACCAACACCTTGATCTTGAACTTTCCAACTTCCAGAACTTTGAGAGAATAAACCTCTCCTAAATCACCCAATCTATAGTGTTTTTCTAGAGCAACCCCCAAAGACCAAATTAGTAGTTGGTACCAGCAGCTGGGTAGACACATGTGTGTATGTCTGCAAACTAGATCCCCTTAGTCAGAGGGTTGTTGGCCATATCTTGAAGCTCTTTCACCCTCCACGTGACTTTTGGGTGTTCTTTGTCTCACTGATGTTTATGAATAATTCTTAGCACAATAGGCAGCGTGTCAGTCTCATAATCTGAAGGTCCTGAGTTCGAGCCTCAGAGAGGGCAGTTTGTTTGGCTTCCCTGATAGCTCAGCTGGTAAAGAATCCACCTGCAATGCGGGAGACCTGGGTTCTATCCCTGACTTGGGAAGATCCCCTGAAGAAAGGAAAGACTACCCATTCCAGTATTCTGGCCTGGTCACCAAGAGTCGGACAGGACTGAGCAACTTTCACTTTCACTTTTGTGCAATAATGACTTTTACAAAGTTTTCTAGGGGAAATATGTGAGTTGCCTTGTGACTCTTCAGCAGATGAGATGTTGACCATTGCCCACCATCTGTGGGGCCCAAAGAATGAATGGGGAGGCATGCGATGGTTCTCACCACTGAGGGGAGAGCTAGGGTCTGCACAAACCGCTGGATTGCCTGCCTGGCTCCTCGCTCTGGGTGTCCTTGAGGGGCCTGAGGGAGGCACACTTTAAGTGTCAAATGTATTGCAGCTGCAGTCCTCTTGACCACCCACTGGACTCCCAAGCTAAGTGGTCTCCCAGCAATTTGCCACAGGGAGTCTGGTGTGTGTTCAGAGGGACTGCAGCTGCGGTCCCTGTGAGGAGAAATGTGTCCTCTAAAAGCAGATGAGCAGAGAGCTGTGGCTTGGGACGGGGACAACAGCATGCCTCAGACTTCCTTAGCAGCCTGGCCCCCCCCTCGCAGAGGGACCACGTTGCTTCTCAACATGGGCAGCCCGTCAACTCCCTGACTAGGAGGAACCTGCAAAGTTCATTCAGTCCAGTGCTTCTCAGTCTGTTAGGTACAAGACTTTCATCTGGGAATTTTGTCAAAGGGGAGATCCTTACTCAGTAGGTGGAAAGTTGGGCCTCGGAGTCTGTATCCTTGACAATCTCCCAGGTGAGGCTGACGCTGTGGTTTGCGGACCACCCTTGGAATAGCAAGGATCTACTCTTTTCCTCTGTGTCAGTGTAGGCTGAACTTCAGTGACCATCTCAGTCCAATAAGAATCTGTCCTGCTGCAGAGAAGGAAGTTCTCTTATTCAGTTTTCTTACCTTGCGGGAGTTCTTAGGAGGACCAAATCCCTTTAGTCAAGTCCTCTGAGGCCCTTTGGCCAAGTGTTCCTCTCAGTGGAGATGGAACTCTAAAGTAGCCCTCTCTCATATCATAGTACTTGATTATTTAAAGGCTACTAAGATCTACTTTTTAAATATAATTTGATTTATTTATTTGGTAGTACTAGGTCCTCTTTGCTGTGCCGGCTTTCTCTAGTTGCAGCAAGCAAGGGCTACTCTCTAGATGCGGTGCATGGGCTTCTCATGGCAGCCTCTCTTTTTGGGGAGCACAGCCTCTAGGACTCATGCACTCCGCAGTTGCGGCTCCCAGGATCTAGGTTCAATATTTGTAGTACATGGGCTTAGTTGCCCCTTGCTATGTGGGATCTTCCCAGACCAGGAATCAAACCTGAGTCTCCTGCATTGGCAGGCAGATTCTTTACCAATGAGCTACCAGGGAAGCCTGACCTATTTTATTTTTTTGATCTCTATTTATTTGGCTGCATCGGGATCTTCACTGCAGTGCTCAGGATCTTTAGTTATGACATGCAGGATCTATTAATGTTCCCTAATCAGGATCAAACCTGCCCCCTCTGCCTTGGGAGTGTGGAGTTTTAGCCACTAGACGAGCAGGGAAATCCCAGACCTATGTTTGAAAGCACTGCTCCTCTTTATGTTCTTACCCCTGCATTATCCAGTTTGGTCAGGAGGAATGAAATCATTGGGATGCTTTTGGTGGAGGAGTTAGCATTTGGAACATTCATGTCACGGCTCATCCATCTGGAACATCCTCACACACCCAAAGTCTATCCACCCTGTTTTCTTTAATGAACAGGGTGGCAGATGTTATAAAAGTCAAAGCCTGAGGGGAGAAGGAAAATCCCCACTGAACCTTTAGCATCATCACTATACTTATCAGAACCTGATCATAGCATTGATCACAGGTGACAAGGACCTACTTTGGGTTTTCCCTTTTCTCTCAGACTTTATATTTCTCCCAATTGAGAGACAGGGAAACAAGGATTCAGTCATCTACCCTGGCTGAGCAGAGGAATGTGAATTACCCACAATGTGAACAAAAGTCAGTAAATTGTATTTTAAGTACCCAACCATCTGTGATAGGTACCTCATCACTTTCGTCTCTGCTGTAAACTCTGTTTTCTTTCTGCTCCAGAAAGATCTGCCATCTACTTTTTGCACCTTTGTATGTTAGTCCCTCAGTCGCGTCTGACTCTTTGGAACCCCAAGGACTATAGCGCGCCAGGCTCCTCTGTCCATGGAATTCTCCAGGCAAGGATCCTGGAGTGGATAGCCATTCCCTTTTCCAGGGGATCTTCCCAGGGATCGGAACCCTGGTCTCCCATTTTGCAGGCAGATTCTTTACCACTGGAACGAACAGGGAAACCCAAATTATATACAGCACTCTTTAGAGTGCCTGACACTTAACAGGCATTTAACTAATGTAAGTTGTTAGCTTCTGCCAAGAAACAACTGGAATGGGACTAAGATAACTGATATGCTGATATGCCTGTTGCCACAGTTAAATCTTCCCCTGAACCCGGGGGACTTAACCTCATCCTCACTCATTTGATCTAAATGGAGCTAGGTAATCAGTTAGTGCTTGATGGTCAAGATAACAATGATGATGATAAAGAATCTGTGTAAAGTATAACTTAGATATATAGTCATTCATTTTATGAACTCAATTTTATAGTCATCATTCATTTCCACTTTAGTATGGGGAGTCACCCAGTCAGACAGCTGCACAATGAAACAAAGTCTGGGAATGCCAAGGTGCGTCATTTGTCGTAGTCCCACGCTGGAAAGGGGAAAGTCAAATTGGAAAGTCAGTGATGCCTGCCTTCAGTTGACAAACTCTGCTGCTTCTAGGCCTGCAGTTTCTCTGGGCCTCAGATTCTTCTGTAGGTTTCTGTCTTAGTGAAGTTTGTGGACATCTGCAGGTACTGGACGCTTATGGTTGGAGTACTCACATAAAACTCCTTACAGACATCTGGTAAGACAATCTCACAGTGTTATCATTATGAGTAGGTGAGTTTCTCAATGGATCCTATTTCTTTCTAAATTCCTAGTGACCCTTCTAAGGGCTCCTTCTGTTTAGAAAAAGGCAGAGTAAGCCCCCTGTCTTCCCCAGTGAGGACCTGGCTCCTGGTGGTATTAGGAGACTGGCAGGCAAAGCCGTTTTGAGAAGACAGTGCCAGCATCAGCCTCCATTGTATGATTCCAGGCAAGTCCCTGAAATAGCTCCACCGCTAGTCAGTCACTGAGCCCCATTAATATGGCGCAAATCTTCTTCCTCAGGTCAAGGGGAAAAGATTTAAACATACAATAAGAGGTAGAAGTTGCTTTAATTAGCCTTGACAAGGGACATTAGATCATCTCTAAGGTTCCTTCCAGTTCTGGGATTCTAGAATCAGAACAATCTTGAGCTGAAGATAGTTTGAAGCTGGGTTGGAAAAATCCCAGTGGGAAGAAGAGAGAAGAAAAACTACAAGATGGTTTAGAAAGAGAGTGAGAAATGCTTTGAGATTTTTCCATTTAGTGACCTGGCTGCATTTAGAGTCATTTTTTCAGCTCTACTGGGTTCACCTTTCTAAAAGGCCTGCCACTCTGAGATTTAAATCAGCTCACCCGTGTAGCTAACTGGTGCAGGTTGAAAGTAGCAAAAGAGCAGGCGATTCGAGGTCTGGCTCCTTTGTTGTGCTTGTGCAACCTCCAGCAGACCCAGTTTGCACATCCCCAGTCCTTGTGGTCCTGCAGTGGCCTCCTTCCTCTTACAAGGCCTTCTCTCTGTATCAAGATGTCATGGAGTCAGATAGGCCTGGCATGAATCCCACTGATCGCTACGTGACTTGAACATATTTAAGCTCTCTAAGCTTCAGCTTCCTTACCCGTAAGATGGGACCACACTAACCTATAAGCTATTATAGAGTTACTATGAGAATCAAAAGTGGACATCCACACATGATCATACTTAGACATTAACTGAAAAGCTTTGGAGACTTCCCTGGAGGTTCACTGCCACCAAGTTAAGTATCTGCCTTCCAGTGGAGGGGTGGACTCAATTCCTGGTCTGGGAAGTAAGATTCCAAGTGCCGGGATGGGGGGAGCGGGCAACTAAGCCTGCCTGCTGCAATTAGAGAGCCCACAAAAAGCTTGCACTCCACAGTGAAGACCCAGTGTAATCAAAAAAGGGAAAGCCTTTGGTACATGTCCAGGTGTGCCATTTAGTAGCTGTAGGACCTTAAGTGAATTCTCAATGTCTCTGTGGCTCGGTTTCCTCATTTGTAAGATGGAGATAATAACACTACCTACTCCATCGGTTTGGGGTAGTGATTAAGTGAGTTGATATGCATAAAATGCTTGGAATAGTCATTTGCAGGTGGCAAGTACTATGTGCTGTTAATATTATTGTGCAACACACCCAGCATAATATCTGGCACAGGGTAACGCTTAGAAAGTAATTCCCGGTTCCCCAATAGCTTTAGTACTAAACCTGCTGCCGGGCCTCTGGGATGCCTTCCTCTCTGGTTGCCCTGCTCAGCCAAGCTTCTCTCCAGCTAACAGGAAGCTGGGGCTCAGGAGCCGCTTAGCAATCAGGCATTTGATGCACGTGTTTGGTGGTGCAGGTAAGTCAGCAGGTGTGTCCAGAGGAGACTGAAGGGGTGTTGTTCAGTCAGTCAGTCATGTCTGACACTTTGCGACCCCCATGGACTGCAGCATGCCAGGCTTCCCTGTCTGTCACCAACTCCCAGAGCTTGCTCAAACTCATGTCCATCAAGTCGATGATGCCATCCAACCGTCTCATCCTCTGTCGCCTCCTTCTCCTCCTGCCCTCAATCTTTCCCAGCAAGGGGTGAGAAGGACCAACAGATTTCACTGTCTTTATTCCATTATTTGTCTGGGGCTCTAACCTCAGTGGGATTCGATCCTTGGGTTGGGAAGATCCCCTGGGAGAGGGCATGGCAACTCACTCCAGTATTCTTGCCTGGAGAATCCCATGGACAGAGGAGCCTGGGGGGCTACAGTCCATGGGGTTGCAAAGAGTCAGACATGGCTGAAGCAACTGAGCACGCACGCTAACCTCAGGGAGACCCCGGAAGGGGAAACCAGAGAGTGTGGGTTGGAGCATCTTTCAGGAAGCAGGCAAGATGTACTGTTCCCTGGGGGGGAGGAGTCCCCAAAACAGATAGTACCCCTACAATTTGTCGGCTTTTGGCACAAACCTAAGGAGGATCTTGGTGAGCCTTGGTGGGGATGTTTTCCTAAGCCTACAGACTAGGATACAAGATTC
Source organism: Muntiacus reevesi (assembly GCF_963930625.1). NCBI lineage: Eukaryota > Metazoa > Chordata > Mammalia > Artiodactyla > Cervidae > Muntiacus > Muntiacus reevesi. Next base: position 116,251,511 of record NC_089253.1, on the reverse strand, counting down.
TAGTCCCAAAATTTCGGCTCTGCACGCAGCACTAGGCTTCCACACGCTGGGAAAGGTTCCTGGCGCTGGGCCATCCAGGGAGAACAGCTTCAGGAAGGCTGTGGTGGGGGAGGGGGAGGGGAGCAGACCGCCGTCCACCGCGCTGGTCCAAACTGGTTGTGCTGAGGCTGCGCAGAAAGTGCTCTTTCACCAGAGAGCAGAATCAGTCATGAATCAGACACTTACCTGGCAGGCCTAACCCATGCCCTCAAGGAGGTCACAAATCCGGTGGAAGAAACAGAAGTACTTAAAAAGTAAACGAATAATAGCAAGATATCTGAAGTCATCTGCTTGTCCTTGGAGATATCAGTGACCTGTAGGGCTCTTTAAATTCCTGAGATTCTAGGTAGTGCAAACCCTACTAGCAGAGGCAGAATAATAATATCTGCTAGATACTGGGTACTCTTCCAAAGGCTTTTCTGTATTACTTCTTTTAGTTTTCACAGTAGCCTTTTGTTGTCGGCCTTGTCCTTATTTTCACATGAGGAAACTCGGGAACAGAGAGGCTAAAAGACTAGCCTAAAGTCATACAGGAAGGAGCCGGGATCCAAACCGAGGCTCTCTGGCTCCAGAAAACACACTTTCACCCTCCCAGTTAAACTACCTGGAGCAGGAAAGGTGAACCCGGGGCCTCACACACGAAGGGATCCTTTTCTCTCTCAGGTTGTAGGGAACCCTCTGGTTACAGTTAATGGGGTTTAACTCAGAGTTAACAGCCTGCCTGCCCCTTGTACAGAAGCTGCTGTCTCACTAAGTCCCTCAGTCATGTCCAAATCTCACGTGTAACCCCGTGGTCTGTAGCCCGCCAGGCTCCTCTGTCCATGGGATTCTCCAGGCAAGAATACTAGAGCAGGTTGCCATTTCCTTCTCCAGGGGATCTTCCTGACCCAGAGATCAAACTCGGGTCTCCTGCCTTGGCAGGTGGATTCTTTACCACTGTGCCACCTGGCAACAGAGGTCATTAATTCAGTCACCATCCAGGAAAGGAATCCCTCTAAGGGCAGAGGTCTCCTGCCAGGCCCCACACAGCCCTTTGGCCAGCCTCCAGATGGCTGCCTTTGTGGGGGAGAGGATACCAGTCCAACCAGCTGTGACCTGGATGGTGGGAGGTCATGTAGTGCAGAGGAATCAGATGGTTCCCTGCAGCCTCAAAGAGCCTGACTCACACATGTGGGTGGGCTGCATCCCTAACTGCACTGAATTGCTACTGGCTGCTCACTTACAAGTCTTAAAATATATGTATATATGGGCTTCCCTGGTGGCTCAGACGGTAAAGAATCTGCCTGCAATGTGGGAGACTGGGATCGATCCCTGGATCAGGAAGATCCCCTGCAGGAATGCATGGCAACCCTCCCCAGGATTCTTGCCTGGAGAATCTGGTGGACAGAGGAGCCTGGCAGGCTCCTATATAAATATATAGAAAATATATATATATTTATATATAAAAAAAATATATATATATGTATGCTGTGTGTGTGGGCTTAGTCACTCAGCTGTGTCCGACTCTTTGCAGCCCCATGGACTGTAGCCCACCAGTCTCCACTGTCCACGGGATTCTCCAGGCAAGAATACTGGAGTGGGGTCCAGAGGATCTTCTTACCCAGGAAGTGTATTTACAAAATTGTTTATAATAATGAAAAAGAATACTATCCAGCTATCCAGCCGTAGGAGATTGATTAAATAAATTAAGGTGCACCCAAACAACTGATTCTTGCCTAGAGAAACCCCATGGACAGAGGAGCCTGGCAGGTTACAGTCCATAGGTTTGCAAAGAGTCAGACACGACTGAGCAACTGAGCAGAGGGAAATAACAGATTAACATGTAGCTGTTAAAATCAATGCTATACAAACATATTTATTAACACAGATGGTTTTAGCATGCTGCTAAATGTGAAAACCCACCTGAAAAACAAAATGGATATTCTGATCCAGTTTTCATAAGAAAAAAAAGTACATGTGTGTATAGAAAAATATCTCATTTGTATACACAAAATATTAATAGATGCTATCTTTGATAGGAAGGACGACAGATTGTTTAATTTCTCTCTTGTTTGCTTACTTGTATTTATATTTTTATAGTGGACTTTTTTTTCCACTATTAATTTCCATTTATTGAGAATTTATTCTGTGCCAGGTGGCACCAAGCTCAGTTATTGACCCTGACCCTATTTCACGGATAAAGAGATAGGCTTGGTGAGTGGGAAGAATCTGCCCAAGATTAAGAGCTAGCAATGCTGGAAGCCGGGGTTTGATCTCAAGCAAACTTCAGAGGTAATAGATTCACATGACAGAACATTAAAAAGGGTACACAAGGGTATTCAACAGAAATCCACCCTTTTGCCCAAGTTCCCCAGCCTCATATTTCCCTCATCAGAGACATCTGCTTTTGCCATGCTGTGGTTCTCTCCAGAGAAATATTTTCACTGCAACATGTATGTATCACAATTTATTGACTAATCTGTCCCACTGATTTGAAATGTAACTTTTATGGTATTAGTATAATGGATTGTTATATGTATTTATATTACTCCTTTCTGAACAGATAGTAGACATTTTTTTGTCTTTTTTTTCCATTTATTCTTATTAGTTGGAGGCTAATTAGTTTACAATATTGTAGTGGTTTTTGCCATACATTGACATGAATCAGTCATGGATTTACATGTGTTCCCCATGCCGATCCCCCCACCCACCTCCCTCCTCACCCCATCCCTCTGGGTCTTCCCAGTGCACCAGCCCTGAGCACTTGTCTCTTGCATCCAACCTGGGCTGGTGATCTGTTTCACCCTTGATAATATACATGTTTCGATGCTGTTCTCTCAAAACATCCCACCCTCGCCTTCTCCCACAGAGTCCAAAAGTCTGTCCTGTACATCTGTGTCTCTTTTTCTGTTTTGCATATAGGGTTATTGTTACCATCTTTCTAAATTCCATATATATGCGTTAGTATACTGTATTGGTCTTTATCTTTCTGGCTTACTTCAATCTGTAAAACGGACTCCAGTTTCATGCATCTCATTAGAACTGATTCAAGTGAATTCTTTTTAATGGCTGAGTAATATTCCATGGTGTATATGTACCACAGCTTCCTTATCCGTTCGTCTGCTGATGGGTATCTAGGTTGCTTCCATGTCCTGGCTATTATAAACAGTGCTGTGATGAACATTGGGATGCACGTGTCTCTTTCAGATCTGGTTTTCTCGGTGTGTATGCCCAGGAGTGGGATTACTGGGTCATATGGCAGTTCTATTTCCAGTTTTTTAAGGAATCTCCACACTGTTCTCCATAGTGGCTGTACTAGTTTGCATTCCCACCAATAGTGTAAGAGGGTTCCCTCTAAATATATATATATATATGTTTAGGCTACACCAGGTCTTAGCTGAGGCGTATGGGATGGTTCATCTCTGTTGCAGCACATGGGATCTCTTTAATTGCAGCATACAAACTCTTAGTTGTGGTTTGTAAAATCTAGTTCCCGGATCAATACCGGGCCCCCTGCATTGGGAGTACACTGCCTTAGCCGCTGGACCACCAGGAAAGCCCCTAGACATTTATTTTTATGCAGTAAACTTAATTTTTAAAATTTAATGGTATATTATAAATAACCCTAATTTTATAAAAAGAATCATCTCACCTTAAATATGAGAAAGCAAGATGTTTGAATTTCTTCTTCTCTCTCCCACTTTTGGTTGAAAGCAAATAGTAGTCACTGTGGAGAATGATACTAGGCCAGTAGCTTACCTTTGAATTACAGCATATAAGAGCTGGAAGGGACCTCAGAGGTCGTCCAGCCCAAACAGCAAGGAGCCTGGCGTGCTGCATTTCATGGGATCACAGAGTCAGACGTGACTTAGAGACTGAACAGCAGCGACAGCAGCTAGCCCGCCCAATTCCTTGTTCAGCAGATGAGGAAACTGGTCTTCTAAGTGCTTGGTAGCAAAACCTTGACTGAAATCCCAGTTCAGGACATTTTCTACACCATCATGCCATGCCAGTCCACTTGCCCCATTGACACACAAAGAGGACTGGAGTCGTTCAGTGTGGAGGTGACAACTCTAGGCAGGGGACAGGCTTTCTTCTGATGATGGTCTGTTGCATTTTTCAGGTCTACTGAGAAACAGACATGGAAATTGGGTTTCACTTACTGTAGATCTGATAGTGAGAGTTGATATCTTTTTTTTTAATGTATACTTATATATTTATTCCAGTGGGATGAAACTCCTAGATCTAGAGTTACTGTTTCAAAAGGAACACATGTTTATAAAGCAGACAGGTCATGCCACATTGCCACCCCAAACCAAAGCAGACACATTGACACGGGTAATGATGATCAGCCTCCTGTTTTCCACACTGAAAAGATATGGCATATTAACCAGGTAAGATTTTAACCCATCTGAGAGCCAAGATTTGTACTAAATTTGTAATTTTCTGACCAATGGGATTAAGAACCCAACATGTGTTCTTTATTCGAGTTCTTCGAGCATGACGCATCTGTTGGCATGCACCACCTATTTCCCTGCTTTATATGTGTCACAGCACTCTGTTCTTAAATGACACATTTATTTGTACGCATTGTTATTTTCTGCCAGTTGTCTATTACATCTTTTTGGCACCTTCTGCCATGCCAAAGGTGATTTAGTCATGTCCGACTCTTGCCACCCCATGGACTATAGCCTGCCAGGCTTCTCTGTCCATGGGATTCTCCAGGCAAGAATACTGGAGTGGGTTGCCATTTATTTCATAATTAGAGCTGCTAAATACAATTGTCTCATATTTCTTTGTAACGTCTAGGTATTTTTTTTGGAGACTGGATAACTGATTGTTAGAACATCATTTCCCCAGTGATGAAAACCTAATCTTAATTATAGGTTGTTGTTTAGTCGCTAACTTGCATCTGTCTCTTTGGGACCCCATGGGCTGTAGCAGCCAGGCTCCTCTGTCCATGGGATTCTTCAGGCAAGGATACTAGAGCGGGTTGCCATTTCCTTCTCCAGGGAGAGTTGATATCTTAATGGGAATCTCCTATCTGGAAAACTTCCATGTGATTCCACGTGAAGGCAGGGGCCAGACCACGAGTCTTCTCCCCGTATTCCTTCGTCTTCTTCAGTAGTTGAGTCATAAATGCTGTTTGGGGTATTTTCACTCTTCTTCCCACCATTTATCTTTCTGGGAAGTAGGGTAGTGACAGCAATTCAGTCAGCATACTATAAATACTTCTCTTAACCCTTTGTGAAACTAACTTTGAAAAGCTGCACTGATAACATTACTTTGTCAACTTCCCTAGAGAATTCTTGGCATCTAGCCATATTAGTCAAGGCTTTTAAGTTGCACACATCAGAAACCTCACAGGAACAAGTTTAGGCAAAAAAGGGAATATATTTGTTCATGGGATTCAAGGGAAGTTGAGTATCTAAACTAAGCAAAGCTTCAGTCAGTTCAGTCACTCAGTCGTGTCCAACTCTTTGTGACCCCATGGAGTGCAGCACACCAGGCTTCCCTGTCCATCACCAACTCCCGGAGCTTGCTCAAACTCATGTCTATCAAGACGGTGATGCCATCCAACCACCTCATCCTCTTCAAAGCTTAGGGATGCATGGATTCAAGAACCACTAGAACCAAGGACTTCAGGGCCAGGCCTTTGTCTCTGCCTCGTGTCTCTGGTTCTCTCTCATGATTGCTTTGTTCTCTTTCATGGCACAAGCTGGCTCCACTTTCCATGGCCATATTTCTTCTAACAGCCTTCACCAGAGATGAACTTTCCTGATGATTTTTTCTCATCCCAGGTTAAGAAATCCCATGGGAGGGCCGGTGTGGGTGAGCCATGACCAGGGTGCTGGGACATGTAAGAACATGATAGTGCCAGCAGGAACACATTGTTGTCTAGAAGGAAAAGCAGACTTCCCTGGTGGTCCAATGGTTAAGACTCCACGCTTCCATTGCAAGGGGGCATGGGTTCGAGTCCTGGTCAGGGAACTAAAATCCTCCATGCCACACGATGGGGTCAAAAAGTAAAAACAAACAAACAAAAAATAATAAAAGGAAAAGCAGGTCCCAGAAGACTGGGAAGTATTTAATGAGACAAGGATAACCTCTACCCTCTCCTTTAAGATAATGAGTTTGAAAAGAGACTGAAAAACTAGAAGGTGAGTGAGAATCGTAAAAACATCAAAATAAAAATCTGGAAAATGGGATGTGCCTCACCAGGGACATTCCTTTTTATAATGATTGACATCCAGTGGAAAAAAAAGACTATGGTGAATCCTCCTTGACAAGGCCCCCGAAGAGACGCGCCTGGGTATTTTAGTACTTAAGTTTCAGGAGCTGCGCCCCATCCCTCCTCCCGACTTGCCTCTCAGAGACCTAAACTGTGGGGGTAACAGTCCTGTAATTTTAACTGTATTTATAAATCCCTGATCCTTTGTGCAGTGCCTTTTTCTACTCGGCGCTTAGTCTGAATGTTGCTATTTTCACAGAGGAAATCAGAGGAAAGAGGCTGTAATTATAGGTCCAACAACAGCTCCGGAAGCAGCGAAGGCAACGGAGAGCTGGTGGCTCCATGCCCTCTTCCGGGTTGCAGCCTGGACGTCTCCCCCCTCTTCTCCTTGGGCCTCGGTCAGCTCTTCACGGCTTTATCTCATATCTTTCTCCCTTTTGTTTGCCAGTCCAGCATGTCACAAGACAAAAAGAGAAAGTTAGAACTAAAAGCCAAGGACTTAAAACTGCACGATGCTGGGGCAGACCTGTGTCTTGGAGATAATTCAAATGGAAAAGAAAAGGGGGGGGGAAATCCAAAAAACCACCATTTCAGGTCATTGGCCTTTTTAAACAGACCGCCGGCAATATTTACTCCTCCTGAAATAGCACGGTCACATGAAATAAAACCGTGTTCAGTAAAGCCTGCAAAACAAAAGGACGATTTACAGGCTGGCACGCTCACTGAGGGCCCTCTGTTTGCCGGCGGATCGGGGCCTCTGCTTCCTGACTCTCCCGGCTACCTTCTGCCCAAGGCCTGCAGAGGTCTGTAGGGGGCAAGGTCAGATTGCCTTGGAGACCCTCCCAGACAATTTTTCCTCCTCAAAAAATTTGGAAAGGTAGCCAGAGAGTTGAGAGAAGGGTTGGGTGTGACAAATGGGGCCTCCACCACAGCACCAGTGCCTGGGGAGCCCAGGACGTGGGATGTGGTCGTTACAGGAGCAGCTGCCAGTGGAGTCCATCACCCTCCCACAAGATCCACTCTCTCCCCTCTCTTTCCTTTATCCCTACTTCTTCATCTGTCAGCTACCCACCTGTCCTCTCTCATCCACTTTCCCCCACTTCCCCCTCGCCCTTTCTTCTATTCCTCTTTTGCCTTCTCTCCCTATTCTTAATTCTGCTGGGGCTCCTCATGGACCTTCATTATTTTTCTTTCTTTTTTATTTTTTAAATTGTTAAAGAATGGTAGCACATTTACAGGAGGCTTGGGAAATACAGGACAAAGCTACATATAGTTCCACTATATATTACAAATTCTTTTTTAAGTAGATAAATTAAGATTTTTAGTTGTGGTTTCAATATCAAACTCTCAAAAGCTAATAGAATGAATAGACAGGAAAGTAGAAAGCTATAGTATATGTGAAAAACACTGTGAACGGATTCAACATAATTAAGATTTATACAATTTTCACTCAGTAGCAGGATATAAATTCTACTCAAGTTCCCATAGACTATAAACCAGGAGACACTAGAACATATCCAGGGACATAAAACAAGGTGCAAAAATGTCATGGTCTAAATGTATTGAAATCACACAGTCTGTTCTCTTACCACTGTGGAATTATGTTAGAAATCAGTATCAAAAGATATTTGAAAATAACCCACATATTTCCAAGTATAATTGGACGTTTGTCAAGAGAGATCTTTGACTTGGCCACTGAAAGCCTCAATAAAGTTAAAAGTCTGATTGCAGAGAAGAAAGCATTTAAATGAGAAATTACTATCAAAATGGTAAATTAATACAAAAGATACTTTAAAAACCCTATGTATTTGGAAATTAAATGTCCACTTTTAAATGACGGGTATATCTAAGAAACCATAATAAGGAAAATTAGAAAATATTTGTAATAGAATAAAAATTAAAAGAGAATCTATCAGAATTTTTGCATGCAGCTGAAGCTGCTCAATACAACTAAATACAAAGGGGAATAGAGTAAGGAATGAAAACAAATAATGGACATTAGCACAAAATTTTGTGAAATTTGAACAAAGTCTGTACTTTAGTTAATAATACTGTAACACATGTTAATTTCTCATGGACGTTTATGAATTAGCCCTGCTGGAAGGTCTAAACAGGCTTTTGGTGGTGGGTGGCATGGTCACATGCCAGGTCTGGTCATGGTAAGACCCAGACCCTGCTGAGGACTCAAGGGGACATTCCCAGCCTCACTCTTTGAGACATCGCTTCTTAGTTGCCCAAGATTCCCTTTTTTAAAAAACAGTCAAATGCTATTTTTAAAAAAATTCTTTATATTTGTGAGTATGTTTCTCAAAACCTTCTATATCCATTGATTTAAGCTTTATACCTTGGCAAAAAGAGAAGTGTTAGTTGCTCAATCGTGTCTGACTCTCTGCAACCCCATAGTTTAGCCCTCCAGGCTCCTCTGTCCATGGGATTCTCGAGACAAGAATACTGGAGTGGGTTGCCATTCCTTTCTCCAGGGGATCCTCGGGATGTGAGCAAATTAGCTGAGAAAACGGAAAAATAAAGATGTTTGGACTTGACATACCCAAGTCAGTCAGAGTACTCGGTCTCTGTGGCCCGGCCCTGTCAGCCCTGGTTGAGGACCACTCCCTGGGTGTGTAGACTGCAGGCCCTTCAGCCTACAGAGACCCCAGGCCTGAGAGCAGCCCTTTGACATAGCAACACAGGTGCTGACTCCTGGGAGTGAAACAACACAAAGGTTCTGCTATCCTTTCTTCTTTTTTATCCTCTTTTTCCACAAACATGTGTGCGTGCATGCTCAGTCGCTTTAGTCGTATCTGACTCTTTGCAACCACTTGAACTGTAGCCTACCAGACTACTCTGTCAACGGGATTCTCCAGGCAAGAATTTTGGAGTGAGTTGCCATGGCCTCCTCTAGGGGATCTTCCCGACCCAGGGATTGAACCTGCGTCTCCTGCATTGCAAGTGGATTCTTGACCACTCAGCTACCGGGGAAGCCCTTCCACAAGTGTATCAGAACCTAGTACATATTATCACGTAGCATGGTGCTAAGACCCAGTGTTTGTTGATAGAAAACTCACATACTGATTGACTGATTAATCAATCAATAGACAGACTTCATTGGAGTCCTAAAAGTAATTATCTTTGCAGCTACTCAGTTCTCTGTTTCTTTGGCTTCTGTGCTTCAAAAAAGACAAAAGGAGACCCATGGCAGATGTCAGAGAGAGGCCTTTCCAGAATCCAGGGTGAGAAATACAGTAGCCTGAATCCCTGGCTTATCAAACTTGGACACTGTGTTGATAATCAACTTTGTCACCTGGAACTCCATGAAGTCAGTTTCCCTAAGTGTATACATTTCTTTCCTTCACATCAACAATCCAGCAGGTACCACCTTCATTTTCTTTTGTATGTACAATAAGAGGGAAAGAGCCAGAGATGTATGTACAGTGTTCCATTTCCCCAAGTCTGAATGGGATATGGCTCCAGTTCCTAGAGGGCAGAACTGGTGGGAACTGAATGCTGTTTGATATTTCAGGTGTTTGCAGTTCAAAGAACTGGAGGACAGAACCAAGGCATGGAAAACAGCATCCACACAGAGGGCAGAGGTAGCCGCTGGGAGGCACTTCTCCCAAGTGGCTGCTGGAGAGCGGGTGTCCATGCGCACACAGGCCACCATCTAGGATGCCCAGAAGAAACTGAGGAAAGGAACAAAGTGCTGGTGCATGCCACAGCATGGATGAGCCTCGACCGTATGCTAAGTAAAAGACGCTAGACAAAAAAAAAAAAAAAAAAAAAAAAAGACGCTAGACACACAAGGCTACATGTTGTATGACTCCCTTGACTTAAAGATTTCCAGAAGAGGCAAATCCATAGAGATGAAGAGTAGATTAGTGATTGACAGGAGCTGGGAGGAGAAGGGAATGAAGAGTGACTACTTACTGGGTATGGGCTTCACAGACAGCTCAATGATGAAGAGCACCTGCAATGCAGGAGCCATGGGAGATGAGGGTTCAATCCCTGGCCCAGGAAGATTCCCTGGAGGAGGGTACGGCAACCCACTCCAGTATTCTTGCTTGGAGAATGCCATGGACAGAGGAGCCTGGCAACCTACAGTCCTTAGGGTCGCAAAGAGTCAGACATGACTGACATGACTCAGCACGCACTTACTGGGTGCAGGGTTTCATTTTCAGCAATGACAGTGTTCTGGAATTAGATAGTGGTGATGGTTGCAAAACCTTGTGAATGTATTAAAAACCACTGAATTGTGTACTTAAAGTGGTAGATTTTTGTGGTATGTAAATTATATCTCAATTTTTTAAAAAGGAAGGAAAGAATTGGGAAACTTTGGGGTGATAGACAGATGGCCCAAGATCCTAATCCACCAGAGCTACAAGCTAATAAAATTTTGGTTATTTATGTTAATGCACCTTCTTCTGTTATCCAAATTGTTCCTCATTAGGCTGGTGATGACTGGGACTATGACTTTCCATAAGTATTGAAGGGGGTGTGGTCTTCCACATTGTACAGGGGTTATGACCTCTGTGGCTGTCCATGGTGGCCCTATATCTCTGTGAACTTCTTCAACGCTTAGAATCCCCACTGCCCGTGACAGAGGGATGGAGACTTTTTTCTAATTGTTTCCTGAGTGTCCATTTTATTTTCCTAGCTGCAATGTAAACTCTTTGAGGGTAGAAACTGTGTCTTTTTAGAAAATTAGAAATTCTCTCTTCTCCTGCCTTAAGCTGAGCACCCATAGGTGGTCCTCGATCACATGACCTTCTCACGCTGACTCTAAACTAGATATAGACCTGGAGTCTGGCAGCAGGGCCCACACTGTGTGAGCCTTCAACTCTGGACAGGGCTGTATTCTATTTGCTGCTAATCTCTTCAGATTCTTCTCTGAAGGTCAGGGATGGTTCACGGAACCAGAGATTTTTCCTCACTTCTGTCCTAATGCTTGGCATCATTTGTTCCCTTCAATGGGAAAGCTAGAATGATCTCCGCAGGTCATGCGTCACCTGCTTCTTCTGGGTCACAATATACTCCGACATGGAGCAGGCTGATTATGATAATAGATTTGATATTATTAATAAACTCCATCAAAACTGAGGCCTAAGCAACAAAGCCAGTTCAACAGTCACTACAAGTTTTCTCTTTATTATCGATACTTTTTCACTGAAATATGGTGGATCATAAAATGTTGTGCTAATTTCTGCTGTGCAGTAAAGTGATTCAGTTTTATATATATGTATATATATATGCACACACATATATATATGCATTCTTTGTTTAATATTATTTTCCATTATGATTTATCATAGGCTATTGGATACAGTTTTCTGTGCTATACACTAGGACCTTTTTGTTTATCCATTCTATATATAAAAGCATACATCTGCGCATGCCTATTTCCCACTCCATCAAGTTTTCTCTTTCAGTGGAAGGAAAAGGAACTTCCAATTAACATGTTAGCGTTTTATCACCCTCCATCCAGTTCCTCCTACGTTTCCTAAACTTTCGGGAATAAAAACAAATCATTTCTGACAGCGGCGAGTTCCCCCCGCTCCGGGAAGCCCGGTCGGGAAGGTCGTCACGTCCCAGCCGTCCTTTGTGTGCTGCGCAGCCCTCTGCCTCTCACTCCTCCAGCAGAGAAGCAGGCCTGCACAGCCGGGCCTCCCCTTCAGGGCCTGCACTTCGGAGTCTCCAGACACGCAGGTTGGATGTTGACTGGAAGGCTTGGATGAACAGGAATGTCACTTCCTTGTTGCAGAGCTGGCAGACTGCCTGCCCGTTCCTGCTGGCTACGAGCCAGAGATGGCCTGAGGTCTACACGTCCTCTCTGCAGCCACATTCTCAGCCTCCCTGTGGCTGGGGCACGTCTGGACTCAGCATTTCTGCCTCCCAAGGGGATATGCGTGCTTGTGTGCATTATGTGGATGTTTGTGGAGTTTGTATATATCATGGGATGGCGAGTTTATGTGCATGTATGGGTGTGTGTATTTTGGGAAGTGAAGTTCTAAGTATATGTAAAAATCAGTATTTGTTGTAGAACAGTCTAATAATAAAGAAAAATGTAAGTGAAAAGCTACTCAATATCACCTTAGTGAACATTCTCCCTTGTCTCTCTTTCTCTCCATATATATATAATATATATATATATATATATAGTTCATTTCTCCATCATGTTCGACTTTGTGACCCCATGGACTGCAGCATACCAGGCGTCCCTATCCTTCAGAATCTCCTGGCGTTTGCTCAGACTCATGTCCATTGAGTCAGTGATGCCATCCAACCATCTCATCCTCTGTCATCCCCTTCTTCTCCCACCTTCAATCTTTCCCAGCATCAGGGTCTTTTCTAAAGAGTCAGTCTCCACATCAGGTGGCCAAAGTATTGGAGCTTCAGCTTCAACATCAGTCCTTCCAATGAATATTCAGGGTTTATTTCCTTTAGGATGGACTGGTTGGATTTTCCTGCAGTCCAAAGGACTCTCAAGAGTCTTCTCTAGCACCACAGTTTGAAAGCATCAATTCTTTGGTGCATATTTATATATATATATATATGTAGCCATTCTGTGAAGTAGGTACTATCAGTACCCCTCTTTTACACATGAAGAGATTAAGTCACAGAGAAGGTCAGCAATGTTAGCCTCCAGTCAATGGCCTCACAGCTGGTAAAGGTGCAAAACCTGGATTTGGACTCAACTGATTCAAGAACTCTGTTCTTCACCATAGGGCCCAGCAGCCATGGATTACAAAAGCCAGCAAGGGAGTTCATTCATTCATTCATTCATTCAACATTTACTGAGTGCCTAAATGACATGGGCTATGTCATGAGAGTAAAAATATGAATAAGACCCAGATCTTTTTGAGACTCAAAGTCTTTTGAGGGAGGAAGATATGTAAATAAATCATTGCAATTCAGAGTAATAAGACAGATTACAAAGGGTAAGCCATTAATACTAGCTGGAGAATTTATAGAGGTGACATTTTACTTGTATCTCAGAAGAAAGAACAAAGAGAAACTATTTACAAAAGAGTTAGGGTGGGGGACCTTAAAGGGTAAGGACATTTCAGGCTGAGCAAATAGCATGTGCAAAGGTACTGGAATCTCAAGCCCGTGGTGTGACTGCAGGGAGAGTAGGAAAGCCAGAGCAGGTGTGTGTTGGGGGGCAGCTTACAGATGGGAATGCAAGACTGTTGAGGGTCTGGATGCTCCACCGAGGAGTTTGGCCTTCATTATATGGGCAGGGGGGAGCGACAAGGGTGTTTGATCATGATGATGTTTTAAAAGAACAGCTAGGTGGTGGCTCAGATGGTAAAGAGTCTACCTGCAATGCAGGAAACCCAGGTTCAATCCCTGGGTCGGGAAGATCCCCTGGAGAAGGAAATGCAACCCACTCCAGTATTCTTGCCTGGAGAATCCCATGGACAGAAGAGCCTGGCGGGCTACAGCCCATGGGGTTGCAAAGAGTCGGACATGACTGAGCAACTAGTACTTAGTGTCCTGAAGGAAGATTCAGAGTGGAGTGGGATAGGGAGTAGAGATGGTATTAACAGTTATGTGTAAGTCAGAAAAGCAACGATTCTCAGTTCTGACTGTCCAGGAGCATGCCTGAGGAAGGAGTCTAGAGCTCAAGAGAGAGGTCTGGGCTGGGAAGATTTTGGGAGCTATGAACGTATGGGTGAAAAGTTGGAAGTTGTAGAAGTAGATAATGAGGTGAACTCAGGTGAGTGAAGTCACTCAGTGGTGTCTGACTGTTTGCAATCTCATGGACTGTAGCCCGCCAGGCTCCTCTGTCCATGGAATTCTCCAGGCAAGAATACTGGAATGGGTTGCGATTCCCTTCTCCAGGGGATCTTCCCAACCCAGGAATCAAACCCAGATCTCCTGCGTTGCAGGCGGATTCTCAACCTCTGAGCCGCCAGGGAAGGAGATGATGTTTTGATGCAATTAGCCTAGGGTGGGGCTGGGATAACAGGAGGCTTTAAAAACTCCCCAGGTGACTCTCCTATGCCCACAAGGTTGGAAGCATGTTAGCACAGGTTACTGGTTATCGCTACAGGCTCTTAGCTCTAAGGCTTACCAGCAAGCAGGGGACCATGCACAAATTACTTAATATCTTTAAGCTTTCAGAAGTCTTCTCATCTGTAAAATGGAGATGATAATAACTACCTCATTAGCTTGAAATTGAATCAGGTAAGGTATCTAGGAATTTGAGCACTGTCCTGGCACATAGTAAACATTCAATACCTAGTAGTTATTTTTATATTGCTGTGATTTACAATTCCAAGAGGATTGAAACTAAGTCAAAGGCAGGGAAGATGGCAAGAAGAATATGAATTATAAAGATATTTCAGGGTTGGAAAGATGGGGCTCAATGAGCAGTTAGATTGACGGTAGGTGAGGAAAAGAGAAGTGAAGAGAATTCCCTGATTTCAAGCTTGAACAACTCAAGTGGTGCTGATGCTGTGACTGAGTTTGGGAATGCAGGAGGAATAGTGTACAACACAAGAGAAAAGAGAAGAGAAGTGTTGGGATGGAGGAAACAAGTTGGACTAGACGCTAGACGTACTGACCAGGGTGCTTGAGGGTCACGCAGTAGAGGCATCTAATAGGAACTGGAGTTATGCGTGGTCTGGAGTCAAGAGAGGTCTGGGCTGGAGATGTTTTTTTAGAAGTCATTAACATATAGGTGGAAAGTTGAAGCTAAAGAAGTAGATATATCTCTCAGGGAAAGTATACGTAGTGAGAAGAGATGAGGGCCAAGTCTAGAAATTCGAATGCCCACAGGTAAAGGGCAGGGGGTAAGGAGTCTATCCCCCAAGAATGAGGTAGAGAGTAGGAAGAATAAAGTAACAGGAATTAACATAAGGAAAACACTCAGAAATAACTGACTGCAGGGAAAGAAACAAGCCCAGGATGGAAAGAGGTCTGGTTAAGAGTGTTGAGCAAAATAACAGATTTTTAAAATTTGGTCCCTTTGATTCAAGGGTGTTCTTAAAAGACTTTCCAATTCCCTCATTTTGCCCACTCCTTTCAAAGGGCATCTTTTCCTTCCACATCTGGATGGCAGACCTGGGGGCAGGAGCCGTGGCACAAAGCCTCAGCCACACCCAGCCCGGCGGCTGGTCTAGACGGGACTGCTGTGAATCACTGTACAGAGCATCATTGCAGGCCGTGTACATGGAGAACCTTGCCGGAAGCTCTCCGGAACCAGCCTGGGAAAAGCCCCTGCCGCCCAGCACTCCTCCCCAGCTCCCTGTGACTCACAGAACCTAGCTGACCTCTTGCTCCTCAACTCTACCCTCCAGTCAGGCATCCTCACCTCCCCCTTCTCCACCTGGAGGAATACTTTCAAAGTAGCTCCTCCCCAGGAAAGATTTAGAGGAACCGGCTCGCTCATTGAGCCCAGAGAGAGACCACAGAAGCGGGCAGTGTTGGGAACCGGGACTGTGTAAAGAGCCTGGCCACTGAGGACTGGTGGAAAACCTTCTGAAGCTCGAGTCTGATATTTGTGGTTCTCAAAGTTTGGACCAGCAGCATCACCTAGGAGCTTGTTAAAACTGCAGATTCTCGAGGTTGGTCCCAGACCTACAGCTTCTGTAGCTCTGGGCGTGGAATCCTACAAGCCCCTTTGGGTGGTTCTGACACATGTTCAAGTTCCAGAGCTGCTGTCCTGAATCTTTAACAGAACTGGAAACACCAAAGTTGAGAATCTTTTCTGTCTCTCTCACCCTAGTACATAATTCTGCAGACAGAAGAGCATAATAAATGCTGATCAGCAAGTATTTCTTGAGGATTTGGTATGTGAAAAATTCTTCACAACACTGAAGCTAAACACACACACACATTCACACACAGACTTTATCTTTGAGAGCTCATGGCACATGCAAAAATTAGGTTGAAGACTAGGTAACACAAGGTTTAAGTGTTGAAATGAGTGGATTTAGACAATACTACAAGGAAAGTGAAGTCGCTCAGTCCTGTCCGACCCTTTGTGACCCCATGGACTGTAGCCCGCCAGGCTCCTCTGTCCATGGGATTTTCTAGTCAAGAGTACTGGAGTGGGTTGCCATGCCCTCCTCCAGGGGATCTTCTCAACCCAGGGATCGAACCCAGGTCTCCTGCATTGCAGGCAGATTCTTTACCATCTGAACCACCAGGGAAAGACATTTTGCTTTAAAAGGAGTTAAAAGAGATCTCACAGACAAAACTAATTATGATAAGTAAGCGTGACCTTGTTTGGATCCTAATTAAAAAACAGCCAACTTGAACAATGATTTTTTTAAGAACAACTTGGGAAACTTGAATATAGACTGAATAATAGGTGTTAAGAAAGAATTGTGATCAGTTTTATTAGGTATGATCATGGCTTTGTGGCTATGTATAAAAACGTCCTTTGGAGGGATGCAAGCTTAAGTATTTGCGCATGAATTTGCACTATGTCTACAATCTGATTTAAAGTGTTCTACCCCCACACACACACACACATACCCCCCCCCCCCCCGCCAAAATGTGGAGACACGATAGACGAAATAAATATGGCAAAATTTGATGGCTGTTAAAGCTGGCTGGTAAGCTCATGAGGGTTTTATATGAGTTTGGAAATCTTCATACTCCAAGTTTTTGCTTGTATGTCAGTGAGTGATGTAGATCTGAACGGCAGAGCAATTTGGAGCTGGGTGCTAGAGAAAGAACTGGAGCCCCCAGAGAAAGATTTGTTAAGGGGATGTTGCCAAGTACTTCCTTCCTCTTTGCCTGTCTCTCTCTCTCTAGGAGTTAGCACCTCCCACATACCAAGTGGGGTACAATATAGTAAAAGCAGCCCAATGGGAGCAGCAGGTGTCCTTTGGGGAGAGGGGAGGTGGTTGCAGAAGTCAGCTGCCAGACTGCAGAGGAGTGTGGGAAACGCCAGGCTGCGCGTCTGGCTGGACTTTGTGTTGTAGGCAGTGATGAGGCTTCTGTGCAGAAAATGCAGTGATGAGATCTGTGCTCTGGGTGGATTCATTTTGACACGCTGGGCAGGATGGAAGGAGTTGGAGAGATCTGGGAGGGGGCTGTTACCAAGGTCCAGGCATGAAGAAGTGATAAGGGCTTGGGCTTTACAGGAGTGACATTTCAGACAGAGCTGCTGGTGACAATTTAGGACGGTGGCAGGTGTGAGTCAAAGATTCACCTGAAGGACTGGGTACATGGAATGAAATGACGAAACTGGGCTGATTTGGGAGATGAGGATGAAGAGTTGATTTCAAAGGTGCAAAAAATCTAAGGTGAGGCTAGAACTGAGCTGAGTTATATCAAACAATGCATGCACGCTTAGTCGCTCAGTTGTGCCAAACTCTTTGGGACTCCATGGACTGTAGCCCGCCAGGCTCCTCTGTTCCAGGCAAGAATACTGTTGCTGCTGCTGCTAAGTAGTGGGTTGCATTTCCTTCTTTGTGGTATCTTCCCAATCTAGGGATCGAATCCGCATCTCCTGTGCCTCCTGCATAGCAGGCAGATTCTTTACCTGCTGAGCCATCTGGGAATAGACTGTTCCAACTAATAGGCCGATTTGAGGGGAAGTGAGGAACTCAGAGTCAAATAAATCGACCGGTTACGTAAATAAAGCCTGATGAAAGTTTGGAGACTAGAGTCTGAAAAAGAATACGGAAAAGTGAGTGACCGAGCAGAGATAAGAAGTGAAACTCTGGGGACAGTGGGGGAGGCAAGTGGGTGTTTCCAAGATGCTGAAGAAACCCTGCTTTTGAAACCCTGCTCTCCTGTGGCGTTTGCTTCCCGTTTGAGATGGGAGAAACTTCCTAGGCATTGGGCATGGCTCTAGGGGGCATCGGTCTGCACCACGCTGCATCTCGGTTGGATACTGACTGCTGAAGGACACAGCCCCAGGCTAGAAACTCCAGAGGGCAGGGATCGATCTATTACTCCAGTCCCAAGGGTCCAGGATGCATCATGCTTTCTGGAGATGCTCTGCTAGCTGCTGTTGAACTCCCAGCTTTGAGCCTCGCAGAACTAGGCGACTAGTTCTTGCCCTGAGAACCCCATGAACAGTATGAAAAGGCAGAAAGATAGGACACTGAAAGATGAACTCTCCAGGTCAGTAGGTGCCCAATATGCTACTGGAGATCAGTGGAGAAATAACTCCAGAAAGAATGAAGGGATGGAGCCAAAGCAACACCACGACCCAGTTGTGGATGTGACTGGTGATGGAAGCAGAGTCCAATGCTGTAAAGAGAAATACTGCATAGGAACCTGGAATGTTAGGTCCATGAATCAAGGCAAATTGGAAGTGGTCAAATAGGAGATGGCAAGAGTGAACATTGACATTTCAGGAATCAGCAAACTAAAATGGACAGGAATGGGTGAATTTAACTCAGATGACCATTATATCTACTACTGTGGGCAGGAATCCCTTAGAAGAAATGGAGTAGCCATCATAGTCAACAAAAGAGTCTGAAATGCAGTACTTGGATGCAATCTCAAAAACGACAGAATGATTTCTGTTTGTTTCCAAGGCAAGCCATTCAATATCACAGTAATCCAAGCCTATGCCCCAACCAGTAATGCTGAAGAAGGTGAAGTTGAACAGTTCTATCAAGACCTACAAGACCTTCTAGAACTAACACCCAAAAAAGATGTCCTTTTCATGATAGGGGACTGGAATGCAAAAGTAGGAAGTCAAGAAACACCTGGAGTAATAGGCAAATTTGGCCTTGGAGTACAGAATGAGGCAGGGCAAAAGCTAACAGAGTTTTGCCAAGAGAATGCACTGGTCATAGCAAACACCCTCTTCCAACAACACAAGAGAAGACTCTACACATGGACATCACCGGATGGTCAACACCAAAATCAGATTGATTTTATATTCTTTGCAGCCAAAGATGGAGAAGCTCTATACAGTCAGCAAAAACAAAACCAGGAGCTGACTGTGGCTCAGATCATGAACTCCTTATTGCCAAATTCAGACTTAAATTGAAGAAAGAAAGGAAAACCACTAGATCATTCAGGTATGACCTAAGTCAAATCCCTTCTGATTATACAGTGGAAGTGACAAATAGATTCAAGGGATTAGATCTGATAGAGTGCCTGAAGAACTATGGATGGAGGTTCATGACATTGTACAGGAGGCAGGGATCAAGAACATCCCCGAGGAAAAGAAGTGCTAAAAGGCAAAATGGCTGTCTGAGGAGGCCTTACAAATCGCTGTAAGAAGAAGAGAAGCAAAAGGCAAGGGAGAAAAGGAAAGATATTCCCATTTGAATGCAGAGTTCCAAAGAATAGCAAGGAGAGATAAGAAAGCCTTCCTCAGTGATCAATGCAAAGAAATAGAGGAAAACAATAGAATGTGAAAGACTAGAAATCTCTTCAAGAAAATTAGAGAAACCAAGGGAACACTTCATGCCAAGATGGGCACAATAAAGGACAGAAATAGTATGGAGCTAACAGAAGCAGAAGATATTGAGAAGAGGTGGCAAGAATACACAGAACCATACAAGAAAGATCTTCATGACCCAGATAACCATGATGGTGTGATCACTCACCTAGAGCCAGACATCCTTGAATGTGAAGTCAAGTGGGCCTTAGGCAGCATCATTACGAACAAAGCTAGTGGAGGTGATGGAATTCCAGTTGAGCTATTTCAAATCCTAAAAGATGATGCTGTGAAAGTGCTGCACTCAATATGCCAGCAAATTTGGAAAACTCAGCAGTGGCCTCAGGACTGGAAAAGGTCAGTTTTCATTCCAATCCCAAAGAAAGGCAATCCCAAAGAATGTTCAAACTACTGCACAATTACACTCATCTCACATGCTAACAAAGTGATGCTCAAAACTCTCCCAGCCAGGCTTCAACAGTACGTGAACTGTGAACTTCCAGATGTTCAAGCTGGATTTAGAAAAGGCAGAAGAACCAGAGATCAAATTGCCAATATCCGCTGGATCATCATAAAAGCAAGAATTTCAGAAAAACATCTAATTCTGCTTTACTGACTATGCCAAAGTCTTTGACTATGTGGATCACAACAAACTGGAAAATTCTTCAAGAGATGGGAATACCAGACCACCTGACCTGTCTCCTGAGAAATTTGTATGCAGGTTAGGAAGCAACAGTTAGAACTGGATATGGAACAACAGACTGGTTCCAAATAGGAAAAGGAGTACATCAAGGCTGTATATTGTCACCCTGCTTATATACAGAGTACATCATGAGAAACTCTGGACTGGAAGAAGCACAAGCTGGAATCAAGATTGCTGGGAGAAATATCAATAACCACAGATACGCAGATGACACCACCCTTATGGCAGAAAGGGAAGAACTAAAGACCCTTTTGATGAAAGTGAAAGAGGAGAGTGAAAAAGTTGAACTTTTTCAACTTAAAGTTAGAACTGAACATTCAGAAAACTAAGATCATGGCATATGTTCCCATCACTTCATGGTAAATAGATGGGGAAACTGTGGAAACAGTGACAGACTTTATTTTGGGGGGCTCCAAAATCACTGCAGATGGTGACTGCAGCCGTGAAATTAAAAGATGCTTGCTCCTTGGAAGAAAAGTTATGACCAACCTAGACAGCATATTAAAAAATAGAGACATTACTTTACCAAGAAAGGCCCATCTTGTCAAAGCTATGGTTTTTCTAGTAGTCATGTATGGATGTTAGAGTTGGACTATAAAGAAAGCTGAGCACCAGAGTTGATGCTTTTGAACTGTGATATTGGAGAAGACTCTTGAGAGTTCCTTGGACTGCAAGGAGATTCAACCAGTCCAGCCTAAAGGAAATTAGTCCTGAATATTCATTCGAAGGACTGATGCTAAAGCTGAAACTCCAATTTTTTGGCCACCTGATGTGAAGAACTGACTCATTTGAAAAGACCCTGATGCTGGGAAAGACTGAAGACAGGAGAAGAGGGGAAAACAGAGGATGAGGTGGTTGGATGGCATCACCGACTCAATGGACGTGAGTTTGAGTAAACTCCGGCCGTTGGGATGGACAGAGAGGCCTGCTCTGCTGCAGTCCATGGAGTCGCAAAGAGTTGGACATGACTGAGCGACTGAACTGAACTGAACTAGTGGACTGTTTGTCAAGACTCTTTAATTACCGGGCTAACAAACAAGGAAAAAAAAAAATGTCACACGGGGCAAGATTTCAAGACCAGAATTACTTCAGCTGCCTGTGGAAATAACACCAAGCCTTGTGCAACAAGGCTTTTGGGGTGAAAAACACACATTCGATCTTGGTCTGACAGTCTGACCATTTGTAAAGCACAGCCCATTTTTCCTTTTTCGGAGCTGTGGACAGGACAGTGGTGAGATGCTCACCCTCCACCAGAAAAAAAAAGAGAGAGAGAGAGAAAGGCCTGATATTTTGCAACACGCTAGAAGCTTTGTGTTGGGTTCTCTTTCGGATTCTTTGTTTCCGGAAAAGGACACCAAGGAGCCAGTAAGACCCAAGGTGGGTTATTTTTTTTCTCAACTGCCTTCCTTCCTGCTGAACACCTCTCTAGCTCTGCCCATCCCCTCTTCTTCACCCCACCCTCACCCCACCGCAAAGCCACTTCCTCCCCAGAGTCTGAGCTCACCCCCTGACACCCCATTTCTCCTCTGCTCCACGCTCCTCCTCTCACAGCTGCCTGCCCAGGGCTCACGCCCAGGGAGCTCAATCCTGGCCGAGATTCCGCCCTCACTCAGTAGCCTGTACAGAGCTGGCATGGCCAAGAGGGGTCACCTTGGGAGAAGACAGGCAGCAGTGACTGGGGTGGTAGCCTGAGAGCCCAGCCCATCTGGGCCCTGTCTTGCTGGAATCATTTTAAACATGACTTCCTATTATTACTCCTCTTAATATCCTTAATATATGAAGAAAAGCTACCATTGAGTGAGTACCTGATTACATGCCAAGCGCCTTACAAGACTTCTCATTG
Organism: Muntiacus reevesi; assembly: GCF_963930625.1. NCBI lineage: Eukaryota > Metazoa > Chordata > Mammalia > Artiodactyla > Cervidae > Muntiacus > Muntiacus reevesi. The sequence continues at coordinate 116,229,355 of NC_089253.1, read as the reverse complement.
AATCTTCCAGGAAACACGTAAAGTAGGTGCTGTCACCGTCCCCTCTGTATCCATTCATCCATTGATGGACACTTAGGCCTCTTCCATGTCTTGACTTTGGTAAACAGTGCTGCTATGAACACAGAGGTGCATGTATTGGGTTGATCAAAGAATTTGTTCGAGTTTTTCCGTAACTTCCTATGGAAAAACCCAAACAGACATTTTGGCCAACCTGATACCTTTTTGAATGAGAGTTTTTGTCTTTTCTGGATATATGCCCAGAAGTGGGATTACTGGATCATATGCTAACTCTAATACCATTCCCTTTTAAAACATAAGGAGGTAAGGGTCAGAGAGGTTAAGCAACCTGCCCAAGACCAGACAGCAGCCAAGAGGCCATGCTGGAATACAGACTCAAATATGCCTAATTCCTGATCCCCTGCTCTTAACCGTCATGTTATGCTGCTTAAAAGGCATTTAGCTCGACTTATTCCCACCCACTGAAGTAGGGAAGACCATTTCAAACAAGAAGGTCTTTGGAAAATGAAGCTGGTCACCAGATGTCTGGGGTTATACTTAGCCCCAGAATCCACAGGGACATGTACCCAATCATCTGCAGGGAACCCTGCTCTTTCTCAAGCTTACAGTCACCAAGCTCCTGCTTTGCCAGGCCTCTCGGACCACATCCTACTTGGGCAAGTGGTAATAGGGCCAAGGTCACAAATCTGATTCTTTCGTGGTTATGTTCACATCCATCTAACCTGTGGTAACATATGGTACTCCTAACTTGGGCCAACATTTCTCAAGTGTAGACCCCTGGATGGCAATGGAAGTGCTTAATATGATCCTCTATTTTAAAAAAATAAACAATAAACTATGAAACTATGTCCCCTAGAGATCAATTTTCAAAAGTTACAACTTTATATAAAGATAGTTATTTATTTGCAATAGATGTTTGCACGTCATTGAATCCTAATCCCTGAAAGGCTAAGCTCCCTAATTTACTCCTTTTTCCTTAAAAGTATACTGAGAAGTTATAGGTGTTCTAACCCAGGTGAGATATCAAATTTTGTTTAGTTGTTCTGAGCTTGTTGAGATCATGACATACCACTCCTGATATCCCTGTGACAGCAGTGAAGAATCTAGGGTTCAGTACCTTGGCACAGATCTGGTCTAGGGCTAGGTGTACCGCAGAAATGAACAGCTCCAGAGAAAACCATACAAGTTGGCCTCCTGCAACCATGGCTGAAGACTGTGGGGATTGCGAGTTATCCAAAACAGGCTCAAGGCCAATGAAGGAGGTGAGTTCCTCTGTGTACACAGCACTGCAGAGGGCCTGGTGGAGAGTCAGGGCCATGTGCAGAACTTCGACCTGAGTGGAGGTGGCAGGGAACACACTCATGTGGGTGAAAATAGGCATGGAGACGTGCACCCAAAAGTACAGTGCATACCGTGATGAGGGGGGCCGAGACATGAAGGGAAAAGAACCCAGTGGGTTGAGAAAGGGAATAGATGTCCAAAAGGGGGAGAGCATGGAGCTTGCAGTTGAACAGTTAAGCCTAGATGGGGAGAATAATGTGTCCCTGTGTGTGGACATGGGGCCCAGGTCAGAGAGCGCTTGTGGAGCTCAAGGCTTATGCCCAGGAGAACACTGGAGATGAGACCAGCTGCTTTCTGTGGCACCATGCCAGTGCCAGATGGTTGGGATGGTTTTACCCCCAATCTATAACCTCATTGATTAATTCATCAACATTTATTGAGTTTCAGTAAGTGACTAGCATTGTGCAAGACAGCAGAAATATGATTACAGTTTGAAGATGGTCTTACCTTCCAAGAGCTTATGGTCCATAAGTCTAGTTAGGGAGATAGTAAAGCAAAGAGATGATCACAGCAAATGGTAATAGAGACAATGATAGAGACAGGTGCTCAGAGATAACCTAGGAGGGAGACCAAGCTGGGGGTGTGTCAGGGATGGTGGCACCCGAGACATCTTAAAGAACAAACAGAAAATGGAAGTGGTCCAGGTGGGAGAATGCATTCTCAGAGTTCAACATGGGTGATGCTACTGAAAGGAGAGAGCACACGGGGAATTAGAAGTATTTAAGTGTGGCAGGGAGTGTTGAGGAAGAAGATACAGGCAGGACTGAATGTCAAACCAAGGTTGCAATGGCAAGCATCTTGGGATTAAAGATCTTAAGGAGGGAAATAATGGTGTTAGCTTTAATCCTTCAGCAGTTGATAGTCATGGGTCTAGAGAGAGAAGAGAGAATAGTTTTATGGAGAATAACCACAGCGCCTCTCCTGAATGCATGCCCACCATCTCTCCCAATATCTTTACTCCCCTCCCTTAACATTTCTGTTTTCTTTTTTTGCCCTGTACTATTCAGTACCCGCACCAAGAATGTTGTGAAGATATCTTGATTCTACTCTGCTAAGGAACATGGGTAGGCTTGGGGTCAAGTTCAGAGGCCTCCATGTGAATTTCTAGATTTCATCCTAAGGTTCCCTTCAAAAGTACCCAGGGGACTGAGAAGTTTTTGGCAGGAAGATGTCTTGCAAAGTCTTGCAAATAGATATCTCTTACCTCTGCTCCAAAATCCCAGGGTAAAGGCAGACTGTAGGAGACATGAACATGAACACATGTTCATGATATTTTTGATATTCGTTCAGAACAATCTGAGAATAGGTAGAGCAGGTCGATGGATAGATAGATAGACAAACAGATGGGCAAATACTAGTGTTGGTATCACGATCATATTCTGCTACCCAAGTTTCTCTTTTCAATAGCTACCTTCTCTGTTGTAAGAACTTTAACCTATTTACATATAATTATTTTCCCTCTAAAATGGTTTAAAATGTCCATTTGATTTCTAAGACACAGTGGGTATTGGGGGCATGGACTAGCTTTTTAAATGGACTGGTTTCTTTGAAAACAGGAAGCAGTACTGGCCAAGTTCATTAAAAATCAGCATCAGAGAATACTTACTAAGTACTTAATTATGTAATCGGATTTTGGCTTGGGGGCTGGGGACAAAGTTAGAAAGGAAGAGAGAGACTGGTTGTACCTGGCTGGGTGAAAAGAGAGCAAGGGGCTGAGACAACTGGGTCCCTCTCCACACATGCTGGCCTCTGTCGGCCCATGTCTCTGAGCCTGGAGGCCAAAGCCGCAGACTTGAGATGCCCTACTTCTCCAAGTCCAGTAATTAGAGACCCTTTTCCCTGGGGAGGATTAACCCCCTTCTGGGAATGATTGTCATTGGTGTACTCGGCCTAATGACACAGTCTAACTTTAGAATAGAAGAATGGTTTTAAAGATGTAGATGTATGTTTAACTGGGAAGATGTTCCAGGGGTTAAACCCCGCCTCTTCCCTGCCCTTGCTATGTACTCCTTTGTACCTCCTTTTGAGTTATCTCTCTGTCTCAATGTAGCAGTCAGCCTTTTAGAAAACATCTTCGTTATACTTTTCAGATTTCGTAGCATGATATCATTATACAGAATAATAGAATTTTGAGGAGGGAAGGCACCTCCTCAAACCCACATGAATTGCTACCCAAACTCACACTGAACTTAGTGATAAAGCCTGAATCCTGTCTCTTGTCTCTACCATATTGCCTCCCTTTCTCCTTGCCAATTCACCATCACCTGAAAGCCACAAAAATGCAAAACAAACTTGAACCTTGTGTTGAGAGCTAAGCCCATGAGTCATGGTTGAACAACAGCTTCTTTCTCTCCACATTAGCTGTGTTTCCTCCACTGTAACCCAAACAAGAATCACCCATGCTACCATGAATGTCATTAAAATGATGTTGCTTCCTTCAGTGGCACTGGAGTGGTGTTCAGGGGCTCCTGTCATGGAGCAGGCACTGTTTGGATCCTGCAGTAACCCAAGTAGTAAGTTGTCTTCTCCTGATGGAGTGAGCAGGGGGATTTGTGAGTGCAGAAGACACCCGACCTCATTCACTTTCAGAAGGTCAGCAAAGCCTCTGGTGGAAAGAAGATTTCCAAACATCTTAAATACCTGAGGATAGGGAAAGCTTCCAGGGCAAGAGGAAGGAATTTCTGGGAATAAGCTGTCTGAGATCAGCAAAAGAACTGATTGGAATGAGACCTTGTGTCACTTTCTAAAATTGGACATGGCTAAAAATAGTTGTTGGAGGGACTTGGGAAAGAAGGAGCTTTGCCTTGAGTTCTAGGAATGTTCCGCAGGGTGGGTGTCTGCTTTGCTTCCTGACCTCTGCTCTGTCCTTTGCTACCACCTTTGCCCCTCTTACTTCCCACATCAGCTCTGTTCTGCCTGTTCAAGCTTATCTCAAACTTTTGCTAAAAACTTCCTCTCTCCAGTGATGCTCTTTGTTCTTTGTAGAGGATACTTGAGTCTCCTGAGTTCAATCTCAAAAAAAGAACTTCCCTCTAATGTTTTCAAATGTTCCCCACTTGTGGACCAAATATTTTTTGAGCAATTATCATGTGCTGTTGGAAAATTCACAATTTATAAAACATACACCCTACATGATTACTTTAAAACAATATGAAGTAATATATGGTTAAATGTCAAGGAAATGGCAACCCATTCCAGTACTCTTGCCTGGAAAATCCCATGAAGAGAGGAGCCTGGTGGGCCACAGTCCATTGGGTCACCAAGGAGTTGGGCACGACTTAGGGACAACAGCAACAACATCCACAACGGGTAGGAGGTGTCTCAGGAATTTAGAAGAGACAGAGAGATCATGTTGGGGCTGGAAGGCTCCACAGGAATGCAAACCTTCAGACTAGATGGTAAGAGGGTGGAACTGAGGAGATTGGAAATAAAGCCAAGCTGAGAAGTATTTCCCCTCTCTACCATCCCTACACTATTGAATTTAAGAGCAGTGAGCTGAAACAATGTCCTGCTGTATAGAGGGGGAACCATATCCAATCTCCTTAGGATAAACCATAATGGAAAGGAATTTAAAAACAAAAGAATTTTTAAAAAAAGAATGTATGTATGTGTTAAAAAAAGAATCTGAGAGTGGATATGTAGGTATGTTGTATATCTGTAACCAATTCAATTTACTGTATGCCTGAAATTAATGCAACTTGTAAACCAACTATACTCCAAAAAACAAAAGAAAAAAGAGTCATGAGCTGAGCCAGATTACAGAAACCTCTGAACACCAGCTAATGCATGGAAGATTCAGCAAGTTTGTGGTGGGTACCTACCTCCTATCAAACAATTCTGCATCCCTTATCTCATTTAATTCAATAACTAAACTTGTGAGAAACACGTTGTTATCACTATTTTACAAATGAGTGAATTAACAGTTAAGAAATTTCTCAAGGATACATAGTTAATAATAATAATAAAACTACAGCGATGGCTATTACACATAGTAATTCCTAGGTTTTAGATACTATTTAAGAATTCTTATACCAACTCTTATAGTGAGGTAGGAACTCTTGTTATTCCCCATGTTTTAGATGGGGAAAACTGAAGCATGGAGATGTTTAGCAACTTGCTCAACATATACAATTAAGAAGTATCAGAGTTTAGACTTGAATTTAGGCTACCTGAAGCCTAAATCTTAGTCTCTGAAGTCTCTACCCTAGAGTAGAGTTGCCAATAGAAATACAAAGCAAGATACAGATGTTAGCCACATATGTAAATTTAAATGTTCTGGTGAAAGTGAAAGTTACTCAGTCAAGTCCAACTCTTTGGGACCCCACTGACTATACAGTCCATGGAATCCTCCAAGCCAGAATACTGGAGTGGGTAACCTTTCCCTTCTGCAGGGGATCTTCCCAACCCAGGGATTGAACCCAGGTCTCCCACACTGTGGGCAGATCCTTTACCAACTGAGCCACAAGGGACGCCCAAGAATACTGGGGTGGGTAGCCTGTCCCTTCTCCAGCCAATCTTCCTGACCCAGGAATCGAATCAGGTCTCCTGCATTGCAGGCAGATTCTTTACCAACTGAGCCACCAGGGAAAGTGAAAAGGGGATTCCCTGGTGGTCCAGTGGTTAGGATCCCATCCTACCCCTGAAGGGGACACGGGCTCAAATCCTGGCCAGGAAACTCCCTGTAAGCCGTGTGGTGCGGCCAAAAAAATTTTTTTTAATAAATAAAAAGTTTAAAAGGTAAAATTAATTTTAATAGCATATTTTATACCAAATATCTTCAAAACATTATCATTTCAACATGTAATTATTATCTTTTTGTATTATTTATATTTTTGTATATTCAGTTCAGTCGCTCAGTTGTGTCCGTCTCTTTGTGACCCCACGCACTGCAGTGCGCCAGGCTTCCCTGTCCTTCACTGTCCCCCAGAGTTTAATCAAACTCATGTCCATTGAGTCGGTGATACCATCCAACCATCTCATCCCCTGTCGTCCCCTCTCCTCCTGCCTTCAATCTTTCCCAGCATCAGGGTCTTTTCTATTGAGTTAGTTCTTTGCATCAGGTGGACAAAGTTTTGAATGTCACATTTTTATTCTAAGTCCAGGGTGCATTTTTAAACTTAGACCACATTTCAACTCAAATGTTAAATTTTCATCAGAAATAGTTATCTTCTATTTCATACAATTTATGGTTTAAAAAAGTAGAGTTTTTTCGAATTATTTCAAGCATACTGAAGTTTTCCAATGACTGAGTTCAGTTCCAAATATCACTCTTCCAATGTGGGCATCTGTATTGTCAAACTTAGTTTTTTAATTTTAGAAGAAATGACCTGACTTTGAAACAAATTGAAATCAGTTTCAGTTCTATCTAAGTTAAGTAATTCACTAACTTTTCTGCAAACCCAGTATTATTAACGTTCAATTCAAAGAAGTATTATACAAATTGAAAAGCAACTATGAATTCATCGATATTCATATTTATATAAAATACTCATGTTTTTATTTTAGTTTTTGCAGCTGACTTACATAATGCTCTTGGTTACAACGGAAATCTTCTGTATATTAATTCAAGTTTGAAAATATGAAAATAAATTATTATTAATATTATTATTGTGAAAATTTTCAATTTCAATATAAACTCTTATACCTTCTTGATAGTACTGGTGCCTGTTGGGGATCCCTGCTGTAGAGTTTCTTCTTTAAAAGCCATAGGAGTTCAACAAGTTCTCTCCATTTTGCCTGGTTGGAACTTGATTGTTTCCCAGCTCTGCTAAGGAGCTTGGTTAACTTTTAGCAATCTGAAATCTCTTTCCTAAGTCCCATAGAGTTAGTTGTACCTTATGCAGTTTAGCATTCAGCTTAAGATTCAGAGGGACTCAGGATTTCTTTCTCCATATACCTCCCTGTTCTCTGGTATTCTGCCTCAAAAAATACAGCCACCTCATCCTGCCCAAACTCTGATCGTTTTGCCCTCGTTTTAGCAAGACTGTTTTGTCTACTTGGACCCCTCTTCCTGTGATCTGGAAAGTGCCTCCAGGCAGAAAGTTAGGCACATTGTACAGATACGTACTTCCTTTGTTTCTCTCCTCCCAGGAATCACAGTCCTGCACTATGTGTTGTACGATGAAAACAGTTATTTCATGCATTTTTGCCCAAATTTCTTGTGTCCTGTGAGAGGGTTAATCCAGTTTCTGTTAATTTTCATGTCTGGAAGTGCAAGTTTTTTCACTGTGATTTCTTTTTGCACTACTAAAATAGCTCTTGCTTAAGTCAATAAAAATATTTTTCTGCACACGTCAAACTGTCTTCTAACTTTCCTCCTTGATGTCACTAACAGGCTATTACTTCCTTTCTCCCCAGGAGTCTAAGTCAATGCATTTCCTTTGTTTTTGTTTTTGCAACCCATCTGTTCTGGCTTTTACTCTGCTGGTGCTACTTCAGTGTCACTTTTCCTGTGGGTGGACATTCTCTAAAGTGATGCTCAAGTCTCTCTTTCTTCCTTTATCTAGCTCGCTTTGGGGAATCCTTACTCTGCTACCTGAAGGTTAGCAGTCTGTCTGCTGGCTGGATCTAACGCACATTGCAGAGAATTCTCTCTGTGTCTGGGTTTCCCCTTTCACAAATGCCCAAGTATCAGCAGGAGAAGGGGACGACAGAGGATGGGATGGTTGGATGGCATTGCTGACTCGATGGACATGAGTTTGAGCAAACTCTGGGAGTTGGTGATGGACAGGGAAGCCTGGCATGCTTCAGTCCGTGGGGTTGCAAAGAGTCGGACATGACTGGGAGGCTGGATTGAACTGGTCAGCTCAATTTCACCATTTTTAAAACACAGTGACCCCGACCGGGGAGTTAGCTGGCGCCACCCTGCATTGGAAGCGCAGAGTCTTAACCACTGGGCCACCAGGAAAGTCCCTGCTGAGCCCTATTTGTGAGCGGCAAGGGCCGCTGTGTTCCTCATCCCTGACTCCCTGCCACAGCGGCTGGGCCTGCTTCTCCTAGTGCAGCCCTTCTTCGTGGTTAGCCCTGGAGATCCCCGAGGCACACGGCAGGCTGCACATCTTTTGCCCATTTGCTTCTGTCATTCTTTTCTTTTCCTTGAAGAAGAAAGAGAGGTTTGTGTTGTTTGTGTAATTTCCCTCTTTGCTCCGGCCTACTCCAGGTGGTCAGCCCAGTCTAGTCTTCATTTTTCCCTCTGTTAATATCTAGCATATCATCGCCTCTTTTTAAAAATAAAGATCCAGCTCTCCGCCTCAATGACCTTAAGAAACTCTGTTAACTCGACGTGCCTAGCCTCAGATTCATCTTTGCGTCCCCTTTCCTTCCTTCCTCTGACACTCCTTTCATTCCCTAGTCACAAGAGAAAACTGGCTTAGCTCTTGACCTTTTGGTTAAAGGCCTCGAGTTCACGTTGTCCACCAATTCAAATTCTTGGCACCATTTGTAATTCTTCCCTTTGAATTGCCATCCATCCTCACATCCATTCAGTGTCGCTGGTATTTCTTATAAAGTCTTTCATACCTGTTCTCAGGGCCATTTTAAGTTAAATCCTGTGGTCATCAAGGAAGGGGGAATGGGGTGGGGGGCTGGGTAGTCTGGACTGTCATTTGGGATTTTTTTCAAAATACTGTAGAGCTTAGAAAATCTCCACAGGGGGCTGATACACTTTGCTTAGCACCACTCAGCCAAGTCCTTATCCTGGACACTTATCCTCACTTCCACCTAATCTCATTGGCTTCCACTTTCCCCACCCAGCGCTCTTAAAACACTGCTTTCCACGAGACATCTTCCATTCAGACATTCTTTGACATCTCTGCACTGACTCCAGCATGAAGTCCAGACTTACAGACACTCCATCTTCTGATATATCTTCTTTGTCTGCTGCTTCCTCAAAGTTTTCATACCAAACTCCCTTCAACTTCCCGACGTATGTACCTGCTTCTTTCAGGGCTTTGCCTTAAACATCTTCTTCCTGCTTCTTGGAATAAGTTCCCCTTTCTGCGTTTTCCTGACTAACACCTTTTGTGCTTCAATTCTCAATTCTAGAACCTCTTCCTCCAGAAAAGCTGTCTTGCTCCCCACCCCCATAGATTCTGCATTCTACTTCTCTGCTTACTTCTGACACAGCAATTATTATACCGTTTATGGTGGTTTGTGGGGATTTTTGCTTTTGTGATTTCATTTTACTTACTCTCCCAGACACTCTGAGGGAAAAACCTATTGTTGTTGTTGCTTTCTTTCCTATCCCCAGAACCTAGGGCACCAACTAGCCAATAATAATCATTGAATGTTTCTTGAATGATTCAATAATCATTGAATGACCAACCTAGACAGCATATTGAAAAGCTGAGACATTACTTTGCCAACAAAGGTCCATTTAGTCAAGGCTATGGTTTTTCCAGTGGTCATGTATGGATGTGAGAGTTGGACTATAAAGAAAGCTGAGCTCCAAAGAATTGATGCTTTTGAACTGTGGTGTTGGAGAAGACTCTTGAGAGTCCCTTGAACTGCAAGGAGATCCAACCAGTCCATCCTGAAGGAGATCAGCCCTGGGTGTTCGTTGGAAGGACTGATGCTGAAGCTGAAACTCCATTACTTTGGCCACCTGATGTGAAGAGATGACTCACTTGAAAAGACACTGATGTTGGCAGATTGAAGGCAGGAGGAGAAGGGGACGACAGAGGATGAAATGGCTGGATGGCATCACTGACTCGATGGACATGAGGTGGGTGAACTCCGGGAGTTGGTGCTGCGGTTCATGGGGTTGCAAAAAGTCAGACACAACTGAGCGACTGAACTGAACTGAACTGAACTGAATGTTTCTTGAATGACTGAATGAATATAGTTTTTCCTGCTTTCTCTCCCACTACTCCTTCAGAAATCACCTTCTTGAGTCAAGACATCTACATGCCTATACTTCCCAACCCAAGTGCCTTCACACCCTTCCTGCCCTCACTGACTGGCGGACACTCATTCCAAGCAGTGAGACAGAGGGTGGGGGGAGGTGGGGCGTAATAAACTGGACCCTTTGTGTTGGAGAGGTGTGTAATAATCGCTTAAATGGCACTCTCCCTCAACACTTCTACTTTACTTAGTTAATCATGCCCACTCCTCTGGCTCCAGCCACGATCTCAGCACCAGCGCCACCTGTGAGCTCCCTTGGACTTTGTCTTGACTCTCATCAAATACTGTCCTGGGAGAGAAGTCATTAATGTCTTTTCCTGGGCTTATGCCTCATCTCTCCCCCTCGAGTTGGTGCTCCCTTAGGGTTGGGACAACAATATTTAGCCATAGGCTGTGTGTTTATAACAGGCCTCATCAATCGGTGATGTTGCCTGTTTGGTCCATAGGATGACCAGCCCTCCTGGTTAGCCCATCTGTGTTTGTAAATTATACCATATTTCCTCTGGTGTATATTCCCTGCTTTGTTCTCTTAGTTGAATTTTTTTTTTAAAAATTTATTCATTTATTTATTTACTTGGCTGTGCTGAGTCTTCGTTGCAGCATGCAGGACCTTCCATCTTTGTTAGGGTGTGTGGGATCTAGCTCCTTGATCGTAGATTGAACCCCGGCTCCCAGCAATGCGGACGCAGAATTTTAGCCACTGGACCACCAGGGAAGTCCTCATGGTTGAATTGTGATTGATGTGAGCTCTCCCCACTGATGGTCAACTCCAGGAAGTCAGTCTTACGTCACTCATGGCTACCCTCCGAGCACCTGGAATAAACCAGGAACATTACAGATTAATGAATATTTTTTGAGTGAATGAATAGGAAACATTGGACATCATTATATCTCTCAATAAGCTCATTTTACACTAGGTAACAGTACTTCATAGCGTCACATTTACAAATTTTTTACAGTGCTAGGCGTCATAGCAGTGAGAGTTCAATCCAGTCAATTAAATTTCTTTGTGAATGCCTCTATACAGACTGAATAAACAGAACTCGAATTTCCACTTCTTTCTTTCTTTTTTTTTTTAACTTTTGGGTGTCACTGTGTACAAGTTTTGATGCCTGAAATTCTTTAGATTATCTAACAACCACAAATAAGTAAGCAAGTGTTAGTCACTCAGTCTTGTTTGACTTTTTGTGACCCCACGGACTGTAGCCTGCCAGGCTCCTCCATCCATGGGAGTCTCTAGACAAGAATACTGGAGTGGGTTTGCCATTCTCTTCTCCAGGCTCTACTGATTTCTACAAGAGAAGAATAGAGAACCCAGAGATGCTAGAATATAAAAAATTTGTTCCTGGACATGACAGAAATCACTGGAAACAAAGAGAATAGGAGAATCCTAGGAGAATAAAGATGAGTGTCACACAGATGAGAGAGACGTTAATAATCTTGTTTGATCTCTTTCTAGCAGATTGGTTGTATGAATAGTGCCTGGTGTATGGTAGGTGTTAAATTTATGATGGTGATTATATATACCTACCCAGAGACACACACAGTTTAAAAAGAAAAAAACAACTATATCCTTTGGCACAGAAGTCAAATCTTAGGATCTGGAAACACTGGAGAATTTCCAGTTCAATAATTCCTGAAAATCCTGTAATGTTACGAGTACTGCTTCTTCAAAGCATAGACATCACCTGATATTGAGGATATACGGTTAATTTCTTAGATTTTCAGACTGACTATTTTTTGGAAGTTTGAGGCAAAGTAGGAAGCCAGTAAGAGGAAAAACATTGCTGGCATGCAGCCACTAGGTATTTTAAGACAAGGACTGCTTCAAAACTTGCTATATGCTTCCTCCAGGCAGATGAAAGAAGATCAGTTACAGGTTTGTACAAAGTCTGCATATGAGTGGAACAGTAAGGAGCCATATAGTAATTTTATGGGCTTTCCAGGTAGCGCAGTGGTTTAAAAGAAAAAAAAAAAAAATCCACCTGCCAATGCAGGAGATGCTGGAGATGGAGACATGAATTTCATCCTTGGGTCAGGATCCCCTAGAGAAGGAAATGCAACCCACTCCAGTATTCTGCCTGGAAAATTCCATGGACAGAGGAGCCTGGAGAGCTACAGTCCATGGGGTCATAAAGAGTCAGACAGGACTGAGCAAGAATGACGACAGTATTTTTAGAATTACTGTGCTGCAAAATACAGCCAGAGAGCAGTTCTGTTTTGAATTTAATCTGCTTTTTTTTTCTTTTTCTTTTTGCTCATTCACCTCCACGTCAAATTTTGACTCAAGGTGTTGCATAATATATTCTTCTGCTGAAATGGAATTTTTTTTTTTTTTTGGTAGCATGTTATGTGAAATAAGTAAATTCATTGGCTGAGATATTGAAATCTTTTTTCTCAGTTTCCTGACCAGGAATTGAACCAGGGACCATGGCAGTGAAAACCCAGAATCCTAACCACTAAGCCACCAGGGAACTCCCTGAAAATCTTTTTAGTAATGAAGAAATGTGGGTAAATTAGTTTCTTGAATGGCAAGTATTCTCCGTTGTTTTTGTCCTTATCCATATAAAATTTTTGTTTTGTTTCAAGACTCACTTCAAACACTACTCTTTCTGTTACATTTTCTCTGACTCTCTTTGCAAACCAAATTTGCTCTTTCCACAGTGTTTACACAGTGCTGTAAGGAACACTTAGGATATACTCTTTGATCATTTGTTTGTGCTATCCCTCCTCACTAAATTGAAAGGTCCTTGCTTCATTTATCTTTTCATTCCTAGTGTCTGGCATATTGCCTGGCACATGGATGACACTTGAAAATACTTGCGGGGTTGATTTAAAGAGTGGAGAGTTCACCAATATCGGTCTTTTAAACCCCACTCTGCAAGGATGAAAAGATATGTCATGAGCTGAGCTCCTTCAAACTATTCTAGTTCCTCATCTAGTATACAGGTAAAGTATTGCCCACATCAGGGGTTATCCAGTATTTTCGACTCAGCCCACTTAGATGGGGCAAAAGACCTCACAGCTATGGGAAAAGGATTCAGAGATAATCATAAAGTGTAAGTGCACCAGCAAATATTTTGGGGGAATTAGTAATACCTCTGCTGTACCAGCAGCTCACATTCATTCCTTCTGAAAGTCCTATGTAATCCTCCGCTAAGATAAATCTCCAATCTAATCATCTCTACAGCCACTGACCTAGTCTGGGTTCTTGGTTGGCCAACACAATAGCCTGGACAATAGCCCACAACAAACTTATTTAATCATGACAAGCTTAACTGACAGCAATTTATGGCAAAAATGGCACCAACTGAAAACCATGGCTACTGATCTTGCCCTGTTGACAAAGGGTCCTTCCTGAAAATTGCTGAAATTCCACTTGTCTCAATGTGCACTTGTGTTTGAACAGTGGCCAGAAAGACAACACAGAATCAGAGTTCTTGGGAAAAAATCTAAAAAGTACTGAATTTAGTTTATGAAAACCAAGTGCCCAAAATCTTTGACCACTTGGCGAGTAAGTTATTAGTCAGAAGATTTCATTATATAAGAAACAAAAGTCTCCTGTAAGTCCTGTTAAAAAAAAAAAAAAAAAAAGGACTTTCCAGTTTGGATCAGTTTGAGGTCTGTGAGGAGGACCTGCTTGGTTTACCTGGGGTCAGGTAACAACTTGACCTGATTAGCATTTAAGGTCCCTTCAAATTTCATATTCTGTTGATTCATAGCATGCATGTATAATATCTGTAACATGAGTGCGTTAATAAGATGATGAAAGAATGAATGCATAGATATGAATAAATCTGTAAGAACTCTGGAAGCTTCACTGAAGTATAGAGCAGTGGTTTTCAAACTTCTTCAGTGATGCATGCTCAGTTGTTCAGTCGTGTCCAACTCTGCAAGCCCAAGAACTGTAGCCCACCAGGCTCCACTGTCCATGGAATTTTCCTGGTAAGAATATTGGAGTAGATTGCCATTTTCTACTCCATCTTCAGTGATGAAATACCTATAAATCATGTAGCTTTTGGTGGAGCCTCTAAAAATGTTAATTTATTAAATCTTAAGAGAGTAAACTGATTCTATCTCTAGAAATACATAAAAGAATCTGATAGCATTGATTGCCTCCCAGGAAGGCAATTTTACATAATTTAAATGTATTTAAATAAGAAGGAATGATATATTAAAAATTAATGTTTTATGGTACTATCTTGATTTAGATTCAAGTACAATAGCACAGTTGTAAGAATCAAAATTCCAAGAAAGATACAAGGAAAAAGTTTATTTTGTTTCTGTAAATTGGGAAAAGATCACTACTATTTGATTTTCAGATAAAGCATATTTGTTTGGTGTTCTATAGGAGTACCGTTTGGGAATCATCTTAAGGAAAGAGAAATGTTGGCAGCCAAAACTTTGCTTAGACATGCTTTAGAGAATTTCACAGTGATTTGCACATAATGCTGTCTCTGATGCACTCTTTAAAAAAATTTCTTCTAGTATTCTTGAAATTTAAAGCATAAATAATATGCTTAGTCATCAGAGTTGCTGGAATGTTTTTTCCTCTAATGCACACTTTAAACCATTAAAAGACCATGATTCTGCTGTTGTAGATATTGTCATCTCATTCAGTTCAGTCGCCCAATCATGTCCGACTATTTGCAACCCCATGGACTGTAGTACGCCAGGCTTTCCTGTTCATCACCAACTCCTGGAGCTTGCCCAAACTCATGTCCATCGAGTCGGTGATGCCATCCAACCATCTCATCCTCTGTCATCCCCTTGTCCTCCTGCCTTCAATCTTTTCCACCATCAAGGTCTTTTCCAGTGAGTCAGTTCTTCGCATCATGTGACCAAAGTATTGGAGCTTCAGCTTCAGCGTCAGTCCTTCTAATGAATATTCAGGACTGATCTCCTTTAGGATTGACTGATTTGATCTCCTTGCTTATTTTCCCCAGCAAGCTAGTCATTGTGAATAAAAGAAGGAAATCAGTAAAGAATTCAAGTCTTGTAAGGATAAAGTAAAGCAAAGAATTTGCCAGTGATGAAGTCTTGGCCTCTGACTTATATATGGCTCTTCAAATATGGGGAAAAACAGGAGTTCTACAGCATGGAATCATCACTGACACTCTTGCTTGTCAGGGGTACAAACAGTTCAGCACTAAGATTGCGGCTTTCTGTTAGATGATTCTTAGGGACCGAATCTGTTTATGACTCAGATACCTTATTTACTTAAGACAGTGCATAGAAGAGAAGTGATTAATATCATGTACATGATAATACATATGTTCATACATATGTTCATAAAATTATCAAGTGCATGATATTCACTTTTCCAAGTGTTGTTATTTTATGTATCATATTTAAAACTCATGCCAATATTGTAAAGAAGGTTGGTTACTTTTTTTTTTTCTGACATAAAAATGTGGAAACCAAGCCTCTGAGAGGGTAAGTGACTTGATGGGGCCATACTATAAGTAATAAAGTCAGGCCTTTTGAGTCTTTGGCTATGGTCCTTTCCATCCCACTGAAAATGTTTGGTAACTTGAATCTAGAATGCCATCTTGCTTTCTTCTTCGGTTTTGACTCACACTTTCTTTAAAATTTTTCTCAAAATTCTTCTCCAAGAGGCTGTTTCAGAAAACCCAGACAGTTTTGCTGGTTCCAAGCCTCCCAAGAATTTTGTTTCCAGTATCTATTTTCTAACTGTTCTGTTCAGTCTCTATTTTCCATCATTTATTATCTGTCATATTCCAGTATGAAATTTATCTTTGTTGGCGTGCTTTCTGCTGTCTGTTTCCCCTTCTTAGTCTATGCAAATTCTCTTTATTACAAATTCTGGACATTTATGATCTATTTTAAATAACATCCAGGTGACTAGAGAATAGAGTTTCAAACATTCATGTGCATAAGAATGACCTAGGGAACTTAGTAAAAATATATTTCTCAGGGGACTTCCTTGGCAGTCCAGTGGTTAAGACTCTGTGCTTCCAACGCAGGGCGCACAGGTTCAATCTCTGCTTAGGGAACTAAGATCCCACATGTTATGCCATGCGGCAAAAAAAAAAAAGATATGTTAGTGCTTTTCCCTTCGGTTCTGATTCTGTGTGTCTGGGAGAATTCTGTGTGTCAGGCCCAGGAATCTGCATTTTAAATAAGCCCTGCAGAGGATTCTTATGCAGGTAATCCAATTAATATACTTTTAGAAACTTTGTTCTTGAGAATTAAAAATTAGATTGGTACATACTGCATATTTATACTTTGTTCAGTAAGAGATACAAAGGTATAAAATAACCGAGTCCTTACTCTTTTTTTTTATTAATTTCATTTATTAATTTCTTTTTGGCTGTGCTGGGTCTTCATTGCTGAACGCAGGCTTTCGCTAGCTGCAGAAAGTGGGGGCTACTCTCTGGTTGCAGCGCTTGGGCTTCTCACTGAGGTGGCTCCTCTTGCGGCAGAGCACAGGCTCTAGGCTCGTGGCCTCAGTTATAGCGGCGTCCAGGCTGAGTTGCTCTGCGGCACGTAGGATCTTCCCGGACCAGGGATGAAACGTCCCCTGCACTGGCAGGCAAATTGTTTACCACTGGACCACCGGAGGTCCCTTATTCTTTCGATGTTTACAAACATCCAGGGAAGAAAGAGCATACATAGCACCTGCAATCTCTGACCTTATATGAGGACAGACTTTGTGAGTGGTGTAGGTGATAGATGCTTTGAGCTTAGTCGCTCAGTCGTGTCCGGCTCTTTGCGACCCCATGGACTGTAGCCCGCCAGGCTCCTCTGTCCAAGGGGGTTCTCCAAACACGACTACTGGAGTGGGTTGCCCTGGTTTCCTCCAGGGGATCTTCCTAACCTAGGGATCAAACCCAGGTCTTCCACATCGCAGGCCACTCTTTACCGTCTGAGTCACCAGGGAAGCCCCAATACATGCTTTAGGAATGCAAAGAAGGAAGGCATCACTTTGAGCCAGATTATCATGAAAGGCTTCAGGAAACATAGGGGTTGAGCTAAGATTTGAAGAAAAGATGGGCCTCAAAATGATGGGGGGGGGGAAATGGATTATTTCAAGATATTAGAGCTAGTGATGGTCAAGGAAGCTGCTTCTAGGATATCAGTATGTAGAATGATGTGTCTAAATTGAAAAAAGAATTTGTGTAGAGACATGGCACAATTTATGCCTGGAAAGACATCCATGAGTTAGAATGAGGAGAACGTGGAATTGGGACTTTACTCCACAGGTACTGGATGGTTCTTCACGTGTGAAGATAAATAAATAATGTGCCAATAAAATAAATGTGGCACTTAAAAACACTTATCTAGCAGTGAGTTTGAAAGCCCTGAACTATATTTGGGGATCGGTTAAGCAAATTATAAGGAAAGCTTGGTTTGAACGTTTGTTTATAATAGATTCAACACAGTCTGGAGCTTGATTGGATGAGAAAAAAGTCTAAGACACTGCTGAAGTTTGAACCTCCTTGACTAGGACGCTTGTGTACAATTTCACTACTCAGTGAATGTAAGGAGGGAACTATTTTAAGGTAGCATTTGATTCTAGATCTAGAATTCAACTTCCTACCACCTTCTTTACCTGTGCATCAGGTAGTGTTGCTTAAATATATGGCAGCTATTTTTAGCATGTCGAAAGGAAAAGATCTGGGGCTGGTGGAAGAGAAATGGAGATTGGGGTCCACTAAGCCAAAGACAAGACAAGCTGTGCAGTTCACTTATTTTTATTAGGCATCATTATACAGAATGCACCGGACAAAAAACTAAGATGACCAGCATTTCCGGTCTTTAAGAAGTTTAAAATCTGGATGGAACCTGTAAGATATCCTAGTAAGAGTAAACGGCCAGTCCTCAAATCTACAAACTTCTGATCAGCGAATTCATACTCGTCCTGTAGAAGCAGTTCAAGGTCTCCGGCTGAAGAAAAGGGAAAATTAGTAGGATGTTAAATTGGGAATGAGAAACCTCTTCTTGGAGGATGTGGATTTGGGAAAGGGTTTGAAGTAGTAGGCACCAGACAGTCCGAACTCGCGCTAAAACAGCTCTCAGGAACTGCGCTGCCAGAACCTTCAGAGAGCTGTAAATTTATCCGGTAACTTCCTAGTGCGCGGCTTAGGGCCAGAGACGCTCCAAAGCCCGCCCAAGAGTCCAGCATCTCTCTCCCATTGGACAAGCTCATTTCCTCGCCTTCCTCCGCGGGGCGATTTCAGCCATCAATCACACGGCTTGTTGCTCCACCCCTTTCCAGTGACGTAACACTTGGCACGCCTTCGCGCTCCCGCCCTCAAGCGCCCCACCAGTCGCTTCAGCTCCTTATTGGCCAGCAGAGAGGGGAGGAAAGGGTACGAGCCTTCCCTTTTGCTCTCTAAACTCCCTACTCTAGTTTCCCGGTCTCCTCATAGGCTGTCCACGTACCCATCGCCTTGAGCTGTCGCGCAGGCGTGCACGTATGCTCGCTGCTGGAGCGGCACCTCCCCTCTAGCCTTCAAGAGTTACGCCATTGTGACGTAAGAGGGGCACTCCGCTAAGCCGTCTTCACTTACGATTGGCTGTGGCCGAGGTCCGTCACGTAACGACGCCCCCTTCGCTCCGCCCGACCTCCCAGTTTGATAAGACCTTGCAGGAGGCCACGCCTCAGCCCGTTGGGCCGCTTCGCCTTGCGATTGGTTGAGGGAGCTGGCATGCTTTCCTACCTCCCACCCCGCAACTCCATCCCTAGCTTCCGAGAGGCTGGCCGGACCCCGCGGAAGTTGTCAGTCAATCTCTTCCCTCCCCCATCCCCCCCCGAGGCCCCGCCCCCGGTCCGCGCGCCCCCAACGCGCGCGCGCGCACACGCTCGCACTCCCCCTGCAGCCGCCCGCCCCTCTCCTCTCCCAGCACCTTCTCAAGTTGTAGCGGCCGCTCGCCAGGGGTTCTCTGTGGGCGGCGGAAGGGCGCGTGGGGGAGGGGGTTCGGACCGCTGGGCGCTTCGAGGAGCGAGTGTGTGTGTGTGTGTGTGTGTGTGTGTGCGCGCCCGGGGCCGGGGCAGCGGGTCACCGCCCCGGGAGATGAGGGGTCGGCGCTGACAGGGAAGAGCGCCGGCGGTGGAGACAGCGGCTCGGAGGGCCCCGCGATGGCAGCGCCTCGGGAGGAGGCTCGAGGCAGGGCGGGCTGCCCTGGCAGCGGCCACTGAGGTGCTGGCGGGCCGGCCGGCCGGGGACCCGGGCCGCCAGGGACGAGAGGCGCGTTCGACGTCCGCGCCCTCGCGCCCTCGCCTCAGTTGTCTGAACTTCGGGCTCCTGTCCACCCGCCCTCGGAACTCGGGAGTCAACAACTTCTTCACACACCACCCCCCCTCCGCCCCCGCCAGCCCCGGGGAGCTCGCCGAGCGGCGGGGACCGGGAACCTCCGGCCCTGAGATGTGGCCGTGAGGCGTCGGCGGGCGGCGAGGAGAGAGCTCGGCGGGCACCCGGGAGCGGGAGGGCGGTGCGGCCGGGGGGCACGGGGCGGAGGGGCGCGAGCTCCTCGGCGCCTCTCCCCCGCCTCCTCCTCCTGCCGCTGCCCGTTCCGTGCAAGCAGCAGCCCGAGCTGCCAAGCGCCAGGGCCGCGGAGATGTCGTCGTCGTCGCCGCCGCCGCCGGCGGCGGGGGCTGCCAGCGCCGCCATCTCGGCCGCCGAGAAAGTGGACGGCTTCACCCGGAAATCGGTGCGCAAGGCGCAGAGGCAGAAGCGCTCGCAGGGCTCGTCGCAGTTCCGCTGCCAGTGCAACCAGCCGGAGCTGCACCCCTTGCCCCAACTCAAAGGTAGGTAACCTCCGAGGGCGCAGCCCGGGGAGGAACGCACGGGTTCTCCTCGGCGCCGCTGGAGTCTTTGCTTTCTCGGGGGCGGGAGGTGGGGGGTTCCTTCTGCCCACATGGGGCTCGCGTTCCCCAAGCTTCCTTGGCGTCCTCCCACCCTCTTTATGATTTCAGACAGGTTGGATGTTTTAAAAGAGTCTTGCTTTTTCTCCCCCCTCACTTATCTGGGTTCACTTTAACTCTTCCCTTCTTGGAGGAGGCCAGCACCCCTCCCTCCCCACCTGCGCGCTCGGGTCCTGCCCTTGGGATTGCAACTCTCCTCCTGAGTTCGGAGGGGTAGACTTTTTTTTTTTTCAATCTTTTTCCTCGAATCTTGCCCTTCCCTATCTTGTTGTAACAACCTGTCTTACGTTCCGACCTTCACTTTTCTGAGACCTGCCTCCTCTTTTCGGCCTCTCTTAGCTAATCTTTTGCTTTCCCACTTATAAAGCGTCTTTGCGCACACTCTTTTACTTCTCTCTGATCTTTCCAAAGAGTCTTAGGAGCAGGAATCCTAATGCGTACACCGGTTAAGAGTTACCTGCCTTAAGATTGATTTATAAAGAAAAAGCCTAAAAATCTGACCAGGGTAGTGTCTTACTTACTGGGTCATTAGATTTAAATGTTACTCTTTAGCCCAAAGAATGGGAAGATTTAAAATATTGTCTGAGAAGATACACACGGTAGAGTTGGAAAAGTATTAAGGAGTAGGTCGTGGTGCCTTGCAATGGAATGGGAACTTGGTTCGCCAAGCAGTGATTCCAGGGACTGTGTAGGTTTGTACAGTAATTCAAATTGGTGTCTCTGCCTAATGCCTCACAGGAGAACTTGGCACTCCTTCTGGCTCCCTTACTTTTCCCACTAGGTTTAGAGGATTGAAAAAAAAAAGAAATTGGTTCCTGCCGTTCTAGTTTATTTTTTGTGGATTACTACCTTTTAATTTTATAATTTTAAGGTCTTTGCTTTTTATGAGGTAGACATTGTCATGGAACAAGATGATAATGGTTCTAAACATTTGAATTTCTTTTTTCTGGAAAAGAAACCTGATTGAAATCTAGATCATCTGTTTTGCAAGACCAGGAAATAAAGTTTCTGTTCTTCAATAGATAATGTTCAGGAGGTTTTTCGATCAATTTAAAAGAGCTCCAGCATCCGGTTCGAGGCCAGCTTGGTTCTGATTTGTCTTTAGGCCTAGGAATCCACTCTTGGTTTGGCCAGGAGTCTAGAGAAAACCCCAGATCAAATCACAGTTGACCTGCAGTAACTTTGGAGCCCCATTCACATCTTACATTACCCTGCTTCTTGGGGTGCTTCTAAGCATCCCACCGCCAGAATCAAACTGGCTTCTGAAAGAAAGTTTTATTTAAGATGAGTAGCCTGTGGTACTGTGTTTATGATTTGCTCTTTAGTATACAAAAATTGTTCAGACGTACATATCATAGCCTACAGTAGACCACGATGGTAGATGTTGCCAAGACTTTAATTCTTGAGTGATGTCATAGCTATAAAACAGTATTATCGTACTTGTTAGGACATTGAACTGCTATTCATGAATTTTAAATTTTAAACTTAACTAAAGCATCATAGTTATTTTTACATTATTGGGTTTTTTCCCCATTAAATTGGCAAATTATTTTTGAAGGTTTGGTGCTAGTGTTAGTGTTTTTCTTTCATATGTCTTTGCTTTTCAGTAAGATATTGTGGTTCTTTATATTTTTTTTTCATTTTTTATTAATTTTTATTAGAGTATAGTTGCTTTACAATATTGTGTTAGTTTCTAATGTACAACAAAGTGAATCAGTTCTACATATACCCTCTGTTTTTTAGATTTCCTTCCCATTAAGACCACAGAGCACTGAGTAGGAGTCCCTGTGGGTTCTCATTATCTGTTTATTTTTTACATAGCAGTGTATATATGTCATGCCCAGTCTCCCAGTTCATCCCACCACCCTCTTCTCTGCTTAGTGTCCATATGTTTGTTCTCCACATCTGTGTCTCTATTTCTGCTTTGCAAATAAGTTCATCTTATATTGTCCTTTTATATATAATATTTATTTGTATTTAATAAAAATAATTGAATTTTAAACCTATATTGATAGTTACTTTAAGCCAGGAGATCCAACCTTAATATATTTTGCTTTTAAAAGCCTAGCAAAAATGCACAGTAATCATCTAAGTTATATGGTGTATAGTTCAACAAGTTGAAGGTGCCATTAAATGTTTTATTTATAGTATTTTGCTCACTAGTAGAGAAAAAAATCGAAATTTTAGATTTAATCTATGTGTTTCACATGAAAATATAGTATTCTTTATAAGGAAATTTATGTATTCAGGATAAATTTATGTAAATTTAATTGAGGAATGAGATTCTTACTTAGATTACCCACTAATAGGAAAAATGACTTTTACTCCAGTTGCCAAAATGCGTGAAAAGTGGTTTTTTAAAAATTCAGTTGCTTCACTTAGTACTTTGGCAGTGTCCTTGATACCACATGTTGTGTGCTTTTTCTGTCAGTAGTAGTTTTTTCCATTTGTGGCCTTTACAAAAACCAGTGGAAAGCCCTGTAATATGTGTATGAAAGAGAATTTTTCTTCCTTCTCTGAAATAACATCTTACAGTGGAGTGATTCAGATATTTGTGGGCATCCAAGATCTTTTCAGTGTTTATACCAACCTGCTTATGTTACACTTTGTCCACATGGATCTGAGCTGGAAAGGTGCCAGCTATTTTCCTCAAAGCATACTGTGGGTAAAGATTAACAAAATAACCCCATTTTTTCCTCTAAAGAAGTTTATTTGTGCAAAATAACTTAGTAATGGTAAAAATGGTAAAAATGTTCAGAGAAAATTCTATTTTATTAAAGAAAATATTTTAAAAACAAGCCATGTTTAAAAGGAGTTTTTAAAAATGAGAAACTGTTATGTAGGCCCTCAATCTGCCTTGTATAGCTTAAAAACAATTTTTTTCCAAAACACTTGAAATTTGTTACGTTAGTTCTATAAGTTCCTCTGAGAACTAAGTATGAGAAAATAAAAGTAGGGACATTCTATTAATCATCTCTCTGTATTTATATTTACATTAGTATTGTCCTTAATTTTTCTACCTTAAAATTTTCCGCTAGTAACCAACAGTTAGGAAACGTTTAACTTTCAAAAAGAATAATAACCTGTTAATGGTAAGTTTTTCTGTCTGTTTAACCTGTTTTGTGTCTCTGAAAGAATTGGTTTGGTTAGAATAATAGATGTTGTACAGTTATATAACAGCATTTTTAAATTATTTTATACTTTTCCTTACATTTGTAAATTATAAAAATAATATCAATCATAATAAGTGAAACAGTCCAGAAAGTTGTATAATACCTAATCCCGGCTATCTGTTTCTTTTTCGCACCTACTGAGGTAATGTTGTGTGAGAATCCACTACCCTGTATTTTTACAAAAATTACATATCATTGTATCATCCCAGCAACTCTGTGCAAGACCAATATTATTCCCAGATGTGATGTTGAGACTTAAAGAGCTTAGTTTCAGGCCTGTGATTATTTCTCTGGACGGCAGTTGACACTGGCACCCAGGTTAAATGATTTCAGTATTTTTGCTGTTAACCTGCTTTATGAACATTTGAGCAGGATGATAATCAAGTTGGGTCATTGGGGTCAGCCCTGGGTCAAAGGTAAACGTTTAATCTTTCTGAGTTGCTTTCCTTATCTGTAAAATGGGGATAAAACCTTCTATCTCCCTAGGATTGTGGAGTTTATGCGAAATAATGTAATTGGTGCCTAAAAATAGGCAAAGAATATTAGTTCCCATTCTCTTGATATTTGGAAATTCAAAGTATTTTTTAAATGAAGGGTTCACATAAATAGTACAACTTTGCTAGTGTAAAGTATTAATTATTTGTAATCACATCTCAGATATGATTTATGTGCACTGAGTGAAGCCACACATCAGCATAAGTGTGGATATGGAAATAGGGTAGACTGACTTTTAAATGTTGAATGCTATAGTTAGAAGTTTTTTTTATCAAGCAAAGAAATTGAATTAACCAGTAGAATTACACAGGTGTGCGTCCCTCATAGGAGACAGACTGTAAATGGCAAAGAACAGAATGAAACTGGTGTTGAGATTAAAGTCCCCTTCAGATGAGGTAAAGAATTTCCCAAATTTCCTCAGTTTCTTGGTTGTTACATTCTTAAAAGTTGGGTCCTCCTGGAGGTATTGAGGCTTGTAATAGTGGTGTTCATTTGAAGTGTTCCCTTATCTATAGGGAACATTTTTTGTTTTTGTTGTTGTTTTTCTTGATATATGTGGTCGCAAAGAGTTGGACATGACTGAGTGAACTGATGTGGTCTTTTAGGGTATCTGGTACAAGAGCACTGACGTGATTTGAAATTTCCTAACTAATGACTTTTTTTGTGCTGGTGAGGAGCACTACTCATTCAACTTTTAAGGTTTATAGATTTTTTTATCCAAAGTTCATTCATCTAAACCCAAAACCCATTTTAGTAATTGGGATAGCATTAAAGGAGAGTTGAAATTCACCTGAATATGTTAAAAGTGTTTGTTTACAAAGGAATATATAACATTTTAGTCATTTTACAACTATCTTCTGGAAGTATTAGTAATACCATATTTCTTCTAGTCAACTTATTTTTTAATTTTTAAAAACTTTTAGGTTAGGGTATACCTCTAGAGAAATTAGTGTCATCGTTGGCCTTCACATGAAGGAAAAATATTTCCATTTAAGTCTTAACATTTTCAGAATTCCTGTTTAGGGTCAGATTTCTTTTTCCCCCAGTTTTATTGCCACCTCTGATTCTTAATTGAACTTTGGATCCTTTTATGAAGTGCCTGTAAAGTAAGACTCCAGTTAAATGTGTTTAAGTAAAATAGTGTGATCATTGGGCCAGAGTACCGTCCTGTAAATAGACTGAAATCGTCTTCCTGCATTATTGATGAGTCACTTTGGGCTGGTTGGTTAACCCTTCTGAACTTCAGTTAATAATTTTTACTTGTAAGAATAGTATTTTCCCTTGATACAGTCTTAAAGATGAATTAGTCTTTAATGAGTTAAAGACTTTGGATGACAAAGACAGGTTTATCAACAAAAATAATACATTTGGGAAATAATAGATTTTTGAATATTCTTTGAATTTCAAAGAATTTTTAAATTCTTTGAAAATTGTAAGAAGCCGGGAGTGGAGACTAGCTTATTTTTATTTATGTATGTTTAGCAGAGTTGTCAACCCTGGCTGTGCTTTTAGCGAGTTTTAAAAAGCATCAGCGCCTGGGTCTTACCCTCAAGTGATTCTAAATAAATTGGTCTAAGGTAGGTTGCAGGCGTTTGTATTTTTGAAAGCTCCCAGAATAATTCTAATGTGCAGCCAGAGTTGAGAATCACTGGTTTGACATTATCTATCTATTGATTTAATTCATTAATTGAGGCTTTGTCCTTTTCTCTAGATACTCATGGCTCATTACCCAGCCTATTAACATTTCCTGCTCTCACTTCACCTGCTGCTATTTACTTTTCACTCTCTTAACTTTGCTGCCCCCTATGGCTAATCAGCTGTTTTCCTGAAGGGGGAGAATGCTGTTGGATTCTGGAGTTTTAGGTGTGATCTATTGGATTTTGTTGTAGTTAGCGTAATTAAAACTCCGCTGTTATCCTTTGATACAAGGTGATCAGGTTTGTTTAAGGTGATCAGGTTTGTTATTTTCTGTGATTTTTGGAGCTGTGACTGAGTTGTCAAGCAGAAGTGAGAATATAGGAAAGCAGTTTGCCTAGTTTTAATCCCATCATTCAGGGTAACACCAGTTCAGTCAGTCAGTTCAGTCGCTCAGTCGTGTCTGACTCCTTGCGACCCCATGAATCGCAGCACGCCAGGCCTCCCTGTCCATCACAAACTCCCGGAGTTTACTCAAACTCATGCCCATCGACTCGGTGATGCCATCCAGCCATCTCATCCTCTGTCGTCCCCTTCTCCTCCTGCCCCCAATCCCTCCCAGCATCTGGGTCTTTTCCAATGAGTCAACTCTTTGCATGAGGTGGCCAAAGTATTGGAGTTTCAGCTTCAGCATCAGTCCTTCCAATGAACACCCAGGGCTGATCTGCTTTAGGATGGACTGGTTGGATCTCAGGGTAACATAATCCCAACCAATTTGGAATGTAAAACTATTTGCTGTATATTCACAGCATTGTTCCACCTCTTGAAAATTTAGAACTAATATAGCTACTGTATAAATTGACTATTCGGTGTTGAACAAATGAGATACTGTTGATCATAACTGTGTTTTTGGTAACGCCTTATATTTATTTAGCATCAAGTAATGTTTTTCTTGTGGTTGCCTTGGCAGCACATATACTAAAATTGGAACTATAGAAGATTAGCATGGCTTCTGCACAAGGATGACACATATTTGTGAAGCATTTCAGAATTTTGCAGAATAAACAGAGCATTTTTGGGGGAGGAAAGAGAGAAATTTTTTCTTCAGAGGGTTTTCACATCTATCCTCTAAAATTTTTTTTTATCCTCTAAATCGTGACCGTGACTGTAGTCTTTTACTGAAGGTAGGGCAGCAATGACCTGGGGCCGTTCACATTTTATAACCGTCTCTTGTCTTTGGTCTTTCTATCAGCCAGTTTGAATAATACCCATATTTGTTGATTTGTTGTTTTGAGTCAGTGTCAGTCATTACGTAGTGAAGTCCTCTTTCCAGAATGAGATGGTAAG
The DNA here is from genome assembly GCF_963930625.1 of Muntiacus reevesi. NCBI lineage: Eukaryota > Metazoa > Chordata > Mammalia > Artiodactyla > Cervidae > Muntiacus > Muntiacus reevesi. Next base: position 116,202,553 of record NC_089253.1, on the reverse strand, counting down.
ATTTTTGTGAAAGCAGAAGTCATCTGTGTTTTCATATCCTGTTATAATACCAAAATACAGTGTTGTGTGATAACAAGTGTGATCATGTAGATAGTCACTGTTTTGATTAAGAAATTACCTGTTAGCCCTCCCTTTACACCTTTATTCAGGGTTTTTTTAAGTAAATTAATTTTGGATTTTTAATGCCATGATAAATAGTAGATATAGTTTTGAAACATGATTGCTCCTGTATTTGGGGCTTTGCCAGTAACTGGTGTGACATGTAACATTATTGCTAGGGAAGGTATTGTGTAAGATCTGTGTGGAAAAGTAATACTGGGTTGACTTCCAGATGTGAACAGCTGTATATAAATACCAGATAAACTGAAATAACTGATTTCCAGTAATTTCTAAATTTAAGGTCCAGTCTTTATTTATAAGGATGTTCTTGAGGAGATGAAAGAAACAGATTTTAAATATACAATTACTTTTAGTGCATTATTATGTAACAGGTAACCCACGTGATGTATCAAAAGAGTTTTACATGACAGACTACGTTTATATGAAATAAGCTGTACTTGTCTGAGCAGGATATTCACTAATAAGCAGTTTCAGACCACTTTTTATGTATATGTTTTTGAACTCTTCCCTGAAGAAATTTATTCATGTGGGTTTTTGTATGAGTAATGGTGCATTTTAGAAATCCTGCAGTTTTGATCAGATTTCTTAAAGAAACCTATTAGGATTTTCTGGTAGTTTGCTGAGTATCATAGGTTCACATTATAAAATCCAGAGAACCTATTTCTGACTTGGGTACTGAAGGCAAGGGATTTCTTGGGCACTCACTCCTCCTACTGGAATGGTGATGCTAATTGCATTTACTGTTGACTTACTGTGCTGTTGTATCTAGTTGAGCCTTCCAGTGCTGAATGGGACCTCAGGAGTCATTCTGGTTTAGCTTTCATTGGGAAAGAGTTTTACTGTTGTTCTTTAAAAAAAAAAAAAAAAAAGACATCTATGCAGGAGACCTGGGTTTGATCCCTGGGTTGGGAATATCTCCTGGAGGAGGGCATGGCAACCCACTCCAGTCTTCTTGCCTGGAGAATTCCCCATGGACAGAGGAGCCTGGCGAGCAACAGTCCATGGGGTTCCAAGAGTCAGACACGACTGAGCAACAGAGCACACACGCACACACACAAAATAAGTAGCTATCTTATTTTCTCACCAGAAGAGCCTTCTTTAAGATAGGGAGAAAAAGTATAGGGTTTTTAAGCTCTTAGATGCTCCCTCAGAATTTGCTTAGTTAGTGAGTAAACTGCACAGACAATAACTAAAAAAATGTTGTCTGTATGAGACCAGAATTTTTTAATGACTAGACTTAACTTGTAGTAAAGGAGTATAAAATATTGACTCTAGCTTCAGAAATGATACATTTTTTCTGTTTAATTGGTCTTTGCCTTTGATTCACACTCACTGATAAAGGTGGAGAAGGAAGTAGCCCCCACTCCAGCACTCTTGCCTGGAAAATCCCATGGATGGAGGAACCTGGTAGGCTACAGTAGGTGGGGGTCTCAAAGAGTCAGGTACGACTGAGCGACTTCACTTTCACTGATAAAGGATGTTCTAGAATTATAATTATTATCAGAAGATGATTATTTGAACTCATGGTTAATCCTGTGCCTTTAAATTTATAAAGTAAAAATGATGAGACAGTTTTGTCATAAGCTCTGAATTTTGATTTAGCAAAGCTGGGTGTCTTTAAAACGATCTTCCAAACAGACTTTTCTAAAGATAAATATTTGTTGAAGTCATAAGTAAAATAAAATATAACTTCTATAGGAATATATGCTTTTTTTCCACTTGCAGTACCATTCTTCTTTTAATTAGCCAGAGGAAAAATATTTTGTTGGCCTGCTGTGAAACTGGAAATATGCTTTGCTTTCAAAATCTAGTACAGAAATATTTTCCTCTATGATGTTCATAGTGCTTAAATTTTAGGTGAACCATTGTTAAATGGTTGTAGAGGTTAAAATTTTATTCAGTAAAGTTAATAAAACGATGAATACTTTTTCTTTTGAAATGTCTTTAGGAACTTGTGGTCTGGTGGGGTACATCTAGACATGTAAGCTGGTGGTTTCAGTTAGTGACAAGTGCTGTGATAGAGTAAGCAGTAAAAGCCTAGGCGAGTGTCCGAGGGACCCAGCTCAGTTTTCTGTGTGAGGAGAGATCAGGGAAATCTCCCTGGAGGAACTGACAGGTAAGCTGAGACCTGCAAGGCTAGACGTGTTAGACCAAGACAGATGGGTTCTAAGAGACCTGCCAAGGACAGTGTGGGCATCCTTAGAGGTAAGTAAGTGGCTGTGATGTAACTCATCTCTTTGCATGCTCATGGGCTGTGACCATGGGATTCTCCAGGCAAGAATACTGAAGGGGGTTGCCATGCCCTCCTCCAGGGGATCTTCCTGACCCAGGGATTGAACCCTGGTCTCCCATTGCAGATGGGTTCTTTACCATCTGAGCCACCAGGGAAGCCTGTGACTTTGATAAAGAATATTACAATAGGGAACTGGCTAGAGAAGAGATTGGAGCAACATGTAGGATCTAGGTAACAGCCTTGATGCTGTGTCCTGCAGTTATTCCTGACAGTAGTGTGAAGAATGTATTGGGAGATGACAGTGAAGAATCCTAGTTAATGCTGGCACAGTAATACAAGCAAGAGATAATGGTCTCCTTGTCTAAGTGGGGATGAGTGGTATCACAGCAGGGACTTGGAAGGAGGAAAAATCAATGATGATACATTCCTGACTTGGGCAACTAGTTGTATGGCAGCAGATTACTTAAAGGGAAAAAGAGTAGAAGATCATACGTGGGAGAAGATAGTGGATCTCCATGTGGGACAGGTTGAACTACCTGTGGAAATAGAAGTGAAGAGTCAAGTAGGAAATTAGATATTTGGATCTGGAGCTAAGTAGAAAGAGCTGTGCTAGGAATCAGCATTTAGAAAGTTTAGATTAAAGATGATTTTTGAAGAGATGCAAGTAGAAGCAACTGCCTACTGGAAATGTATAGACCAAGAAAAGGGCAAAGAATATCATCATTTAGATGACGATCAGAGGAAAAGGAGCAACAGCTTGAGTGGAAGATAGGAGACAGTAGGGACAGGAGAGAGTAGGGACAAGGTGGTCAAAGGAAGAAAATGTTTTTAAATAGAGGTGGGGCTAGCAGCAGTCAGAAGAGCTGCTGACAGGTCAAATATATAAGAACTGAAAAGCTTCCATGGGTTTGGTAGTCTTCAGGCATCACTGGTGACTCGAGGTGCATTTCAGAGGGTTGATGATCTTGAAACCAGAGTTCTCTAAGGTGGGGAGTGAATGGAAATGGAGAGCCAAGTCAGTAAGTATGGGCATCTCTTTCAAGAAGCTTGACAATTAAAAAAAGTATCACTCAAGCTGCTGGGTGGAGAATGGATTGTAGCAGAACTAGATTTTTAGAAGGAGGACCAGTCAAGAGTTTGTTTTAATAGGCTAGATGAGATATAATATGGCTAGGGCTGGGGACGTAGCAGTAAAGATGGAGAAAAAGATGTGTTCAAAGTATAGCTAAGCTGGGACTTGTCAATGAATTGTATAGAGGAGATGGACAGACAAAGGTAGGAGTCAGAGATGTTTCCCAGGTGTTTTAGCTTGGACAGCTAGCTGAGTGCATAGGTCTGCCACCACTGAGAAGGAATACATTAGAAAAAGAATCAGATAAAGAGGAAAAATTCAGAGTTATAATTTAGACATCCTAAGTTTGAGATGTCTTTTGGAAACCTGGGTATAAATATCAAATAGACTTTTGGATGTGTGAATCACAAGAGTGCCCATTGGTAACTTCTGTAACTTCTAAACATGAATTAAAAGATGTTGCGATTGTTCATTAGGAAATGTTAGTAGTTTGAGATGTTGACCACTATATCTTTTGGCCAAAATGGGATTATCTAGCCCCATTGAGTGCAGTGTCTGTACAAGACATCGTATAGTGGTAAGATATCTTTGATATATGTGGCAAATAGATGGGGAAACAGTGGAAACAGTGGCTGACTTTATTTTTCTGGGCTCCAAAATCACCACAGATGGTGATTGCAGCCATGAAATTAAAAGACGCTTACTCGTTGGAAGGAAAGTTATGACCAACCTAGACAGCATTTTAAAAAGCAGAGACGTTACTTTGCCAACAAAGGTCCGTCTAGTCAAGGCTATGGTTTTTCCAGTGGTCATGTATGGATATGAGAGTTGGACTATAAAGAAACCTGAGCGCCGAAGAATTGATGCTTTTGAACTGTGGTGTTGGAGAAGACTCGTGAGAGTTCCTTGGACTGCAAGGAGATCCAACCAGTCCATCCTAAAGGAGATCAGTCCTGGGTGTTCTTTGGAAGGCCTGATGCTGAAGCTGAAGCTCCAATACTTTGGCCACCTGATGTGAAGAACTGACTCACTTGAAAAGACCCTGATGCTGGGAAAGATTGGGGGCAGGAGAATAAGGGGACGACAGAGGATGAGATGGTTGAATGGCATCGCCGACTCAATGGACATGGGTTTGGGTGGACTCTGGGAGTTGGTGATGGACAGGGAGGCCTGGCGTGCTGTGGTTCATGGGGTCGCAAAGAGTCGGACACGACTGAGCGACTGAACTGAACTGAACTCATCACAAAATACGTTGGGACAGGTGCATGAATAGGGTAAGTTACTTAATTGACTGTTTTCTGACTTTAGACTAGAAGTTAAATACTTTAGGACCTAAGATCCATAACTTCCTTCCCAGTATTTAGGTAGTTAATGCTTGGTTTTAATATTTATTGAGTGAAATAATGAAGCAAATGCTATTAATTGATTTAAAGAAAAACACCATTTTGTGCCATGCAATAATTTATAATTTTATAATGATTTATAATGGAGTGATAATTTACATACAGCTCCAGATTGAGCATTTTGTTGATGAAGAAACCAAAACATATAGGTTATATTCTTGTGCAAGTCATTTATAACTTCATCTTCTCAATTAATCCCTCCTCTTTAATGTGAAACTGAAGATATGTATTGTTTGCAGTAAAGAAAAATTAGCACTTTATATTTTAATTTTTAGCACTTTATGTTCTAACAATGCAAAGGAGAAATAGTTGAAAGCCTTACAAGAAAGATACTAATTTCTTACAGGACCTGGGCAGGTAGGCCAGTACTGAACATAGGTTTATCCAAGACCCTGTAAAGCAAAAGATCTTTACGTCTTAAATTCTTCTGGTATAAAAATGCTTTGTTGATCTTCTTTGCAGGTCGTCTGTTTAGCACAGTTCTTCCATTTTTTAAGTAATGTAAAGTTTTTCTGTAGAAGAAATTGAAGAGTATCTGTTTTATGAATGAGTACTGAGAAGCAAGATGAAGTGAACTTTTAAATCGGTTAGCACATTTGTGTCAGCTAGATTTATAATTTGGTGTCTCTACTCAGTTAAAAGTTACAATCTGTAATTAGCAGCTTTGAGGAATTATGGAATTGTTATGGGATATCACAAACTGATTAGATTCTGTCCGCTTATTTTTTCCTCTCTGTTCCCTGCTAACACATGCTACGTACAAATAGTTTTTGAAAAATTTTTTTTTACCTGTGACCACGTTAACATTGTACTTTCTAATCATTATTTCCCAATTCAAGGAAGGAAAATAAATTGGAGTCAGATGACTGACACTTGAATATAATAAAAGTCAGTTGGGCCAATTCATCTTACCACTTGACTGATATTATTCTCCTGCTAAATTCCCCCAAAAAACTGAAATTAGACAATATGTCATCTCATTAAGTAGTTATCTACATACATTTGTGCTCCCAGACTAAATTTGAATCTGAAGTGGAAATAAAGTAGCAAATGAAACAGTGAAATATTTTTAAGGTGCATTTAATTTTCACAGTTGTATTTTCTTCATAGGAAATTTCTATGATTCATGTAAGACAGGTTAAAAAAATAACCCAGCTTTTATCTACCTACCAGATACCTAGGCACTGATTTTGGTACTTCATAAAGTTTGATAATTCTGTTTTTACTTTGTACCACCTGGGTAAGCTTACACATAACATATTCTAATATTTTGAGAGCTGCTTTTAAAAAAATCTAGAAAAGTAGTTTCTCCTGTGGAATAAGAATGACTATTTTAGGATACAATACTTGCAATGAGTCATAAGTAATCTCAGTTTTCATGGTTTTCTAAAATAAACTCATTTAAAGACTGTGCAATGAGAAATATCATATTCTTAACTTCCCTATTTCTTGTATAATGGCTTTATTATTTCTGTATAAACTTACAGACTCACTCTTAAAAAACAAGCCAAAAGAGAATCTTAAAAGATACAAAGTAAAAATCCCCAGCCAGAAGAAACTTCTAAAATTTTGAGCATCTTCTTAGATTTTCCTATTAGTGAGATCCATATAATGTATGCTGTTCTACAATTCAACTTTGACTTTAATAAAATATTATAAATAGCACATTTCTGAAACAGTGAAATCTACTTAGAATTGTTTCTGAATATATTTTATTATTTTTGGAAATGCTGAGTCAAATAATTTTAAACCTTGATTATGAAAATTCCTTATATTATCCATAAAAGGAGAGGAAATAATTTCTAAGAGTAGTGGTACTTTATTTTAGGGAGATTATGTATGGATCTCTTAGAAAATCTAATTAAAGGAATCCGTCATCTTTTCAGAAAATATATACAGTATTTTATATATAATTTCAGGGTCCTTGAATTGTACTACCGCCACCACCACCCTGAAGCCCATCTGTGGTCAGATAGAGGAGGGGGATGGGTAGGGTGTTTTGTGGACTGCCATAGGCCTTGCTCTGGAAACTTCAACAACCCTGTTAAAGTAGGTAATCGTTTTTCTTAACACAATAGCAGGTGTTTCTCAGGGAGTGCAGGTAGGGTTAGCTAAAAGACGAAACTCATCACAGCTATCAGAACCATCTATAAAAACGCTTAATACTCTTGTTCCCCAAAGGCCCCAAATGAAACAGTTCAGTCAGTCACTCAGTCGTGTCCGACTCTTTGTGACCCTATGAACCACAGCACGCCAGGCCTCCCTGTCCATCACCAGCTCCCGGAGTCCACCCACACCCATGTCCATTGTGTCAATGATGCCATCCAACCATCTCATCGGACTCTGTTGTCCCCTTCTCCTTCCTGCCCTCAATCGTTCCCAGCATCAGGGTCTTTTCAAATGAGTCAGCTCTTTGCATCAGGTGACCAAAGTATTGGAGTTTCAGCTTCAGCATCAGTCCTTCCAGCGAACACGCAGGACTGATCTCCTTTAGGATGGACAGGTTGGATCTCCTTGCAGTCCAGGGGGCTTTCAAGAGTCTTTCCCAACACCACAGTTCAAAAGCATCAATTCTTCAGCATTCAGCTTTCTTTATAGTCAACTCACATCCATACATGACCACTGGAAAAACCATAGCCTTGACTAGACAGACCTTTGTTGGCAAAGTAATGTCTCTGCTTTTTAAAATGCTGTCTAGGTTGGTCATAACTTTCCTTCCAACGAGTAAGCGTCTTTTAATTTCATGGCTGCAGTCACCATCTGTGGTGATTTTGGAGCCCCCCAAAATAAAGTCTGTCACTGTTGCACTGCTTCCCCATCTATTTCCCATGAAGTGATGGGACCAGATGCCATGATCTTAGTGTTCTGAATGTTGAGCTTTAAGCCAGCTTTTTCACTCTCCTCTCTCACTTTCATCAACAAGGGTGCTTCTGAAAACCTTTACTGTATTTAATGAATAGTAGACTTTATAATCAGATTAAGTAGATGATAGAGATATTCCATTTATTCTCCTAGGAGTCTGTTTTTCAGTATTCTGCTTCTCAAGGTTCTACATTCCAAGAAATCCATCTAATATGCCCCACTAACTTTATCTTCCTTTCTTGTTCTTATCTGCTTTAAAGTGGTTTTTTAATTGGAAAAAAATGGTAACAGTGAATTGTTTGAGATAAAGATTGAGCAGTTACGTCAACCCTTTTGTAGTGTAGTAGTTTTGGACATACTCATATTTGAATGGTAGTTGAGTAAGACATGTTTAATATTTATGTTCTTTAAAGTTTTAGATAGTGTTCTAGGGGTTTTCTTAAAATGGTATATACAGTTGTCTATTAGAATGCATTATCAGACTGGTAGGGTGCATATATTCAGATTCCTAAAATGTGATATCTACAATTTTCCCAGCATTTTCAATTTTAATGAAATCATAGACCCTTAACTAAGTCATATTTAGTTACAATGCTATGAATCATTTGTTAATAAACATTTCCGTTGTTACTTTGTAATAGCTTGATCCTCTAAAGTTTCAAATAAAAGCTGATTTTAGACTCCTAGTTATTAATGTTCTAGGGGTATTGCCAAAAAAAGCTACATGTCCTATATTCTGTGCCAGTTTCTTAAATTAGAATCTTGGATTGCATCCTCAGCGTGTCACTGTAGTGGTATTGCTGGGTTGCTATGATACGGTGCTTGTTCTATAATTTGTAGCATGAATCTTATATGAGAGCCTACTTAAGATTTCAAATATGTGAGCAGCAGTAATTGGGAGTATGTTACCTTTTTTCTTTTAAGAAAAATTATACCTATAAAACTGTTATTTCTGTTACGAGTTCTGATACCTAGACCTTAAACTGTTCTTAGATGTAAAACAATGAACAACTTGAAATAATTTAGTCACCGCTAAGAAGTTTAGTTTATCATATTAACTTTTATGAAAATGGACAAGAGGAAGATTTTATGATAATGAATATTTTAAGATTTCAATGTTCTCGGTATTTGAGGTCTTGAAAGAAATGAATGTAGACTAGGTTTTCTGATAATAGTCATTTAAGACAGTACCAGTAAAACCATATGACAAGGGAAAACTCCAAGCTATAATACTGTTCTGAATGTAATTATTTTTATTCAGTGAACTGTTCTTAAAACCAGCCTTACATAGCCATTTTAATAAACTATTATTATCATCTCTTTTAAGAAAAATGTCATTGAAGTATAGTTTATTTGCAGTGTGTTAATTTCTGCTGTATGGCAAAGTGATTTAGTCACACATATATATACATATATTAACTTTAATATGATTTAATATTATGGGTAATATTATATATTATCATTAATATTATGGGCTGTGATCAACCTAGACAGCATATTAAAAAGCAGAGACATTACTTTGCCAACAGTGGTCCGTCTAGTCAAAGCTATGGTTTTTCCATTAGTCATGTGTAGATGTGGGAATTGGACTATAAAAAAAGCTGAGTGCCGATGAATTGATGCTTTTGAACGGTGGTGTTGGAGAAGATTCTTGAGAGTCCTTTGGACTGCAAGGAGATCCAACCAGTCTATCCTAAAGGAAATCAGTCCTGAATATTCATTGGAAGGACTGATGTTGAAGCTGAAACTCCAATACTTTGGCCACCTGATGCAAAGAACTGACTCACTAGAAAAGACACCGATGCTGGGAAAGATTGAAGGTGGGAGAAGAAGGGAATGACAGAGGATGAGATGGTTGGATGGCATCACTGACTCGATGGACATGAGTTCAAGTAAGCTCCAGGAGTTGACGATGGACAGGGAGGCCTGGCGTGCTGCAGTCCATGGGGTCGTGAAGAGTCAGACTCAACTGAGCAACTGAACTGAAACTGATTATGGTTTATCACAGGATATTGATTATAGTTCTCTGTGCTATACAACATGACCTTGTAGTTTATCCATCTGATATATAATAGTTTGCATCTGCTTATCTCAAACTCCCAATCTTTCCCCTCCCCACTCTCCCCTTCCCCTTGGAAACTACAAGTCTGTTCTCTATATCTATAGCCTGTTTCATTTAATATGTTCATTTGTTTCATATTCTAGATCCCACATTTGAGTGGTATCATATGATACTTGTCTTTCTCTTTCTAATGTATACTTCATTTAGTATAATAATCTCTGGGTACATCCATGTTGCTTCAGATGGGATTATTTCATTCTTTTTATGGCTGAATAATATTCCATTGTGTGTGTGTGTGTGTGTGTGTGTGTGCCCGCCCGCACGTGCATGTGTGTGTATATATGAAATACTACAGCTTCTTTACCCATTCATCTGTTGATGGGCAATTTTGATTGTTTCCATGTCTTGGCTATTGTAAATAATGCTGCTATATGAACATAGGTGTGCATGTATCTTTTCAAATTATAGTTTTGTCTGGGTATATACCCAGCAGGGACATTGCTGGATCATATGGCAATTCTAGTTTTTTGAGGAAACTCCATACTGTTTTCCGTAGCAGCTGCACCAATTTACATTCCCATCAACAGCGTAAGAGGGTTCCCTTTTCTCCACACCCTCCAACATTTATTATTTGGACTTTTTGATGATGGCCATTCTGTCCTGTGTGAGGTGGTGCCTCATTGTAGTTTTGATTTACATTTCTCTAATAGTGATGAGGAACATCTTTTCATGTGCCTTTAGGCCATCTGTACGTCTTTGGAGAAAAGTCTACTTAGATCTCCTGCCCATTTTCCAATTGGGTTGTTTTTTTGTTACTGAATTGTAGAAGCTGTTGGTTTAATATTTGTTTATTTTGGAAATTAAACCCTTGTTGGTTGCATCATTTGCAAATATGTTCTCCCACTCCATGGGCTGTCTTTTCATTTTGTTTATGGTTTCCTTTGCTGTGCAAAAGCTTATAAGCTTGATTAGGTCCTGTTTGTTTTTGCTTTTATTTCGGTTGCTTTGGGAGACTGATCAATCACTGATACTATTTCTGTCAGAAAAGAAAAGAAAGTTAGTCGCTCAGTCATGTCTGACTCTTTGCGATCCTGTGGACTGTAGCCTGCTAGGCTCCTCTAGGCAAGAATACTGGAGTGGATTGCCATTTCCTTCTCCAAGGGATCTTCCCAACCCAGGGATCAAACCCCAGTCTCCTGCATTACAGGCAGATTCTTTACAGTTTGAGCCACCAGGGAAGCCCCAGTAAAATTTCCGTCAATTTTTAAAAAACTTTTTATTTTGTATTGTGGTATAGCCGGTTAACAAAGAGTGTTGTGATAGTTTCAAGTGAACAAGGAAGGAACTCAGCCATACTTATGTATGTATCCATTCTCCCCCAAACTCCCCTCCCATCCAGGCTGCCACATAATGTTGAGCAGAGTTCCATGTACTATATAACTTAGGTCCTTGTTGGTTATCCATTTTAAATGTAGCAGTGTGTACCTGTCCTTCCCAAACTCCCTTACTATCCCTTCCCTCCAGCAACAATAAGTTCATTCTCCAAGTCTGTAGATCTCTCTCTGTTCTGTAAATTCAACTGTATTGTTTCTTTTTAGATTCTACATATAAGGAATGTCATACAGTATTTCTCTATCTATGTCAGAGAATGTTTTGCCTGTGTTCTTATTATTAACTCTTATATGATGGTTTTTAATTTTCATTTACATGTTCCATGAAAATTTCTAATTTAGTATGCTAAATTACTATAGGCAACATAAAGACAAAACAAGAATATTCTAAGCATCTGTTGTAAACATACATTTATGGTGGAATGAAGTTTATGTGATTATTATGTGTATATGATCTTTAAACTGTAATTGATCTTTAAACTTTTACTATCTTTGAATGATATCTTAGGTATTTGACATAAAAGTATTTTAGAGATCAGGACTGGATTAAATTTTTTTTTCCATTTTTATTAGTTGGAGGCTAATTACTTTACAATATTGTAGTGGTTTTTGTCATACATTGACATGAATCAGCCATGGATTTACATGTATTCCCCATCCCGATCCCACCTCCCACCTCCCTCTCCACCTGATTCCTCTGGGTCTTCCCAGTGCACCAGGCCCGAGCACTTGTCTCATGCATCCAACCTGGACTGATGATCTGTTTCACCCTAGATAATATACATGTTTCGATGGTGTTGTCTCAAAACATCCCACCCTCACCTTCTCCCACAGAGTCCAAAAGTCTGTTCTGTACATCTGTGTCTCTTTTTCTCTTTTGCATATAGGGTTATCGTTACCATCTTTCTAAATTCCATATATACGTGTTAGTAAACTGTATTGGTCTTTATCTTTCTGGCTTACTTCACTCTGTATAATGGGCTCCAGTTTCATCCATGTCATTAGAACTGATTCAAATGAATTCTTTTTAACAGCTGAGTAATATTCCATGGTGTATATGTAGCACAGCTCCCTTATCCATTTGTCTGCTGATGGGCATCTAGGTTGCTTCCATGTCCTGGCTATTATAAACAGTGCTGTGATGAACATTGGGGTGCATGTGTCTCTTTCAGACCTGGTTTCCTCGGTGTGTATGCCCAGAATGGATTAAATTTTTTAAACACCTTTATTTAGATATGATTTATGTACCGAAAAGTTCATCTTTTAAAATATACAATTCAGTGGCTTTTGGTATATTCACAGATAAGTACTACTATCACTATAGTCAACTTTAGAACATTTTCATTATCTTAAAAAGAAATGTTATACCCTTTAACTATCCCGACACTAAGCAATCACTTATCTACGTTCTGTTTCTATAGATTTCCCTATTGTAAACATTTTGCATGAATGGAAGCATACAGTTATGGCCCCCCCCTTTTTTTTGGCGTGCTCAGTCGTATCTGACTCTTTGTGACCCCATGGACCGTAGTCTGCCCAGGCTCCTCTGTTCATGAGATTTCCCAAGCAAGAATACTGGAGTGGGTTGCCGTTTCCTTCTCCAGGGAAATGGCAGTAGTTGTGACAGGAAAAGAAAGTGAAAGTCACTCAGTCTGTCTGTCTGTTTGCAACCCCATGTACTATACATGAACTCTCCAGGCCAGAATACTGGAGTAGGGAACCTTTCCTTTCTCCAGGGGATCTTCCCAACCTAGGGATCCAACCCAGGTCTCCCGCATCTTTGCCAGCTCAGCCACAAGGGAAGCCCAAGAATACTGGAGTGGGTAGTCTATCCCTTCTCCAGCAGATCTTCCCGACCCAGGAATTGAACCGGGTCTCCTGCATTGCAGGCGGATTCTTGACAAACTTTTTGTCAAGGACTTTTTGTCTTTCCCTGACCACAGCCTCAACTTTAAATTCCAGTGACTTTCAGCTAACTGCTATCTTGTTTGCAGCAGTGCAGTAGAGCATCGTTGTTCAGCAGTCCAATCAAATTCAGGCTCCTTTGAAGGAATAGTTCTTGATGTTAGTGTTCGGTATTTGTTCTGACACCAGGAGGGCTCCTCTAGGCTGCTCCTTTATCTGGTACTGTCTTGCAAACTCTCCAGCTTAGAGTTTAGCCTTATAGCCTCATCGAATTTACAGATCTCTGTATTACCTTTTACCACAACTGCCACTGTTTTGAGAGATTCAGCTTAAATTTAAGCTTGAACTTTTCATGCTCTGTTGAAAATGAAGCCAGTTCCTTTGGGAAGAGACAAAACAGCCGATTTATGGCTTGTTTCTCCCCCTTCTCCAGGCAAAATCTTGTGAGCCAGAGCTCTGAAGCTGGGAGGGAGTAAAATGGCATGCTTCTCTCTGAGGAACAACACATTTTAGGAGCTGAATGTGAGGTGGAGAGGGGGCAGGAGCCTGAGATTTTCTTGGCTTTCCTCTTCCAGTATGGAACCACAGCTTTACAGTCCAGGACTAAGGTAACTGGAGCCTCAGTGTTCTCAGTGGTTCTGCACAAGAGTAGAGTCTTTGTCCCACAGGTCGAGGTTGGGTAGAAGATTGGATTTCTACCCAGGTAGGAGAAGGACTTCTACCCTTCTTGACAACACTGACCTGGGAGTTGACCTCCGCAACAGGTAGCTGTGGGCAGAATGAGAACCGCCAGCGTTCTGCTCCACACCTGAAGAAAGCTGTCTGACTGGGGGCTGGAGGTAGAGGGATCTTTGGGTGTACCTCTCTGGAGTGGAATTTCTGCCAGCTGAGCTGACAGGAGAAAGGGAGGAAACTGTCTTGGTTCAGATACTGAGACTGGCTTTTCACTTCAGATATTCATAGATATTCTTGAATAGATGATTCCTCGTTTAGTTTTCGCCTTAGGATCATTTCCAGAGGCTTTAAAAAGTTATTTTTAAAATGATTTTCATCAGCTTCACTGGAGAGCAGGTCTGTGGAGCTCTTAAGCTTGTCTTGCTAAAAGTTGATCTCCCTGTGGACTAAAAGATTTAGCTTCTTTTATAGTAATAATTTGTACCTTATAGTTATCTAGAAATTTATAGCTTGCAGGTATGTAATAATACCAATAAATTTGAAAACTTAGAGGAGAGGAGTTGGGAAAATCCCTTGAAATAAACAAACAGCTTTCTCAAACTGACACAAGAAGAAACAAAAGTCTGAGTAAGTCTTACATCTATTTAACTGAGTCCTAATTAAAAACTCTGGCAAGGACACTACAAGAAAAGGTGATTACAGACCAATATCCCTTGTGAACATAGATGGAAAAATCTTATACAAAAGATTAGTAAATTGAATTTAAAAACAAATAAATACAATGATACATCATCATTATGTGGGGTTTATGCCAGGAAGCTAAGGTTGGTTTACATTCAGAATGATTTGCTGAATAAATATTGATAGAATAAAAATGTCCTATTATTCCTTCAGTACAAATAGAAAAGTAGCAAATTCCTTTTCTGTACAGTTAGCTTCTCTATAGTACTTTTCCATGCAAACTCCAGTCATTCAGGAGCCTTGATCTGCAATGTCTCTTTAGCTCAGTCTGTTTGGCTTTTGCTGTTTTGAACCTGTGTTTCTTCCTATACTGCAGTCTGGAAAGTGTTACAGATAGAGCTGTTGCAGTTGTGGAACTCACTCTTTTTTCCTTCTCTCAGGAATAGCAGTCCTGTAGTACCTGTTTTCCAGCATCTGAAGACAGTTACTTCATGTATTTTGTCCAGTTGTTAGTAGTTTACTATAGGAAGATTAGTCTGCCAGAAACAGAAGTCTTGCCCACACTTTTTGTCAGCCTTATGAAATAAGTATGAAATAGTATGTGGCATTTCATACGTAAACTCACATATAGTTTATATGTAGTTACGTTTTTCTCCTTAGCTAGCGTGTGGTCAAATGCCTTTTTTTGTTTATCGGTGCTTTGTGTTTCACGTGCCTTTCTACAGGTTTATCTTCTCTATCTTACTGATTTATAGATTTTTTTGTGTGTGTGCGTGCTGGGTGCCATTCAGAGTTGGTTAGAAAACTCTAAATACTTTCTGATTTTCCTATTCACATTTAGTTTTTTAGTTATCTTGGAATTAAATGTATATATAAGTGAGGGAATTAATTTTTTAAAATGAATCGCAAGTTGTCCTTGCATAATTTATTTTGAAATTCCCCACTGACTTTTTTTTTAAAGAATCAATTCTATTGTATATTTATGTATGTGCTCATATTTCTAAGTGCCTTATTTCCCTGGCCAGTGATCTTTTTGTCTGTTCCTGCACAATACCATTTAGTTTTAATTACCTTGTGTGATAAGATCACTGTTCCCTTCTTGGTCTAAAAATCATCTTGGCTATTCTTGGTTGTTTATTTTTCCAGATGAATTGTGAGAGCAACTCTTCAAGTTCTAGCAAAACACCCTGTTGTAATCCAAAATGTATCTCTATTATTTATGTCTTTGATATATTTCTTCAGAGTTTTATAATTTTCCTCATAAAAGTCATGTTTTGTTCTTTGTTAGAACTCTCAAATCACTTGCCCCTGGAACCAAGTCACCATATGATGAGGAAGCTCAAGCCATATGGAGAGGTCATGGATGGGGGTTCTGGCACTAGCCATAACTAGTCATTCACCCAGAGGCCAGAATCAACTACAAGACATAAGAGTGATTGAGCCTTCATATGATTGCAGTCCCTAGTTTTCTAGTTTTTTTAGCTTGAAGCCTTAGACATCATGGAGCAAAGATAAGTTGTCTGTATCTCTGACCCAATGGAATTGTGATAGATAATAATTATTGTTGTTTTAAGCCTCTAAAGTTTGGAATTACTTGTTATGAAGCAGTAGAAAATTAATACACTGGATACAATTCTGGTTATGATTTGGCTTCTCCTATAAGCAGGAGAGTTCCAGAAAAACATCTACTTCTGCTTTGTTGACTACACCAAAGCCTTTGACTGTGTGGCTCACAACTGGAAAATTCTTCAAGAGATGGGAATACCAGACCACCTGACCTGCCTCCTGAGAAATCTATATGCAGGTCAAGAAGCAACAGTTACAACTGGACATGGAACAACAGACTGGTTCAAAATTGGGAAAGGATTCCATCAAGGCTGTATATTGTCACCCTGCTTATTTAACTTATATACAGAGTACCTCATGTGAAATGCCAGGCTGGATGAAGCACAAGCTTGACTCAAGATTGCTGGGAGAAATATCAATAACCTCAGATATGCAGATGACACCACCCTTATGGCAGAAAGCGAAGAGGAACTAAAGAACCTCTTGATGAAGGTGAAAGAGGAAAGTGAAAAAGCTGGCTTAAAACTCATTCAAAAAACTAAGATTATGGCATCCAGTCCCATCACTTCATGGCAAATAGATTGGTAAGCAATGGAAACAGTGACAAACTTTATTTTCTTGGACTCCAAAATCACTGCAGATGGTGACTGAGGCCATGAAATTAAAAGACGCTTGCTTCTTGGAAGAAAAGTTATGACCAACTTAGCATGTTAAAAAGCAGAGACATTCCTTTGCCATCAAAGGTCCGCATAGTCAAAGCTATGGTTTTTCCAGTAGTCATGTACAGATGGGAGAGTTGGACCATAAAGAAAGCTGAGCCCTGAAGAATTGATGCTTTTGAAGTGTGGTCTTGGAGAAGACTCTTGAGAGAGTCCATTGGACTGCAAGGAGATCCAACCAGTCAATCCTAAAGGAAATCAGTCCTAAATATTCTTGGAAGGACTGATGCTGAAGCTGAAGCTCCAATACTTTAGCCACCTGATGCGGAGAACTGACTGATTAGAAAAAACCCTGATGCTGGGAAATATTGAAGGCAGGAGGAGAAGGGGGCGACAGAGGATGAGATGGTTGGATGACATCCCCGACTCGATGGACATGAGTTTGAGCAAGCTCTGGGAGTTGGTGATGGACAGGGAAGCCTGGCGTGCCGCAGTCCATGGGGTCGCAAAAAGTCAGACATGACTGAACGACTGAACTGAACTGATAGGTCTGCTTAAGGTTTAACTGGGCTTCCCTAGTGGCTCAGTGGTAAAGAATCTGCCTGCCAGTGCATGAGACATGGGTTCAGCCCCTGAGTTGGGAAGATCCCCTGGAGGAAGAAATTGCTACCCATTCCAGTATTCTTGCCTGGGAAATCCCATGGACAGATATAGTACTTGGAATAATTTCTCATCCTAAATTAATAAACTAGCATTTGTTACTATGTCGTGAGCTTGGCTAATTTCTATTTGTATTTTATATGATAAGAAAGCATATATCTGCATGTATAAGGCCGAGGAATAAACTCAGACATTGAAAATTCATCATGAACACCATGTTTCTTTAGAAACTCACCTTCTTCTCTTGAGAATGAATTAACATACCAATGTGGTTGAGATTGGAAGTTTTCATATATTCCATGATACTTATATATTCAGATACAACTTGTACTATGTTAAAAAACCTGAACTTGTCTTAAATACCTGTTAATTTGGTGGTACAGTCTTTCTAGATAGGTTTCATAAACTGACACCAAAGAGTACAGTGTAAAACTTCCTTACATTTTTCTAAAGACTCTTATTTACTTCAAAAACTTCTTATAAAGTTCACTAATACCAAATGAATCAGGTGATCAGCTAGGTTCTGTACTCAACTACATAGGTGTTTTTTTCTCAAATAACTTATTCTGTGAACCTTGAGATATCTTGTGACTCCAGTAAGAATCCACCTTGGAAGTCATGCTGTATCACTTCCGCAGTATTCACTCTGTTCCCTGGAAGCAAGTCACTTTAGTCCAGCCCACATCGATGGCAGAAGTAGACTCCACCTTCTGAAGAAAGGAGTATCAAACAATTTGTGGACAGGTTTCAGAACTCCATCGCTTGATAGTTTGCGGTACCCTGGGCTTCCCTGGTGGCTCAGATGCTAAAGAATCTGCCTGCACTGCAGGAAACGTGAATTCGATCCTGGGTCAGGAAGGTCCCCTGGAGAAGGAAATGGCATCTCACTCCAGCATTCTTGCCTGGAGAATCCCATGGACAGAGGAGCCTCGTGGGTTATAGTCTTTGGGGTTGTAAGAGTCCAACACAACTGAGAGACTAACGCTTAACACTGTACTTTATAAGCTTGAAATTAGTACAAAGGAAGTTTTATAAATTAATGATATTAGGCTTATCATATCCTGATTCTCTGCCTCACAATACAGGGCATAGTTGTGTTTAATGGTCCTAGTAGACTTAAAATCCTTTGACTAAAGTTTTTTACTGCGAGAGGAGAGGGTGGGATGAATTGAGAAAGTAGCACTGACATATATACGGTAACATGTTTAACGTAGGTAACTAGTAGGAAGCTACTGTATAGCACAGGGAGTTCAGCTCAGTGCTCTGTGCTGACCTAGAGGGGTGGGAGGGAGGCTTAGGAGGGAGGGGATGTATGTATACTTAGAGCTGATTCACATTGTTTGGACAGCAGACACTAACGCAGCCTTGTAAAGCAGTTATCCTCCAATTAAAATTTTAGAAAATAAAGTTTTTTTCTCATTGAGTAGTGTTTGCATGGGCACTGTCTTTATTTGCTTCTGAGGAAAATTAAGAGATAATGATGGGAAAGTGCATTCCAGCCAGTACCTGTGCAAACGGGCCACCTGGGGAACCTGGAACTGTCAGCATGAATGGAACTTAGGATGTAAAGGGGGAATGATGGGAAGTGAAGTTGGAAAGGTAGTACCTCTCAGTTTCTCCTTCTCTCCCTTCAGCCTCAGCTTTTGTCATCTTTACATTTTTAAGGCTAATATTTTCTATGACCATAATTAAGTTTTATGTAAATTGTTAAGTTAATTCTAAAAGTTGAAAGCCAGTGGGCAGGGTTTATGTGTGACTGCATAGGCTCCAGAGCTGCATAATATATTTCCTTTCTTATTTAGTTTTTTAAAGTATTCCTGGAATTTCTAATTGTCTATTTTTTCCCCACCTTTAACATACTCTCAGTTTTTTCAAGGTACCCTAATGATTCTGCTTTGGAGACCAGTTTCTTAGGGCCTTCTTTCCTCCTGCTCTAAAATGATCCAGTTTTCTCTAGGTCTGCTTTTCTTTTTCTTTTTTTTTTTTTTTCATTTATTTTTATTAGTTGGAGGCTGATTACTTTACAATATTGTAGTGGTTTTTGTCATACATTGACATGAATCAGCCATGGATTTACATGTATTCCCCATCCTGATCCCCCCTCCCACCTCCCTCTCCACCCGATTCCTCTGGGTCTTCCCAGTGCACCAGGGCCGAGCACTTGTCTCATGCATCCATCCTGGGCTGGTGATCTGTTTCACCATAGATAATATACATGTTTCGATGGTGTTCTCTCCAAACATCCCACCCTCACCTTCTCCCACAGAGTCCAAAAGTCTGTTCTGTACATCTGTGTCTCTTTTTCTCTTTTGCATATAGGGTTATCGTTACCATCTTTCTAAATTCTATATATACATGTTAGTATACTGTATTGGTCTTTATCTTTCTGGCTTACTTCACTCTGTATAATGGGCTCCAGTTTCATCCATGTCATTAGAACTGATTCAAATGAATTCTTTTTAACAGCTGAGTAATATTCCATGGTGTATATGTAGCACAGCTCCCTTATCCATTTGTCTGCTGATGGGCATCTAGGTTGCTTCCATGTCCTGGCTATTATAAACAGTGCTGCGATGAACATTGGGGTGCACGTGTCTCTTTCAGATCTGGTTTCCTCAGTGTGTATGCCCAGGAGTGGGATTGCTGGGTCATATGGCAGTTCTATTTCCAGTTTTTTAAGAAATCTTCACACTGTTCTCCATAGCGGCTATACTAGTTTGCATTCCCACCAGCAGTAGGTCTGCTTTTCTTGAATTTCCGTAATTCCTGGATTCCATTCCTTTCCCTTTTTCCCTATTGCTTTGTCATGTCCTCAGAATTTTCTATGAAAGGTTGTTTGAGGGTGCTAAGTTTTCCAAGTAGTTGCATGTCTCAAAGCGCCGTTTTTGAACCTGTATATCTTGTTCATACTTGGCTAATTACAGCGCTCTAGATTGGCATAAGAATTCTAATGGCAGAGTCCCATCATATGCTGGCTTCTTCCTTGCTGGTAAGAAATCTGGTGGAGATCTGCCTCTGGTTCTTTTGTGAGTGACTTTTTAATTTGAAGGCTTTTAGTCTTTTTACCTGGGCATCTGAAATTTCAGTGTTAGCTAAATTATCCCTTTGTTTAGGTTTTGTGATTTTTTTTTTCTGTTTATTTAGTTTTCTTTCATGTTAAGGTCTTTTCCTTGAATATCTGGTGATCCTTTATAATCTATTGATATGTATGAGTGAACAAAAAAATGACTTTAGAAATTGGGTGGGATTTATTAATGGTCTAGTTTTGTTTACAATAATTGGGCAGGGAACTAGTTAAAAGCTAGAATGTATGAATATTTCTCTGGGACAGTTTGGTTTCTTTAGGAGCAACTTTCCACGTTTGGTTTTTCTTTGTGTTTGCTTTTTTTTTTTGGTGGCGGCGGTTCTTTTTGTTTTTTTCCTGGAGCACGAATGACTGTCTTTTGGAGTGGGGTAGTAAACTGTTTAGCACATAACAGCTTTATATACTGCCGCTCCCCCCCATTTTCAGTTCAGTTCCCATCCTCTATTTCACCTGGCTTTTCTGATCTGGAGTTCTGTAGGAACCTCATCTGTAATCCCTTTTTCTGTTTATTCTAGGATGTGACTTCCTCTCTTTTGGTTTTGTCACTCACCACTTCATATACTTTGAATTTTCTAGAAATTGACTAAGTCTGTTGCCTAAGGGACCTTTCTTCTATTCTCTTTGATATTGTGAATTTCTCTCTCTGTGTCTGTCTCTGGCCTAATCATTTACAGTAAAGGGAAGGAGATAAACAAATTTGCCATTTTTAAGTAATATGCATTGTGATCGCTAAGTGGGTGAAGATGTAGAAGATAGATGTTAAAGGAACTCTTGATATTTCAAAGACAGTAGTCTTATACTTACTCTTTTTTTCATTCTAGGTAATTTGAATCCCAGTTTCTTTTCAAGCATTCTTTGTGATCTTGGGCATACTATGTAGTGTGAGGTCTTGTAGTATTAATACTTTACATATTGTAGAGCTGTGGTTTTCAATTTGTTTCTTGACTGAAAACTGTAATAAAAAACACATTTTACTTTGCAGCTCAGTTCTCAATAGTGTTTCATAAAGTAACACTTACATACAATATGATGATATTTTATATTTGTTTTTAAATTCTGGTTGTGACCCTTGATTCTGTGTCTGCCTAAGGCCATGCAAGGATCTCAGTAGCGGTGAGAATTTTTTAGTGGGATCAAGTTTCAGTCATAATAAAATAGAATACAGTTAAGTTTTTAAAAAATTCATCTTTCAGCCAAATTTAAACTAATTATGTGTTTTGCAAGACATATCTGATTTTTAGATGATTCCTTGATCATGTAGCTTTTCTTGTATCTCTAATAATTTACATGAAAAGTTTCTTATATTGGGGATTTAATAATATTTTTTAAAAGAGCACGATATCCTTACCTCTGATATTGATAACAGTATTTTGAAGCAATGACAATAAGTATGACTGTATTGATATTTCAAGTCTATTACATTGGCCTAGTAAAAATAGTCAAGTAAAAACTTGCCGTATTGAAACACCGCTGAGTGTGCTTCCTTTGCAAGCAGGCCTGTAATGGGGAAACTGAAGCACGACGTGATCAGTGTAGACACTGTCAGTACTTTTTACATCTAGTGAACAAAATTATTATACATTCTTTTTCTCACAAATTACTTTTTATTCATATTTATGAAATACAGCTAGGCTATCGTCTTGTTTTCTCCGCTTATTGAAATAAATTTTTTGTCTCTTTTTCTTATGAAAAATTTTCTTATGAGAAAATTCTGAAAATTGATGTTTCAGAAAGATCCCTAAGAGTTAGGCTGTATTAAACATCTGCAAGTGCAAAATATTTTCTAATTTTTGAATGATGTAAACATTGGTCTTTTCTTACTAGGATAACCATTATAAAAATGTTTTTGACCGATGTAAAACTGTTATATGTCTTGAACCTAGAAGTAGGCCAACCAACAGTAGATGACGGGAGCATCCTCTCTTCTCTCACTTAAACCTTTTACAATCTGATCAACTCTTCCACCATTGTTTTACCTTGGCTTCCAAGAGACTCAACACAAAGTGCTTAAATACAGCAGTCAAATACCTTGTATAGCTTTCTTCCTTTTAATTAATCCTGATTTTATTTTTAATTGTTCTGTTTATATTTAATCTTGCAAGCACTCTCAAATTCTTTTTGACTCAAGGTTATATAGAAAATAGATTGTGTGGGTGTGTATATGTGTGTGTATATGTATGGTAAACAGCAATATCTTTTACATTTGTTTATTGCCTGATAGCATTATTTTTTAAGGTTTTATATCTTGCCTTTTCAACTTGCTTCTAAGCTCTTGAAGACAGGAAATCATCTCTAACTTTCAAAACTAGCCTCAAAGGACTGCATTAAAAGTTAAATAGACATAGGAAACACTTAGAATTGTATTTGGCATGAAGGAGGTGCTAATGTTAGCAGCATTATGTTTTATTATGTAGCACGCAGACTCTCCATAGAACATGTACTTATAGGAGGGGTTTAGGTAAGAAAAGATTTTTCTATTCCCCAGTACCTACAAAAATTTGAGGACTGGACATTTCTATTTTAACTCAGTACCAAACAAATTGAAATGTTAACTGCTTTCTAAATATATCTAATGTTCGGTAAAATCCAAAGGTGACCTCTCCCATCCAAATATTAGGTAATGCTGGGACATAATTCTGGAGGAGAAAGCAACTTGAAAGAAGTCTTCAGACTAAGTAGCACATTACTGAATGGAGAAGCTATGAAAAACATGAATTTCTTCTGAGAGGAGGCTGAAGAGATAGGTGCCCAGGAAAAGAAACTTCCTTTTTATATGTAACATGTTCCTAGTTTGCTAGTCTTGAAGATCATATTGTGTCTTCTGACGTGTTAGTGGTAGGCTACTAGCCTGTTATGTAAGAGAACCTCATGGACTTTAGCCCACTAGGCTTCTCTGTCCATGGAATTTCCCAGGCAAGAATACTAGAGTGGGTTGCTACTTACTCCTCCAGGGGATCTTCCTGACCCAGGGATTCAACTCGCGAATCCTGCATTGGCCAGTGGATTCTTCAGCACTGAGTCAACCTGGGAAACCCCCTATATATCCCATGTTACTAGTAAAAGAGATGAAAAAGAAAGCCTGCTCAATGAATGATCCTTGCCCTTGAGGAACCTTCTCTGAGTTGGAAAGACCCCTTGGAGTAAGGCACTGGTAGGTGGTGGTGGTGGTGGTTGTTTAGTCTCTAAGTCATGTCTGACTCTCTTGTGACCCCATGGACTGTAGCCCGCCAGGCTCTTCTGTCCATGAAATTTTCCAGGCAAGAATACTGGAATGGGTTGCCATTTCCTGCTCCAGGAGATCTTCTCAACCCAGGGATTGAACCCGTGTCTCTTGAGTCTCCTGTGTTGGCTGGCAGATTATCACCACGTCATGTGGGAAGCCCTAGGATGTCACAGCTGTAGTCTAAATGATGAATGTGTGAGTCATTAAAGTGGCAGAGGGAGTGACAAGAAGAGGACAGATTCCAGATAAAGAAATGGAATCAATAATATTTAATGATTGATTATGGGTAGTGAGAGAGGAGGAATGTAAAATTTTATTCCTGGCATGAATAATGGGATTATATGGTAAATTTCTCAGTAGGCTTTTGAGAGAAATTTTACTTTATGTATGTGAATAGCTTCTATAGAATAGTAAACATATGAAGGTAACTTCTGAGTAGGTCATTTCTAAGTTTCTCTTTATTTTTATTTATAGATGCCACCTCAAATGAACAGCAAGAGCTTTTCTGTCAGAAGTTGCAGCAGTGTTGCATACTGTTTGATTTCATGGACTCTGTTTCAGACTTGAAGAGCAAAGAAATTAAAAGAGCAACATTGAATGAACTGGTTGAGTATGTTTCAACTAATCGTGGTGTAATTGTTGAATCAGCGTATTCTGATATAGTAAAAATGGTAAGCTTCTAGACTTTAAGTTCCTCAGATTTATATAAATTCAAGTAAGATCTGAGGTGTAATTATAATTTCATGAGATTGATTTTTAATAAATGTACAATAGTTGATGTACTCAAAAGAATGTTTTTTTAAAATAGTCCCTTTGAAAGATACATTCCAGTGATGCTGTCATTGCTTTATAATAGTTTGGGAATTCAGTAGCCACAATGACTGGTGGCTACCACATTGGAGAGTGTGGATATAGAGCTTAGGAGAAAGATGTAAGCTCAAGATTATATGGGTTGGTAATTAATGTCATGCAGCTGAATGGAGAAAGAAGATCTAAAGGGGGAAGAAAAGACTAGTGAAAAAATATGGGGCTCTCCATAGAGAAAGAAGATCTAAAGGGGGAAGAAAAGACTAGTGAAAAAATATGGGGCTCTCCATATCTCAGAAGTAGATAAGGGAGTCAAATCTAAACCACTCTTATTTAGGACATTTTGATATAATACATGTAGATTTTACAGCACTGAATTTTAATCAAAACTCAGGACCCTTAAGTTAAATGATAGAAACAAACATTTGAAATATCTGATGTGAAAAAAAAAAAGTATTGAAGAAAGATTGTTTAGGGTACTATTTATGAATTATTTAACCATATTCTTCAAACTGTTGAAATTTGTTTAGGACATATGATTTTTGTATTTTAGTGGATAACAAAATATAAAAAATTCATTTGGAATAATTAGTGTCACCAGGCACACAGTTTAAACTTGTGTTGGTTATAAAAGGTTTCAAAAGAGTCAGACATGACTGAGCTACTAACACACAGAAGGTTATAGCAAGTATGATCTAAACTATACTCTTTGCATTGGTCACTTAAGAATGCTTTCTTATCTCTACTTGCTATTCTCTGGAACTCTGCATTCAGTTGGGTATATCTTTCCTTTTCTCCTTTGCCTTCTTTTCTCAGCTATTTGTTAGGCCTCCTCAGACAACCACTTTGCCTTCTGGCATTTCTTTTTCTTGGGGATGGTTTTGGTCATCACCTCCTGTACAGTGTTACAAACTTCCATCCATAGTTCTTTGGGTAGTCTGTCTACCAGATCTGTTCCCTTGCATCTATTCATTACCACTACTGTTTAATCACAAGGGATTTGATTTAGGTCATACTTGAATGGCCTAGTGGTTTTCCCTACTTTCTTCAATTTGAGCCTAAATTTTGCAATAAGGAGCTGAAGATCTGAGCCACAGTCAGGTCCAAATCTTGTTTTTGATGACCATATAGAACTTCTCTGTCTTCGGCTGCAAAGAATATAAGCAGTCTGATTTCAGTACTGGCCATCTGGTAATGTCAATGTGTAGAGTCATCTCTTACATTGTTGGAAGAGGGTGTTTTGCCAGCATATGCTGGGTCATAGAAAAAGTAAGGGAATTCCAAAAAAAATCTACTTCTGCTTCATTGACTGTGCTAAAGCCTTTGACTACATGAATCACAACAAACTGGAATATTCTTAATGAAGTGGGAATCCCAGACCATGTTACCCACCTCCAGAGAAACCTGTATGCAGGTCAAGAAGCAGCTGTTAGAACTGGATATGGAACAACAGACTGGTTCAAAATTGGGAAAGGAGTACATCAAGGCTGTATGTTGTCCCCCTGCTTATTTAACTTACATGCAAAGTACTTGACATGAAATGCTGGGCTGGATGAACCACAAGCTGGAATCAAGATTGCGGAGAGAAAAATCAACAATTTCAGATATGCAGATAATACGACTTTAATGGCAGAAAGTGAAGAGCAACTAATGAGCCTCTTGATGAAGGTGAAAGAGGAAAGTGAAAAAGCTGGCTTAAAACTCAACATTCAAAAAACTAAGATTATGGCATCTGCTCCTATCACTTCATGGCAAATAGGTGGGGAAACAATGGAAACAGTGACAGACTTTATTTTCTTGGGTTCCAAAATCACTGCAGATGGTGACTGCAGCCTGAAATTAAAGGACGCTTGCTCTTTGGAAGAAAAACTATGACTTACCTAGATAGCATGTTGAAAAGCAGAGACATTACTTTGCCAACAAACATTCGTCTAGTCAAAGCTATGGTTTTTCCAGTAGTCATGTATGGATGTGAGAGGTGGACCATAAAAAGTGCTGAGTATCAAAAAATTGATGCTTTTGAACTGTGGTGTTGGAGGAGACTATTTATTTATTTATTTATTTTAATTGGAGGCTAATTACTTTACAATACTGTAGTGGTTTTTACAGTACATTGACAGGAATCAGCCATGGGTGTTCATATGTTCCCTTGAACAGCACAGAGATCAAACCAGTCAGTGCTATAGGAAATCAGCCCTGAATATTCATTGGAAGGACTGATGCTGAAGCTCCAATACTTTGGCCACCTGATGCAAAGAGCTGACTCATTGGAAAAGACCCTGATCTGGGAAAGATTAAGGACAAGAAGAAAGGGGTGACAGAGGATGAGATGGTTGGATGGCATCACTAATGGACATGTGTTTGAGCAAGCTCCAGGAGATGAAGGACAGAGAAGTCTGGTGTGCTGCATTCCATGGGGTTGCAAAGAGTCAGACACGACTTAGCTACTGAACAACAACAAAATAAACTATACTCACATATTTGAGTCAAATTATTCTGTAATTTGCCATATGTTAATAAATTCTGGGATTTAATTTGTTTTCTCAAGCATAAAGGTGTGTGGTTTTTTGTGTGTGTGTTTTAAAAAATTTCTTTAACTTCTGGGTACTTCATTTCTAGTTAAGAAGCCTACTCACTCACTTAGTTCTTTAAAGCTTTTTGGTGTATTTGCAATACACAGTTAATTTTATTGGTGGCTACAAGGTTTACTTTTTCTTTTACTACAAACAATAATGTATGATTTCAAAGGCAAATTATGCCCTTCTTTGGGATGTATTCCCTTTTTTACTTCTAGCTATGACTTTCTGCCACTTGTTGTGAAATTGATGTTTATTAAATTGTCTATTGGCTCTTCCCCATATACAGGTTTTGAGTTTTAGAAAATCAAATTTTAGATTTTTACTTTCTAAGTCTTATGGTTGTGTGTGTGTGTGCATGCTCAGTCAGTTTAGTTGTGTCCAACTCTTTGCAACCCTGTGGACTGTAGCCTGCCAGGCTCCTCTACCCATGGGATTCTCCAGGCAAGAATACTGGAATGGTTTCCATGCCCCACTCCAGGGTAGCTTCCCAACCCAGAGGTAGAACCGACATCCCGTGTGTCTCCTGCTTTGCAGGCATATTCTTTGCCGCTGAGCCACTGGGGAAGCCCCTTATAGTAATTGACGGTTAACAGTTATTTGGCATACCATAGATAACTATTTTTCTGGGCTCCAAAATCACTGCAGATGGTGATTGCAGCCATGAAATTAAAAGACGCTTACTCCTTGGAAGGAAAGTTATGACCAACCTAGACTGCATATTAAAAAGCAGAGACATTACTTTGTCAACAAAGGTCCGTCTAGTTAAGGCTGGTTTTTCCAGTGGCCATGTATGGATGTGAGAGTTGGACTATAAAGAAAACTGAGCACTGAAGAATTGATGGTTTTGAACTGTGGCGTTGGAGAAGACTCTTGAGAATCCCTTGAACTGCAAGGAGATCCAACCAGTCCATCCTAAAGGAGATCAGTCCTGGGTGTTCATTTGTAGGACTGATTTTGAAGCTGAAACTCCAATACTTTGGCCACCTGATGCAAAGAGCTGACTCATTGGATAAGACCCTGATGCTGGGAATGATTGAGGGAGTGAGAAGGGGACGACAGAGGATGAGATGGTTGGATGGCATCACCAACTCAATGGACATGGGTTTGGGTGGACTCTGGAAGTTGGTGATGGACAGGGAGGCCTGGCGTGCTGTGGTTCATGGGTTAGCAAAGAGTCGGACATGACTGAGCGACTGAACTGAACTGAAGATGCCACTTCGTAAGAATCATTGTGAATTTACTTACACCACCAAACAACACTTGTCTCATCCTATTCCCCGAATAATTTATCTTAAATGACTGACGCCTCAAGTGTTAGGGCCTTACGTGTTTACTGAACCATTTGGTCTGTCAGTTTGTTCATCATTCTTCAGAGAATTTTGAGTTGGGCTCATAATGTGTTCTTTACTAGAGAAGAAGGATTGTAGCGTACTTTGGTACTAAGACAATGTGAGAGATGAGTTATAATCTAAAATGAAGAGTTTCAAAGCATACCCTTATTTCAGAGAGATTAGTATTTTTTAAAAGGCTCAGAGTAAATGAAATCAAATCATCTAAATCAAATCATCATGGGGTATTGTAAACAATGTCTGTAATGGCTGTGAAAATGTTATACCCCCATCCTCCTCCTCTTTGTAAAATATGGAGTGTGTATAAGAATAGAGATATTTACCAAACTCTTGAGTTATAAGGTAAGTAAAAGTCTGGGTTAAAGTATGGGAGAAATTGTGGAAAGATGAATAAGTTAGGGATAGGGAGAGTTAGGAACTTTATGCTCCTCTCCCCCTATTTCCTCCCCTCCACTTTTTTTTTTTTAAAGCAAAACTTTGAAAAAAAAATTTGTAATTTAAGGAAGCAGAATCTGGAGGTAGTCTGTATTAAATTTGATGTCTGTAGAGGTCAGAGTTACGGGGTAGAGAAAAGAAAGAAATGGCTGCCTTGATATCTTGAAGAGGTTTATAGGTTTCCAGCTAAACTTACAGTCACAACTTTTTTCTTAAAGTTATCTTTAAAATATTTCATTTTGCATTTTTAAATTTAACTGAACAACAGAGAATAGAAGTCTAAATTTATTTTTCTTTACAGATCAG
Organism: Muntiacus reevesi; assembly: GCF_963930625.1. Lineage (NCBI taxonomy): Eukaryota > Metazoa > Chordata > Mammalia > Artiodactyla > Cervidae > Muntiacus > Muntiacus reevesi. Next base: position 116,173,480 of record NC_089253.1, on the reverse strand, counting down.
TGCTAACATCTTCCGAACTCTTCCTCCAAGTGATAATCCGGATTTTGATCCAGAAGAGGATGAACCCACACTTGAGGCCTCTTGGCCTCACATACAAGTATGGAACATAATTTTATGTTGACAATTTTTACATTTATGCTGTTCTTCTGAAATCATGGAACTCTGTTTTAGATTTGAGTGTCTATTTAAAAGTACTAGATTTTTAATACATTTTCTTAACATTTCCTTTTCCCGAAATACTGCTTTTCATTTTTTTTTTTATTGTAAATTACACTTAGCATTACCTTTTCAACTGCTTTAAAGTATATTCCATAGCGTTAAGTACATTCGTAATGCTATGCAGTTATCACTATTACCTAATGTAACAGCCACTTTTTCATTACCTTTTCATCATTCACAATCTTTTCATCACCCCATATGGAAACACCCTTGTCATTAACAGTCAGTTCCCATTCTTTCCCCACCCCCTACCTCCCAGCCACTGGCAGCTATTAATATACTCTCTGTGTCTGTGGATTTGCCTGTCCTGGATATTTAATATATATGGACTCATAATATGTGACCTTATATGCTTAACATAATATTTTCAGGGTTCATCAATATTGTACCGTGTATCAATATGTCATTCCTTTTAATGGCTGAATAATATTCCATTGTGTGGACATACCACATTTATCCATTAATCAGTAGATGAACAGTTAGGTGGTTTCTACTTTTTGGCTGTTGTGACTAGAACTGGTATAAATGTGTAAGTTTTTGTTTAATGTGTTTCCTATAAGTTTTGACATGTTGTGTTTTTATTTTCATTCATTTCAAAATGTTTTCTAATTTCCCCGTGTGACTTATTTGGCCCATTAGTTATTTAGCAATGTGTTTAGTTTCTGGGCTTCCCTTGTGGCTCAGCTTGTAAAGAGTCTACCTGCAAGGCAGGAGACCTGGGTTCCATCCCTTGATTGGGAAGATCCCTTGGAGAAGGGAAGGCTACCTACTCCAGTAGTCTGGCCTGGAGAATTCCATGGACTGTCGTCCATTGGGTCGCAAAGAGTTGGGTACGACTGACTTCCCTAGTAGCTCAGCTGGTAAAGAATCTGTCTGCAGTGCAGGAGACCCTGGTTCAGTTCCTGGGTCAGGAAGATCCACTGGAGAAGGGATAGGCTACCCACTCCAGTATTCTTGGGCTTCCTTGATGGCTCAGCTGGTAAAGAGTCCCCCTGTGATGTCAGAGACCTGGGTTTGATACCTGGGTTAGGAAGATCCCCTGGAGAAGGGAAAAGCTACCCACTCTAGTATTCTGGCCTGGAGAATTCCATGGACTGTATAGTCCAAGGGGTCACAAAGAGTCGGACACAACTGAGCGACTTTCACCTTAATTTCTACATATTTGTGGCTCCCGTATTTCTTTCTGTTATTGATTTATAATTTTATTCCATTGTGGTTGGTGAATATGCTTTGAAATTTTCAATCCTTTTAAATGTATTGGGCCTAGCATATAGCTTGAGAAGAATGTGTATACTATTGTTATTGGATGGAGTGTTGTGTTGAAATCTCTTAGATCTAGTTGGTTGTTTTAAGATTTCAATTTCCTTGTTGATCTTTTGTCTAGTTCTCTCCACTATTGGAAATGAAATATTGATATTTCCTACTGTTACAGTTGAATTGTCTGTTTCTCTCTTCTGTTACGTCAGTTTTTGATTCATGTATTTTGGGGTCTTGTAAATTATGTTTATAATCATTTTATAGTTTTTGTGTTAAAATTCATTTTGTCTGATATAGTATTCTGCAGTCTTTATTTAAATACTATATTTATATAAATACTATATAAATTTATATATATAATAAATACTACATAAATTTATAGCCACTGTATAAATACTGTATTTATATAGTATTTTACAGCCACTGTCTAGCTCTCTTTTGGTTACTGTTTGCATGATATATCTTTTCTGTACATTTACTTCTTATCTATTTGTTTCTTTTAATCTAAATTGTGTCTCTTGGGAATTCTTTGTTGGTCCAATGGTTAGGACTTTTCAGTTTCACTGCTGAGGGCCTAAGTTCAATCCATGGTCAGGGAACAAAGATCCTGCAAACCACACAGTGTGGCTAAGTAAACAGTGTCTCTTGTAAATAGCATGTGGTTGAAACCTGTTTTTTTTTCCAATCAGTTCTGACTGTCTATGCTTTTGATTGATGTTTAATCCATTTATATTTAACGTAATTGCTGGCAAGGTAGAACTTAACATTCATTTGCTGTTTCGGCCTTCCCTGGTAGCTCAGTGGTAAAGAATCAGCCTGCAATGCAGGAGATGTGGGTTCTGTCCTTGGGTTGGGAAGAACCCCTGGAGAAGGAAATGGCAACCCATTCCATTATTCTTGCCTGGGAAATCCTATGGACAGAGGAGCCTGGCAGGCTCCATGGGGTCACAGAGTCGAACACGATCTATCGACTAAACAACATTTTGCTGTTCTATGTCTTAAGTCTTTCTCATTCTTCTACCCTTCCATTATTGGCTTTTGTATTAAATAACGGATTTTCTAGAGTACCATTTTAATTCCCTTGTTTCTTTAACTATACTTTTTTGAGATATTTTCTTAGTACTTACCCTAGGGATTACACTTTAAAACGAAGAACTAGATTGGTTGAATAGTAGTAGCATACAAAACTTTGGTCCACTATACCTCCATTCCCTCCCCCTTCTTCTGTGCTGGTATTGTCATACAAATTGGATCTTTATGCAGGCATTTTATTGAGCTTTGCAGATATTGCATTTTTTTTACAAATTGAAGGTTTGTGGCAACCTTGTGTCAAGCTTGTCTACCAGCACCATTTTCTTACTTCATGTCTCAGTGTGACATTTTGATAATTCTTGTAATATTTTCAGCTTTTACATTGTTATATTTTTATGATGATCTGTGATCAGTGATCTTTGATGTTATTATTGCAAAAAGATTACAACCTGCTGAAGACTCAGATGATGGCTAGCATTTTTAGCAATAAAGTATATTTAAATTAAGGTATGTACATTGTTTTTATAAAACATAATGTGATTGCATATCTAATAGACTATAATATAAACATAACTTTTATATACATTGGGAAACCAGAAAAATTCATATGACTTGCTTTAGTGCAAAATTCACTTTATTATGGTGGCCTGGAACCAAACCTGCAATATCTCCGAAGTATGCCTGTACATTGTACATCCATCAACCCAGTTTTGTAATTATTGCTTTATGTGGTTGTCTTGTAAAACAAAATGAAAGAGTTATAAATAAAAATACATTTACATTCTTTGATATTTACCGATGTAGTTACCTTTACCCATGCTCTTTCTTTCTTCCTATGAATTCAAGTTACATATGGTGTCCTTTCGGCTCAGCCTGAAGGATTCCCTTTAATATTTCTTGTAAGGCAGGTCTATTAATCTGGAATATCTTAATTTTTCCTTCATTTTTGAAGGACAGTTTGGCTGAATATAGAATTTTTGGCTAACTGCCTTTTCCCCTCAACACTTTAAAGGTGTCCTCCCATTGATCCTCAGGTGTCTATGGTTTTCTGTCCAAGTCAGTTATTAATCTTACTGGGATCTAATGTATGTGATACATTATCCCTTGCTGCTTTGAAAATTTTCTGTTTGTCTTTAACTTCTGTCAGTTTGATTATGATATCTCTAGATATGGATCTCTTTGACTTGATTCTAGTTGGAGCGCCACTGAGCTCCAGTTGAGTTCATTGTATAAATTAATACTTTTCATCAAATTTGAATTGTTTTTAGCCATTTCTTCAACTATTATTTCTTCCTCCTTCTCTCCTGAGACTCCCATTATGTGTAGTATGTTGGTGTGATTGATGGTATCCCACAGGTCTTTGAAACTCTGTTCATTTTGTGTTCAGTCTTTTCTTTTCACACCTCAAACTAGATAATCTCTATTGATCTGTCTCTCTGCCAGCTCAGTGTTTTCATTGTTTTTTCTTTTTTTTTTTGTGGGAAAGCAACTTTACTGGAGTCCTCCCTCTGCCATTGCAGAAGTCCTCTCTGAAGCACATCTTTTTAGCTGAGACTGAGGGAGGGATAGTCTTCCTGCCGTAATGCTGTTGTGTGACAACTCACTCCTCATAATTACTGCACGACTGGTAATAAAAACTTACTATTTAAGTAGGACCAATTCTTCCATTAAACCCTCTTCAGCTAATTGTTTCTAGCCCTACCTAACTTCTTTATTCAAACATTCCCCTCAAATACGTGGCTTTAATAAGAGGTCATCTAAGGTTCACTCAGTTAACTGAGTCACGTTGGCGCTACCACACTTAGTACTTAAATAACTAGGGCTCTTTAGATAAGATTCAGAGCAGAACATATTGTAACTCTTATGCTGTATTTAGAAACTGTTACAAAGGTTCCATTATAGCTATGAGATATACTTATGTGTGTTTAGGGTTTCTTTTGCATGGGTGTGTGTGTGTGTGCGCACGCACACTCAGTTGCTCAGTCATGTCCAACTCTTTGCAACCCCATGGAGTGTAGCCCCCCAGGCTTCTTTGTCCATGGAATTTTTTGGCAAGAACACCAGAGTGGGTTGCCGTTTCCTTCTCTAGGGGATCTTCTCAACCCAGGGATCAAATCCATGTCTCCTGCATTGGCAGGTGGATTCTTTACCCACTGTGCTGCCTGGGAAGCCCTTACAGGGTTTCTTTGCACATGTTCTTATATGGCTAGTCTTTATGATTACTGGCTTTTTTATTGTATACATTAGGTTTTATTTTTGTTCTCCAGATTGTCTAATTAAAATGCTCTGAGAAGACCCATATTATGCCTTCAGGTTACAGATATTTTCTTACTTTTAAAATAAGCAAAGCTCTGAGGGAGAAAGTAAAAGGAACTCTTGCCTAATGCTTCCAACTATAATGACTTTAATATTTTTTATTGGGGTATAGTTGATTTACAATATTGTATTAGTTCCAGGTGTATAAATAGTGATTCGGTATTTTTGTAAGTTATACTCCATTTTTAGTTATAAAATATTGGCTCTGTTTCCTGTGCTATATAATATATTCTTATAGCTTATTTACATTATAAATAGTTGTTTGTACCTTGTAATCCCCTACCCCTTTCTTGCCTCTTCCTACTTTCCTGTTCCTAGTGTAACCACCCCTTTGTTCTTTATATCTGTGGGTCTGCTTCTTTTTTGTTATATTCATAGTCTGCTTTATTTTTTAGATTTCATTCTTAATTGATACTGTATTTGTCTTTCTCTCACTTACTTCACTTAGCATAATACCCTCCAGTTTCATCCATGTTGTTGCAAATGGCAAAATTTCATTCTTTTTATAGCTGAGTAGTATTCCCTTGTATATATATATATATATACTATATCTTTTTTATTTGTTGATCTGTTGATGGATACTTAGGTTGCTTCCATATCTTGCCTATTTTAAAACTGCTGCTATGAACATTGGGATGCATGTATCTTTTCAAATTAGTGTTTTTGTTTTCTTTGGATATATGCCTAGGGGTGAAATTGCTGGGTCTTAATGGTAATTCTGTTTTTAGTGTTTTGAGGAACCTCTGTATTATTCTGCACAGTGACTTCATCAGTTTACATTTCTACCAGTAGTGCACAAGTCTTCCTTTTTTTTCCATATCCTCACCAACATTTGTTGTTTGTGGTCTTTTTGATGATAGCCATTCTGAAAGGATGATTTGTGTATTTTTAAGATAGTGTTAGTGACCTAAAATCTGCAGGCACGCACAATGAAATGTTGTTCTAGAGAATTGAATGTATTTGCCTACATACGACCAATAATATTGGTTTATCAGATGGCTTGCTGATCGTGCTTAGCTAATTAAATTATGTGTGTCTGTGTGTGTGTGCTCAGTCATGTCCAACTCTTTGCAACCCCATGGACTATAGCCCGCCAGTCTCCTCTGTCCATGGGATTTTTCAGACAAGAATACTGGAGCGGGCTGTGTAATAACACTATAAAAAGTAGATATTGTTCATATTTTATGGATAAGCTTGAGATTAAGCTAAAATAGATTCAGAATCCTGCCCAAGATTATACAAAATGTAAGTGGTAGGATAAGGTTTATAGCAAAACATTGCACCAGTGTCCTTGTCCTACATTATTAAAAGCTTTACTGCCTCCCCTAGAGTCCATCTACGGTCCGAGACAGATACATACAAATTCCTATGAAGTTTTAATTCATACCTTTTTAGCTTCATTTAATACCAATAAACAAGGTCTCCCACTAGCTGTCACTTTTTTTTTTTAGCCCTCATAAATGACTTTTTAAAGGTATAATTAGACAGGTACAGATGTGTCTTAGTTAAATGGTACAGAAATTTATATATACAATTCTAACAAGATAAAAGAAAATTATTATTACAAAGTATGGTGAAGTGGAAATGATTCTGGTGACAGACATCTACTCACATCTCAGTTTCAGTAACTTTCCTATGGAAATGATCTTAATTAAGCTGCTAAATTTCTCTGCATCCTCCTTTACAAAGCTGGCATAAAACAGGGTTGTATAAAAATTGAATGGGATAACACATGCACAAAACATAGCACAATTTTTTTTAACTCTAGTATCTGTTTTCTTTGCATTCTCCGCATTTTTAAAAAGATATACTTTTGATATTAAGAAAGAAGTGTATATATCAGTTCAGTTCAGTTGCTCAGTTGTATCCAACTCTTTGCGACCCCATGAACCACAGTACGCCAGGCCTCCCTGTCTGTCAACTCCTGGGTCCACCCAAACCCATGTCCATTGTGTCCGTGATGCCATCCAACCATCTCATCCTCTGTCGTCTCCTTCTCCTCCTGCCCTCAATCTTTTCCAGCTAATGGTTGCCTTTATACTGATACCTTTAAGAAATACCCTTGGTGCCTTCTTTTGTAGCTAGTTTGTTGATTCTCTAGAATGAACAATATTGAAATTAGTAAGTAGTCTTTTCTTCCTCCACTTCCTGCCTCTCTAGCTCTAGTGTAAAGCAATACACTTTTACTCTCACAGTAAATACCTATGTGCCCATCACTTGTCATTAGTTCTACAGGAAATATATTTAATATTTACTGTTAATCCTTATGAAAAATTTCTCTGATCATCTCTTGGTAATTTGAAGCTCATTCTTTAGTAGAAGGTCTCATGTGAACATTACTTCCTGAGTTCTTGCATGTTTCATAGCAGTTTGTTTGTGGCCTTCACATTTAAACATCAGCTTGAATTGGTATAAAATCCTTGGTTCAGCTTCTTTCCTTAATTTCTTTAAGTACCTTAAATATTCCATCTCTTCTGATTTCAGTCTGATTTTTTTTTCTTTTCATATTCTTAGTGGTTTTGCTTGGATGCCCAAAAGATATTTTTCCTTTAATGGCCAATCGCTTTTATTGAGCTATACGTAAGTGTTGACTTTTCTACATCAGTTTTCCCAGTTGAATGGTGTTCTTTCACTGTAAAAAACCCACTTTTATTTCTGAAACATTTTCTTCAGTAATACTTTTTAGTATTTATTTCATTCTACCATATTTTTCTTCTTCTTTCTGCTGTTCATGTTGATTCTGTCCTTCTGTCTCTATATCTTACTTTCCCTTGAAATCTTGTTTTTCTCATCTCTTTTTTCGTTTTGTTGAATTGTTTTTAATTTCTCTTTTTTCTTTACTCTTTCATTTTTCCATTACTCTAGTTGAAAGGCACTGACAGAATGAGTATTTAGTTTTTCCAGTTTCAGTAGTAGAATCATGCAGGGGGAAGGGAATGGGTGTTATATTGGCTTATCTATAATGCCTGCCACAGGCTTGAACCATTGGAGGCAAGAGTCCGTCCTGAATAAAATGAAAAATGATAGCTTTGTTAATGACAATAGGATAGATAACATCAGCTATTTTCTACATAGTTCCTGGGAGATAGAGAAGAACCTTGCTTTATATATGGGTACACAGTGTTGCTTCAGATTATACTGTTTGGTTTGGGGAAGGTTGGGGTTTTTCTGACCCCATCATGTGGCTTGCATGTGGCTCTTAGTTCCTTCTAGGCCTTTGTCGGTGAGAGCACAAAGTCCTAACCACCGGACCGCCAGGGAATTCCCCCAGATTGTATTGTTGATTTTTATTTTGCAAGGACTTGAATTTTTTAGTGACATTTCATTTTATATTTTCTTATAAAAGACAAGAGAAAGAAATTGATATTCTAAACTGTTTGGGACATTTTAAAGCAATAGTGTGCTTCCTTATTTATTTGATTTGTCTAGCACCTATACGGAGAAGGAAATGGCAACCCACTCCAGTATTCTTGCTTGGAGAATCCCAGGGACAGAGGAGCCTGGTGGGCTGCTGTCCATGGGGTTGCACAGAGTTGGACATGACAAACGACTTAGCATGCAAGCATGCATTAGAGAAGGAAATGGTAACCTACTCCAGTGTTCTTGCCTGGAGAATCCCAGGGACAGAGGAACCTGGTGGGCTGCTGTCGATGGGGTCGCACAGAGTTGGACATGACTGAAGCAACTTAGCAGCAGCAGCAGCAGCACTTATACATCCAGATAGAATGAAAGAGGAATCCTAGGATTAGTGTAAATTGATAAAACTTTTATCAGCACAGTAGAGCTTATGGAATAGAAAATCTGAAGTGGTAAACTACTTTTTAGTAGCACTGCACACAGTTCATCTGAAATTTATGCCACGGTTTGTGTAAAATTAGCAATACTAAGTTTAATAATACAGAGATTTTAAAAGCATGAAATTCTTAATAGCTGGTAAGTTGTACATGTTTTTAATCACATGTAGTTGGATAATCTCAAAAGAATCTCTTCAGTCTTTGAATTTTGAAAAATAGTTTTTCCATTAAGATATTTGTATATGCTCTTGAGCATTAACAGTAAAAATTCAGCCATACATACAGTGTGCTTTCTGTTTTTCACTGGTATGATTTGAAATTTCACTTAAATTTGCTGAAACTAGTGGTTCTTAAATTTTAGGGGATGGTGAGTTACTTTCAAAATACGATTTTTTAAAAATGGGTTTTCTCTGAGACAAATTCACAGAGACACACAAGAAATATTATACATCCATCATCTTCTGATTAAAGGCTCTGGTCTGTATATATGTGTTTATAGTTTAAAATATTTCTAGTAATTAAATTTGGTATACAATTTTTAAATCTGGCAGTCAGATGGCCTACTAAATAGGAAGTGAACTGATTGATAGGATTTGTTATTATTTAGTCATCATATTTTCTTTACAGTAAAATGTTGAAGCTGTTCTGATGAATGAAATTATAGTGTAGCACTTAGGAAATTTGCTAATTAAAATTTCTGTCCTGGTTGTTAGTATTATTTGAATCAATTCACCTGAAATTTTTTGTTTTGTACTAAGTTTGCATTTTATTAATACATTTAGCTTATTGGATCTTTGCTGCTAGAAAATAACTTGATAGGGTGAAAAATAAACATTAAATTTAGTTAATGAGGGGAATAATTTCAGATAATTTCAAAACCTTTCAAAATTTTATTTCTTCAACCTTTTCAAGAATTTTCTTAAAATGTGCTAATTTACAGTTTCTTTTTACTTTTTTTTCACATGGTAATGGAACTACAAATAACAATGGAATAAAGAAACACAGAAGAAAAGAACAAAAGAAAGGCCATTTCAGTACTAGGGGATTGGTGAATTGGTCATAGTTTTAATTTACTAAGTATTATACGATAATTATTAATATAAAAGTTATGTTATTTTGAATTTTCTTTCCTAAATATTATTGCTTTATATTTATTGAAGACCAAAAAGATAGTAATTTTCTATGTACCTACTTTTAGATAATTAGAGAAGCATGACTGTTCTACTAGCCTGGAATACCAGCAGATTATGTCGTATTTTTGTTTTCTTTTATCAATTCTCTTTTTGGCACAGATAATTAAGATGCAATTATGGGATGCAAGAATTCTTCAATATCTGCAAATCAATCAATGTAATACACCACATTAACAAATTGAAAAATAAAAACCATATGATTATCTCAATAGATGCAGAGAAAACCTTTGACAAAATTCAGCATCCATTTATGATAAAAAATCCTCCCCCCCAAAAAAAATCCTCCAGAAAGCAGGAATAGAGGAACATACCTCAACATAGTAAAATCTATATATGACAAACCCACAGCAAACATTATCCTCAGTGGTGAAAAATTGAAAGCATTTCCCCTAAAGTCAGGAACAAGACAAGGTTGCCCACTCTCACCACTACTATTCAACATAGTTTTGGAAGTTTTGGCCACAGCAATCAGAGCAGAAAAAGAAATAAAAGGAATCCAGATTGGAAAAGAAGAAATAAAACTCTCACTGTTTGCAGATGACATGATCCTCTACATAGAAAACCCTAAAGACTCCACCAGAAAATTACTACAGCTAATCTATGAATATAGTAAAGTTGCAGGATATAAAATCAACACACACACAAAAAATAAAGTAAAATCAACACACAGAAATCCCTTGCATTCCTATACATTAACAATGAGAAAACAGAAAGAGAAATTAAGGAAACAATTCCATTCACCATTGCAACGAAAAGAATAAAATACTTAGGAGTATATCTACCTAAAGAAACAAAAGACCTATATATAGAAAACTATAAAACACTGGTGAAAGAAATCAAAGAGGACACAAATAGATGGAGAAATATACTGTGTTCATGGATCAGAAGAATCAATATAGTGAAAATGAATATACTACCCAAAGCAATCTATAGATTCAATGCAATCCCTATCAAGCTCCCAACAGTATTTTTCAGAGAACTAGAACAAATAATTTCACAATTTGTATGGAAAAAAACCTCAAATAGCCAAAGCAATCTTGAGAAAGAAAAATGGAACTGGAGGAATCAACCTGCCTGACTTTAGTCTCTACTACAAAGCCACAGTCATCAAGACAATATGGTACTGGCACAAAGACAGAAATACAGATCAATGGAACAGAATAGAAAGCCCAGAGATAAATCCATGCACCTATGGACACCTTATCTTTGACAGAGAAGGCAAGAATATACAATGGAAAAAAGACAACCTCTTTAACAAGTGGTGCTGGGAAAACTGGTCAACCACATGTAAAAGAATGAAACTAGAACACTTTCTAACACCATACACAAAAGTAAACTCAAAATGGATTAAAGATCTAAACATAAGACCAGAAGCTGTAAAACTCCTAGAGGAAAACATAGGCAAAACACTCTCTGACATAAACCACAGCAGGATCCTCTATGACCCACCTCCCAGAATATTGGAAATAAAAGCAAAAAGAAACAAATGGGACCTAATTAAAATTAAAAGCTTCTGCACAACCAAGGAAACTATAAGCAAGGTGAAAAGACAGCCTTCAGAATGAGAGAAAATAATAGCAAACGAAGCAACGGACAAGGAATTAATCTCAAAAATTTACAAGCAACTCCTGCAGCTCAATTCCAGAAAAATGAACGACCCAATCAAAAAGTGGGCAAAAGAACTAAACAGACATTTCTCCAAAGAAGACATACAGATGGCTGACAAACACATGAAAAGATGCTCAACATCACTCATTATCAGAGAAATGCAAACCAAAACTACGGTGAGGTACCATTTCACGCCAGTGAGAATGGCTGCTATCCAAAAGTCCACAAGCAATAAGTGCTGGAGAGGGTGTGGAGAAAAGGGAACCCTCTTACACTGTTGGTGGGAATGCAAACTAGTACAGCCACTATGGAAAACAGTGTGGAGATTTCTTAAAAAACTGGAAATAGAACTGCCATATGACCCAGCAATCCCACTCCTGGGCACACACACTGAGGAAACCAGAACTGAAAGAGACTCATGTACCCCAGCGTTCATCACAGCACTGTTTACAATAGCCAGGACATGGAAGCAACCTAGATGCCCATCAGCAGATGAATGGATAAGAAAGCTGTGGTACACATACACCATGGAATATTACTCAGCCATTAAAAAGAATACATTTGAATCCGTTCTAATGAAATGGATGAAACTGGAGCCTATTATACTGAGTGAAGTAAGCCGGAAAGAAAAACACCAATACAATATACTAATGCATAAATATGGAATTTAGAAAGATGGTAACAATAACCCTGTATGTGAGGCAGCAGAAGAGACACAGATGTATAGAACAGTCTTTTGGACTCTGTGGGAGAGGGCGAGGGTGGGATGATATGGGAGAATGGCATTGAAACATGTAAATTATCATATGTGAAACGAATCGCCTGTTCAGGTTCAATGCATGATACAGGGTGCTCGGGGCTGGTGCACTGGGATGACCCAGAGGGATGGGATGGGGAGGGAGGTGGGATGGGGGGGTTCAGGATGGGAAACACATGTACATCCATGGTGGATTCATGTCAATGTATGGCAAAACCAATACAATATTGTAAAGTAAAAAAAAAAAACTGAAAAATAATTTTTAGAAAAGATGCAATTATGTAGGATACTGAATAGAACATAGACCTTTTTAAGATAACTTGGCTTTAGGGCCTAGAGGCTCTTCTTTATGATCTGTATAAGTAGAAATTTAAACTGGGGACATATATATTTTATAATGTACACCTTCATGTTCAAATACTTCTCAACCAGATACTATATTTTAAATATTTGCATGTTCTCAGAATCTAAAATTGTAGGGACCATAGCTTAATGTACTAACACTTATACACAGAAATAGAAGAGAAACATCTTTTATCCTTATTTAAGATTGAGAAACATTTTTATTACTTTAACCTTTTTATCATAGTTATATGTTGTTAATTATCTTTTTTATTATTATAGTTAAAAGAGCAGGAGGGAAAACAGGTTGATCCTATACAAGCTGTTCAGGGTTCACACAGAATATGTCTTATTTTTAAAAGGATTACAGAGGGGAGAAAAAGATTCTTACACAACTAGGATTTTGTTAATGTTTGCTATGTCCTTGGCAACAGGTGGCACTAGTGGTAAGGAACCTGCCTGCCAGTGCAGGAGACGCAACAGATGTGGGTTTGATCCTTGGGTTGGAAAGACCCCCTGGGTTGCATGGCAGCCCATTCCAATATTCTTGCCTGGAGAATCCCATGGACAGAAAAGCCTGGTGGATTACAGTCCATAGGGTCACACAGAATTGGACATGACTGAAGCGACAGCACACATGCAGGCAATGTTCTAGGCACTTACTATCTCTCATTTAGTTTAGTATATGTTAATTCTTATATAAATTCAATCAAATATTAGATGAATTTTTAAAACTCCATTTAAGTTAGCTTTCTCTTAATAGAGGTTGGAAAACGTTCAGTCAACATATTCCTTGAAAAAAGAGCCTTTTGTATATCTGCAAATCATTAAAGTTGCTTTTAAATCTTTGCCTTTCTAGGTCAAACATTTCTAGTTCCTTTAGGTTTCTGTATAGGTCTTATTTTCAAATACAGTTACATTACAAATACATTAATAATCTATGCTGTTCTGTGTTGTACCTTCTAGAACCTTTTATTGGTTAAGACCAGAATTTTATATAGTTTAGCTATCATAGGAAAGACACAGTACTGAGTAGAAAGGGAAGATTATCCTTCATTCCTTATAATTTTTAGTTACCTTAGTTATCAGTTTTTAGGGTGCTTTTTGGCTTATAGGAATAGGAAGACCAGCCATACACTGAGGATGCATGAAGTTTGCCATTTTGTTAGAGAATTAAACTCATTGCTGAAAGTATCTGTTATCTTTTGCAGCATGGTTTCTTAGGTTCTTGGGGCAAATCAATTTTTCATGTGGAAGAAGATAGAGAAACTCTAATACAGAAATAGTTTCTCAGCAGCTGTGATTTTTCATTCAGCAAATACTTATCTGTTGTTTTTAGGCATTACTCTAAATATTGAGGGTAAAGTATTGAACTAATAAGCAAACTGTTGTACATTCTTGGGGGAAAGAATAACTAATACTATGTTAGGGTGTGATAGATACAATAAAATAAGACAATAGTTCAGGATAAAGGGTATAGAGAGAGTGACTGTGGAGACAGGAGGCAATTTTATAGAAATGTAGTCTTAGTTGTGCCAGTCTTAGTCTTAGTCTTAGCTCTGTAGATCACTCGTGTTTATTCTGCCCCCATTGGGATTATTCAACATGTGTTTAACTTTTTGTCATCATCTCTTCAGTGGTGCTAAGTTGGTAGCGTAAAAGCAATTCGCTGCTAATCCTGACTGGTCACTTAATTAATGTTCACTGTGTCAGGTAAACAGTGCTGATGAAAGCTCTGTAAGAAATAACATGTCATATCTGTGATAAGTGCAGGTTTCAACTGGGTATGTGATTTAGAGGGTGCATTTTGATCTGGAGCTTGATGTCATGTAAGTTTCCCAAAAGACATGCTATTACTGTTAAAATTAATAAGCCTTAATTAAGCCCTCCTTTTCTGATGCACATCTTAAGAGGGAGAGTGTATAGGTTAATGCATGCCATCCTTGACTCAGGATTGACTTGGTCCCACCCTACCATGGCTTTTAACTTGGGATCTGCATAAAGATTCTGCGTCTCTGATTCCATACCCACCAGCTTCTCCCCTACACTGTCATCTTCTTGAGACAGGTTCTACTTATGTTTTAAAAGCCCTCCTCTTTCTTCTTGTCCAAAATTAAATTTCATGCAGGACTCAAATTGTGTGTCCTCCTTAAAACTTTCCCTGTTGACCCTATGCCACAGTGATATAGCCCTTTTCTGAATATCTCCTGCACTCATAGTTCTTGTGTATATACCATCTTATATGTTTTTATTTTTGTCTTACCTCCCCAACAAGTGAATGAGCTTTACAGTGCCTACTATCTGTTCATACTAAATGTAGCTAAAGGAAGACTTGTTTTTTCTACCCCCAACATTTCTGATGCCAAATATATAGATTTTCCACACCAAGAAATTCTCCAATTCTCACTGGGTGTCCTATAGTTTATTCATTCTGACACTTAACTACCCGCAGTTAGCAGGGACCTCTAGGGTGAAGGGCTCAGTCCAATAAGACTGTTCTTCACTGAAGATGACAGTCATGATTCTGGGCCTCCCATCCGTCTAACTAACTGGCTATAAATCTGAGGTTACCATGACCCACTCTTCCAGTTCAGTAATTTGTTATAAGAGCTCACAGAACTCAAGGAATCACTTTACTTACTGTTACCAGTTTATTATAAAGGATAAAACTCAGAAACAGCCAAATGAAGAAAGGCATGCATACAGTAAGGTGCGGCAAAGGGCTCGGGTTTTCCATGTGCCACCCTCTTAGCACCTTGATGTGTTCACCAACCCAGAAGTTCTTAAGACCCGTTTGCTTAGGGTTTCTGATGGTGGTGATTGTTGTTCAGTCGCTAAGTCGTGTCCAGCTCTACCTCTGTTACCAAGTTGACTGTCATGGTATTGCACTACTTGTCTTCAAGTAACCCTGATTTTGGGGCTAAAGTATGCACCTGCCAATGCAGGAGTTTGATCCCTGGCTTGGAAAGATCCCTGGGAGAAGGAAATGGCAACCCACTCCAATATTCTTGCCTGGGAAATCCCATGGACAGAGGAGCCTGATGGGCTACAGTCCATGGGTCGCAGAGCTGGACACGACTTAGCGACTAAACAATAACAACCTTTAGGGATGCCAGAGAGAAGCTGTAAAGTGCTTTAAGGAAAAGGTGAAAGTTCTCAATTGAAAGGAAAAAAGCATATGCTGACATTGCTGAGATCTGTGGTAATAAATCATCTTATCTGTGAAACTCTGAGGAAGGGAAAAAAAATCAACACTGGTTTTGCTGTCACACCTCAGACTACAAAAATTATGGCCACAGTGCGTGGTGAGTGCTCAGTTAAGCTGGAAAAGGCATTAAATTTGTGGAAGGAAGCCATGAACAGAAAAGGGTCCAGTGCCATTCAGGGTTTCAGTCATGGGGTGGTGGTACTTAGAACTTAGCACTCAAGGTTAAGAGGGAAGTACTGTATTTTTAAGATGCTTAGCACTTTTTAAGTAGAGGCTTATTAGGGCGTTTAGTTTATTCACTGTGGTGCACAGACATTTATTTCTGAGCCCTGCACTTATATGATTTGGTTAATTATTTCTAAAGTGCGGATTAGATATCCTGGTTTTGATTTAGTTATTTTTTCCCCACTGTAGTTTTATATAGAAGGACTTGAAATTTTTCTCTTTTTTAAAACTGATACTGATACACTGTCCCTTACAATTCAGTTTATTCTTATCTGGAGGTTTCTGATCCTGCATTTAAAGAACTCTGGAAATTAAGCTGAGGTAGTTTGGTAGACCACTGAAGAAAGGTTCCCAGTGAGTATGGAGTGCAAAATAGACTTCTGACTTAAATATTTTATGGGCATCCTCTTTGTTTTCTGGCTCCTGTAAGTTAATATTTTCAATGAATGATGCAAAGCAATAAATCCAAAATGTACCAACTTAGGAGACCAAATTGTGCGTATATATTTAGTTTTGAAAAAACTGTTACCAATTCACCCCTTTTTATAATGAGATCTGAAATCTCATTACTGAGTTGTTAAAGGAGATATGTTTTTGATATGAATTCACATAGGGTAAAATTTTATAGGCTTCATCTTGGCTTTTATTTCATTTTGTCCTTCAGTTGGTGTATGAATTCTTCTTGAGATTTTTGGAGAGCCCTGATTTCCAACCTAGCATTGCAAAGCGATACATTGATCAGAAATTTGTACAACAGGTAAGGAATTCTTCTGTCTTAAAATTTTCTTACATTCATTTCAGCAGTGATTTACTAACTTGGGATTAAAATGGTCTTTCAAAACTTCAAGGATTTCTTTTTAACAGCACCTAATATTCTTACCAGATGATGAGAATAAAAGTAAAGTAGTTTTGAGAATACAGGAATATTTTTAATCAAGGTTTGCCTTCTGTTATATCAATTAAATTATCCTGTCTAAATCCTAAGTTTTCATAGTTGTTTTATGAAGACCAGAAAAGCAAGCCTTATTGGAATATCTAACTTAGAAAATTTGGTATAACTAAGGGGAAAGCATTTTTTTAATTTTTAAGTCTTTGAGCTTGAACTTGACATATGGTTCTAAGCACTGTGACAGAGATGGGGAAAAATAAATATAGAATTATTTTTAGAAGTTTGGGCTTTATGTCACTACCTTTTCTCCCCTACTCCTTCCCACCTTATGAATTCTAGCCTCCCAGTTCCTGAACCACAGATAAAATACTTAAGAAGGAAGGGTGCTAAATATATGTGATACCTTCTTTCTTTTTATAAGTTGATTGTTAGCTGGGGTTTGGGGTTTTTTTTTTTTTGTAACCTTAGAATGTGTTCATTTTTATTTTCAAAATCTTTCCAATAACTTACAGGCATCTTTCAAATACAAAGGACTTTGCTGGCCCTAGACAAAATTGTGAAGTAGACCAAACTTCGAGTTCATTTTCTCTTTTGAAGTACTTAGCTGTGAATGATGTCTCATTAGGAATTTGATACTCTCCTTTGCTAAAGTAATTAGCATATTAAAGAAAGGCAGAGGATGAGTGGAAGGGTAGTGATGAGGTGCTGAGGCCAGGATTAAAGATCATTACAAGGACCTTTACTGCCTTCTTCCCACCATTGTGTGTCCCCTAGGATAAAGCTTATACCAACATGAGCTCCACATATTGGAGTTAATTTCTGGTCATCTGCCGTAGCTACCACGTAAAGTATTTTCACTAGTTGCTGTGAAGTATTGATAAATGAAGAACATTATCATTGTCCTTTAACCTTTTAAGTATTTCTTCAAGAAATACTAGGTGTGTGTTAACTGTAAAATGTTAATTTCATTTCAATACCAAGTTAGAAGCAGTCATTAAATGGAGCTATGTTATTTTGGTATTAGAGATGAATGCATGTTTCCTTCTGTGTTCTCCTGTGCTATGGAGGAAATACAGTGTATTAAGGAACTTCAGTAATGCTGTGTTAAATTGTATTTAAGATAATATCAGGTTGAGTGGAACAGTTGCCATAGGGCTTCTTCACCCTGGAGCTTGAGGTATTTTGGCTGCTGGATTATTCAGGGGTTTTGAGGGGGAGCAGGAAGAAAGCTGGTAGGATAGGACCCATTTTCTACCTTCTACTCTAAATGCCTGAATTATCCGAGAAGCCAAGGCCCCGTAATTTGTTTCTAGCAGTTTATATCACTGTACTTTCACAGATCATTGCTCTGAGGTATTCTTAGTGTGTTGCTTTAATAAATATTACTATGACATTTCTCAGCTTTTATATTTTGAAATTATTTAATTAGGTGGTAAGTTTAAGATTTAGAAGTACAGGAGAAAAATCTGAAGTATAAATTTGGACGTTTGTTATTGTAAGAGAAGAAAACAAGTATATAATTCCAGGTTATGCTCAAATCATTTCCCAAAGGAGGAAGCTAAGAATTATTTAGTGCTTTTTATGTGCCAGGCACGGCCCTTATCTGCTGTTACGTAAAGAGCTAGATCATGTCCAAATTTGCAGAGCTGGAAGATGGCACAATCAGGATTTGATTACATATAAATAGATTTATAAATTTGATCATATAAAACAAATTATTTTATTTATATTATAATATTTCAAAATATTTACTTAAATAGATTTTCTACTTAGCTAACAACTGTTCTCTAATACTTCACATTGACCCCGAGGATCAACTTGTATTATATTTGTTCTTGAATTAGGCATAGTGACCTGAATAATTAAGGATTCCTTTTATTAATTTCAAAGCATATTTTCCAAGTAAACCCAACATTAGAAACTTGTATTTGAGTGTCTTAAGTGAATAGCTTAGCTATTTTAATTAGAATAATTTGAAGTGACTTAATTAGGTATAATAATACAAATTCTCATGCTTTATGGATATTTTTAGCTGGAACCTCATGCAGTACTTAATAATCTGGCAAACACCAAATGCAGACAATAAGCAAGACACTTTAGGATTATGACTGAAGTTATCACTGCTCTCAAAGAATACCCACTCTTGTAGAAGAGATACACAAATTAACAATTATATCTAATTCAATACAGAATGGAAAAAAAAACTTAAGGTTCAGAGCTTGCTATCATGACAGTAATTATTAGATTGATGAAAAAGTAATTGCAGTTTTGGACTGTGAATTTTAAATCATTATAACTATGCTCAAACACATCTTTATTAATAAAATAGGAACCATTACAAATCAACACATTTTTGCCAGTGAGATATAAGTTTGTTTATTCCTGTAAAAAACCATGCTTTAGGATTCAACGAAGTCTTGAAAAGCATTTTCTGCCTTCTGCTGGTTGTGGAAGCATTTTCCCTGAAAAAAGTTGTCAAGATGCTTGAAATGGTAGTGGGTTGTCAGGAGGTCAGGTGAATATGGCAGATGAGGCAAAACTTTGTAGCCCAATTCATTCAACTTTTGAAGCATTGACTTTGGGACTTGCAGTCAGGCATTGTCATGGAGAAGAATTGGGCCCTTTCTGTTTCAATGCTCACTGCAGATACTGCAGTTTTTGGTGATCTCATTGATTTGCTGAGCATACTTTTCAGGTGTAATGGTTTCTCTGGGATTCAGAAAGCTGTGGTGGGTCAGACTAAACAGTGACCATGACCTTTTTATGGTGCAAGTTTGGCTTTGGGAAATGCTTTGGAGCTTTTTCTCAGTCCAACCACTGAGCTGGTCATCAGCAGTTGTCGTTTAAAATCCACTTTTTGGCGCACGTCAACAATCCAATCGAGAAATGGTTCATTGATGTATTATAGAATAAGAGAAGACAACACTTCAAACTGACGATCTTTATGATTTGTGGTCAGCTCACGAGGCACCCACTTAACCGAGCTTTTTCACCTTTCCAATTTCCTTCAAATGCCAAACGACTGTACGATGGTCAACGTTGAGCTCTTCAGCAACTTCTCATGTAGTTGTAAAAGGATCTGTTTCAATATTGCACTCAACTGATCATTGTCAGTTTCCAGTGGCCAGCCACTGTGTTCCTCATCTTCAAGGCTCTCATCTTCTTTGCAAAACTTCTTGAACCACCACGGCCTGTATATTTGTTAGCAGTTCCTGGGCCAAATGCATTGTTGATGTTATGAGTTGTCTCTGCTGCTTTACGATCCATTTTGAACTCAAATAGAAAAATCGCTCGAGTTTGCTTTTGGTCTAACATTTCCATAGTCTAAATATGAAATAAACAACAAGTAATAAGTCATTGGGCTTTATTAGCAAAAAACATAAAGCAAGAAACACGTGTTAAAATGATGTATAACATAACCACATTTACTTAAAAATGTATTCCAATATCAAACAGCAGGTTTCAACAGTGCAAAACAACAATTACTTTTGTACCAACCTAATAACAATCCCAAAGTACAGAACATAAAATTCCTTGATGACTTTATAGGTAATTGTATTTTATAAATAGGTATATATTTTTTCTTAAGAAAATTCAACTTTTCATTTAAAACACAGTAATTTAAACTTATTTATTTAACAATTTGCAATCTACAAGCTTAAGATTCTATGTGTAGTTTTGACATACTATCAAAAAACATTTTTTAAAATGTCAAATTTCAACAGTTTAAAATTATGAGCTATGTTTAGTAGTCAAGAGTAGGACAGAATTTTAAAATGAGTGGGAAGGCAAAAAAAAAAATTACACTTTATTTTTTGAAGTGTTTGATTTATTGTGCCTTCTTTTTCAAAATGAAATAAAAGAAATACTCCTTAAGCTTTTCTTTAGTGCCATTATTTAGCAATAATTAAGTGAATCTGATAAGGCGCAGAGTCTTTTAAAAAAATTTAAAGATTTTGTGGGTTATCTTAAAATTAGAGTGAAGTGTTAGCTCGATTATTTTTAAAAAGTAATTTCTCAGATTTTTTTTAAAGCTCCTGGAGCTTTTTGATAGTGAAGATCCCAGAGAACGTGACTTCCTGAAGACTGTTCTACATCGAATTTATGGGAAATTTCTTGGATTAAGAGCGTTCATCAGAAAACAAATTAACAACATTTTCCTCAGGTATATTGTTTGTATATTCATATATAGCACTTTTTTTCCCTTCCATATTTTTTTATTCCAATTTCTTTAGCTTAGTTTTTAATGTATGAAACTTACAAACTTAACTGATAATAGTTGAGTCATTTCTAGCCTATTTTGTGGATATCATTTGATTGCATGTAACTTTTTCTTGTAACTTCTCATCTAAGTGGATAGTACTAATGACAGTTTTTAATAGATAATACAAATGTTATTCATGTTTAAATTTTATTGAGAGAAGAATTTGTTTGAGCACTTGTTTAAAGAAAATCTGTATAAATACTGTTTAAATCAATAGCTCTTAAAGTATTTTCAGTTGATGTTCTGACAAAGCTAATCAAATGTATGTGGACCCTATCTTGACTACTTTATAAATGAAATCATTAAGTAGGTGCTTCAGAATTAGGTTTTTCTTTAATCTTTTTACCTTCTTGCATCTTTCATTCAGTTTAGTTTTCTGATATTTTTCTTTATATCTCTGTTTTAAATTCAGGTTTATATATGAAACAGAACATTTCAATGGTGTTGCTGAACTCCTTGAAATTTTAGGAAGGTAGGTTAGTTTTTTGTTCTTTTCAAGAATTAAGTAACTTTGAATGCTTTATGTATGAAAGTATTAGCTGGGATTAGAGAAATTATTTCACATTTTAGAATTTGAATATATAGTGTAAGGCATAGTTTCTCAACTGAGTTCTTACTGTAGCTTTTTAGGGGGTCAGCATATTAAAGTGGTGCCACTCAAAGCGTCTATTTCAGAGTAGACGTCCTGCTTTTGAAACTGTGGCGCATTTTATGCCTAATCTTGCCAGACCGCCTCAGAGGTTTACAGGATCTGATTGGGAAGAGATGAAATAAGCTATAGTGAATCTTTGATGAAGTTATAGGAGTTCTTGTTCCAATGTTGACGGACCATTCCCATACATCTGTTCTTTTTAGAAGAAATCCATAGCCTTTGATTGTAGTTCTGTGAGCTTTTCTGCCTTCTTGCTCATCACATAACAGTATTAACCTGAGAGTTTAGACCCTCTGTTTAAAGAATGGTTTTAGTCTCCTCTGTTAATATCTAGGGCATGATTACGGAGAGAACTGTTCTTAATTTCAGAACTTCCAATAAAGTAAGGGAAACTACCCATTTACTTCAGCATATGTTGAAAATTCTAACAATACTGATATTGACTCTCCTGTGCTTTAGAGAAGAAAAATAAAGGCATAAATAAGTGATAGGCTTTATAGAAAACGTAGAATTTCTTACCGGGACATTAAATTGGCACTTCTCATTTTCTTTTGGGACCATTGCATAACTTAGAGGAACAGGCTTCCTAGTGATAGTCTGTCTAACTTAGGTTGCAGATAAGTAAGTCACTCAACACCAGGCCTGAAGCAGAGCAATTCCTATGTACTTGGGGATGTAATAACTTAGAAATAAAGTAGTAACTACGTAACCCTTCCACTGCCTTTTTTTCCCTCCAGTATTATCAATGGCTTTGCATTGCCACTGAAAGCAGAACATAAACAATTTCTAATGAAGGTTCTTATTCCTATGCATACTGCAAAAGGATTAGCTTTGTTTCATGCTCAGGTAAGTAGCAGATTTCAGGTGAAATGAACATGGTTTCAAAAATCGATATAAAGGCAGAGAAACTGAGAAATACTGAGGTAGCAATTTTAAGTATACTTAAGCAATTTGCTTTGTAAGTTGCCCAAAGCAAATTTTTAATTATATCATAATTTTTAAAGCATAATGGTATTTAGTATTCTTAAATAAGCTGAATGCATTTTAAGTATAGATATAGGAAAAATCAAGTTCTTTTCTAGTCCAGACCCTGACCTAATTAATTGTGTGACTTTGAATACATCCCACATATTTGCAGAATGTTCTGTCTAGCCTCCATGACCTAGTTAGAGAATGATTTTGGTTTCTTCTATTAACACTCAGAGAATATCATATCAGCATAGGCATACATGTTATAAACATGCTAAAAAACTAAAATGTTAGTGCTAGTCTTATTTCACTCAGCTTTATTTATCTATCTGTTTATTTAATGGGCTATGGTTACATTTCTGATTTATAAGACAAAGACAGTTACTTTTAATTCCCCAAAGAACTGGTCTACTGCCTCAATGATATCAAAAGATTGATATGCCCAACTACATTTTCTTTAATATTTCAGTTAACTTAGTATTCAGAAGTTACTACTGAAAAAAGGACATCTTTTTAAAGTAGAAGTTATTTATATAATTATAGGTATATTTATTTTTATATATTGCCATAACCTGAAGTTTGTTAAAATGAAGTAGTTTTGTTAGCTAAATATAAAAATATCCTGCCTTACTAAATGTTATTTCATTCAGTAATATTTATAAACTGTCCCTTGCATTTTAGCTAGCCTACTGTGTTGTACAGTTCCTGGAGAAAGATACAACACTAACAGAACCCGTAAGTGTTTTATTTATTTTTGTGGCTTTGGTCTATATCATAGCATTTTATTTTAGCTTCCTTTATACCCTTATAATTCTACCAAACAGTTGTAGTAACATATTTTAAATTAAAATCAGGAAAGAAGGAAGAAGGAAAGTGATGTTAATCTGTATTTAAAGAATGAGAATGGGATGGCAAGTTCTCATGAATTATGTGTCTTGGATAACAAATATAGGTTAAAATTAATATATAGTAGTTAAGATGTGTGATGACAGGCTCAAATGACTACAGTGAAATCTTTTATACATTTACTATCTTCAGTGGTGGTCTTTTTCATCTTCATTCACCTTTTAAAATTAAAACATACTGTAAGGGTTCCAAAACTATTTCCTCGAATTTTGTTTTACCTTTAGAAATAGGATTTTCCCTCTTATTTGTGATAAACCATGTGATAGGGATTGAAACTATTTCCTTGTCTTTGGTCTCTGAGCTATAATCTTAGAGTAAAGATTATTTACTTTATGAATCAGCATAGCAGTATAGTCTTAGAATTCTCCTGCTTACTAATTATCTATTAATATAAAAATTCAGGAGAGAATAAAAATGTTACCATGAAAATTGACTGAAGGTTCTAGAAAAACAAAAGATAAGTTTAGGGAGAAACAGGAAAGGATAAACACTTAGAAAACAGTGTTTCACCCTTGGTGAAATAAGTATTCTGAGAGAGTGTCTTCTAGGTATTCTAAGTCTAAATAGTTAAACTAATAAGAGTTCTTGACAAATAGCACAGGGCTTGAAGGATTAAAATTATATGATTTTCTTCGTATTAGAGCTTTCTGAGGCTAGGGGCACTTGAAAAAATTACATACTTGGTCTTCCTTTGACTTGAGTTTTGTGTGTGTAGAGGAAGAAAAGGTATTTTTCCACTTGCTGATATTTAGAGCTTTAGATTTTTAGATTTGCAATTCTTTCTGAAATAGCTAAAAACAGTTTTTAAAGACAAATAGGAGAATTAGAAGCCCAGTACTTACATAAAACCACATTAACCTCTAAAGTGGATTAAAACTTAATAGAAATCCATGATAACATATTAGAATTTAGAGGAAGAAAGCCCATAATATGGTTTATGTTTGGTGGCTAATAAACAGATATACATTAAATATGGTTAAGTTAATATGGAGTGGATTTGGGAGATAGCTGATTTCTTATTAAAGAGTGAAAGGTTAGGGAGAGGGATTAGGGCCAGACATTTGACTTAGGTGAATTGAGTTAATAGCAATAGGAGCAGCATGAGGAGGTAAAATGTTCAAGTTGACAAAGGAAAATATTTTTCAATTCATTAAGATCTGCAGATAATAGAGATCTTGCAATTACTACTCTAGGCCATCCTAGCACCAAAATTATGGCCATAGTACTTGGGTTTGAGCCCTAATAATCATTTTCTAGAAGTCTGGCATTCATATCAAAGCTTCCTACAAATTGTAAATAAGTCAGAAGTTTGTCTGGTTTGTTACATTTTTCGTGTTCCTAGATCTTGTATTGAAATTATTTTATTTTCCAAAATGGAAATGACTTTATTGTTACATTCATTTATCAAAGTAATGTGTTGATTCATACAAGACAAATCATAAAGCATAATGTGAAGGAATTCCTTGAAATCTGATCCCCTAAAGATAACCATACAAATTGGTGAATATATTTCTATAAATTTTTTCTGCATGTATATTTATGTGTAAACTGTGGGAAATGCTGACTGGGTTTTTTCACCTCTCAGTATAACATGGATATCTTGCCATATTAGTCTGCTTCATAGTTTCATTGGTAGCATCAAATTCCATTATATGAATTGCCATAACATATTTAATTAATCCTCAATTCATGGACACTTGAGTTATTGGAGTTTTTGTTGTTATAAACATGTTGCTGGGTATGGAGATGTTTTAGTGTGTTGGAATTATTCTTTGTCCTGTCTGTAGTGTTGCTTACAAAAAAATCTTAATGTGTGTATTAAAATAGCCTCAGAACTGCACACCAGAAAAAGATAAGGTTTACTGTATGTAATATTTTTAATAAACCAAGTTGCTGAAATTAAAACCTGTTTCTGGGTCAGAGTATAGTATGTGATGGTGCCTGTTTCCCCACATCAGCCAGTATTTTAAATTTTTGCTAATCTGATAGGTATGAAATATTTTAATTGGATTTTTAAAATTATCACAGCCATTCTCTTATAAAGTTATTGGTCATTTATATTTCTATGTCCTTTGCCTACTTTTAAGCCTTTGCCTGTTGTGTTTTGCAAGTATTTTTTTTAACCATTTAGAGTTTTCCTTTTAACTTTGAATATACTGTTTTTAATATTTGCCTCTTTAAAGAACTAAAAAAAAATTTTAATGTTGGTAAATCTATTCATCATTATAGCTTCTGGCTTTGCTGTCATGCTAAGTAAAATCCTTCTACCTTTTGAGATTCTAAAAAGACTCTCTAGTATCATGTTCTAGTTATTTTACAGATTTAGTTTTTACATGTAAAAACTTTATTCCATCTATGATGTTTTTCTAGGACTGCCATGACAAATTACCACCATCTTGGTGGTTTAAAATGACAGAAATGTGTTCTCACAGTTCTGAAGGCCAGAGTCCAAAATCAAGGTGTCAGCGGGGCTGCGTGCCCTCTGGGCACTCTGGGGTCATTCGGTTCCTTGCCTCTTGCAGTGTCTGCTGTCTCCGGGCACTCCTGGTTTGCGGCTGCATCTCTCCAGTATCACAGTGCTGCCCCTTCTTCAGTCTCTCCTCCATGTTATCTTGTATAAGGATACTCGTCATTTTGGATTTAGGGCCCATCCAGATAAGGCAGAATGATTTCACCTTGAGATCCTTAACTTAATTATATCTGTGAAGACCCATTTTCCAAATAAGTCACATTCATAGATTTCATAGAAATTAGGACATGAACGTATCTGATTGCGGGCCACCATTCAACCCACCACACTATTGGAAACTGATATTTTCATGTGACAAGGATAAGAAATTGTATTCGTCTTCTATTGCTGCATAACAAATTGTCACAAAGTTCAGTGGCTTGAAACAGCAAACATTTATTGTTGGATGGTTTCTGTAAGTCAAGAATCCAGGCACGACTTAGCTGGGTCCTCTGTCTCAGGGTCTTTCATAAGACTGCAGTCAAGGCGTTGGCCAGGTCAAGTCTCAGATGAGGGAGGAGCGGCTTCTGCGTTCATGTGATGGTTGCTGGTAGCATCCAGTCCTTCACATGCTGTTGGACTGCTGTTCCTGACTGCGAGTTGGCAAGCAGCCACCCTTAGTTCCTTGGTACTTGGGCCTCTCTGGCTTCCCAGGTGGCGCTAGTGGTAGAGAACCTGCCTGCCAGTGCAGCCGATGTAAGAGTCATGGGTTTGATCTCTGGGTGGGGAAGATCCCCTGGAGGAGGGCAGCAGAACCCACTCCAGTATTCTTGCCTGGAGAACCCCGTGGACAGAGGAGCCTGGCGGGTTACAGTCCATGGGGTCACACAGAGTCGGACACGACTGAAGCAGCTTAGCATGATGGGCCTCTCCCGCATGGCAGCTTGCTGCATCAAAGCTTGCAAGACAGGAAGGCCCAGGAGAGCCTGTTCATGAGGTGGAAGTCACAATCTTTTGCAACTTTCCCATGGAAATGACATTCTGTCCCTTTTGCCACATTCTGTTGGTTAGAAGCAAGTCCTCAGGCCAGTCCACACTTAAGGGAAGGGCTCAACTACACAAGAGAGTGAGTTCAGGAAGGCAGGACCATAGGAGACTCTTTTAGGTGTCTGCCTCCTACAGAGGCTACATTTTTTTTCTAACTGGTGACCCACCAGTTCAAGTACCACCAATTCATTGACTAATGTAGCTGTCTTCCAGGAACTGAAAGGCCACCTTTGTCACATATTAAGCCTTGTATATACTTGAGTCTGTCTAGACACTCCTCTATGTCATATCTTTTCTGTCAGTTTCCATGCTGATACCTTAATTGTTTTAATTATTATCTGATTATTATAACTGATATTTTTTAAAGGTATTGATTTTTATATATTTATCTTTTATCTGACCACATACTGAATTTTCCTACTCATTTTAGTACTTTTTCAGTTCTTTTACTATTTAAGGGGGGTATATAATTAATATTTATACACTTAGGCAAGTAAGTGTAATTCTGGTATTCCTTTCCAACATTATTTATCAAGTTCTTACTGGATTGGCTCCAGAACAGTGTTCTTTCCCAGTTTTAATTTGAATGAGTGTTCATTACTGGACAAGACCAATAACTATAAACTTACTTAAAAGGCTGTCAAAGATTTACCTCTACCAAAAGCACCAGACCCAAATGGTTTACTGCCTATTTCCAGGAATCATTATATAAGTTGATTGGAGATGGTTTCTGATAAATTCTTAGTTCAGGCTTACAAAATTGTTATCAAAATACACAGTCAATCAAATTGTTCAGAATCTTTTGAGATGATCATATAGTTTTTTTTTTTCCATCTCTTTTAACCTATAACTATAAAGAGTTGAATCATTCTGGAATTTCTGGAATAACTTATGGGGTAGATAGTATTATTCTGTTAATATACTGTTATTTTCAGTTTAATACAGATATTTTACAACTGTGTTTATTTGAATTCATGACCTCTTGTCTCGTATTTGGCTTATCAAAACTGTGCTAGCCATGAAATAAATTTGGAAGCTTTCTGGCTTTTTGGGGGGTGCTTCATGATGGTTTAAAAAACAGAAATTATCTGTTCCTTAATTTCTCTGTAAAATAACGTCCCTTCTTCACCCCACCAAGTCATTATCTCATACTTACTTAGTAGGAAGTGGCCCTTAGTACTATTAAAATTACTTTTTTAATAAGTTTAATTGCTAACTATGTCAGTATTCCTGCTTTATGAAAATCAGGGACCATATTCGTCTTGTTCATCAGTGTGTCCCTGATCGAGAGCAGTATTTGGTACAGAGGCACTCAACAAGTATCTGTTGAATGAGTAAAAGCCTAAATAAAGCTGAGCAGAGTAAGGGGAGATGCAGAGGTATTGAATAATACTCTTCTACTTCAGAATGAATGTTATCAGTTATTTAAAATTTCCTGAGGTTAGCCAGTTTCACTGCCTAATTCAGCTAAATTTTTCCCTTTTTTGCAGGTGATCAGAGGATTGCTGAAATTTTGGCCAAAAACATGCAGTCAGAAAGAGGTGAGTTTTGTTCAACAAAAACAGTGCATTTTATTAAAACTTTTCAATCTCATGGCTATAAACCATGCTTGCTTGGGTTGCGGATATCACCACCACTACCTACCAAGTGGGAACTGTTCTGTGGTATTAGAGACTCTTGGTAGAAGAGCTGTACATTCTAGTAAGTTGCATACACTGTCAAGATATTTTTCGTCCACTGTTTAATTTGTAGATTAACCTTCTCATTTGTGTTTTCTATATTACCATCATACAATTTGCATTATGTTTCTTAAAAGAAAATTTTTTTAACCTAGGTGATGTTTTTAGGAGAAATTGAAGAAATCTTAGATGTCATTGAACCAACACAATTCAAAAAAATTGAAGAGCCCCTTTTTAAGCAGATATCCAAGTGTGTATCCAGTTCTCATTTTCAGGTATGGTGTTTTCAGTGAAGCCATTTATATTTTATATTACTTTTCTTAGTTTTGATGTTTCTGAATGTCTTTTTTAGGTTGCAGAAAGGGCATTGTACTTCTGGAACAATGAATATATTCTTAGTTTGATTGAGGAGAATATTGATAAAATTCTGCCAATTATGTTTGGCAGTTTGTACAAAATCTCCAAAGAACACTGGAATCCGTAAGTGTCTTTTATGTTGATTGTGTCATTTTTGTTTTTCTAACGTCTTTGTCATTTGATCTCATAACCCATACATAGGAAACCTATACAGATTTGGAACTCCCAAGGTTAACATCACATGGTTCTATTCTGCAATGAGTTTTATGAAGTTGTACATACATGTGGGTCTGTATGTTTGTTTGTTTGGAGCAGAGAAAGGTTTATTGCAGGGCTAAATGAAAAGAATGGGGTGGCTCATCCTTAAAAACTCTGAACTCCTGCATGTTCTTAATTCCAGTTTAGAACTGCAAACCTAGGGACAGTCTGGTGTGACATTTTGCCAGTATCCAGGCTCACCTGTCAGCTGGCTTAGCCCAGGGAGAAGTGTCAAGTGCTCAAGGTCATGTCAGTGATGTTTAGATTGCGTATGTTCTAAATTCTGTAACATCCTTATCCTGTTGTCTACTTTTCTTCTTACAAGTCATAGTAATTCATCTTTTTCAGCTTCTTTTAATGCTGTTATTCAGGATTTGTGATAGTAGACTCTAGAGCAGACAGGAAGCTGGCCATAACATTTTTAGGGTTTAGCCCAAGCATGACACAGTGGGAAGGACGTTAAGTTTTGAAATCAGATAGATCATCTCTGCTACCACTGGCTGGGTGACCTTGAACAAATTACTGAACTTCTTGAGCTTCAGTTTATCCTCACCAGTGGATTGACCGAGTCAGTCAGTGTCGGAGCCATCTCAGAGGTGATGGTGTTCGCTTTCCCGTCTGTTAGTGGCGTCAGTGACCCAGACTGGCTTGTCTCGCTTCAGGACCATCGTAGCGCTGGTGTACAACGTGCTGAAGACGCTCATGGAGATGGACGGCAAGCTTTTCGACGACCTCACCAGCTCTTACAAAGCTGAGAGACAGAGGTATTTGACATTTTACGATACAAACTTAACTGTGCATTTTAGAGTAGTTGAATGTGATTCATTCCATAAGGTATTCTAAGTTAAAATTATGTTTAAAAAGCCAATTACATCAGCCATTGCAATTGGAACATCTCAGGTGGTAGTAGTGGTTTAGAACCTGCCCGCCAATGCAGGAGACGCAAGAGACACGAGTTCAATCCCTGGGTCAGGAAGGACGAAATGGCAACCCACTCCAGTATTCTTGCCTGAAGAGAATCCTACGGACAGAGGTGCCTGGAGGACTACAGTCCCATAGGGTTGCAAAGAGTCAGACAGACTGAAGCGACTTAGCAAATAAATACTTTATGGGCTTCCCAGTGGCTCAGGGTAAAGGTTCCACCTGCCAGTGCGTATGAGCAGAGGAGCCTGGCAGGCTGCAGTCCAGGGGGGTCGCAAAAAGCTGGACTAAACAAGAGCAACAGTAATACTTTAACGTCAAATGCGGGTGAACTCCTGATGGTTCGATTATGGTTTTAATGTGGATCATAAACTCTGATCTCGTGAGCCTTAGACTGCATCAGTCTTGGTAACATCTACATTGTGAAATACAATTTATGCTAAATTTTAAATACTATTTTACTCAATTTTATTTTTACAT
The DNA here is from genome assembly GCF_963930625.1 of Muntiacus reevesi. Classification (NCBI taxonomy): domain Eukaryota; kingdom Metazoa; phylum Chordata; class Mammalia; order Artiodactyla; family Cervidae; genus Muntiacus; species Muntiacus reevesi. Next base: position 116,142,658 of record NC_089253.1, on the reverse strand, counting down.
TTATGAGAATTGCTTTTGTCCACATGGGCTTCCATAGTGAGCTTATTCTTTAACTGTTCCTTGCATAATATTTAAACTTAAGGTGGACAATAACTGATGTACCTGAGCCCATTTATTTCTAATAAGTGTATCACCGATTATGTTTGGAAAAACTGATCTACTTTGACTGTAAGTTCCTAGTCCTGGTTTTCTGGTGTCAAGTAGAGAAGGGATCTCTCCTCTTCAAGGTCATCCTAGTCCATCAATAACTCAATGCATTATTTCTTTCAAATAGCACCTTTCAGGCAGGAATACAAATTACGTAGTTAAGAGCCCTCGGAAGCAACAGGAAGAAGGAAGAGATGACTGGGATCATATGAAACTTACATTGAAAAATGCGTATTTCACATAACTAAGACTGATCCTTGTATCTCACTCTCTGCGTGAATCAGCACTTTTGTCCCCTTAAAAGCATATGTAACTGCAGAACTGTCAGCCTGTGGGTTTTTCACACATTTATATAGCCCTTCAGGATAGTTTGGTCCACGTTATTCAAAAATGTTCTCTTTAGAACTGAAATTAAGTATTAATAGTTGAAGCAACATGTTTTGAGTTTTGTGGGGTTTTTTAGAGATTATTCAGACTTTAAAGTTTCCATCTGACATGTAAGAGACAAGAGACAGTAAGGCACAGGCTGGTTGGTAGCTTAGAGATGGGATGCTGAAGGACGTGGGTCCACCAGGAAACGGCTGCAGACCGACTCGTGGCCAGCCCGTCAGTCTGTTGGCAAAAGCGTGGTCGTGACCACTGTGCCGCTGCGCGGGGTTTACGTGACTGAGTCCACGTTAAGAGTGCCTTGTCAACCATAAGGCACCAATACGGTCGCCGTGGCGATGGTGACCCATTTCAGTTGGTGCAGGAGATGCACGGACATGGTTAAGGACACTGCGGAGAGTAACGGCAAGTAACGCCGTGCCCTAGGTAAACCTGAGAGTCAAATGCTTTAGGTGGAGGGGTTTAAGTGAAACGCGAGTCAGTAGTCTATTTTCCAGCAAACTGCCAAACAGCATGTTTCTTCAAGCTATGAAATAAGTTTCTAACTACAAAATTCTTGCTTTGTTTACAGGGAGAAAAAGAAGGAATTGGAACGAGAAGAATTATGGAAAAAATTGGAGGAGCTAAAGCTAAAGAAAGCTCTAGAAAAGCAGAACAGTGCTTACAACATGCACAGTATTCTCAGCAATACAAATGATGAATAAGAAAAAAGCCTGCCACCTCTGTTGGCTAGGCGGTTTTGTACACTTTTTTGAAATATGTAAAAATTATGAAACAAACCTCATCAGTATAATATAATTAAAAGGCCAATTTTTTTTCTGGCAACTGTAAATGAAAAAATATATGGACTAAACATAGCCCTGTGCTGTATCATGGCCACAGTATATTGTAACCCTTGCCTAATCATTGATTTGTGTCACTTCTGAAGTTTCACAGAAATGAATGAACTTTATCATTGATATGATATGAGTGAAATAATTATGGGCGTGGTAAGAATCATGACTTGAATCCTGGTTTTGGTTGTGTTGCACATAGGCATAGTAGTCTGCTCTGTATATTTTTCCCTTTGATAATGTGCTTTTCACATCGCTGCAGACCTTAGTTACATCCTAGGAAAAAAGACTATTTCCTAAACTAAAACTAAGGCGTAATTCTTATCCTTTCTTTCATCTCTCCCAGAAGTATGATGGAGGGAACTACTTGCCCTAAGCCTTCCTTTTGATATATTACTGTACTCTGGAATTTGAGCAAAAACTTAATTTCCAGGCTTTTAAAAGCACAAATTATAAATAAAAGCTGGGAAAGTAAACCAGGTTTCCGATCAGTCCTTATGAATCTCCCCCTTCATCTGCAACTCCCCAGGGTAATGAGCACAGACGCGTGGAGGCAGCACGGTGAACACCGCCTGCCTCTTAGTCCATTCCTCCTCTTCCTCCCAAAGGCTGAAGGCAGGGCCTTCCCAGTCCTCACAGCCTGCCCTTCTCCAGCCCCTCCTGACAGGGACGGAGGCTTTGAGTCCCACGGTGTGGTGGTGCGGAGCATGTTGTCACTGCCTGGCTTTACTTAAAGGAAATGCAGTAGGCTTCCTCTGTAGGGTTCTGAAAAGGCGGCCAATAGGAAGTCATGTACGTTTTTACTTGGTCAAGTATTTCTCACATTTTATTATCAGAGTACCATTCCAATCTCTTAACTTGCAGTTGTGTGGAAAACTGTTTTGTAATGAAAGATCTTTATTGGGGGATTGAGCAGCATTTAATAAAGTCTATGTTTGTATTTTGCCTTATGTCACTTTTGCTTTTTTCAGCACTGAGTCGAGACATCCAGAACCCCCCCCCCATTCATTCATATATATTACAAACATATGTACATACCTGTATACAGAGAAAACTTGTAAGGCAAACTGCAAGTTGTATGCCAATTAGAGAATAGGAAGACTGTGTTAGAGAAAAGGAAGCCAGAGTTGAGTGTTGCAGCCATTTACCAAAGTTTTCTGTTTTACAGAATTTGTACATAAAATTCTAAATTTGAGGATATCTCTCCATCTCCCTTCATGTCCCTTTATGTTAATAGGATGGGTTTTAACTTACCTTAAATGTGTATACATACATATACAGTGTTAATTAAAACAGACCCAGGAGCAAAACCTCAAAATCTGTAAGTAATGGCACTGTTTTTTATGGGGGGCAGGGAGATTGTGGCAGAATCAGAAATTGTTACCAAGCTTTCCACTACTGATACCTGCTTCTGCTCTTTCACAACCATAAAAAACTCGAGCACACTATTCCTAGGTCACTGCAAAAGCAACTCGTTCCACTCATTGTGGCCCCAGGAGAAACTTCCTTTCAGGATACAGCTCATATTTTACACTGTTTCCAAGTGGCAGCCTTACTGCAACCATCCAGATCCAGTGTTCTTGCCCAATGCTCCACGCTAACCGGAGGCCAGCTGGGATTACTGACAGCTGGGGGCAGCACACGTAGAGGAAAAGGGATCCTACTACTGAACACCACAAAAGGCAAACCCAGCCTCCCCAGAAGCGAAGGCTGGGTCTAAAAGTCTATTTTGTTGGTCTAAGCATATATCCTTTTACTAAGAGCAGCTAGAGTAGGTTTTGGCAGGCTGCAGTTAGTTAATAGCTGTTAAAGAGCTAGAAAACACTCACTTCCGACCTAGGTACTCTAAAGTATATTCAAGAGGTTTCTCAACTTCCTAAAATAACAGGAAGTGCAGTTTTAGTATGTTCATTGGAGCCAATTTTGTGAGATACTTTGTATGAAAATGGTGTGTCAACTTTAGAAATACTTTAAAAATACACACACTTGTTTTTCAATACTGTTAATGTAAGCTTCTATGCCGGACTCTGTCTTACAGAAAGGTGTTACAAGACCTCGGTTAAAGTTCGTATGCCTGCTTCGGTGCCACAGAAAAATGGCACGGAATACTTCCTTACACAAGTTCACTTTTAATAATTCAACCAAAAACCACAGTTTCTTGCTAAGTTAGACATGAGGTTAAAATTGAACCCCTCATACATTGGAGTTTTTCTCTTTGAATTACCTAAAACCAAGTTATGAAATTGAAGAAGTGCTACCCAAGTCCTCTCTGGATGCAAAGGGCATGTAAACAGTTTAGAACTCCAAAAATAATTTCCAAAACCTTAAATCAGTCAATGGCTACCATGTGAAAAATACCCAGATGGTACTCCTTTCAGGCTAGGCTGCAAGCTCTGAGGGTCCATGCTGAGTGTGCCTTTCTCAGATGGGTGGGCTGCAGGACAGCGAGAGTTAACAGCTTATTCACGGGGTTTCACCGCCACTTCCTGCCCACCCTGCACATGGTCATGACGTACCTCGGAGTCCAGGCTAACACTTCCTTTTACTTGGAGGTCATGGGATAAACGTGTACCGGTGCCTACTGATGTAGCAGATGCGCACACCAGCACACTGGTTCCTTCTGTATTAACCTAACTTTATTCACCTGTTAATGAGATCATCAACACACAGAGGAGGGACCTAGTATGCACACATGTCCTAGCGCCTCTGCATGTTAATCACGCCCAACTCAGACATGCATCCGTCAATATTCTAGCCAGACAGGTAGGTGGCTGCTCAGTCCACAAGCGATCTAATTACGGTAGTTTCCACAGTAGTTTTAAAAAACAGTCTCATTTAATATTTAACGCATGAGAGCATGTCAGAGACTTGCACATGGCACCAGAGATACGAGGGTTTTGTGTTTCTTGCGAATAGCACACTGGTTCCACACTGTGACCTCCACCGCCGGAGAGTCACCAGTGCGGAGAGAAGAAAGTCACACACCCTTCATTTAAAAAAAATCTCAAGAAGATCTGCGGTCAGAACCTTAATCATCCTGTCGGACCTTAACTATACACCAAACCAAGGAAGAAGGAAGACAGCTTCCACAAACCTTCAGAACACCGGATTCTATCTGAGTCCATCTTCCATTTGACATATTCATGTCATATGTCAAAAAATGTTCATCAATAATTTAAATACTTAAATAACGTTTAGGTCATCCACTGGATCTGTTCCACTGGGCTCTAAGATAGTCTCGTTGGGGGGCCAGGTTAGAAGCTGCAGTGTGACAGGCTAGGCCCCCTGCAAAGCCTGTTTTCTTCAAGTGAGGACTGGATTGCTGGCAGCCTGGTTTACCAAAGTGGAAGTGATGAGAACTTCCATCAACTCAGGCAGTTTCTACGAACAACACCGACAACCTCAGCTTATGTGGTTTGTTGCCTGACCTCTTCTCTTAAGGTATCGTCTCCGAATTTTGATCATCCATTTCACACTCAGTTTGGCAAATTCTGCAGCTTTAAATAATGCCAAGAAGGCTCCACAGAGAAGAGCAATTGTGTTCCAAGGATTGGCGGTGATTATCTGTGAAACGGAAACAAACACAAGTTTCTCAGCTGGCTTCCATGTTTGATTCTCAGTGTTATTGTCAAAGAGCCCCCCAAATTACCGGCACAACAAGAAAAACAACTGGTCTTTAAGACTGCCATAACTTGGGACTTTCCTGCTGTCCAGTGGTTAGGACTCCATGCCTCCATGGCAGGGTGCACGGGTTCGATCTCTGGTCAGGAAACAGATTCGGCATGCCACTTGGTGCAGCCAAAAAACTGCTAAATTGCCATAACTCTATACTTCGTTCATAGCTCCAGTTTGAAGAGAAAAATAGTAGTCCCTCCTGATAATAAAGTGATCATGAAAGGAGAAAAAAAAAGGAATTTTTCAAAAAAGCTCTGCACAGACAAGATAATCAGTGCTGAGTTTTAAATTTCTGGCCTAATTCACAAGGCGACCTTGTTTCCAAACAACACTGACGGCCTGCCTGCAGGCCAGGCCCCTCCGACTCACCTGCCCCGGCTGCTTTCCTGAGTCACTAATCCTTCCAGGCCCCTCCCAGCTTCCGCTGGCCACTAAGCCAAACCCTCTCAACGTGAGCAGAGAGATTTCTCCCGCAATCTCCCCTGGCAGTTCCTCCCGCTCTGCAATTACTTCCTTTATGGCTTAGACGGTCCTCTGACCGACTGAAGCTCCTTCAAGGCCGAAGTCACGGCTTGTGTGTCTGAGTTCCCCGCTTGGTCAACACACAGCACTTTGAAGTCCCGGTTCAGCAGGACCGGGCTCATCTATGAAGGCGGCTACTCCACCACCACCATTCAGGATGGCTGTGAAGCCGACGGATGACCTAAGTCAAGGGACCTTGAGCTCAGGGCTTTCCGTGGCCCGTGAGAGGACTTAAAACACTGACACAGCAGGTTAGAAAACGCCTGATCACACATTTCCCCTGTGGAACTAAAGGCATTCACTCTTCTGTGTGGCGGCTTTTATTCAGGGAGTCTGCGCACACTTACTGGGTGCACGGCCCAGCTAGGTCCACGACCTAACAGCGTGGTGGCATCACACACCACGTCACAGAGACCCTCCCGGTCTGAGCCTCAGCTGTGCGACGTCTTCCCCCAGCCCACAACCGCATCAGGATACTTAGTGATGATCTTAAAACAACTGGTTATCAGATCCAGGACTAGCTCTGGTGGATGGCGTCTCAGGAATGTTCTTCTGGCAAAACTGTCCCATTACTCCTCCCCTTTTGAGATGATGAATCTAGAATCTGACATTAACTGATGCTCCCTTTAATTTCTGATTAGTACCCTTCCTTTTTTTTTTCCTTTCTGGCCCCACACCACAGGCCATGTGGGATCTTAGTTCCCCGACCAGGGATCAAACCGGCGCCCCTTGCATTGGAAGCATTAACTTAACTACACTGGACTGCCAGGGAAGTCCCCTGAAGAGTACCTTTCTACTCCGACTTATAACAAATAAGAAATTCTTATTCTACAGAGAGGCAATAAAAAAACACTGGCTTCCAACAGCTGTAACTAGATGATTAACTTCGTGCTCTCTACCCCACTCACTCACTACCAATACTCAGTGGCTGCTCTGGACTAAGCGCCGCGCTGGACACCAGTTAAATGGTGAACAAAGACAAAGCCCCCGTGTTCGCAGGGCAGACAGTCCAGAGCTGAAGATGAGATTAAACACAAATGAGACACAGCACGCACTTCATAAATACAAGTGACAGATCAGCGCTACAGAAGGAGATGAGGACGGCCTGAGAGGATGAGGCAAAACGGCTCAGGGAGGAAGCTCACGGTCAAGACCTGAGGTAATACTCACGTCCTGGACTTTCTGGATGAAAGGATCTTTCCATTCGAAGACCACGAAGAACAACTGAGCGCTCTTCTCGGCTGCGGGTCTCTGGTCAATGTAGTTAACCACGCTGGTCTAGGTACGGAGGAGAGAAGGCAGTGTTACCGCCTGCGTGCCGCCCTGGCCGGGGCTCCGGGGAAGGAAAGGGCAGTTTAGGGGATCCGACACCCCAGCTCCCCTCGCTCCATCTTTTGGAGGCAGAGAGACAAAAACCCTCCTCTACACGACATCCTGAGACTGGTCCCAGAGCCCAGGCTTCAGCTCGGTTCCCATAGTTTCTGAAAGAAACAGGCAGGATCTGGAGCACACAGTAGGTGTTCTGGACTCACCGAAATCTGTCACTAGATGCCTGTGTGTGCTAAGTCACTTCAGTCGTGTCCGACTCTGTGCAACTCCATGGACCGGAGCCCACCCAGGCTCCTCTGTCCCTGGGATTCTCCAGGCAAGAATACTGGAGTGGGTTGCCATGCCCTCCTCTAGGGGATCTTCCCGACCCAGGGATCGAACCTGTGTCTCTTACATCTCTGGCACTGGCAGGCGGGTTTCTTTACCACTAGCGCCTCCTGGGAAGCCAGCTATCTGTACTCCTGATTAAATCATTTTCAAAGCACTGTGTAAGACTCAACTCACAACATAAAACTCTCACATTTCAAAATACCTGACCTGAAGAGCTGAGTGTTAACAACCCTTCCAGTCTTCTGGGACAAAGTGCAGCCCCACAGACTGGCCCGGCCGAGCACTCCCTGTAATGGTCAGCAGGCGTGCTTGGTGAGGCCTGGCTACAGCTGCTGCAGAGGCTGGGAGGCGAGATGAAGAGCAGACAGGTCCCGGGGCAGAAGCCTGGCTGTGCCATCATCTACTCTGAGCCCTTCCTTTGCATTCATCGGTTCAGTTCTGCTCAGTCGCTCAGTCGTGTGCGAGTCTTTGTGACCCCATGAACTGCAGCACGCCAGGCCTCCCTGTCCATCACCAACTCCCGGAGTTTACTCAGACTCATGTCCACTGAGTCGGTGATGCCATCCAATCATCTCATCCTCTGCCGTCCCCTTCTCCCGCCTTCAATCTTTCCCCGCATCAGGGTCTCTTCAAATGAGTCAGCTCTCCTCTGCACTCATAAACATGACAAAACGCCCATCTCACTGAGCTGCAGCGAGGCTCTCATAAAACAACACACAGGATTTTGAACTTTACAACATGATATAAAAACATTACAAAAATAATTTTTAAAAAACTTTTGTTGAAAGGAGTGTTCACATCCCCTGCCAAAGACTTCCCGTGCAGACAATGCTAAAAGGCATGCATGCCTTCCACAGCACACAGGCTCGCAGGGGGCTGGCCCCCTGGTTTCAGATCACAGCTGGAGCTCCCAGGGGAGCCAGGGAGGCCTGTGAAGATCTAACCATACGGTGGACACGCCGAGTCTCCTTTCTCAGCTGATTTGGGGGCCAGATAAGAAAGAACTTGTGGAGTTCTTGGCAGAAAAGGGTGGTGTAAAAATCCAGGCGATGACAACCATCTTGCACAACAGAAATATTTCAAGAACCTACTGCCAGGGGGTCGTCACCACCTATGCCAGGGGGAAAAAAAAAAAACTGTCTCTTAAAGACAACTGGCTTCAAGCCTTTCCCAAAGACACCTGGAGAAGTCCTAGGAGCGTGGTGCAGGCAGAGGCAGACCCAGAGGAGGCCCTGAGTACCTGGCTTCCGTCGGCCCGTCCGTCAGCTGGAGTGGGTCCTTCTACTTCAACCCGGCCCCTCCCTAACGCTGCCCCTCGGAGTCCAGCCCAAATGGAACTCCTCCATGGGGGGAGCAGAGAATGAGAGAACAGAGCGGTCTCCTCCCTGCCCCTGCAGGCCCCCAGTCACCGACACACAACACTCGGGATGGTTGGGCCCTGGGCGCGGATGCTGGCGGGAGGACTAAGCCCTGCCCCGCAGGGGAGGAAGCCGAGGCAACCCCAGGGTCCCCTCCCTCCACCCCTGCTCCACGCCTTTTTCCAAGAACCTCTCCCTCTCCTGCCTAGATCACGGCATACTTCCTGGCTTCCGGTTAGCAGGCTGAAAGCTTTTGTATTACACTTCCCATCAGTAGAGAGTTCTGAGCATGTATCCAACACATTTATTACTCTCTTACAAGTGACATTACTATTACTGCCCTAACGTTACCTGCATTATAAAACACTCAAAGAGAAAAAAGAATGAGATTTTTAAAATATAAAAAGAAACTTCTCCTCCTGTGTCCCAGTGGGTCACCATGCACCCAACACTTCAGAGGTGACTCACTGTATCTAATCTCTGCGAATAGTCTTTTTTTTTTTTTAATGCAGCTACCAGCTGTGAAGGCAGGAGGGAGAGGAGCAGAGCTACACGCCAGCTCAGATCCAGCTGGGCCAGCCACCGCTCTGTGAAACGCTCCAGCGTGTGTGCTCTGAGAGCTGCTGGGACAAAAGCGAAGGGTGTGGAGCAGGCCAGGCCTGCAGAAGGGACACGCAGCGAGCCCCAGCGGCAGGCCCATTCTCTTCCTGGCGAACATCCACTCACCCTTAAGACCCCGGGGCAAAGTTGACCCCTCCGAGAGGCTTCCCTGAACCTGGGATTCAAGGGTGGACCCAGGGCAGTGCGAGGCGAGCCCAGCGCCACCTACCTCCTGCCGGAACTCCACAGCCTCCCGCCCGTCCTCCTTGGTCTCCACCAGGGACATCTTGACCCAGGTCCGGAAGCCCCCTGAGAACTTCCAGCTGGAATAGGCGCTCTCGCAGGCCTGCATGAAGCCGGCCCTGTCTGGGCTTGGAGGGCAGAGAAGGAAGATCTGTGTTAATCAGGCAGGACTCGAACTTGGCCAGACTTAAACTCCAGCCCCTATAGCCAGCCAGCTCCTCTGCTGGTACCGGCAGGACATGGCCCACCCTCTCCTTCCTCACGGCTGGAGGGGGAACTGTCACCTGCCTCAAGGCCGGAGTGTGGTCCCTGGAGCCCCCAGCAGGAGCCCCCCCCTCCGTGTCTTCTCCACCACCTGCTCCCAGCAGAGGCCTGCAGACAGGGCTGGGCCCCCCAGCACCCTGGAGAACTCAGCTTCAGCAGCCCTGGGGTGCCCTCACTGCCCGTCAGCCTCCCTAAAGGCCCGGAGAGGGGATGAGGGCTCCCTTGGGAGCTCTCGGCCAGACGAGGCACTCACAGTGCCCGCCCCAGGGCCACAGAGGAAACCACGGGGCAGTGCTGAGAACGCTCAAAGCGGGGCAACAGGGAGGCGCTGGGCAAGGAGGGGACGTGGCCCGCATCCGCAGGGACGGGCGGGGAGCTCCAGCTGGAAGAAGGCGCAGAAGAGGCTAAGGCAGAGGCCCCGAACCCCAGGACGGGGCTGCAGGTGTGAACGGCGGAGGCAGCTCATGGCCACGTCAGCCCAGGGATGGGGAGGCCTGCCTTCGGCCACGGCTGCCACTCTGCTTCCTTGAAACCGAGTCACTGCCCCCTCAGGCCCCCTGCAGGCCCCGCTCCCGCCACCCACAACCACTCTGGGCCCCAGATATAGCGCAACGGGGGTGTCCCAAGATGGACAAGAACTTGCACCCTTCTGCTAGAAACGGGTGGCATGCGGACACCGGGCCCTCCCTTAGGGCCGGCCCCAGCGCCCGGACACCGCGGGAATGCAGCCCAGGGCAGAGGCTGGCCGCTCGGAGCCTCACAAAACCCGGGCAGCTCCGGTCTGTCCTCCGCAGCGCCGTCAGGGAGTGGGGGACCCAAGCGCCCACCCTCCGGGGTGCGGGGTCAGAACACCCCCCCAGGCTCCCCAGACTCAGTCAGGGGCCCTCCGTCAGCCCGACGGCCACCTGACGTCCCCGATTCCCAGCACCTGCCCCCCCCAGCCCCGGGATGCACACAGCTAGAGTGAGATCCTTGGGGTCGAGCGGGGTCTGAAGGGCACCTCTGCAGGAACTCCTGGAAAGACGAGAAGAGCAGGTAATCGATGGCGCTGAAGTCCTCACTGCTCTGGTTCAGGCGGAACTGGAGGAAGACCAGCTCCCGCTTCTGCACCTCCCGCGGCCCCTGCACAATCAGGGCGGATTTCTGCAGAGACAGAGACCAGAGTGCCAACCTGGGGAGCCAGGCACACGTGTTCCCCAGCGGACCAGGCTCAGGCAACCCAGGACACAGAAGTCTCCGCCAAGGGGAGGCCCCTGCCCCACCTTGACCTTCCTCTCAGGCCGGGGCAGGACACACCTCACAGGTCCCACCCCTGGGGCATCACCGGGCCTGGCCGTGCCTCTTGGGGGAGCTCCACCGCTCTGCCTGGTGCAGGGAGGGACGTGGGGCCCGGGGCGCAGGTGCCTCCTCTCTAGTTTACGGCCGTGGACGGCAAGAAGCCAGCTGGGGCTGCAGGCAGTAATTGCAGTCAGCTTCTGTCTGCATGGAAACAACTCTCCCTTTGAGCCCTCACTTCATGAATTTCTATAATAGTCAGTTAAACTATAACTACTATAACAAATACAACCGGCCTGGACGGGTGTGGGCCACGAGGACTCCTGGTAAGCGTCCCACTCAAGGGGAGCCAAGAGGAAGGACGGCCAGGGAGGCTGTATCTGCAGCACCATCCCAGTGGGCTGGTACCCAGGGAGCTAAGACAGCAGGGCATCCGGACAGCGTCTGCACTGTCCTATCCAGCTCATCCTTAAAATTTCTCACAGTTCTTTTCATTTAAATTAGCTTCCGTTTCCTGGAGTCAGTTCTTTTCGTTCCTCTCCAGCCTTTCGTGCTGTTGGCCTCACGTCACAGTCCGGCGGCCCTGAATTCTCCACTCTGAGTGTAGGGTCGGGCTGACGAGCGCGGGTCTGGGCTGTGGGCTTCCTCCTAAGCGGGGCTCTTACAGGTTGGCCCCGGCCTGGGGCTGACGGGGAGGACGCCCCGAGGCAATGGGCCGTGCGGGCTGGCGGGCCAGGCGCTCTGCGTCCTCATCTGCCGTGAAGTCCTTTCCCCCAGCGCTCTCCTCCTTGCGCTGCGGACATCCCGTCTCGAGTTCTGCTGTTCCTCTCTGCGGGCCCAATGCCCAGGCAGGGACCCCCCACCCCGAGCTTATGCAGAGAAGGGCCCTGGGGCCTTCTCCCCAGAGCAAACACTGTCCCCAGCAGCCCCGCGAGGGCTTCAAGCCGGGCCGGTGGGCCCACAGCCAGGATCCTCCCCTGTTTGATGGGCAGCCCGGCTCTTCATGATGACAGAGAGCTGGGAGCAGGAGGAAAGCCTTCACCACGACAGCGGGGGACCCTGTGGCACCTGCTTCCAGGCACGGGCTTTCCCGGGCCCTGCTCCATCGATCTGATCCAATAGGCTGTTTATACTTTATCCTAGTTCCTCAAAATCTCTGGTCCTCCTATCCGTTCTTGGTTGGCAGGGATATTATCGATATTATATCTTACTCTATCATGTGCAGGAGTGGGAATCATTTCAGCAGGATTTTAGGAGGAGGTCTAGAATACATATTAACAAGAAGTCTCAGAGGAATTCTTTCATCTCAAGGTCCACCTGGGGGCTCCGCTATCACCCAAGGGGCAGGTACTGCTCCATACTCGACATGCGAGCTGCCTCGTCCAGCCAGTCCTTCTATCCACAGCTTCACCATCTGCTGCCCTTTGGGGGCCCCTGGATCTCCAGAGACACCCACCTGTGGAATTTTGCTCAGAGACGCAAACAAGCATGCCGCTGCCTCCCTTTATGTTTTGGTGCAGAGTTCCTCTGCCTAGAAAGCCTTTCATTTCCTTCCTCGCTTTACGGTGGAAAACTTAACGCAGCCCTGCACTTTAGGAAGCAAGGATACCGGATGCAAAGGAGATGTACGTATACACAGAATTCCTTCCTGCCTCCAGAACCCTGGTCGTCCACTTCCCGCTGCGCGGAGCCTTGGTGACGGCAGGGCCGGGGTCCTTGTTCCAGGACCAGCGCTCCTTCTCACACTGGCCCCTGTTGCTCCAGAACACGGATTCCCAGGCCCCGTCCCCAGGAAGGAACCGCGATTCCGGTGGGCCCAAGTGGAACTCGGAATCTGCATTATCAGAAACGACCCTGGCAGTTCTGTTGAGCACTTGGGTGTGGGGCCTGCCTGGCAACATCACACCAGCTCCACTCTGCAGCCCTGCCTCCTTCCATCCAGGACCGGTCTCATCACACTGCTGGGAATCGCAGAGGGTCACTCAGAGAAGGCTCAGGCCCCACTGCCCGCCCTGGATGCAGGCAAGCCAGCCATGGCCAGACCCTAGAGGACAGCCCCCTGTTTGCTGGGGGCAAGGGCCCACACCAAGGGCATGGGAGGCTAGCTGGCAGAGAGGAGGCGGGGACCCTCAGGGAAGCCGCTGACGGAGCCCTCCGCCCAGCCCCGGCCCGGGAGACGAGCGTTACCAGGGTCTGACTGGAGAAGGGGTCCGTGTAGCTGACCCTCTGCGTGGTGCAGTTCACATCTCCAGGCTGCCCGGGGCTCCTCAGAGGCGGGATGACCTCGTAATAATGCTTACAGCTGAGCAGCTGGGCCTGACCGGGATACAGGGCGATGCCTGGAGGGGGACAGGGGGAAGTGAGCACACCCTAAAACCACGGCACACGCACTTTTTCACGCTCGTCAATCACCTGAGTCCAGGACTCCCAGGGTGACTGCAGAGGAGGAAGAAGAAGAGGCTGTTTACAGAGGGTGGGGAGCCCCACGCCCTGCCCTCAGAAAGCCCCGCTCTCACGGAGGCAGCCGGGGCCTTCTCAGTTAGCCCCTCTCCTGGCCGGGGACGCAGCCTCCCCGGTGTCTACATCAACACCCACCCCATTCAGAGCCCCGTTCCACGTGCTCCCAGGGGGCCTCGAGACCTAGCCGGGAGGCCAGGCCCCCGGGACTGCCCCCCGCCTGCAGGCTCACCAGGCGGCCCTTGGCGGTGGGACTCCCCAGGTCTCCCCGTCTCTCATCTCCTGCTCCAGCTGGGAGCTCCCAAGTGTGCAAGTCACACCTCCAAGCCCCTCCCCTTCCCCAGCCAAGGCACCTCGCTCCAAGCTCCAAGGATGGCAGCTGCTCTAACCTCACCGAGAGCTGCACGTGGACCCCGGACACCGGCAGCGTCAGAGAGGCAGAGGGACCAGATGAAACCCGCCAGACCAGGGAGTGGAAAAGGGGCCAGAGTAAAACCCCCAGACGGAGGCCAAGGCGGACACACAGCAAGGGGGGCAATCACAAAACGGGCGAAGGCGCCGCGACCCGAGACTCCGGCTCTGCGCTGTGAGCAGTCCATCCGGAGGGTCACTCGGGGGTGTCCTGTGGGCACAGGGTGCGGGCAGAGGCCGGGTGGGCAGAGTCCGAGCCCCCAGAGCTCAAGCCCTCCCCACCCACCCCACACCCCGTTCACACCACGCTGCCAGAGCCCAGTACCAGCACCGCCGCCCTGGAGCAGACAGTCCCCTCTTTGGCAGAGATGGCGCCCCTCTCCAGGCAGGCCCCAGCCACCCCCGAATGGCCGCGCCTCCCCCAACCCCCGGAACTCCCACTTCCCGGCATCACTGGCCCCGGCTCCAGCCAGGCTAGACTCACCTCCCCAGAGAAGCCCTGTCTCCCTAAGCTCACCTCTGCTCCTACAGACCCACCTCCCAGAGAAACTCTTCCATTAGCCAAAGCCCAGCTAAAATCCCGCTGTGAACGAAGCCTTCGGTGCCCACTCCAGCCCTGCAGCCAGCACTCCAGGCTCAGTCTGCCTGCCTCCTCGGCACACGACCCTCTGGCTGGGTATCAACCCAGACTGTGCTGGGACTCCCTGCCCTGCCCGTGGTGCCTGGCACTATGCCAGGAATGCAACGGTAGCTCAGCGGGTATTGAGAAGTCGCTGCCCGGGACCTGATGCCTGTCCCGGGGCAGGCTCTACCTGGGGCGTCGTAGCGCTCCACCTCCTTGTAAGACACCGACATGACAGGGTGCTTGAGCTTCTCGCGGAAGTCCATGATGGTCTGGTAGACCAGGAAGACGGCCACGGCCATGAGCAGCAGGTAGATGAAGATGAGCAGGACTGAGAAGACGTTCTTCAGGCAGGCCTTGCTGAAACGGATGCTGCTGGAGGCCGACTCGCTGTCCAGGGCTGACCGACAATGACACACACATGACCCAGAGGTCATCTCCAGGACCCTGACCTGCTTCACCCCAGAGGCAAGGCTGTCTGCACACCTTACCTCCCCCCACCCCAAAGCCCAACACCTGGCACCCGTCAACACACACCACACTCCTGCTGTGCCAGGACGGGGACCCTGAGCTGGAGGAGACTCCCCCAAGAGACGCTTCCAACCCAGCGTGGGCGTTGCCCGCCCCTGACGAGCTGTATCAGTGTGCCCTCCTCTGCCCTGAAGGCCCTCTCACCCCAAGCCTGGCCTGGAAGCACTGTTCTCCCAACGTCTGCCTCCTAACTCATCCTTCAGGTTTCAGTTTAGAAAGGCATGTCCTCAAGGAAGCCTCCCCTGACCCCATAACTTGACTGCAGCAGCCCTTCCTCGGTGCTCCCAGGACACCCTGTCGCCCCGGTCATCACTCTGCAATGTCACCGTCTACATGTCTTTTTATCCCCCCAGGCTATGAGCTCCATGAGGGCGGACACGGGGCCATTCTTGTCCACACTGCACCCCCAGTCCTTCATGCGGTACCTGGAATACAGCGGGCCTTCTGTAACTAAACGGTGAATGACGGCATGTGTCCTGAGGCCATCCCCTCCCCAAAAGTCCTAAGGTGAAGCCCCAACCCCCAGGGTGACAGTATTTGGAGCAGGGCAGTTAAGGAGGTAAGGAAGTTAAAGAAGGTCATAAGGATGGGCCCTAATCCAATAGAACGAGTGTCTATAAAGAAGAGGAGGAGCCCAGTGGCATTTTTCACAGAACGAGAACAAAACATTTTCAATTTGTATGGACATACAAAACACCCTAACAGTCAAAACAATCTTGAAAAAGAAGAACAGAGCTGAAGGAATCATGCTCCCTGACTTGAGACTTTCAGTTCAGTTCAGTCGCTCAGTCATGTACGACTCTTTGCGACCCCATGGACTGGCCTCCCTGTCCATCACCAACTCCCGGAGTTTACTCAAACTCATGTCCATTGAGTCGGTGATGCCATCCAACCATCTCATCCTCTGTTGTCCCCTTCTCCTCCCTTCTTCAATCTTTCCTAGTAACATGAGACTATGCTACAAGGTAATCAAAACAGTATGGTATGGGCACAAATACAGAAACACAGGTCAAAAGAACAGAATATCAAGCCCAGAAATAAACCCACACACTCGTGGCTAATTAATCCATGACAAAGGAGGCAAGAATATACAAAGGAAAAAAGAAAGTCTCTTCAGTAAGCGGTGTTGGGAAAACTGGACAACTACGTGTGAAAGAATAAAATCAGAACATTCTCTAACAACATACACAAAAATAAACTCAAAATGGATTAAAAACCTAAACGTAAGACCAAATACTATAAAACTTCCAGAGGAAAACATAGGCAGAACACTCTTCGACATAAATCACAGCAATATTTTTTTGAATCCACCTTCTAAAGTAATGAAGATAAAAACGAAAGTAAACAAATGGAACTGAATTAAACTTAAAAGCTTAAAAACAAAAAAGACAAGCTTATGGTATAGGAGAAAATATTTTCAAACTACAAGACTGATAAGGGATTAATTTCCAAAACACACAAATAGCTTATACAGTTTAATATAAAAAAGCAAAAAACAATCCAAACAAAAAATGGGCAAAAGACCTAAACAGACATTTTTCCCAAAGACGACGTACAGATGGCCAAAAGGCACATGAAAAGATGTTCAATATCGCTAACTATTAGAGAAACACAAATCAAATCACAATGACAAAATCACCTCACACCCATAGAGAATGACCATCACTGTAAGAGGCCTACAAATAATAAATGCTGGAGAGGGTGTGGAGAAGAGGGAGGGCCTACACGACTGGTAGCAATGTAAGCTGGTGCAGCCACCATGGAGAACACTACGGAGCGTCCCTAGAAAACTAAAAACAGAATTCTCCATGATCCTGCAATCCTACTCCTGGGCCTGTATCTGGAGAAAACTCTGATTCGAAAAGATAACACGCACCCCAACGTTCACTGCAGCACTGTTTGTAACAGCCAAGACACGGAAGCAACCTAAGTATCCAGCAACAGGTGCGTGGATAAAGATGTGGTACACACACACAATGGAACGCCGCTCATCCATTATAAAGGATGAAATAACGCCATTTCCAGCAACATGGATGAACACACAGATGACCAGATGAAGTGAAATCAGTCAGACGGAGAAAGACAATCACAAGATATCATTTATACGTGGAATCTAAAAAAATGATACAAATGCCCTAGATACAAAACAGAATAGATACAAATGATACAAATGCCCTAGAATTGGTTCTTTTTTTATAGTTTCTGTATTTTCCCTCTGTTCATTCCTTATCCATACATTTTCTTTTAAGTCCTTTAGGCGCTGTAAAATTCCTGTCTGCTAATTGCAACATTTGGGGTCATTTTAGTGCTACCTTGTATATACTGCTTTTTTCCTTGAACCTGGGTCACATTTTCTTGTTTGTTTGCACGTCTGATGATTTATTTTGTTGAACACTAGACATTTTCAGTAGAAGTTCTGAATTCTCTTATGATCCTTCACAAAACAGAAATAGACTCACACACTTAGAAAACAAATTCATACCAAAGGGGGTAGCAGGAGGGAGTGTGGGGAGAGAGATTAGGGATGTGGGGTTAACATATACACACTACGGTTTAAGAACAGGGCAACAACAGGGCCTACTGCAAGCAGAGGGAACTGTACTCAGCATCATGCAATAACCCACACTGGGAAAGCAGCGGAAAAGGAACACACATGCGTAACTAATTCACTCTGCCGTACAACTGAAACTAACAAAACGCAGTAAACGAACCACACTCTGAGCGAGCAGAGGGAGCTGACACAGAGGAGTCACACATGAGAACGCGCAGCCAGCGCCAAAGGAAAGCGGCCTCGGAGACTCCAGACAGCTGGCGCCGGACCCTGAGCCTGAGCCTCCCTGACTGAGAAAAACGTTTCTGCTGCTTCAGCCACCAGCCTGAGGCACCTGCCTAGGACAGGCTGAGCTGAGACACTCCCTCGGTGCTCCTGGAACCGCGGGCTCCCTGAGGAAAAGGCCTGTCTCCTCCCCAGCCGCTGAGCACAAGGCTGAGGAGGAACGGGGCTCAGAATGGAAGCCCCAGAAGCTACGTGCTTGGCTTCTGGCTTCCAACAGCGACAAAAGGCTGCGTGGTCACACCACCCTTCTACAGAACGCAATTACAAACCTGGACAAAATAATTTAAAATTATTTGAAGGCACTGGAAAATGATCAAAAGCAAGCTGAAACTACCTCTTTTGGTAAAAAACTGCATCTGGTAAACTTGCACTGAACAGTCTCCACAAGGTGTGGTGCGGGGTGACAGTGGACAAAGCTCAAGGCTGGGGAAGCAGCCAGAAAGTCAGGGGAAAACTCCGACAGGGAGGCAGCCACATGGGGGAATGAACTCCCAAACCTGCAAACAAAACATGCTCCAGTTCTTGGTGGAAGACTCCAGGAGGGCCAGAAAAAACAGCAGCTGGAAACTGCAAGATTGACAATAGATTTCAGCTGCTCTTCATGCAAGGAATATAGGAGATTAGAACTTGAGTCTTGCTATTTTATCTACTTGCTAAAAAAAAAAAATTCTTCACAGGATCATAAGAGAATTCAGAACTTCTACTGAAAATGTCTAGTGTTCAACAAAATAAATCATCAGACGTGCAAACAAACAAGAAAATGTGACCCAGGTTCAAGGAAAAAAGCAGTATATACAAGGTAGCACTAAAATGACCCCAAATGTTGCAATTAGCAGACAGGAATTTTACAGCGCCTAAAGGACTTAAAAGAAAATGTATGGATAAGGAATGAACAGAGGGAAAATACAGAAACTATAAAAAAAGAACCAATTCTAGAGCTGAAAAGAAAAATAAATAAAATTAAACACTCAACTGTGTAGTCTTTAACAGCAAAAGATGTCAGGAAAGACAAAAAGCCAGTGAACAGAAATTATCCAATCCAACAAAAACTGAAGAAAAAGGTAACAGAGCCTAGATAACTGTGGGACAACATCTAGCATCTGACAAAGGGCAACTGGAGAGAGAAAACAGATCGCAAAAAATATCTGAAAAAAGAACGGCCCAAATTTCCCAAAATTTGGAGGAAAAAACATCAATTTATAGATTCAAGAAGCCCAATACACGCCAAGCAGGATAAGTAATAAACCACTTCTAGGGAAATCATACTGAAACTGCCAATGCAAAAATCTTGAAGGCACTCAGGGAAAAAAGGAGGGGGGGGCACATATTACACACAGGAAATTACATCTAACAACAGGTTAATTTTTGATCACACATAATGAAGGCCAAAAGACAATGGGGGCTTCCGTGTAGCCCAGATGGTAAAGAATCTGCCTGTGATGCAGGACACCTGGATTCGATCCCTGGATTCGATCCCTGGATAGGGAAGATCCCCTGTAGAAGGAAATGGCAACCCACTCCAGTACTGTTGTCTGGAGAACCCCATGGACAGAGGAGCCTCGTGGGCTACAGTCCACGGGGTCGCAGAGAGTCAGACACGACTGAGCAACTAACCCTACTACCACTGAAAGACAATGGAACATCTTTGAAGTACTGAAAGAAAAAAAATTCCATCAACTCAGAATTCTTAAATTCCACCAAACTGACCTTTAAAAATGAAGGGGATATTAAAGTATTTTCAAACACAAAAGCAGAGAGAATTTGTTACTAACAGATCTGCACTGAAATGTATGCTAAAGAAAACTCTGAAATGACACTAGATGGTAACTTTCAGATGTATAAGAAGGAACAAATATCCCTGGAAATGTTAAATATGTGGGTAAATATAAAGCTATTTAAATAATTTTAAAAATTTAAGGCTATCTAAGGCAAAAATTATACAATAATACTGCAAATTTTCTAACTTTCAGGAAAGAAGCAACAGAGAAACAACAAACATGTGAGACAAATAGAGAACAATAAAATGGTAGAACCAAATGCAACCGTATCAACACTTACAGTAAACAGACTAGACACCAATGAAAAGGCAGAGACTATCAGTCTGGATTAAATATAAGACCCAACCAAATGCTGTAATTAAGAGATGGACTTCAAATACAAAGACACAAGAGTATCTGCTCGTAACTATCTCATTTTCTATTTAAAAGGCACAAAAGCAAGGAGCACAGAACTACAGAGGATCCCAGGTGGTCAGAAAGAAGGAAATCATTCACTTCTCATCTACAAACAGTGAGCACCAACTCTGCGTGCAACATTTTGCACTACGTGCTTCAGGGAGGTTCCGAGAGAGGAAACCAAGAGAGGAGGACTGGCGGTCTGTGCTACAAGTGCTACAGAACTCCGAAGGCTGTGAAGATGTAAGATGTGAGATTTCTTTCCTCAGAGGGATGAAGGGGAGTCAGGGGGAAGCGCAGAGGTCAGCAGAGGCTTTGTGGAGGAGCCTGCATCAGCTCTGGGACTAAAGCACCAGGAGGATTCTGAGGAAGATATAATCTGGTGTTCACTATTCATATGTTTTGTGCATTGGAAGACCAGATCTCTAGCCCAGTGGAACAGTAGGAGCATGGGCTGCAAACCCAGCTCTGCTACTATAACTGCTCTGTGACCCAAAGCAAGCTATCTGACGCTCCTACGGATCACTTGCTTCATGTGAAAAGGAAATCATTTCCGTTTTCTAGGATGTCTGAGAGAAGCAAATGAGAGATTGTTGTAAAATGCATGACAGAGCACCTGCCCAATGAGTTACTATTACTGGAGAGAATGTACCCACTACCCCTCAAAAAATGAAGCCCTCAGTGATGAAGATAACAAAGATGAAGACCATAAAACAATAATCTCATAATAATTAACGAGAAAAAATACATGAAGATAAAATGGAGGTGGGACAGAATAGTCTTTCACATAGTAGGCATGTAATGTTTTCATGTCTGTTAAACGGATGAACAGCCAAAAAAAACCAGATGAACTAAGTTCTGCAGTGCTAACTTAGCTGCCTCTCAACTGGTCAGTCAGTACTTTTCAGGCAGGTAAAACTATAAACCAGTTGGTGTGCCCTACTAGTAATGACAAAGTTTAAAACTCTCCCTTGACAGGATGCCAGTCCGCAGAAGTGCTTGTGTGGTTCCTTCAGGTCGTGAAGAACAGGTTACTGTAGATAATGGATGTTTAAGAGGAAGCAGGAAGCCCCCAGGAAACCCCCTGGGTAGCTGAGAGTGAAGCCAAGGTACAGAGCAACTCCAGTCCTCCAAAAGGAATTAAAGCAACTCACGTTTGCAACTTGCGTTGCCTCTACTTCTGCTGCTCATTGTTACCAGGACTGTGCCATTTTCCGCTCCCTCACAGCTCTGCCACCTGCCTTCTCGCCCTGTCGCTCTCCTAACTCTGCTCCACCTTACTCTCAAAGTCTTTCTCTGAGTCTCGCATTCAGATCTTCTGGTGAGTATCCCATATGGGACAGGGTTCCCCATGAGGCACGTCACGAGACAGAGCCCGTCCTCACACTCAGCTGCAGATGGCTTCCTTTCGGTCGGTGCTGATCCCTGATCGGTCACCAGAAGCAGGGCGGTCTGTGCACAGGGACCCGCCCGCAGCTGTTTTGCTTGGAAGGCACTCCCAGCCCCGAGGGTCCATGTGGGACCACAGGTCCACTTCAGGACAAAGCAGGTGAAAGCGCATGCACTGTCTGAGTGGCTCGTAACTGCAGTGGCCACAGGCATCAGGGTGCTACATCCTAAGCTCACAAGATGAAAGTGAAGGGACTCTGAAAGACTCAATTCGTGCCTAACATCTGAACAGAACCTTTTAAGAGTTGTTAGGGACCTAAAAGGCCATGTGGTCCAACTCCACTCCTTGTGCAATGATCCTGGCCCCACAGTCAGCAATGGTCATCGAATGAAGGTCCTGGAATACTGACTCCTAGACTCCAAATTTAGCTTCTTTACAGGGCTTTCACTGATCCACAAATTGGCATGTAATGTAATTAAAAAAACCGTAGAATTGTTCATCATCCACACATGCTATATGTGACACTTCAATGCCTCCTGAGGAATCTGTAAGCAGGTCAAGAAGCAACAGTTAGAACCAGACATGAAACAATGGACTGGTTCCAAATTGGGGAAGGAGTACATTAAGGCTGTGTACTGTCACTCTGCTTATTTAACTTACATGCAGAGTATATCATACAAAATGCCAGGCTGGGTGAAGCACAAGCTGGAATCAAGATTGCCACGGAAAATATCAACAACCTCAGATATACAGATGATACCACCCTTATGGCAGAAAAGCGAAGAAGAACTAAAGTTCCTCTTGATGAAAGTGATAAAGTGAAAGTGATGAAGTCACTCTTGATGAAGGTGAAAGAGGAGAGTGAAAAAGCTGGCTTAAAACTCAACATTCAGAAAACTAAGATCATGGCATCCGGTCCCATCACCTCATGGAAAATAGATGGGGAAACAGTGGAAACAGTGACAGACTATTTTCTTGGGCTCCAAAATCAGTGCAGATGGTGACTTCAGCCATGAAATTAAAACAAGCTTGCTCCTTGGAAGAAAAGTTATGACTAACCTAGACAGCATCTTAAAAAGCAGAGACATTACTTTGGCCAACAAAGGTCCGCATAGTCAAAGCTATTGTTTTTCCAGTAGTCATGTATGGATGTGAGAGTTGGACCATAAAGAAAGCTGAGTGCTGAAGAATTGATGCTTTTGAAGTGTGGTCTTGAAGGCTCTTGAGATTCCCTTGGACTGCAAGGAGATCCAACCAGTCCATCCTAAAGGAAATCAGTCCTGAATATTCATTGGAAGGACTGATGCTGAAGCTCCAATACTTTGGCCACCTGATGAGAAGAACTGACTCATCAGAAAAGAGCCTGATGCTGGGAAAGATTGAAGGCGGGAGAAGAAGGGGACAACAGAGGATGAGATGGTTGGATGGCATCACCGACTCAATGGACAAGAGTCTGAGCAAGCTCTGGGAGCTGCTGATGGACAGGGAAGCTTGGCGTGCTCCAGTCCATGGCGTGGCAAAGAGTCGGACACGACGGAGTAACTGAACTGAACTAACTGAATGCTAAAAGTATTTCTACATTTTACCATTATTTTTAAAAAGGTGCTAGATATTTGATAAAATGTCCCATGTACTCTTCAGTCAGAAAAACCAAACGCTGGCTCTTCTGTGGCAAGTTGGATGAGTGCTTGTTAAAAGTACCTGTGCCTGTGCTAAGTCGCTTCAGTCATGCCCAACTCTATGATGCTACGGACTGTAGCCTGCCTGGCTCCTCCTCCTGTGGGGTTCTCCAGGCAAGAATATGGAGTGGATTGCCATGCCCTCCTCCAGGGGCTCTTCCTGACCCAAGGATTGACCCCATGCCTCTTATGTCTCCTGCAGTGGCAGGCCAGTTCTTTCCCATTAGCACCACCTGGGAAACCCATACATCCTTTATATATATGCAAACTCAAAGTAGTAGAAAGACAAAAAGAATGCACAAGACTTTCTTGAGCAAAGTAATTTATGAGTTTTGTAAAACCCATAACATAATTGTTTCAAAAACCAATCGTGCCCCAGAATGTATTGGTAAGTCAGTCCATTAAGATGTGTGATGAGCAACTCAATTTCTGAAAACATTGTGAGACCTTTATTCACAGGAAAGGAAACTGGCTGACTACCATAACCCTGCAAAACTCTACCTTGCAGACAGCACTGGGCTAAGATGCATTCAGATTGCAAAGAAGAAATGAATTCTTTGTTTATCCTTTTCTTCTTTTTAGTGATGTGACGGGTTTGTTGTTTTAATTTCATTTTTTTTTTTGAGATATAATTACATACCATAAAATAGACCTTTATAAAGTGAATATATTTAGTAGTTTTTAAAATATTCACAAAGTGTACAGTCACAACCACTATCTAATTACAGAACACTGTCATTACCCAAAAAGAAACTCTATACCCACTGGCAGTCACTCCATCTTTCTCTTAGTCCCTGGCAACCAACAGTCTACTTTCTGTTTCTATGGACTTACCTATTTCAGGCAAGTCTCATAAACGGAATCATACTATATGTGACCTTTTGTGTGACTTTAATGTTTTGAAGATTCATCCATGTTGTAGCATGTATCAGTTCTTCATTCCTATTAATTGCACAATAATATTCCATTGTGTGAACACAGCATTTTATTTACCCATTCATCAGTGGATGGACATTTCTGTTGTTTCTACTTTTTGTCTACTTTGATCCTGCTATAAACATTCTTTACAAGTTTTTGTGTGGACACACAGTTTTCATTTCCCTTGGATATATAACTAAGAGTGGAACCACTGGGTCATATGGTAACTCTATATTTAACCTTTTGAGGAACTGCCAGACTATTTTCCACAGTAGCTGCACCATTTTATTAATACATTCCCATCAGCAACGTCTGGGGTTTCTAATCTCTCTACATCCTCACCAAAACTTGCTTATCATTGTCTTTTTGATTGTAGTCATCCTGGTAAGTATGAAATTACACCTCATTGTGGTTTAGATTTGCATTTCCCAAAGACTAACAATGCTGAGCATCTATTCATGTGTTTATCCGTCATTTCTGTACCTTCTTTACAGAAACATTATTCACATCCTTTGTCCACTTTTAATTGGGTTGTCTTTTATTACTGAGTTAAGAGTTCTTTATAATTGCTAAATACAAGTCCTTTATCAGATATAAAATTTGAAACTTTCTTCCATCCTAGGGGCTATCTTTTCACTTTCATGATAATATCCTTTGATGTGCAAGTTTTTCATTTTGATGAGGTTCAATTTACCTTATTTTTCTTTGGTTGCTTATCTTTGTCTGTTCTATTAATATACAGTTGTTTCCCTGGAGAACTAACTAGCCAAATGTTCTCTTCGATTTGATTACATCCCTAATACAATAAACTGCTTATTCAATTAGCACGTCTGGTCTCATCTTTTCCTCTGAAAAGAATAATAAGCGGTTGTGCTTCCCCTGATAGAGAGGAAATGAATAGACTGAGGCTTTAACCACATCATGGCGTGGAATTACCTCCCTCAGAGTCACACTGGGAATACAGTCCAAAACGCTGGGCGCTTAACTCCAGCCTCGGCTGCTGAACACTCAGCACCCCTGTGCTGTCTTCCTGTCTCGCTAATCCGAGCTCCAGCCCACTTCCTCTTCTGGCCTCCAAATGAGGACCCTTCCCGTCCTCACGGCCCTTCCCTGCTTATTCCACATTCTGTGTCCGTGGCTTTCAACCAGGCCCCTAAACCTCCCACTAAGGGTCCAGTCCTCACCTCCCTCCTGTCAACCCTGTAGCTCTCACAGCCTCTGGACCAACTCCACCCAGACACCACACCCACTGAAGCTTGCTGTGTCTTCTCTTCCAGCCACTTGCCCCTCTGAACTCTATCTCTGCATATTATTCTCCCACTCACCTGGCTCCAAACCTCAGAATCTTCTTTGATTCTTCCTTTTCCCTCTCCCCCACATCAAAGCAGCCTATCATATCGGCCTCCAGCCTCTGATATGGCACAGTTGCCCTCAGTTCAGTTGCTCAGTTGTGTCCATCTCTTTGAGACATCATGGACTGCAGCATGCCAGGCTTCCCTGTCCATCATCAACTCCCTCATCTAGCTCAAACTCAAGTCCATCGAGTCAGTGATGCCGTCCAACCATCTCATCCTCTGTCATCCCCCTCTCCTCCTGCCTTCAATCTTTCCCAGCATCAGAGTCTTTTCCAATGAGTCATTTCTTTTCATCAGGTGACCAAAGTATTGGAGCTTCAGTATCAGCATTAGTCTTTCCAATGAATATTCAGGACCGATTTCCTTTAGAACTGACTAGTTTGATCTCCTTGCAGTCCAAGGGACTCTCAAGAGTCTCTACAACATCACACTTCTAAAGCATCAATTCTTTGGCACTCAGCTTTCTTTGTGGTCCAACTCCTACGTCCATACATGACTACTGGAAAAACCATAGCTTTGACTAGATGGACCTTTGTTAGCAAAGTAATGTCTCTGCTTTTTAATATGCTGTCTAGGTTGGTTACAGCTTTCCTTCCAAGGAGTAAGCGTCTTTCAACTTCATGGCTGCAGTCGCCATCTGCAGTGATTTTGGAACCCCAAAATAAAATCTCTCACTGTTTTCATTGCTTCCTGATCTATTTGCCATGAAGTGATGGGACCGGATGCCATGATCTTAGTGTTTTGAATGTTGAGTTTTAAGCCAATTTTTCACTCTCCTCTTTCACTTTCATCAAGAGGCTCTTTAGTTCTTCTTCACTTTCTGTCATAAGGGTGGTGTAACCTGCATATCTGAGGTTATTGATATTTCCCCCTACAATCTCGATTCCAGCTTGTGCTTCCTCCCACCCAGTTTCTCATGATGTACTCTGCATAAAGTTAAATAAGCACAGTGACAATATACAGCCTGCTTATACTCCTTTCCCGATTTGGAACCAGTCTGTTGTTCCATGTCCAGTTTTAACTGTTGCTCCTTGACCTGCATACAGATTTCTCAGGATGCAGGTCAGGTGGTCTGGTATTTCATCTCCTTAAGAATTTTCCACAGTTGGCTTGGTTCACCTTCATCGAGCCCCACACCCTGGCACACTCAACTTCCTTAAATGCCCACTTCATTTCTTACTGTTCTGTTCTAATTCCTTTAAGTACTGCTGCTCCCTAGAGAAAGCCAAAACCCCCCAGTGCTGAAACCCTGCCCCAGTCTGACCCAGCCAAGCTTTCCTACCTCACCTCCCTCCACTTCTCTCATCGACCCTCTGTTCCAACCACTTGCTTCCCACTGGTGCTGAAACACCCTATTTTCACTCCACCTCTGTGTGTTTGCACATGCCACCCCTCCTCCCGGGCCAGCCCTTCTTTTCCACCCATACATCACCTTTCCTTCGGATTAATCCCATTTCCTTCACCAATCAGCCCTCGTTCATTCATTCCTGAAGCCCCTGTCTCCAGCATTTCTTTGGCCTTCGTTCACTCATTCATTCAAGTTGGCTTGGATATAAGATGCTTTCCTGCTCTAAATCCCCACCTCCCTCTCCCAGAGTACTGAAATACATGGAGCTCCTCGAGAGGGCCAGGCTACTAAGCACTGCAATTACAGTGAGGGTAGAGAGGGGACAAACCTCCGTGCCTCACAGAACTCAGGGGCAGGCCCACGGGGTTGACACAGCTAAAGAATTACAGTCAATAAACATGCCCTCCCAGCTGTGCTACGAAAGAAAAGTAACAAACACTAGGAAAGCAGGCAACAGGGAGAAACCCACCCCATTCGGTTGTTCAGGGCAGGCTCTGTAGAAGGAGGGTTAAGTTCTTCTCGGGGTAACCCACCTTCTCTCTCCACATGGCCTGAAATCCTGGAAGCAGGCCATGTCTCACGCCCCTTCTTTGTGGTTTTGGCATTTGGCGCAAAGATGAAGGAGTCCAAGTCCGTGAGTGACTCTGGCGGATGATGGGCAGGAGTTCGGGACAAGAAAGCACCTCATCCAGGAACAACTGAGCCAGAGTCAGAGTACATTCAGAGAGACAGGTCTGGGTGCATCGCGAGCCCTGCCATTCATTCAGCTGGAGCACAGTGCTTCTCTGCCCCGGGTTTGTCTATCAACTGGGACTAAACATCTCCCTCAGAGAGTGGCTAGGAGGATTATAAAGTAGTGACAAAGTCTATGTAGAAAGCCCCACCCAGGCCTGGTGCAGGAGAGCACCTAGCCAGCGTGGCTGTTGTCGTCAGTACCATTAGTTTTATTACTGTGAGGGGACTCAGAGGCACTCCACGAGCTCAGGAAGTCGTACACCACATCACCAAAGTCACTACTGAGACCGGCTAAAGGGACTTCTGAGCACCGGACTGTCTATGGTCTAAACAGGACATGGATCCAGCCGAGTTCCCCCAACAGCAGGGAAGGCTCTTGCTGGCCAACGAACTACCCAAAATCCGCCTGCCTGGGGGCTGGCTTCCCGCTCTGACTGATCGCAGGCTTTGAGGCCCCAGGAATCTGAGGCAGAAGGAGAGACTGCTAAGGTTGAAGGTCGTCATGGCCATGTCCTCATTTGCCTAGCATTTATCTCTGAAAGGAAACACAACAGGAAACTTCATCTTTCCAAGTCTGGCCTCCATCCTCTTCCTGCTGCCTCCAGCCATCCTCTTCTGCCTTGGGGCAAGAGGGCCGTGCAGGGCGCAGCAGGCAAAATAATGACCCACCAAAGGTGTTCATGTCCTCAAGCTTGGAGCCTATAATTATGTCAAGTTACAGGGCAAAGACGGGATTATAGTTGCTGATTATCTGACCTTAAAATGGGGAAATGGGACTTCCTATTCAGTGGGTAGGAGTCCGCCTGCCACTTCAGGGGACGTGGGTTCAACCCCTGGTCCAGGAAGATCCCACATGCCTTGGGGCAACCGAGCCTGTGCGCCACAACTACTGAAGCCCATGTGCTCTGGGGCCCGCAAGCCGCCAACTACGAAAGCTCATGCACCTAGAGCCTGTGCTCCAAGACAAGAGAAGCCACCACAAAGAGAAGCCTGTCAGTGCAATAAAGAGTAGCCCCTACTCATCGCAACTAGAGAAAGTCCACATGCAGCAACGAACACCCAGCACAACAAAAAATAGGTAGACAACTAATTAAAAAACAACAACAGGGAAATGAAATGATTCTGGATTACCTGGATGGGTCCAGTATAATCACAAGGGCTCATTAAACATGGAAGAGGGAGGCAGAAGTCAGTGTCAGAACGAGGAGATCTGAGAAAGACCTGAAGGTGGAAGAAGGGACATGAGCTGAGGAAGGCAGGCAGCCTTGAGACGCTGGAAAAGGCACTAAAATAGATTCTTCTCTGGAGCCTCCAGAAAGGAACTGAGGCCTGCTGACACCTTAACTTTAGCCCAGGGAGACTCATTTTGGACTTCTGACCTCCAGGACTGTCAGATAATAAATCTGAGCTGTTTTAAGTCACTAAGTTTGTGGTAATTTGTTACAGAAAAGATAGAAACTAATACACAAGGCTTTCAAAACCTTCTCCCTAGGACATTAGGGCTTCAGAGGCAATGTCCAGAGTCAGAGTGGTGGCAGTCCTGCTCCAACCTTTAGCACATTGGAATTTAATAGAAGGATGAGTAAGTTATTTTTTCAAAACATCACAGGTGCAGTAGAAAGCATCTGGGGTCAGACAGAGCCTGATGCAGTCAGTTTGCAGGCCAGCTTCAAGATTCTCCCACAATGCACTTAACCTCCCTGAGCCATTTCAAGTGGAATCAAGAGGATGACTGCCTCACAGGGCTGTCATGAGAATGAGATGGCCATGGGGATGACAGAGCCTGGCCCAGGGGAAGCAGTCAGTAAATGTTATCTGCCCTTCCTGCCTCTTTCCTTCTACGAAGTCTTCTCTAAGGATTAGACACAGCCACAGAATTTCCGATCCCATCCCCACCCCTCCAAATATGGGAATCCAGAGGAGCAGAACCCCACCTCCCTCAATCCACCCAAGAAGCTGTAGTCAGGCGGGACTCCACTCACTCATTCATCCGACAAATCCTTATCGCACGGCCAGGGCTGAGTGGGGAAGCAGAAAGGACTGGTTTCTACCTTGGTGGGGTTTAGAGTCTAGTAGACTACACAGACATTAATCCAACAGTCAGGCAAACTCTTACACCATCCATCAGCGACAGTTGCAAGCCAGAGATGCAGAGATTACCAGCGACAGTGGACATGATCTAGCCAGGCAGTCAGACAAGGCTTTGCAGGAAAAAAAAAAAGTGAGCTGACAGCTGAAAGATGATTATGCATTAACTAGATGACAGACAGAAAAGAACTCCAGGCAGAGGAATAAAACAACAAAAAAGCCCGGAGCGAGGCCTGAAGTAAAACCCCAGCAGGGTCAAGGGGCAGTGAAAACGGAGAAGCGGGGAAGGAAGGAAAAAAGAATGACTCTCGGGTCCAACTGGGTGGTGCTGGCATTGTCCCTGGAAACAGGAAACACTGGGAGAGGGTCAAGCTGGCAGTGGGGAAACCATGAGGTCGATTTTGGACGTGTGGAGTTCGGGGGAACTTTGGGACATCTAGGCAGAGCCATCGCCTGGGAATCAGGGTACACAGCATATGTAAAAAGGTACCTCTGGGCCAGAGATAAAACCACGCAGACACGTGTGAGCAAACAGTGACTGAAGCAGGGGAGGGGGCTTGGGTGAGGATACCCACCAGAGACTGGAAGAAGGGGCCTCTGGCAAATATTTAATGCCCAAGAGCGGGAGGGTGCCTGCAAAAGAGGCTGCAAGGAGCGGTCTGAGAAGCACAGTGTCACATGATGGCAGCTCAGGGAGCAGAGTGTAGGCAGGAGGAACAAGAGGTGGACGTTATCAGACGTTGTCACTGCCAGGCTCTGCAGGATGCCACCTTACTGATGGGACCAGCTAGCTGGGGGACAACGACACTGGAGAGGCCTCTTGTTGGAGATGTGAGCCTACCAGATAACCTCCCAGAGGACCCTGGGAAGTGACCCAGGTATCAGAGGCTCAACTGCCAACAGCTTCCCAGGGAAAAAGAAACAGAAAAGCAGAGACCCAAAGTCCCTGCCACTGTATCCAAAGACCGGGCCTCAGGATCTGGCTCAAACCAGAGGACAGAAAAGAGCGGATGCCGGCATGACCACATCCTCTGTCCGGAGGCTGGTTAAATATGTATGGCTGCAAAACGAGGGTGATACTGGAGATCTGACACGGGGCAGGGACTGCCCCTCTGACACAGGTGTCCGGCTGGACTGGGGCCTGCAGCGGCAGCTAGGGCTCAGCACGGGGCACGTCCACCCCCAGCACTGAATCCACTTACCTGGCAAGATCCCTGGACCCTGGACTTTGACCGTCTCCTTGTCCCGCTCATCCGCCTGCTCCGAGTTCTCAACCACCTGATCCAACTCCTCACTCAGCTAAAGACGGGAACAAAGAGCACAAAGTTGTCAGCTCCATCAGCTTGGCCTTTCTGGACTAAAATAAGAAAGCAGAGGCCGCTTCTCACTTAATTATCACCAAAAAAATAGAAGATCATACGTTGCAGGGTATGTGCATGCGTGCATGTGAAGTCGCTTCAGTCCTATCTGACTCTCTGCAACCCCAAGGACAAGTTCCTCTGTCCATGGGATTTTCCAGGCAAGAATACTGAATTAGGTTGCCAGGCCCTCTTCTAGGGGATCTTCCCGACCCAGGGATCGAACCGTGTCTCTTTACGTCTCCCGAATGGGCAGGCGGGTTCTTTACCACTAACGCCACCGGGGAAGTCCATGATGCAGCGAATGTTATACCAGCTCTACAGATGAACACAACGAAGCTCAGGAATTTCAAATAACTTCTTATATGTTAGTCTTCCAGGGCTGCCATAACAAAGCACCGCAAACTAGCTGGCTGAAAACAACAGGAATTTATCCCCTCAGTTATGGAGGCTAACAAGCTGAAGCCAAGGTGATGGCAGGGCTGGTTCCTTCTGAAGGCTGTGACAGAGAACCTCTTCCAAGCCTCTCTTCTAGCTCCAGGTAATGCCAGCAATTCCTCGTGCTCCTTGGCTTGTAGACGCATCCACTCTCCACACTGTCTCCATCTTTACATGGAGTCTGTGTCTCCACACGGTCATCCTTCTAGTAAGAATACCAAGCATGCTGATTTAGGGCCACTTTCCTCCAGTACAACCTCGTCTTAACTAAGTACATCTGCAATAACCCTCTTTCCAAATAACGTCACTCTGAGGTGCTGGGGGTGAGGACGTCAACATATCTTTTCAGGGAACACAATTCAACTCACAAGACTTTCCATGGCCACAGAGACAGGAGCCAGATCCAAGTTAGTCTAGTTCCAAAACCCACGCTCTTAATCACTTTCCGGAGGAGGAGGAAATGCAAGCTTAGCGTCTGCTGAGGCAGAAGATGGAACAGTGAAGTTGGCGTCAGAGCTAAAGTCCACGAACTCAGGCTGCAAATGCAGAACAAAGTGGGGAGGACAGGCCACCCCAGAGACAGGTGCTAACGAGCAGGCTCAGAGCAGGCAACCTCCACCTCACTGCCTCAGTTTTCTCACCTGTCAAATGGGGACAATGATACGATGATAACCGACAAGGCTCCACAGTATCAAGGAGAAGAGCAAGAAACACCAAGACCAGCAATCCCCCGGATTGGGAGGGTGGGGGTGGGAATAGATTTCCCCAGTGTTTTCTTAGGTTCACAGTGTCAACACTCAAGGTCTCAAGATATTTTCTCTTTTTCAAAAATATTTTTTCTCATTAAAAAAAAATTAATTTACTTATGTATTTATTTCTGGCTATGCTGGGACTTCACTGCTGCTCAGGCTTTTTCTCTAGTTGAAGCAAGTGAGGGCTACTCTCTAGTCGTGGTGCGTGGGCTTCTCATCGCAGTGGCTTTTCTTGTTCCAGATCACAGGCTCTAGGCACACAGGCTCAGTAGTTGCAGCGCACGAGCTTAGTTGCTCCGTGGCATGTGGGATCCTCTTGGACCAGGGATCGAACCTGTGTCTCCTGCATTGGCAGGTGGATTCTTAACCTCTGGACCACTAGGGAAGTCCCTCAAGACATTTTCATTAAAAATTCATCTCTATGAGACTTGAGCTAAAATAGAGCTCTTATGTACCTAATACTCTTCCATCTCCTCCTCCACACCTGCCCTTTTAGAATCAGGGAAAACTTCTAGTTTAAAGCCTTCCAAGCCCAAAAGAAAAGGAAAACCAACACGTGAAAGAGGGCTAGGAGCTTAAAGAAGATACCAGGAGACCCAGGCCCCCAGTGCGAACACAGACCAAGAGGACCCCAGGGCTCCTGCTGGTCAAAGGGAAAGTCCCGGAAAGGCCCAGCGCTCTAGCATCCAAGCTTCACACAAGTTCAGCCTATAACCCTGCTGCTGCTGCTGCTGCTGCTGCTGCTGCTAAGTCACTTCAGTCGTGTCCGACTCTGTGCGACCCCATAGACGGCAGCCCACCAGGCTCTGCCATCCATCGGATTCTCCAGGAAAGAACACTGGAGTGGGTTGCCATTTCCTTCTCCAATGCATGAAAGTGAAAAGTGAAAGTGAAGTTGCTCAGTGGTGTCCGACTCTTTGCGACCCCATGGACTGCAACCTACCAGGCTCCTCCATCCATGGAATTTTCCAGACGAGTACTGGAGTGGGTTGCCATTGCCTTCTCTGGCCTATAACCCTAACAGGCCCCTAACCCAGGTCCCCTCCTGACTACCTAAAGCTATAACAAACCCACCTCCTTGTCCAACCCTGGCCAAGTTCTCCAGCATGACGCCTGCAAGAGAGTCAGGAGGCCCCCTTCTGAAGGTGAGAGAGGACCCTCAGAATGGCCACTGAGGAAGGCAAGGGAAGGAATCCTTCCAGTGTCTCCCACCATGGGGCAACAGAAACTGAATCCACCCGTGGCCTTTTCCCTGCAAGCAGGATAACTGTCTCTATTTTAGCAAACGTGTTAGGAGCCTTGCTTGAGAAGGGGACGGTAGAGTTTACATGCAGGTGATGAGGAACAGGGTCCTGTAAACCAGGACCCCAAAGCTTCCCAGAAGCAGGAGCTGCCCACACCCTGTTAACAAGAACTAACATCCACTAAGGGGCCACTACTGCAGGCACTGAGCTAAGCACCCCACATACCAACTCAGCCAATCCTCACAGCCCATGAGATAAGGACTACCATTACCTTCATTTTACAGATAAACTGGAGGCTCAGAGAAGTGACTTGACAAAAGTCACACAAGTGGCAAGAGGCAAGGCAGGATAGGAACTCGGGCTTTTTTACTTAAAAGTCCTAGTATTTGGGGGTTCCCTGGTGGCTCGGGGGTGAAGTATATACCTGCCAATGCACAGGTACGATCCCTGGTTGGAGAAGATTCCACATGCCAAGGAACAACTAAGCCCGTGCACCACGACGACTAGGCCTGTGCTCGAGAGCCCAGGAGCCGCAACTACTGAGCCCACACGGCCTAGAGCCTGTGCTCGGCAACGAGAAGCCCCCGAAATGAGAAGCCTGTGCGTTGCAACACTCACCACAACTAGAGAAAGCATGCACAGCAACGAAGACCCAGCAGAGCCAAAAATAAATAAATCAAAAAAATTTTAAGTCCTAGTATTTATCTATTATGCTCTATTCCCTATAAACCTGAAAACTTGCAGAGTCAGGAAAAGAGACAACTCATTCCCCAGGATTCCCTCACTGCCTCGGGTATAAAATCTAGGGGCCACAAAATCCCTAGCACTGGCTAAAATCCAACAGGCTCCTTTGGGATAAAGGAAATGGTAGGAGAAACACAGAAATTTGTCCCAAAGTCAGATTCTAGCTCAGATCCTGCATTAAAAAATGGTAAACCGCAGGCAAATATATCACCTGTTTTCAACTTGGCTTCCCTTTCTACCATAGGGCAAAGCCATCTGCTTTACAGACTCCACACAGTATCACTTACAAAGGGTGAAATGTACATGAGTATTGATCAGTATTGCTCAAGGCAGCAGCGGCTCCCAAGAGAGAGACTGACAGAAACTTCAGACTAGTCTGGAAAGTGAGACTGCATGGAGCACGTGAGATTTGAGATCCCTCGTTGTAAAATAAGGGAATCTTAACCAAAGGACTTGAAGAAGCAGCATGAGCACAAGCATAGCAGGAACACATTTTGAAACGGTGAGTTTCCAGTGTGGTCAGAACCTAGGTGGGTGAGGAGATGATTACGGGATACGGCTGCTGGGCTGTCAGAGCTTGCTAAGAAGTCTGGACTGTTCTGAGCAGACCAGTGCCAGCATCAGGTGTATGTATAAAGGGATGTTATGGAATCAAGGTAGTGAAGTGAAAGTCGCTCAGTCATGTCCGACTCTTTGCGACCCCATGGACCATACAGTCCACGGAATTCTCCAGGCCAGAATACTGGAGTGGGTAGTCGTTCCCTCCTCCTGGGAATCTTCCCAACCCAGGGATCGAAGCCAGGTCTCCCACATTGCAGGAGGATTCTTTACCAGCCCAGGATCAAGGTAGGACCCTTCCATGTGCACAGCACGGAAGACACCAAACAGGGAGCGCTGATCAGGGC
This sequence comes from Muntiacus reevesi, assembly GCF_963930625.1. Classification (NCBI taxonomy): domain Eukaryota; kingdom Metazoa; phylum Chordata; class Mammalia; order Artiodactyla; family Cervidae; genus Muntiacus; species Muntiacus reevesi. The sequence continues at coordinate 116,107,710 of NC_089253.1, read as the reverse complement.
AGACTCAGGGACACAAACCTGAGGATGTAAGCTGCCTGACTTGCCAAGGGAGGGGGGCGCGGTGAGGGGCACGAGAGGGGAGAGGACCGGAGAGGACCAGGGTTTGGGACCCTCGAGGAGGAACAGGACAGCTGGAGTCAGAAGGAGAGGCTGGTCTGGGGAAGAGCTGGAACCGCTCGTCGGTAGCTCAGGACAGGCAAAAACAAGAGACAAAGAACTGGAAAGTGAGAGTTACAGTCGTGGGAGGCGGTGAGGCAGGAGAGAAGCGGAGCGAGAAGCAGCTCTGTGGGAGAAAGCACATTCTCAAAGCTTGCTGGCCATTCAGACGAGCAGTGCCGATGGCTACCGCTAGCAGCTGAGGGGCCACGAGGCCCTGGGCGTGTAGGGGGGCTGCCGCCCAGCGCGCCTCTACTCCGGCCGGGGAGGAAGAAGGGCGCGGGTGCTTCCACTTGTTGCAAAGAACCCCACGGTCCTCGAGGCGACCCGGGGTGCTGCCCGGCGGGCCGCGCTGCCGCCGGGTTCGGACGAGGCTTTTAATCATTCACCGGCTGGTCACGGGTCGCGGTTCCGGGGCCCCAACGCTCTATCCTCCGGCCCAGCGACGGCCGCGTCCAGAGGAGGCTCCGCGCCCCGCTTCCTTCCTGCTCCGCCGCAGCTCAGCACGCTGGGGGACCCCTCCCCCGACCGCTCCTCGGCGGCGCGCTCTGCCCGCCCGGACGCCCCCCACCCCAGGGACCCCCGAGACCCGCTCCGCCTCGCGGCGAACTGTGCTGTCGCGCCCTCCCCGCCATTGCCGTGCGCGTACCTCCTGGTAGGATGTGGAGAGCTCCTGGCGGATCATGGCCGCGACCGGAGCTAAGGCACACCTGAGCGCGCTCGAGTTCGCGAGACGCAGCTCTCCGAGAACGGCCGCCGCGGCCCCGAGGTTCACCGACTCTCGGCGGCGACGCGAAACCTGTTCGGAGAGAGGAGCGGCTTCGGGACCAAGGCGGGGCCACACTCGGCCGTGCGCCTCGCGCCCCACGGACGCCGGGGCCGCGAAAGGCTTGCTGGGAAATGTAGTTCTAGGCGGAGGACCGTTCCCTTCAGTCGTGTCCGACTCTTTGCAACCCCATGGACCACAGCACGCCAGGCTTCCCTATCCATCACCAACTGCCGGAGTTTACCCAAACTCATGTCCATTGAGTCGGTGATGCCATCCAGCCATCTCATCCTCTGTCGTCCCCTTCTCCTCCCGCCTTCAATCCTTCCCAGCATCAGGGTCTTTTCCAATGAGTCAGTTCTTCGCATCAGGTGGCCAAAGTATTGGAGTTTCAGCTTCAGCATCAGTCCTTCCAATGAACACCCAGGACTGATTTCCTTTAGGATGGACTGGTTGGACCTCCTTGCAGTCCAAGGGACTCTCAAGAGTCTTCTTCAATACCACAGTTCAAAATCATCACTTCTTTGGCACTCAGCTTTCTTTATAGTCCAACTCTCACATCCATACATGACTACTGAAGAACCATAGCTGTGACTAGACGAACCTTTGTTGGCAAAGTAATGTCTCTGCTTTTTAATAAAGCAGGTTGGTCATAACTTTTCTTCCAAGGAGCAAGCGTCTTTTAATTTCAAGGCTGCAGTCACCATCTGCAGTGATTTTGGAGCCCCCCCCCCCCCCAAAATAAAGTCTGTCACTGTTTCCATTGATTCCCCATCTATTTGGCATGAAATGATGAAACCAGATGCAGGGGACCGCGGTCCGCTTTCCTGGAACAACAAAGCCTCCCTGTTACCCAGAGCCACTCGTTTCACCGGCGCGTTAGACACACGTGCTTTCCTCATCTCTTACTTCCTCTCTTTATTGGAGGGGGAAGGACGGAGAAGATGAGTGGAAAGTGGAACAAGGGGGCCAACTCAGACCGGTAGGAGATCCTAATCTATAACTGCAAGAGGAAGCCTGGCCTGGTGGTTTATTACTGTTGTAAATATCTGCAGAGCAATTTGTTACCGAGCAAGTTCAAGGCCATTACGCCTTTTATCCCACGAGAAACCCTGTAAGAAGGGCATTTTTCTTTCTGTTTTACAGATGAGGAAACTGAGGTACCTTGTTTCAGAAAGGATGGGGAGAAGGCCATAAGCAAATGAAGATTATTTAACCCAGGATCAAGAGACAGAACCCAGTTCTTTCATTATTCCTGGGCCAGACCCATGGAGTCAGGACCTCTAGGTTCTCATCCTGGCTCTCTGCCCCTCTCCCACATGTCTGAGCTGTCCTCTGTTCGCCTTAGACTACAACTGCTAAACGCTACCTGCTTCCTAGGTCCTTCTTTGAATCAAAGTAGGTCATGCAGCAAAACCCAAATGCGCTGTTTGCAGCAGCAAAAGTCTCCTGCCCTGAATGTGGTGGAAAATTGGGTGTTTGCCCTGTAGCCGGTGGGACTCACATCTCCCCTCCTCCCACTGCCGGAACAGCTGTTCTGTGCGGTGCCCTGAGCTGCTCGGTGGTGCAGCGGATAGAGGGTGCTTATGCCTTGGTGAATGCTTGCTCTGTGTTCCGTGCAGCTGCAACTCTACAGACCCCTGCACGCAGGCCACTCAGGGTCTCTTCCCTCCTCAGTGGCAACCACCGTAGCACCAGCCACATCAGAGCACCCTGAATCTCCAGTGTTCCCAGTGGGGGGCCTCCACCACCTCTTCTGACCACTCCACCCCAGCCTAGGCCCTCTCAGTTCAACTCAGTCGCTCAGTCGTGTCTGACTCTTTAAGACCCCATGGACTGCAGCATGCCAGGCTTCCCTGTCCATCACCAACTCCCCTCTCACATCATCAAATGGGACAACATATATAGCACCTAACATAATGTAGGCAATCAGCAAATACGTGTTAGGTTTATGAATGGAACACTTATTCCAGCCATTTCATTTAACAGTTGCTTACCAAAACAAATAGACAATAATAAACAACTCATTAAATGCCTTACTACATTACTACAAGGGGGGTTTGATAGAACAAGTCATGAATTCATAGAAATTTATAAGTAGAAGGAACCAGAGAAGTTCAGTCCAGCCCTCATTTCTCTCTACTCCGTTGGTATATGACCAAACTGGAAAATGATGGGTTCCTGCATTTGAAGGAGATACTGATTGATACAATATTTAAATATTTAATTATTATTTAAATATTAATGTTATCAAATATTTAATATTAATACAATCTTTAAATACAGTGTGGTCAGCACTGGGATATAGACATGAATAGGGTACTCCAAGGTCCTTGCTCTCGTGGCTCTTCCATGCTAGAGTCGAGAAACAGACCATGCACATGTAAATGGAATTTTCTATACTTGCTGTCCCTGAGTCCTCTCCTCCCATTTCCACATGAACACACACCAATCAGGCTTTTATGTTCTCCACTCCACTGAAAGGGTGCTTATTAAGGTCTGACCTCTGAGTTGTCAAATCGGATGGCCATTTTCCCATCCTCTTCTCTCTTGATCTATTGACTAGCTCATCCTCCTTCTTTCTTGTACACTTTCTTCCTCTGGCTTCAGGACACCACATACTCCCATTTTGCCTCCCACCTCACTTGCTGCTCCTTCTCCAGATGCCTTTTTGCTGATTTCTCCTCATCCCCTCAACTCTACAGGGTGGCCTTCCTCAAGCTAGGTCTTTGATCTTTCTTCTCACTCCCAAGGGACTAATAAAGTGGTCTCTTGTAGTCTCATGGCTTGAATTACCACCTATACCCTGTGAATTCCTGTTATGGGTTGAATTGTGTTCCCCCAAAAGATACGTGGAAGTCCTAACTCCTGGTATCCCAGAATGTAACCTTACTTGGAAATAGGATTGCGGCAGATGTCATTAGTTAAGATGAGGTCGTGCTAAGCAAGGCAATCCCTTCATCTATTATAACCCGTGACCTTACAGGAAGATGGAAGAGGATATCAAGATACACACACCGGGAGAATGCCCAATGCAGCTGTAGTCCACGGTGAGCTGTAATTCACCTGCTGGTGCATGGTTCAGGAGGCCAGGCTCCATCCTCAGTCAGGCAATAGGTAGTATCCCGAGGACTGCCAGCCACCACCAGGGGCTAAGAAGAGGCAATTAAGGACTCTGTCTAGTCTTGGAGGGAGCATGACCTAGCTGACACCTTGATTTCAGACTTCTAGCCTCCAGAACCATGATAGGATACATTTCTGTTATTTTAAGCAACCAAGTCTGTGACATTTTGATATAGCAGCCTTAGGAATAGAGCACAATTCTAGTGTGAATTTTGTATTCCAAGTGAATTCAAATGCATATCTCCAGCCTCCAGCTCTCCCCTGAGCCCAGGCTCGCCCGTCCGGGTGCCTAAGCAACTTCTCCACTGGATGTCCACCTGGCAACAGCAGAGCGTAGCTGTGACCAAACTGCCTGGTTCTAAGTCTTGGTTCTGCCACTTACTGAATGGGAACTTTATTTAATCTCTCTGTGCATCCATTACCTGCCATGAAACATAGGAATATTACTACCTGCCCCTACAGTTCTGAAGGAGTCAGTGAGTCATCAGTTGTAAAGTGCTTGGAATCCCACCTAGCACACTGTAAGGATATGGTGTATTAGTGTCAGAGTTTACTGCAGGCTTTAAGCGGAACTGTTGATCTTCCTATCCCAAACCTACTCCCCTCTCAGGCTTCCTCAATGTCATAAACTCCATCCTCCCATTTGCTTTGGTCAAACTCTGGAGTCATCCTTGGTTCTTTTCTTCCTCTTACACACCACATCTAAATTAGCAAATCCTACTGACTCTACTTTATTCAGAATCTGGCCCCTTTCCATCACCTCTATCATCACCATTGTGGTACAAACCACCAGCATTTCTCGTAGGTTATTTTCAGTTGCCTCCTAGCTGATCCTCTCTATTTCCACCCTGGCTACAACCACGGCCAATTCCCAACACAGCTGTCAGGGAGAGCCTGCTAGACAAAGGCAGATCACGTCACTCCGCTGCTTCGCTTCCTCCAAACCCAGAGTCCTGACAGGGACCTACCAGGCACGGTAGGATCCGTCCTGCAATGCCTACCTTGTCTGTTATTCACCCTCACCCTCTCTCTCCTCACCTTAACATGCTGAGCCTAAGAGACTTGCAGTGGCTGTTCCCTGTTTTGGGACCGATCTAATCCTGGGAGCTCTATGACTCACTTCCTCACTGCCTTCAGGTCTTTCTCCCAGTATCTCCTTATCTATATCAGTATCACTTCCTCTGAGCACCCTGTTAAAACAGCAAACTCCATTGCCAGCTCATCCCCCTATGTGGCTTTACTTTTTGCCCTAGTATGCACCACCTTCTGAGTTTCTTATATTAGGTTTGAAAAATTGAATATTTCCTGCTATATCAGTAAACAAGAATGCAAGGATGTCATAGTCATCAGCCATTCCAGCTTCCCAACGAGCCAGTGAGCCCTAAGGGAACTCAGGAAGGAGAAGGCCTGCCATCTAGCAGCCATCACACTGCAGCCGCTTCCAACGGTAAACCTTCAGAAAAGAAAGCATAGGACGTGAAAATACCGGAACTGGCCCCAGATAGCTGAGGTGCATATGAAAGGGATGATTTCAGTGAGTCCAGATCTTCCATCTTCCCATACATAGAAAAGAGCTATATTCCTTAATTGGGTTATCTGGCTTTCTTCAATTAACAATCATCTTTTGACGTTCGAACTACCTGCCCTTTGTTGCAAAACTTCCACATAACCTGGCTCCTCCCCTCACCTCTTCAAAGCAGCTTTCCCAGGGTCACTTGAGATGCTATCTCCTGGACTGCAAGTCCTAAAAATTCCTACCAAATGAAACATAACTCTCAACTTTTAGGTTGTGAGTACTTTTCAGTCGACCGGATTTTTCTGTACCAGCGTCCAGAAAAACCCGTACAAACTTTTTAGCCGCCAATATTTTCACCCTCCTGTACTGGTTCAGCTCCTTGAAGATGAGGTGTTTATGTGTTTGACTCATTTCTGTATCCCAGGGCCTCTGACAAGGATATGATTGGCGGTTGCTGGTACCCAGAGTAGTTGAATAAAGAAATGAACAAAGTAATTTCACATAGTGACCAGAGCTCTAAATAAAGGAAAAGAGAACATGGGAATAGCACACGAGTGACAGGGCGGCTGTGGGAGGAGGCACTGATCGTGGGGAGTCCAGAAAGGCCTCAAGATGGTAGATTCCTGTGAGTTGAGACCTGAGTGACAGAAGGTCCTGACGACCTGCACCCCAGGCCCATGAGGACCTGTACCCCAGTATGGAGGCCCAGGCTGGGACCCAAACAGAAGGTGATGTCGCTGGAGGGGGCTGATGGAGGGGCCCTTAGGAGGCAGTCAGATGGTTGCAGGAAGGAAGCCGATTCTGACTCCATGTTGGAAACCGTTTCTTTGACTCGATTTTCGTTGTTTTTGTTATTATAATTATACTTACTGTCTTGCCTGGAGGACCCTGCCCACTCTGCCTGACTGTAAACTAAAGTGCCTTTGTTCAGCTCATGGAGTAATGGTTTGTCCCTGCCCACCTGTGAATAGAAGAGATGAACACACCCCTACCGAAGGCCGGCCATCCCCTTGGAGATGTTTTGCAAGACTGTAGACCCTTTCACTTCCCCACTGCCTCTCCTCTCTGTTTTGCCTTTTGACTTTAGTTCCTCATTGCTTCTTTCTCTCTGACTCTACAAAAGAACCTGGCATCCAGACCCCAGTAAGATGGTCATTTTGAAGCACTGGCCTGCCATCTTCTCGGTCTGCTGGCTCCCTGATTAAGGCCTCTTCCGCGCCTCAAGTCCTGGTCTCAGATTCATTGGCCTGTCGTGCGGTGAGCTGAGAGAGCCTGGACTTGGTAACAAGATGAGCGGGTAGAAGCCAGGTCGGCGGAGGCCGGGTTGGGCTAACCCTGGGCGAGTTTGCCCTCAGATCCCATTCTTGCCTCTCCTGCTCTGGGTTACGGGGACTGGTCCTCATGGTTGGCTTTCCACTGGGCTCAGTCAAGAGGAAGCTCTGCTGGAAGCCTGGAGCCGAACTGGGCGAAGAGAAGCCAGGGTTTTTCTCTCCCTGGTGCTCTGCCCCATCAGCTTCCTTTCCACAGCTCTAGCGCTGATGCCAACGTTTTGTGTCTGTGTGTCTGTGTGTGTGTGTGTGTCTGTGTGTGTGTGTGTGGTTCTAGCTTCAGTCAGGTGACCCAGGCTCCTAAACTCTAAAACAGTCCCGGATGTTACCAATCTTCCTGCTTAGCTAATCTCCGGGCTCCCCCAGGGTTGCTTCTTAGCCTCTTCCTTCACCTATGTAACCAACTCCCTACATTACAGCCATAAAGTAGTTTCTGTTTTCCTTGACGGTCACTGGCTGGTTCGTTTGGGAAAACAAACATGGGTTCAAGTAGGGAAGAGCAATCAGGAGGACGCCTGGAGAAATCCAAGGGCATGTGAACATGCTATCACATTATAGGCTCACACTCAGCGTCTCTGGGACGGGGAAGCTAGATCTGATTAGTAGAAATTATAGGGAGTTTCCTTGGGCCCAGAGCAGTTCCTAACAATACAATTGTAGGGAGAGAAAAGGCTCAAGCAGAGATGCTGCATCCTGTATGCCAAGGAACAAGATGCCTCAGGAAGGGGGTGATATTCTAAGGGCTTAGCAGGGCCTCTTCTAACCCGGAGACCTGGTGACATGGTGTGACACGATATTGCACAGCTTACACAGATTTTCACACCTGTATCACTTTTAGTTTCAACACAGTCCTACCTAGGAGGTAGGCTGGTATGTTACTGATGTGGAAATTAAGATTCAGATGGTTTGTGGACAGGTCCTGTTTAGGTTGCTCTGTAACCAAAGCCCACTCTGTTGAAGAAGTGCAGGGCTGAGAACTTGGTACAGTCTCAGAGGGGAGGGATAGCGTGGTGGCTCCGGGACACAGGGCCCATGCTTGAATCTAGGCTCTTCCACCTACGGTGTGACACTGAGCAAGGCACGTAAGGTCTGTGAGTTCAGTATCATCCTTTGTAAAATGCGTGATAACAACAGCTCTTAGTACAAAGAGTGGGATTCCCTCGTAGCTCAGTCGGTAAAGAATCTGCCTGCAATGCCAGAAACCCTAGTTTAATTCCTGGGTCTGGAAGATGCCCTGGAGAAGAAAATGGCAACCCACTCCAGTCTTCTTGCCTGAGAAATCCCATGGACAGAGGAGCTTCACAGAGTTACAGTGAGGATTAAATCAGCTAATAGACATAAAAGTGCTTGGTACACAGCAAGCCCATCTTTGGTGGCCGGCTCTCCCAACCACAAAATGTTGGCACCCCCCAAGAACTCAGTCCTCGGTCCTGGCTCCTTTCAGTCTACATGCCCTTCCTGATGATCTCATCCATTCCGTGGCTTTAAATACAAACTAAATGCCAAGGGTTCCAAAGTTTCTCTCTCTAGCCTGAGCTCTCCCTCCAATTCCAGACTCATACAGCCAACTGTCTATTTGAGACTTCCACCTGGCTGTCTAAGTGTTCTCAGAGTGAACAAACCTGATCTTGATCTTCACCCAAACCTGTTCCTCCTACCATCTCTCCTTATCTCAGTAAGTGGCGACTCCATCCTTCTGCTGTCCAGGCCAAAAACCCTCAGGGTCATCCTTGGCTCCCCTCTGTCTCTCACACCCCATGTCTCATCTGTCAGCAAATCCTGTGAGCCACACATGCAAAACAAATCCGTGATCCACTCACTTCTCATCACCTCCCTTGCTACGGACTGGGGCCAAATCACCATCATCTCTCACCTGGATTATAACAGTAGCTCCCACTTCTGTCTCTTCTCCACACAGGACAGCCAAAGTCATTCCATGAACATTTTAACTCATTCCTCTCTTCCATTCACTCAGCCTAAAAGCCAAAGTCATTAAAGAAAGAATAAGCTGTGAAGCCCCACAAGATCTGCCCCTTGCCTCCAGCCCCCTATACCCCCTTACCCCCTGAACTCACCTCCTACCCTTCTTCCTCCTTTGCTGTTCCTCCAACAAGCAAGACACTCTCCTTCCTCAGCATTTCTGCTGTTTTCCCTTTGCAAGGATTGCTCCCCGCACCTCCAGGCTGCCTCCCTCATTTCCCAAAGTGTGTATGTGCATTAGTTGCTCAGCTGTGTCCAACTCTTTGCGACCGCATGGACTGTAGCTTGCCAGGCTCCTCTGTCCATGGGATTCTCCAGGCAAGAATGCTGGAGTGGGTTGCCATTTCCTTCTCCAGGGGATCTTCCCCATCCAGGGATTGAACCTGGGTCTCTTGCATTGTAGGCTGATTCTTTACCATCTGAGCATATTTCCTCTAGACGTTTATACAAATACTGTCTGCACTGGGGCTTTCCCCCTGTCAGCCTATTTAAAATTCCAATTACCAATGCTCTCTATTCTGTTGCCCATCTCCCCCCCTCTCTAGCATTCATCACCACCTAACATGCTACTTTTGTCTATTTCACCCATAGAATGTAGGCTCTGTTGGGCGTGGATCTGCCTTCTTCAGTGACCTGGTAGGTGGAGACCCTCAAAAAGCATTTGCTGAATAAATCAACGAAGAAATAAATCCTTGCCCAAATGTTAGCTATTATTATTTCGGGGTATGTCTTTGATGTGCCCAACCTTTGCAAAAATCCTTCGGAGATCCGAAATTTAAACACAACTGGGAAGGAAAAAAAAAATCAACCCAAACTAAAAATGAATTAAGAAAGTTGGGGTCCTAGGTTATAAATACATCTTCCTAGGTGATGGAATGCTGGGCTGGGTCAACTCTGTAATCTAAACACAAGGCACTGCTATGACACGTGCCACTCTTTGAAGAAATTTTCAGTCTGTAGTTTGTAGACCCCAGCATCCCAACTCCAAGTTTCCGGTCTCGGGGTCCGGGTGGCGGGGCGCGAGACGCCGCGCACGGGAGGCTGGAAGTCCGGCTCCTGGCTCCCGGCTCCCGGGCCTCCAGGCGCTGGGCCGGCGCGCGCGGGGCGGGGCTCCGGGGCCGCGGGGCGGGCGCGCTCGGGCTCCGCCGCCCAGGCCGGCCCTGGCCCGGCTCGGCGCGCTCACCATGGCGGGCCCCGCGCCGGGGCGGCGGCTGGTCGCGCTGGCCCTGATCGTGGCGCTGGCTGCGGGGCTCCCCGCAGCCGGGGCCGGGCAGGCGCCGCGTCCCGCCGAACGGGGTCCCCCGGTGCGGCTCTTCACGGAGGAGGAGCTGGCCCGCTACGGCGGGGAGGAGGTGAGCGCGGGCCGGGGGACTGGGCCGAGTCCGGCCAAGTGGAGACCCCCGCGAGGCCGCGGCGCGCGCGAGAGATCTCGGGGTGCGGGGAGGGGGCGCAGGCGCAGGCCTCGGGGGGCGCCCCCTCCCGGAGTCCCGGCCCCGAGCGGGTCGCGAGGCCTGCCCGGCCCCTCTGTCCAGGCCTGATCGCCGCCTGGGGGCACGGGGAGGTCCCCAGCCGTCGGGGCGCCCGGCTCCCCGCTTTTCGGGCCGGAACACCCACCCCGCGCTCCTCCCTCTCTCTTCCCTTGAGCTGTTGCCTTGAGACGCATTTTTGACTCACAGTCAGTACAGGAAACGGAGAAACTTTTTTGTTTACAGTGTGAGCATCAGCTAGGGACAGACACATCTGCCTCCTCCGGGGGGTGGGGGCGGGTGGGGGCGGGTGGCAGAGAGGGCAGCAAGGCCTGCTCCCTGGGCTAGGCGGGCGTGGGGGCAGGCCCAGGGGTGCTCCAGGCTTTCCCTGCTCTCCTGTCTCCCGGCCTCCCTATCTCGGGACTCCTCAAACTGGCTTTTAGTGCCTTTGCTCTTGGGGCTGGACCAGCGCTGGGGGAGAAGGCAGAGGGGGCGATCAGAGGTTAGAAACATTGACATCCCACCCCTAGACACAGCCCCGGTGACCGGTCCCACCCCGAAGTGTCCCAGATACTGCTCACAGTCACCTGACTGTTAGGGTTGGCGGGGCCCAGTGTGATGGCTGTGGAGCCTGGGAACAGGGTGCTGTCCAGGAGAAGGGCCATGGGGTGTGGAATTAGGTCAGGAGATGGGGAAGACTTAGGTGGGGAAATCAGGGAAGGATAGCGTTTCAGAGTAGATAGGAATCCACCTCCTGCTTTTATACTGTGAGCAAACCGAGGCATGTCACCGGATAGTGGTAGAAGAAGGAAGGAACCTAATATTCTCTTGTTAAAACCCTCCGCTGTGGGCTCCCTAACCCGCAAGTCAAGTAGCCTTAGTGTGCCTAGGTTCCCAAGAGGGACTTAGAAACCTGGGCGCTAGGCAGTGGTGCTAGTTTGGATATCACTGTGCACAGAGGTTGGTTAGAAGCCTGAGTCACTGAGAATGCGAAAGGAGGGTGCCAGAGATGTGGCAGCATGTTAAAGGACCCCCGTTTGGAGCAGCAGGGAACCAGGAAATCTCTGCAGGGAAGAGTTAGCATTGCAGGCCTGCCATCCTTAGATAGGCCCACTTGCAAGAGTGGCTCTTGGCTTGGTGTCTGGACTTCTAGGGTGTTCCGCACTTCCCTGACAGCTAAAGGGGGCTCCGTCTGGGCTCTTTGTACACACTGTGTGTCCCTGTTGAACAGTGCTGGGCAGAGAGGGCTTGCAAGGTGGGCCCCCAGCAAAGACCTTGTGCTCTGAAGCTCTCCCGGGCTTCCCTGGGCAGAAACATCATACATGTGTTGCTGCATTTGGTTGCGGGGGAAAGAATGTGCTCTGTTGACCCCCTCTTGGGAGGGCGAGAGCCTAAGAAAGTCCACACGTGGATTCCTCTAGGCTCCTCCTGTGTCCCTTCCCCTTAAGATCCAGCTGTGTATCCTCGCTACATTGCTGTAATAAACTAGCTCTGAGTCTGACTCTGCCAAATTCTCTGAGTCCTTCTAGTGAATCTCCAAATCTAGGGGTGATCCTAGGGAACCCCCAGCACAGAACCCAAGGGCAGAAAGAGTTCTAAGTGGTGGTCATGTCCAGCAGCCATGCCTAGGCTACAAGAAAAAGACCCTTGTTTTTTTCATGCGGGTATCATTGATGGATGCTCAGCCGTGGGAAGGAGAGAGGGAAGCTTGAGGTTAAGGAAAAAATTGTTTCAGGGTGTGGAGCCCAGAGGATGTCTGTAGTAAGAGGGGAAAGAGGCAGTTCAGTGCAGCTGGTTTTAACCACCTTGTGCTGAGGTTTGCCCTGGGTGGTTCTGGTTTATGCCTGTTGTCCTGGGATAATTATTAATAACATCCCCTTTCACTCTCAGAAGTGTTAACTGTTTGTTAATGCTCATTAGAGCATTAGAGCTTTGAATCATATCTGGGTTTGAGTCCCTTTGAGCAAATAGCTAAAGTCTCAATTTTTCTTTTTTTTAATCTGTGATACTTGTTATCAGTCAGGGTTCCACCAGAAGCAGAACTGGTTAAAAACATTTTATATCTATGTATATGTGTATACATTGTATATATATATTGGCTGCACCACGTGGCATGCACGATCTTAGTGGCCCCTGCAGTGGAAGCTTGGATTCTTAACCACTGGACCACCAGAAAGTCCCTATGTGTGTGTGTGTGTGTGTGTATATATATATATATATATTTTTTTTTTTTTAATTGCAAGAATTGGTTTATGTGATCATGCAGGCTGGCTAGGTAAGTCTGAAATGAGTAGGTCAGGCTGTCAGGAAGGACTGGCGAGAAACCTCTGGGCAGGAACAGATGCTGCAGCCCACTGGCGGTGTATTTCTTCCTTCTCAGGGAAACCTCAGAGGCTCTTAAGGCCTTTCAACTGATAGTATCAGGCTCACCTAGATTATCCAGGGTAATCTGTACACAAAGCCAGTTGTAGATATTAATCGAATCTACATAATACCTCTGTGCAATACCTAGATAAGTGCTGAATAAGGATACTGTCACCAATCCAAATTGACACATAAAACTGACCGTCATACTGGGCTATAATACGAGTTCCTACTCTCTGTGGGGGTTTTGTGAGAATTAAATGAGGTGGTGCTGTGCAAGTGCTTAGCTGAGGCCTGGAGTAGTCTTAGCACGTTAAACCTTAGGCAATCTTAGCTGGTATTAATATTATTTTTATTAGTTTATTATTAAAGATACAAATAAGAAGCAGTATAACAGACCCATAATCCTCTTATGCAGTTCAGAAATCGAAGAAGAGAAGCTTTGAAAAGTAGAAGGTTTTTTAAATATCATTTGACAGCAAAACCCCGCCTGATCTGAACACCTTTGGTAATGGAACAGTGTTGGAGCTATGCAAGTCTATTTATAGACTTTATTTATCGTACTTAGTGTGAATATTCACGTTTATGCTTTACTGTGAAATACTGATATCCTTGATGATGGGGTGCTTCCTCAGACCCCCTGTAGGTGTTCCTATATGAGCCCTAAGACACCTTTCTAAAATCTGACAAATTCTGAATTCCAAAACACATCTGACCCCCAAGAGTCTCTGCTGTGGGATTGTGGACCTTGTATAACAAGTTATCCTGAAGTACCTAGCGATGAGATCTCATTTGTATGACAGTCCTTTTGGATGAGAGCCAGGGCAGACCCTCCTGTCCCAGACTCTGCAGTGTGATTTGTGCTGAGAGCTCGGACTCCCAGCAGGGAACTGCACAGAAGCTTCGATGGACGCTTCAGATTGGAGATCACGAAACACAGGGGTCCCGGCTGCTGGTGTCTTTCACAGAACCTACTGTGTTCTGGGGGCTTCCCAAGTGCCGCTAGTGGTAAAAAAAAAAAAAAAAAAAACCGGCCTGCCAATGCAGGAAATGCAGGAGATGCGGGTTCGATCCCTGGGTCAGGAAGATCCCCTGGAGGAGGGCATGCAACCCACTCCAGTATTCTTGCCTGGAGAATCCTCGTGGACAGAGGAGCCTGGGGGCCTACAGTTCAAAGGGGCGCAAAGAGTGGGACACGACTAACGTGACTTAGCATGTTCCATTTTTCTAGATTCCACGTATATGTTAATATATAGTATTTGTTTTTAATTTAAAATTTTTCCAGAGTCCTTAACTGTCACTTAGGAACTACATTTTATTTTCTGTCCTTCCTTTTGAATACCCACAAATAGAGCAAAAAGTAAAATGTAAAACCCATGGTTACAGCTGCAAAGAAACGGCATTGCTTGTATATTTCTAGCACCATAGATGACTTTTTGAAGGACAAGCTGGTAAAACATAAAAAGTGATTGTGTTGTTCATCTGCTCAGGCCCCAGAATTCGATATATTGAAATAGGCCTCAAAGAAATAACTCAACACATTAGATAGTAACTTGAAATGTATTCATAATGCTGCCATTTATGGTGCTAAGGAATTGGAAACCATCCAGATGTGCCAAAATAGGAGAATAGTAAACAGGTACAGCATCACTAAAATAAGATAGAGCTGTTTAGGTGACAGCTATTTTGGTTACTTCAACACATGACAATGTTTGTATGAACCAATCTTACCTGTAAGAAGCAAAACATACAATAGATCATTTGCACTGATTACATCCATGTGTGGTGAAAATGAAATTTGAACCAATTTAAGTAACTCCTTCGATATTCTTTTGATTTTTAATCTGTATAGAGCTGCTTCAGCTCCTGATTCTTCTTTAAAAGAAAGATATTGCCATAGACTTGTCACGAAGGTTCGTAGCTTTTCCCAGGTTTCGTGAGTGGGCCCGATTCTGCAGGCAGGGTCATATGCTGGCTGAGGACTGGCTGACCATTGCCCCCTGCACTGCCCATGATGGGAAGAGATTTTACTAACTTGAGCCAAAAGAGCAGAGCTCTCTGCTTCCTCCTCACACCTTCCCTCTTGCTTTCTAGGAAGATCAGCCCATCTACATGGCAGTCAAGGGGGTGGTGTTCGATGTCACTTCTGGAAAGGGTAAGTGGCTTGGTTTCATGAACCCTTACCTCTGGAGGTGGATGTGGTGGCCAGAGTGGGCGCTCTAGGCGTGAGGGAGCAGAGGGAACACCGGGCAAGTCCTTTCCCTCCAGAGTGAGTTCGTAATTTTTTTTTTTTCTTTTTGGCTGTGCTGTGCAGCCTGCAAAATCTCAGTTCCCCAACCAGGGATCAAACCCTCGCTGGACTGCCCGGGAAGTCTCTGGGTTCACTGTCTTTGTCAGGGCTGTTCTTCAGCAGTGTTTTTCTAATAATATCATGCTCCTGCTCCAAAATCTTCTATGGCTCCCTGTTGCCTATTCAGTCAGAGTCAAACTGGATTATTTGCCTTAGTAAAAAACCCTTTACTTAGCAAAGGGTTGAGATCATAGAACATTGTAGAATTTTTTAATGCCCTTCTGTGTTTTCCGTGACGGAAACTATAGCTGATATCGTGGAAGCTGTCTTTTAAGGGTTCGTTGTTTATTTGATACCAAACCAAAGACGTAGGGAAATAGACTTGGTTTCAGTGAGCATTTAGGCAGACAGGACACTCCTCTTGTTTACATTTTAGATATTTTTAAGAGATTGTTTTCATTCTGTATTTTTTAAAAAGTCACCTCTTGGCCCAGCATGTATGACTTATTCATTATTCTGAACTGAGGGACTCAAGCAGATAGCTGGGGTGGCTTGTTGGACTTTCCCTCCTCACTGCCGTCCCTCCCCTCAGGCCAGTCTTTCCAGGATTTGGGGGGGTGGGGGGTGGTCTTGGAAGCCCCCCCACCCCCTCCTAGCTGCTGTAGGCACACCCACTCATATCCTCTTCCATCCTCCCCACTGCAGAGTTTTATGGACGAGGAGCCCCCTACAACGCCTTGACCGGGAAGGACTCCACCAGAGGGGTGGCCAAGATGTCCCTGGACCCTGCAGACCTCACCTATGACACCGTGAGCCAGATTTTGAGCCTCTGCCAGAGTGCCCCACCTCCTTGGCCATGGCCTTCCCCCCAACACACACACACACACCCACACCCCTGGGCAACAGCAAAGCTTCCTAACTAGTTTGTTTACATTCCAGTCCACTCCGTGTGATAGCCGGTTGTTTTCTTAAAGTAGAGATCTCACTGTTAAAGCTCAAAAGTCCTCCATGGCTCCCCACTGGCTACAGAGTCAAGGCCAGACTCCCGGGCACTTGTGGTCAAGCTCAGTGATCCTCACAGTCTGGCCCCCGCCTGCCTTAGCAGTACCGTCCCCCTTACAGTCTGCCCCTGCCACCCCCAGCCCCTGGGTGCTTTGCCGAGATCCACTTCCCAAGCCACTCCTGGTCGCTCAGGGGATGAAGCAGAGGCTCCCCTGGGCTCATATTTCTGTGAAGGAGACAACAGCCTTAACAAAGACCATTTCAAGGTCATCCCAGTCATCACAACAGAAAGGCTGGCATTCACTCCTGTGTTGCTCAGATGAGTCAGACCTGAGCAACAACATTATAGAAGCAAATTAAGACATTACAGAGCGGGGAGGGTGTGCAGATCTATAATGGGGGAAGGGTAGAGAGCGGTGGGAGTCACTGGGGGGAGGAGGTGGCTGCAGACCGCACACGGCGGCCCCCCTGCACCGCCTGGGAGCTCTCTGGACCCTTCCATTCCCACGTCAATCAAACCCCGCAACCTGATGTGGCCCCTGCTTCCCCCATCTCCTCCCCCGCAACACTCATGAGCACACAGGGTGGCCTCTTAAAAAGTCAGCTGTCCGTGATTTGATTTTCGAGAGATTTTTTTTTTCTCTTGCCTGAAGGATATGGGGATAATAAGGCAGGGAGGATGTATGAGAAGCCGGGGCCAAGTCCAGTTCATTCATTCCCAACCCTGGGTTTCTCGGGCTTTTCTCCCCAAGACGGGCCTCACGGCCGAGGAGCTGGAATCCCTGGATGACGTCTTCACCAGAGTGT
This sequence comes from Muntiacus reevesi, assembly GCF_963930625.1. Classification (NCBI taxonomy): domain Eukaryota; kingdom Metazoa; phylum Chordata; class Mammalia; order Artiodactyla; family Cervidae; genus Muntiacus; species Muntiacus reevesi. The sequence goes on along the minus strand of NC_089253.1, from coordinate 116,090,912 downwards.
ACAAAGCCAAGTACCCGATTGTCGGCTACACGGCCCGAAGAATCCTCAATGAGGATGGAAGCCCCAACCTGGACTTCAAGCCTGAAGACCAGCCCCACTTTGACATAAAGGACGAGTTCTGATCGGCAGGAGCTTGGCCCTGGGAAGGCAAGGTGGGGAGACCCTCCAACACAAGATCTTCTGCAAAACAGGCAGTCGGAACCCCTGGTCACCGCTGGCTCTGAATAAAGCACACGTCTCATCTGGAATGCTGAATGGCTCTCATCGCCCTGGGTCAAGTGTTCTGTTCACCCAGGTGTCCTGCCTGCACGCCAGCCAGGGAGGTCATGGGGGCCGAGGCGGGACGCCTCTTAGGTGTCAGCGGGGGCTTCGTGGGCAGTGGAATTACAGGTGGCCTTTATTTCTTCTTTATATTGTTCTATACTTGTCAGATTTTCTCCTGTGGCTGTGTGTACTTAAAGCACCAAAATAAACTTCCTGTTTTCACGAAAGGAGAATTCTTCCCCGCAGGGCATTTCTTGGAGCCTCATTAGCACCACTTGTCTCTGCTGGTCTGCTTTCTGTCTCTCTGGCGAGCGAAGGGGCCAGGTGGCAGAGGCACCCATGAGATGTGGCAGAGAGGGGGTGCATTAGGTGGAAGGGTGGAGAAGGGGAAGCTGAACCTGTTGTTGCTCACTCGCGTCCAACTCTTTGCAACCCCATGGACTTAGCCCACCAGGCTCCTCTGTCCATGGGATATTCCAGGCAAGAACACTGAAGTGGATTGCCATGCCCTTCTCCAGGGGATCTTCCCAACCCAAGGATCGAACCCAGGTCTCCCACATTGCAGGAGTATACTTTATCATCTGAGCCACCAGGGAACAAGCCACAAGGGAGAAGGAGAAAGGGAGCTATTAAAGGGCCTGGCTCTTCACCACAACCAGGAGAACAAAGGTATGAACTGGCCTCAGCTCCACCTGCAGCTGGAAAGTGGTGAGGAGGGCGGGGGTTCCATGTGGGCAGGGCCTGGCCTGGAGGTCATTCCAACGTCGGTGAAGAACACGCAACACACGGGACTCAGCTCAGATTTCATAAGGAAAATCTCTTGAGGGCAGGATTTTTCCCTTAAGGGACTTTTGGCAGTGTCTGGAGCTGTTTTGAAATGTTTGCTTGTTACAACTGTAGGATGCTATTGGTATCTAGTGTGTGGGGATGTTTTTAAACATCCTACAATGCACAGGACAATGCCCAGAACAAAGAATTATCTGGTCCAAAATGCCAGTTGTGCCAAGGTTGAGAAATCCTGCGTTAGACTCATCCTGGAAATTTTATAGCAGAGACTAATTTCTTTGACACAAAACTTTGTCTTTTATTAAAACAAATAGCACTTACCCCACAAGAAAGAATTTTATACTAAGCAGAAGACCCTCCTAGGGTGACCGTTGAAGATGCTGATTCCTGTGTCCCACCCCCAAGGCTTAGCGTTTACTATTTCAGGGACACAGCCTGGGGAGTGCATTTGTAATGAGCTCCCTTAGAGACGGTGATACACTTGGGCCCAGATGAGCTTTCAGGAGCACTATCTCACCAGTCACCTCAGGGAGGACTCATCCCCATCCTTACTAAGATCCAGGATTGACCTTGGCTTTACTCTTTGTGTCCAGACTAATGGCGGACTCCTGGGTCCCACGCTAGAAGCTGGGAGCTTGCTGGCCATCCAAGGGGAGTGGGTCTAGAACTTATCAGACAGAAGACTCTTTGGCCTGGAATTCAGGAAGTTGTTTATGTTGCCAGGGTGGTCTGTACTGGGACATTTTGCCCTGAAACAGATGATGTGTGAATGAATAATGATGGTTACAATTCCCTGAGGACCCCTGAGAACTAATTTCCCTTTAATTACATGCCACCCACTGCCTGCATCACCAAGCAATGGAAGGGCCAGGATTCCATTCCTTCGAGCTCCATCTCTGCAGGGTGAGCGAGGTCTCCAAGCCCAGTCCCCAGGGACTTTTCAGAACTCTTGTTTCCCCCACTTCTCTCTTCTCCCCTCGCCTCCGTCACAGCACAGGTTCCCTTCAGGGTCTTAGGATCCCCACTGCTGGGGCAATTCTGCCTCATTTTCCTGCTCTGCACTTCAAAGACTGCCTCCAACACCCCAGCAAGGATCTTCTCTGAATAAGACTGTCTCTTATTACCAGATTCCAAGTAAGCCTCTGTCAGGGCTGAGCACACAGAAATCTGGGCACCCCAGACGGACTCCACTGCGGTTGGCTGGGAGGGGGCTGCAGCTGGGGGGGGGGTGCAGCCTGGCCTGGGGATTTGCATCACTGGCGTCTACAGGACACACACATTCCTGGAACCCAAAGCCTGCTGCCACATTTATCCCTTCTCCCGCATTTGCTTGTCATGTCATCTTCACTTTAAGGGTTTATATCCTCTTAACAAGACTCAGCCAGGATGCACCTCTGCCAAGAAACCCTCCTTCTGGGGTCCAGTAGAGCTTAGCGCACACCTTGTAACTGCCAGGTTTTTTAAAATATTTTTATGGTACTTATTTGGCTGCACCAAGTCTTAGCTGTGGGCATGCAGGATCTTTGATCTTTGTTGCGGCAATGAGGATCCTTCAGTTGTGGTATGTGGCATCTAGTTCCCCAATCCGAGATTGAACCTGCACCCACCCACCGCCCTGCCCACCCCCCATGCATTGGGAACTCAGGGTCTTAGTCTTCCACTGGACCACCAGGGAAACCCTGTAATTGCCTTTTGATGAGGTTGTCTCCTCCAAACATGAAAGCAGACGCTCATCTAGGGTGGCCAAACTTTCTGGGTTTTACACCGAAACTCTTGCATCCCAGGAAACCCCTCAGTCCTAAGCGGACCTGAGGGACAGAGCTGCACCAGCCTCCAAGGCGAGGATCCCTCCCGGCGGAGGACCCCGGGACTAGTGGGGAGGTCATGCATCACCCTGGAACGAAGCAGGAGGAAAGGAGCCATGACCTATACCCACGAGTGTGAAAGTGAAAGTGTTAGTCGCTCAGTCATGCCTGACTCTTTGTGACGCTCTGGACTGTAACCCACCAGGCTCCTCTGTCCATGGGATTCTCCAGGCAAGAATACTGGAGTGGGTTGCCATGCCCTTCTCCGGGGGAATCTTCCCAACCCAGGGGCTGAACCTGGGTCTCCCATATTGCTGGCGGATTCTTTATTGTCTGAGCCACCAGGGAAGCCCTAGGAGAACTGAAGGTAAAGGAAAGGTGATGGGAGAGCGGGTGGGGGCTGGGATCTTAAGCATACAGGTTCAAGTTCAATCTCTCGGAGGGGACGCTCAGTTCCTGCCCTATGCTAGGTGTTGTAATTCGTGAAGTCCTTCCCCAAATCTAAGTTCCTCCAGTGAGCTGCAGCCCCTCCACAGTCCGGCCCTCCTCCCTCCGTGTGTTCCCGGCTGCCCAGGCCTCCCCTGCAGCTGGTGCGGAGTCGGCTCCCGGCCCATAACCGGGATGAAGAGGCTTAAAACTGAAAAGACTGGAAGCAAGGCTCTGGAGCAGGGAATCTCGTTCTCTGTTTGGAAGACCACTAAGTATAGAATGTCCCATAACGGAGATGAATGGAGCTGGCGGAGGGGTCTGACCAGCAAGCCAGCTCCCAGAGGTGGGGTCATGCAGAGGGCACCTTGCCCTCGTCCCAGCCTGGACAGATGACCCCCAGACTCAGACACCCCGTGTCCTTAAGGCTTCTGCTCACCACCTCATAAGCTTCCTGGAGAAAAACCAAGAGTTTGAATAAAGCAGCCTCACCCTCTACACTGACTTCCTTCAAAAGGCCACTCCTCAAAGCCCCAGGCTCTGGCAAGCATGGCCTGCTGGGGCTCTGTCAGCAGAGAGAGGCTTCTGGGGGACAGCGGCTTCCAGGCCTCACACGGGCCTGCAGCTGCACAGGCGAGCAGGCTGCCCCACGGCCGGTGGGGAAGCCGTCCAGGCAGAGGTTGGTCCTGCTGGCCTCCGTCTGGGCAGCGGAGGTAGGCACTGCCTTGAGGCTGCGGTATGCCGCTCTCCTCTTATGCTTCATTTCAGTGTCAGCCCAGCATATGTGGTGTCAGCTCACAGTGCAGACTCAGCTCTCTCCCCTCGGCTCTTGGCCAGGCAAGCTGCTCCGAGTCATTCCCGACAGCAAATACAAGCCCTCCACCAGCAGGGCTGAGACCAGTAGACCAATCCTACCCGCTGAGGACCATTCTTCCAGGGCCCAAGGAGATGCTGAGCCCCATCCATGCACGGCAGGAATCCACTCCATAATGCATTCTTTTTTTTTTGTCTGCTGCACTGTGAAGCATTCTGGATCTTAGTTCCCTGACCAGGGATCAAACCCACGCTTCCACTGTCACAAGTCCAGTCTTAACCACTGGACCGCTATGGAAGTCCTCCATAATGCATTCTTGAACTGTCTGAACCCATGGATCATTTCAAAACCGTGGGTCCCTGCACACAAGCTCCTGCTCCATTTTTGCTTTTGGGGGAGAACCCTGGTTAAGACAAAATTTACTTCCTAAGACGTTAACACAGTCCCCTTATGCCAAACTTAGGTTTACTAACTACATCTGACCGTTGTATAGCACTTTACAGTTTATGAACCTCTCATTCCAGTGACCATGGCTTACAACTCACTCTGAGAACTTAGTGGCACGAACCGGCTATTTCTGGTGCTCAGAGATTGTGTGTGAGGATTTCTGACAGCGCGCAGTGGGCCACAGGGCCGTGGTGAGCCTGGCTGCCGGCAGGAGCTCCAGTCCTGTCCACGCGTAACTTCTCACAGTGCGGCGGTCGGGTCGTGCCTCCTTTTATTACCCAGCCTCAGCACCAGGCAGTGTGACTTCTACTTGCCGAGGCAGACACAGAGTTCCACCCTGGCTCCTGGGGCAACAGGCCATTCATTCCTCCCACGTGATCTCATTAGATTCTCGGAGATGAGATGGTGTCTTGCCTTTTGCAGCACTTAGCTTGGTGCCTCGCAAGCACGTAAGTTACATTGTGGAGTAAATCATCTTGTGGAGAGATAGGGTTTAGCATCAGACTGACCTGGTTTGAATCCTGGTTTCATGACTTCCTACCTGTATGATCCTGGAGGAGTTATTCAGCTTCTCTGAGCCTCAGTTTCCTAACCTTTAAAATGGGGGGTGGGGTGGGGTCAAAATACCCATTTCACAAGGCTGGTGCTAGGATTAGGCTCGGTTGTATATGTGCATGAGGTGTGCAATATTGTGAGAGTGGACTCCTGACCCTGGGTGGTGTCACTTTTTTGCCCCGTGTCCATCCCCTTCTACCCCCACCTTAAGGATGGATGGCTTCTTGGACTTTCCAGAAGGATCATGGCTCGAGGTGAGAGAAACCTTTCACTGTGTGTCTGGGGTTTTGGGCACAGGCTGGGGTTGAAGAAGTCAGGGTGACCAGCTATGGCACTTTCTGTCTCTCTCTCTCCCCCGTCCTGGGACACTAGTTGCTCAGTCCAGACCTATAAGCAGCAACCCAGCTCCACTGATGGAATCTGCCTCCAAGAGCTCAGGCTCTGTGGTTCCCGGAAGCCCTGGAGATTCTCCCAGAGTCCCGGGGCAATGGGGAGTCGTGCCCCTGCCCACCCCCTCCCGCCAGGGCATGTGTGGACTGCAGGCTTGCTGCCAGAGGCCTGGTATTAGGTGTGCCTGGGGGTACCTGCTGTGGTGCAGCTGTCCCACCCCACCGCCACCCGATGCTTTGGGTCCGGCCCAGCTTCCACCCTCGCCCACACTGCAGAAGTTACGTGACTTCAGTTCTCAAAGGTGCCTCACTCACTGTCTCCCCTGGCCCCTTGCCCATGCTGGTCCCTCTGTCTGGAATGCTCGTACCCCTTGCCACATCGCCTGCAAAGCCTTATCCTGGCTGAGATGTCCTCTCATCAAGGACGTTTTCCTGGATCCCTTTCTGCCAAGATGGTACCCATGGTACACTGTGGAAGCATTTGTGTTTAATTTGTCCATCTCTCCACCAGGCTGAGATGCACTCACCCTGTTCTCAGCTCTCTCCCCCACCTGGCTCACCATGCAGCACCTTCTGCGTTTGATGAAATGACCGGGTGAGTGAATGGATTGGTGTTCCCACACCTGGGGCACCCCTCCCCTTGACATGCCCCTCCCCCAGGGATGTAGATCTGAATCCCGGACCCCCTCCTGGGGCCTCACGACAGCTCCTGCCTCCCGTCAAGGTCTCCAGAGCCCACTGGGCATCGCTGCTTCCCGGGGTCTCTCCTCGACCCACCACGCCTGCGCCTGTCCACAGTCTTGTCACGTGGGAACATGTAAAAATAGTAAGTGTTTCCCCTGGCAACCACCGCAGCAGACGGAAGCCAGTGTGGACAGCCTCAGAAAGCCTGAGGGTGGAGGGCGGTAGCCGCGCCCTGAGTGCTGGTGTCCAGTGTCGGCCGGGCAGGACCCATCCAGCTGCCCCTCCTCTCAGGGCTTCCTGGGGACCACCCGCTCTGATGCCCAAAAGGAAGAAATGCATAAAGGGGCTGCCCCTCTGCCCAGACTATCCCCCCAGTCAGTCCCCACGTGGCTGCCCCATCCCTGCCCCGTGGGTCACTGGGGGGTCCTCCGTCAGCCACCCCCAACCCCATCCAGGCCCTCACATTGGAGGCTGCCAGCAGGAGACCTGTCCTGCTGCCGGAGGCCTAGGATCACACGTGCCCATCGCGTGCTGAGCTCGCCCCAGGCCTCACCTGCACTGTTTGGGTCTCTGCCCAGGTCTCCAAAGCCCACCCTCCAGCCAGGCCCACCACTCTGTTCCTGCCAACCCTCCTCCCGGCTCAGTCTAGACCCTGCCTGTGAATGAGACTTGTGGACTACTGACATGTGTTACAGGTTCAGGGTGCTGAGCCCTGGGGCTTCACCCAGAGGGAAACCAGAGGAGCCAGGCCACCTGCGGGAGCTCCCAGCCTGATCGTGGCCGCTGCAAACCACTCCAAAGACAGGAGAGGCTAACGATGGTCGTGGGGCCAGTGATGCCTCCCTGGAGGTCAGTTAAGCGGTCCTGGGCTGCTTGGGTTCATCACCCCCGAATCCTGGTGCTACTGCCCAGGGCTCTGAGGCAAGGATTCGACCTGGGCAGTGAGCAGTCTCTCATTATCGGATCTCTGAGCTACCCCTGTTGACTCCTTGCCTAAGCCTTCTGCCTTGTTTTCCCAAATAGCCATGACCCTCCTCCTGACCATCAGCCGTAACCCTCTCTCTGATCTGTATCACTCCACACTCTCACCATTCCCACAGGGCATAGGCAGTTTCCTTTCCACAGTTTATTAGTGACACTGGACTTCACACATCCAACTACCAGCCAACAGTTCAGTTCAGTTCAGTTCAGTCGCTCACTTGTGTCCGACTTTTTGTGACCCCATGGACCGCAGCACACCAGGCCTCCCTGTCCATCACCAACTCCCGGTGCTTACTCAAACTCATGTCCATTGAGTCAGTAATGCCATCCAACCATCTCATCCTCTGTTGTCCCCTTCTCCTCCCGCCTTGGATCTTTCCCAGCATCAGGGTCTTTTCCAATAAGTCGGGTCTTCACATCAGGTGGCCAAACACACACCTGCTATGTGTCCAGTGCTGTGCTGGGCCTGGGATAAGCTGGGCATGGGATGAGGTGAAGGGAAGGAGCCAGGAATACAGGAAAGAGCAGGAAAACTTGCTCTTACAGGTCCCCCAGGAGGAGAGCGGTGGGCTCAGTTGCAAAGAGGACCAGGAATGCGTGATCTTCCGGGACCCTAGCCACAGCGCCCTGAACAGGACAGGCTGGGGCAAGAGGTTGTGCAGAGGGGGTGGAGTTTTATGCGCCAATTCTGGCCCAACCGGCCACCATTGCATGGGATGGTAGTGTCCCCTGGTGGTTAATTCATGGAACTCTCCAGCAGCTGTTTTGTAAAGCCCTGAGGATTAAGCTCCCCTCAAGAACATCTATTTTTGGTTCCCAATTTTTCCATAATGAAATGCTAACAGGAGCAGCCAAAGGGCTTCCCAAAGGGCTCAGAAACTGCCTGCTGAAGCCCCACATTCTCCAACTGTCTGCTCCCCGGGGGTCAGAGCTGTCCTTCATTCCCAGGTCCAGTCTCTCCCTTCCATTCAGTTTGACTAAAGGGCCCCGGGGCAGCGACCACTTGTCCACTTTGCCGAGTGTGAGCCCGGCCTCAGAGGGAAGACCGTGTGCACATTCAGAGTGACGTGTTGGAAAGAACACTGGATCCGGGATCAGGAGGCTTGGATGCTCGCCCCACGTCAGTCGCTAACTGGTGATGAGATAATCAAGACAATAATAGCTACCTTTATTCAGTATTTACTGAGTCAGGTGTCACACCAAGAGCTTTACACACATTGCTGACTGATCCGTACAACAGACCTCTGAGGTTGGGATTATTATTATTTCCATTTTACAGGGCAATAAATCAAGGCACAGAGAAGTTAAGCAACTTCCCCAAGCTCGCAGGGTGTGCGGCAGAGTCAGGACTTAAGCTCCTGGCAGGATCCACCAACTGGTCTTTTTATTTTATTTACTTTTTTTTAAACTGATATTTTTGATGTGGGCCATTTTTAAAGTCTTTATTGGATTTGTTATAATACTGCTTCTGTTTTATGTCCTGGTTTTTTTGGCCATGAGGCATGTGGGATCTTAGTTCCCCAACTAGGGATTGAACCTGCACCCCTGCATGGGAAGGTGACGTTTTAACTTCAGGACCAGCAGGGAAGTCCCCAGAGTGGTGTTCTTAAATGGCCCCCAGGTAGTTGTGTTGTGGAGCCGTCTTCGGAATCGATGGGGTCCCATCAGTTCTAACATTCAAGGAGTCCAATGCCTTTGGAGGGTCAGGAGGTGAGGCGGTGATGCGGAAGAAGCCTAGGTTAGGTCTTCATCCCCGTGGGCGTACAGGTGTACCACAAGCCTGGCAGAAATGCTGCAGAGGGCAGGACCGAACTCGGCCCACCATCCTATCAATCTGGAAATTGTTTGTGGGAGAGGAGAGGAACTGCCTTTCACGACATTCTTCTCGAAATTGGCTATGCCACCCACGCCGCTAATTCATAGATCCGTCATCCATCAGTTTATCGCAGTTCATCTAGAACTATTTGATATTATGAAGTCGAGTCATTTGACAGACACTTACAGAGACCTACTATGTGCCAGGCACTGGGCTAGATCCTGAGTCTGCAGAGGTGAAGGGCTGGCATGACCCTGCCCTTGGGGGTCTGCTGTCTAGAGGAGGAGACGGGCAACACACCTTAAAAAACAGAACTCCCCCGTGACAGGTGCTCTGAAGGGGATGGAGACCAGTAGGGTGGCAGAGGGACCTAATTAGATGGAACAGGCTGGGGAGGCTTCTACGAGGAGGTGATGTTTAAATGGAGTCCAGAAGAAGGCTTTTAGCCCATACCTCCTATTGGTAGGGGCTTCCCTGAGAGCTCAGTTGGTAAAGAATCCGCCTCCAATGCACGAGACCCCAGTTCGACCCCTGGGTCGGAAAGATCCACTGGAGAAGGGATAGGCTACCCACTCCAGTATTCTTGGGCTTCCCTTATGGCTCAACTGGTAAAGAATCTGCCTGCAATGCAGGAGACCTGGGTTCAATCCCTGGGTTGGGAAGATCTGCTGGAGAAGGGAAAGGCTCCCCACTTCAGTATTCTGGCCTGGAGAATTCCATGGACAGTATAGCCCTTGGGGTTGCAAAGAGTCAGACATGACTGAGTGACTTTCACTTTCTGTTGGTAGGGGAGTCTCACCGTGTTTCCTGTGTAATGAGCAATTTAAATGTGGAGGATTCTCTCCCAGGACAGGGGTGGGCACTGCTCCCACATCGGCCAAGATGTCCCTTCAGAGATGGAAGTGCTGAGATTCCTTTTAATACAGGATCTCAAACCAGGGGACTGTTTGGGGGTGGGGAGGTAATGGGTCCAGGGGCAGGCAGTTCAGAAGCAGAAAAGTACCCCCCACCCGGGTCAAGGCCATGAGATTGGCTGACTTGGTTCTGACACTCAAGGGGCATGACCCGCAATCCAGCCTGCAGGGAGGGAGCTTGTGGTTTCAGTGTGAGCATCTGTGTGGTGTGTACCTACGTGTGTATTTGTATCTGTGTGTGTATCTGTCTCTGTGTGTGTACACAGCTCTGTGTGTGGTGTGCATCTGTGTTTGTTGTGAGTGTATATGTGTGTGTGTGTCTGTGTATGTGTACATCTGTGTGTGTGACGTGTGGGCCTGTGTGTACCTGTCTGTATCTGTGTGTATGTATATATCTCTGTGTATAGTGTGTGCATATCAGTGTGTGTAGTGTGTATGTGTATCTATGTATGTATCTGTGTGGTGTGTGTGTATCTGCATATCTGTGTATATCTCTGTGTGTGCATATCTGTGTGTGTATCTCTGTGTGGTATGTGTATATGTGCCTATCTGTGTATATCTGTGTGTAGATCTACATGTGTAGCTGTGTGCATATCTGTGCGTGTATCTATGTGTGTGGTGTGTGTATATCTGCATATCTGTGTATATCTCTGTGTGTGCATATCTGTGTGTGTATCTCTGTGTGGTATGTGTATATGTGCCTATCTGTGTATATTTGTGTGTATATCTACATGTGTAGCTGTGTGCATGTATATCTGTGCGTGTATCTATGTGTGTGGTGTGTGTATATCTGCGTATCTGTGTATATCTCTGTGTATGCATACCTGTGTGTGTATGTGTGGAGCTGTGTGCATGTATATCTATGTGTGTATCTCTGCGTGGTGTGTGTACATGTGCATATCTGTGTATATCTCTGTGTATATCTACATGTGTAGCTGTGTGCATGTATATCTATGCGTGTATCTATGTGTGGCTTGCGTGTATATCGATGTGCACACACACACGTGCAGAACAGCTTTCCCCTCTCGGAGCGCAGGTCTCCTCTCTGCCCACCTTCTGAGGCGCGGGGCTGGGACAGGCACGCAGCTTCTGGCTCTGGCGGCGGCTCGCGGTTCGCCTCTCTGCCGCTAAGCGGCGCTGGAGGGAGCCCGGCTCGCCTCGCTCTGCGATCCGCCCGCAGGCCGCGCGGCTGCCCCGCCCTCTCTCCGCGGGAGCCGGGCTCCTCCCCGCCACCGCGGCGAGTCCAGGCGGCAGGCCCAGCGTCGTCGCCCTGCCCGCCACCCCAGAGAAGGCCCACCAGCCGGCCCGCCCCCACCTGACGTCTGGGCCCAACGCTGCCCGGGCACCCCTGCTCCTGGGTTCTAACGATTCCCCACGCTGCCCTCCCTGGCCTCGGCCCCGGGCGGCGGGGCTTCCCGCGGCCGCCACCTCCCTGACACACGGTTAGGGTCTCCTCGCTGGGCTCAGGTGGCCCAGCCCCTGTCCTGGCCTCTGGGGGCCTTCCGGGCCACGGAGCGCGGGGCCTTGGAGAGATCAAAAGCAGGTCGGGCCAGCTTGTCCCGGAGAGGCCCCCGGGTCTGTTCTCAGCGCCTCCCTGCGAGGACCTCCACGTGTCAGGGAGGAAGGCCAGGGAGGAGAGAGGCGACACGTGCCACTCCTGCCTCTCGCACACCCACCCCATCCCACCCGCCTGCCGGCTGGCCTGTTCCGCCCACAAAGCGCTCCGGGGGCCGGGCTCCTCCCGAAGGCCCCGTGCCCCTCCACCCGGGTGGGAGGACCATCGCAGGACAGAGGCGCAGGGCGGCCACCGGCCCCACGCGGTCACCCACCCCTGCGGCTGACCCATAGGGCTGGCCAGCCAGCAACTGTGTCCGGACCAGGTAGAGACCCAGCTGTTCCTGCCTCAGAAAATTCCAGAAACTGAGGGCACCGCGGGGAGCACTCCAGAGATAAGCTCCAAGTGTGAGGGAACCGAGGTGGAAGCTGGGCAGAGGGGGGCCGGGGGCAGGACACTCCGGATGCCTCTGGGGGAGGGACAGAGACTGGCTTCTGGGATCCTGGGCCTTTTTGTTTTCCTTTTCTAGGAAAGCCTGTCTTTCCCAGAAAACCTCTTTTGCTGCAGTTACTTGGCTGAGTCTTTGTTTCTTGCTCCCAGAAAAACCCAGGAGGTGGAATCTAAGGGGAAGGGAAGAGGAGCTTCCCTGGGGATCCAGTGGCTAAGACTCCACACTCCTCACGCAGGGGGTCTGGGTTCAATCCCTGGTTGGGATTGAATCTCACGTGCTGCAACTAAAACTCACGCATATGGAGATGAATGTCAAATGTCCTGCGAACTGCCACAAAGACCCAGAGCAGCCAAACAAATAAGTAAAAATAAATACTAAAAAAGACAAGATACCCAACATGTGAGGAGGACCTCTATGTGACAGGCACCGCGCTGGGGGCCTGGTCTCACATGTGACACCTGAGGTCTGGTTAGCTGATGGCTCGGAGGGGAGGACAGTCTCAGAAGAAAGGGTGGCCCAGAGTCAGATGCCAGAACTTCACAGAACGGCTAGGACCGGTGGCAGGACGCTGGGCCACAGGCAGGAACAGCTGGTCTGCCCTCGTATATTTTCTCCTTGGTCTAGTTTTTCCGGTTTTGAAGCCGGGAGAAATGCAGTTTCTCAACCAAAAGTAAATGAAGAAGCACTGCTCGAAATATAACTCTGTGGACAGAAAGACCAGGCGGTGTGGCATCAGGCTTCTGAGAGAATGGGGACATCTGGGCACTCCGCTCCCGCCAGGCCTGAAACCTTTGCCGCTAGAAGAAGTACAGGCAGCGGTATAACTAGGACCTGACCAAAGCTTGTCTGAAAGTGAAAGTCGCTCAGTCGTGTCTGACTCTTTGCGACCTCATGAACTATACAGTCCACGGAATTCTCCAGGCCGGAATACTGGAGTGGGGAGCCTTTCCCTTTTCCAGGGGATCTTCCTAACCCAGGGATCGAACCCAGGACTCTTGCATTGCAGGCGGATTCTTTACCAACTGAATTATCAGGGAAGCAAGCTTGTCTAATGCTCATCTTTCCTCTCTCTGTAAAGCCCATCACAGCCCTCTTATGCTTAGGAACACCTGCTGACACTTCAGCAGCATCCTTGAGAAATCATCAACAGAAAAGCACAAAAACTCTAAAAACATGACCCTGATGAGACACTAAAAGGATACTTGTTTCCAGTATGGGGTTTGAAATGAGAAGGCAGAGCCTTCCCAGCCTGTGATGTCATCTGGGAATGTGTCCGTCAGGTGGTTCCAATTTTCATCACTTTGCATGTGTTCGTGAAGGACCATGAAAGAGCCCTGAGTATTGATTTTGAGGGAAACACGTTTTAGAGAATAGGTGAATTTGCAAATAATCAATCTATAAGTAGTGAGGATCGACTGTGTGCATGTGTTTTCAAAGTTCTGTTGGCCCAGTGAGGTGCAGGATCTTTTTTTGTGACCTGCAGTGGAAGTTGGACGGGAGTGGCGGGAGGCATAGAGGGTACAGACTGAGGGTGAGGATGCAGCCCTGGGGGGTGGGAGAGCAGCGTGGGCCTCCACTCAGCAACTAAGTCACCGTGAAGCCTGAACTTCTGCGCCTCCGCACGGTGGCTCAGTATTCAGAATTGGTTTCCCTGCAGGAATCACCTTTGCTGGCCTGCTCCCCAGCCTGGGTCATGGAGGCCCACTTCACATCTGATTAGACAAAGTGGTGGCTTTGTGGGGCCAGGCCCAGGCCCTCACCCCAGCCCCCAGACACCCCAACAAGGCTCCCTCCTCAGGGCTTTGGGCTGTAAGAACAGGTGGGCCCTGAAATGGAGGGGTCTTCAAGGCTGGTCCCGAGTGGAGGGCCAGGACAGTGTGCTGGGCAGGCGGTGGAGACGTCCGTCTTGTGTGCGGTGGGGTAACAGCCAGGGCTGGTGTTTTCAGAGGAGAAGGGGGGCAGGTATCTGGGGGTGGGCAGGTGGACAGGCCAGGGAAGGGGTATTCTGCAACCACCAGCTCCCCTCCACTGTCATGGACATCCTCCCAGGTCACAGGCCTGGTGGTTCTGCAGAAAATGCCCGGTTTTCAAAGAGGAAGCTATGTGGTCAGGCCCCAGCTCTCAGCGCTGGTTCCATGGGGACCCGCACCTCCCACCTGGAGCCGACACATGACGAAACATGCACGCCTGCCTCAGACACTCTGGGTGGCCACATCTCCCAGGTCCAGTTGAAGCGGGGGTGGGTGTGAGCCGAGGTATGCAGGCACCGGGTGGGGCCCAGGAGATACCGATAAACACGCCATCTTGTTCTCTGTGGGGACGAAGCTCATCTCGCGCACGTATATTTTTCCACAAGGCACATCCCAGCCCTCATGTGCTCAGGCCGCCCGTCTGCCCTGCCCCTTGCTCGCCACTTGACACGAACAGGGTGGAGGCCTGACCAGCCGGTTCAGGAAGAGTTCACGCTTGAACCTGCTCACTCCTGGGAGCTCTGAGTCCAGCCTCCAAGGAGCACGTGGGTCCCGGCCAGGCTGTGCTGCGGAGTGGCCTCAGGTGGCTCCAGGGGCCAGGGGGATGAGCGGGATGTGAGGATTGGAGGATCTCAGAGCCAAGCTTGGGTTCTGAGACGAGCTTTGCACTCCAGGTGTGAGAGTCAGGCCTGTCCCACAGACCCCTGGACCCCAGCTGGGCCTCGGCAGGAGGCTCAGGCTCCCGACCACCTCTCAGGTGGGGGGCAGTGGGGTGGCCCTTCTGGGAAGCCCTTGTCACTGGATTACTGCAGCTCCAGGGGGGTCTCAGGGGTCTCAGGGGTGGGAGTTCTTACTCAGAACCTCTCAGGAAACTCCTTGATTTCATCTCTCTTGGAGTTCGAGTCACTGCTTCTTTTCAGAGGGTTTAATGTTTACAAACTATGACCAACCTAGACAGCATATTAAAAAGTAGAGACATTACTTTGCCAACAAAGGTCTGCATGGTCAAAGCTATGGTTTTTCCAGTAGTCATGTATGGATGTGATTGTTGGACTATAAAGAAAGCTGAGTGCTGGAGGACTGATGCTTTTGAACTGTGGTGTTGGAGAAGACTCTTGAGAGTCTTCTTGGACTGCAAGAAGATCCAACCAGTCCATGCTAAAGGAGATCAGTCCTGAATATTCATTGGAAGGACTGATGCCGAAGCTGAAACTCCAATACTTTGGCCACCTGATATGAAGAACTGACTCATTGGAAAGACCCTGATGCTGGGAAAGATTGAAGGTGGGAGGAGAAGGGGACGACAGAGGATGAGATGGTTGGATGGCATCACTGACTAGAAGGACATCAGTTTCAGCAAGCTCTGGGAGTTGGTGATGGACAGGGAGGCCTGGTGTGCTGCAGTCCGTGGAGTCTCAAACAGTTGGACACAACTGGCCTGAACTGAATGTTTACAAGCTTGAAACCAATTATTCAGTAAAATTGTTCAGTAAACAATAACTCTCATTGATGACTCTCATTTCTTCTTATCCTTCCTCAGCAATGAGTGATCCAGCTAAATGGATCCATTCCTTCCTGCTTCCTCCTTCTCTCCTTCCGTACCAGGTCTGAGTACAAGCCCGTTCCTCCCCCAACTGATGCCTTGGCTGTGGGTCCCCCTGACTGTGCCTCTCACTCACCCCAACCAAACCCCCCAGCTCAGGGGACACCTGGGAGAAGTGTCCCCCCTCACCCCGGGCACCAAGCCCAGGCTGCCTGGAGTCCTCCTCCTGGCTGAGGAGTGTGACCCCGCTGGCCTCAGGGGTCTCCCTTTCCCCCCCACCCCGAAGCCTCCCGTGGGAGGACTGTCCGTTGCCTCCCGGGGTCTCCGCCCTGCCTTCACTCAAGCGACCCCTCACCGAGGTGGGTGACTGCACGCCCAGAGGAGCCTGGATTTGCTTTTGTGGGATTTCTCTTTTGGACTTGCTTCTGCACCGGTGTGTGTTTGCACCCTCTACACACTCCTCACCAGACTGGGAGCTCCCCCACCCAAGGGTGGAATCCTTTCTCTCCTTCCTTCCTCTGGACCTTAGGGCTCCAGGTAGCATTTCTAGGGGAGAAGAATCCCAAAGCTGTCCCTTCCTCCTTGTCACCCTCCCCTGCAGCCTGGCACACCCAGGGAGGTCACCCTGGATGGGTTTCTGGGACTCTGGTGGGCAGAGAGGTGGGTTTCGTTGAACCAGAGCAGGCAAGGCTTCCCCGAGGCAGGGAGCCCCCAACCAGGAGGGCTCTGGGGTGGTGTTTAAACTCATGCGATGTGAGCCACGTGTTCCTGGCAGGTGGCCCCAGGGCCTGGGGAGCAAGGGGAGGCCTGGGTGGGGTGGGGGAGGCCGGCCCCAGCCTCACAGCAGTCTGTGTAGGCCCTCTGGTTTTAATGGGCTTGCATTTGAAGAACATGCTTCTGCAGTCTCAAAACTTGGCAAACCTTCCGCCTATCCTAAGCCCACAGCTCTCCTCTGTTCAAATGACCTTCGAGGTCCTCAACCAGGGCTGTGGGCCGGAGGCAGGTGCCCACAGTGGCCACGTCACAGCGTGACTGCAGCCCTGAGCCTACCTCATGTGGTCAGCTGGAGAAGGCAGTGCCCAGGGAGCCCAGAGCTGCGTGGACAGAGTCCCGAGCGCCAGATCAGAATGGTGAGCAGACGTGGATCAGGCCTCCCCGGCCCTCAGACACTGGGGTGTTGGGGGGCCCCAGGAGGACCACCTACACCAAGAAGTGCTTCTTTCTGAGGGAAAGAGCCCTTGCTGAGGAGTCCAAGGGTATGGGCTCCAGTCCCACTCAGCAGCCTGGGACCCCGGGGCCCCAGGTAAGTGACTCAGCCCCCTCACCTGTGCAGATGGAAGTGGCGCCTCTGAACCTTCTTTCTTGTGGGGTTTCCTGTGGATCTCAGGGTGTTTTGAACATTTTCTGGTGTTCACATACAAGGTGCTTCTGTGGCTCTGGGCGCTGTCCCCAGGTGAGAATGAAGGCTAGGGGTGTCCTGGGACGTTAAGGTCACCCCCACCCCGGGTTGGTATTCCTGAGCTGAGTTTGACAGTAGCCGGGGAGTCACCAGCTCAGTCGTGGGCAGGGGTTTATTTGGAAGGTCACAGCCAGACCCACCATGCTTGTTACAGTGTGGGTTTCAGGGCTTTTGACGGGAAGGGAGTGGGTGTCCCTGGCCACCCTGAGGGGCTTTGGGAACAGCGGGGTTTTTCTGTTGGGCATAACACTGGGTCTTCCAGAGTCAGCCCCAGGACATGGATCTCTTTATCTCCACCCTCCAACCTGCAGTGCTAACCCACCTTCCTGTCCTAATCCAGGATGGGTATGAGACCCAGCCTCCATCCCAGGGGAGGTGGGGCAGGACGTGGGCTGCCTGGCCAGCACTGTCAGCTGAGCCAGAGCCTGGAAATGGTTGGGGGAAGCGTGGACACTGGAGAGGTGGTGGGGTGGGAAAGACGCGGGTGTGGGACCAGGAGCCGCATGGGGCAGTTTGAGTGGCTGCCGAAAGAATGCAAGATAACAGGTCTGCAGCCCAGAAAGGGAGCTGCGGACATGCAAGTCCCTCTGTAGCCTGTTCCTCTCCCCGTGCTAGCCCGCATCCTCACCTATCCACTCAGAGAAGGCCTGTCCAACCTTACACAGAAGCAGGGAGGCAGGAGAGCAGAGAGTCCCAAGCTGCATGTGTCCCCAGGGCTGCCTGGACCGTCAGGCGTTTTGGAAACATTTCTGTGTTACAGAGGTCATTGGTGCAGGAAAAAACCATGCAAGGGATAAACAAATACACGAAGAAAAGGAAGCTTTTCCTCCCTGCCTGCCGAAGTCACCTGGCCCCCTTTGAAGCTAGCTCCAATAAAATAATTCCTAACTTGGCAAAGCCAAGTACATGCATTGACCTGTCTATATTCCTGTGGGTGTGTCCGTTGACACACCCACAGGAATATGTGGGTGACGGTCCCCAGTTCTAACTCCAAGCATGTGTCACAACAAACTCGGACCAAGGTTTTCCACACATGTGGGCATCAAGGGCTGAAGCAACCCAAAGCAACAGGCCATCTCAGCCAGTTCTCTTCAGTGTGGGCTGCGTATTTGGTTCTACAAATTTGTGCTTGCTGCCGAGTTTGCTTTCAAGATATGCCTAGTTCTGGTGGCACGGAGTCCACTTGGGAATAACTGAGCCCAAACCAATCAGTGGAGTTGGGTGGATGACCTGAACCCAGAGGTGTTTTTTGAGGGGGGAAGGGCTTAGCAGAGTAGTTGGAGAGGAGACTCAGCAGCATGAAATGATTTGAAAGTCGAAAGGCCAAACTCTTCCCAGGTGTCTCTGCCCCTACCAGATACCTCCTCCTCGGAGTCAATAAGAACCAGCGTAGAGCCAGCTCTGGGCTTCCCAGGTGGTTCAGTGGTAAAGAATCTGCCTGCAATGCAGGAGACATGGGTTCGATCCCTGGGTCAGGAAGATCCCCTGGAGAAGAAAGTGGCAACCCACTGCAGTACTCTTGCCTGGAGAATCCCAGGGACAGAGGAGTCTGTTGGGCTACAGTCCACGGGGTTGCAAAAGAGTTGGATGTGACTTAGCAACTAAGCACCAACAACAGAGCCATTTCTGCACAGACTGTGTGACCTCAGGGGAGATGCTGGGCTGCTCCCCACCCTCCCTTCCAGCTCTGTGCTCCGGAGGCTGGCCTAGAGCTGCACTGGTGGGCTCCCTCACCCTCTGGCTTTAGCTGGACGAGAGGAGAGTGTGGCCTGGATGCCCTCCCTGCTGGACTGGGATTTGGCAGTGGCGGATGTCTCTCCAGAGGCTCCCAGCTCCTCGTGGGCAGCCGTCTCCTCCGGTCACAGCACATACCAGATCCCAGAGGTCTAGGGCGGCAACATCCCCCTGCTTTGCAGGCTCTGGGTGCCCACTGGCCCTTGTGGGTCCCCCAACTCTGCTCACATTTCTGTACATTGTCTTTTCATCAAGCCCTTCAGCCCCTGGTCCGCATATGTCTTCTGCACCTGAACTGCCTGCAACATCACTGAACCCTCTGAGCTTGTTTCCCCATCCTTATGTTGGGGACTATGACGATATCTGCTAGAAGCTAGAAGAGATGAGGAAACAGATTCTCTCCTAGAGTGACGCGAAGGAACGCTGCTCTGTTAACACCTTGGGTTTAGTCCAGACACACTGATTTTGGAGATCTGACCTCCAGGCTGTAAGATGATAAACTTCTGTTGTTTTAAGCCACTACATTTGCAGTCATTTGTTACAGCAGCCATAGCATACTGCTACACGGGTCCAGGCCCCAGATAAGCAGTGACTGTACTAAATTCTGGGCTCTTCCCCAGCTCCAGCTGAACGTTCCAGGAGCAGCTGCTCAGGGGCAACCTGACCGTGACCTCCCAGCACCTCAGTGTCTTCATTTTGGCCTGGGAGGCCCATGTATTTTTTTTTCCGCCTGGGTGAAATGCTGACAACAAATTATGTCTCAAGGGTTTCAGACTCCAGTGTTATCATGAGCCTGAGTAACATGGCAACTCGCCTGAGTTAGTGGGATGGTGTGAAGCAGTGGGGAGTGGGGGGGGCCTGTGGCAAACTGGAGAACTCACACCTTGCTTAAAGACAGCAACTTTAGGACTTCCTCAGCTTCCCTGGTGGCTCAGATGATAAAATGTCTGCCTGCAATGCGGGAGACCTGGGTTTGATCCCTGGGTCGAGAAGATCCCCTGGAGAAGGAAATGGCAACCCACTCCAGTACTCTTGCCTGGAAAATTCCATGGATGGAGGAGCCTGGTAGGCTACAGTCCACAGGGTCGCAAAGAGCTGGACACAACTGAGCGACTTCACTTTCACTTTAGGACCTCCCTGGTGGTCCAGTGGTTGAGAATCCACCTGCCAATGGAGTGGACATGGGTTCAACCCCTGGTCAGGGAAGACCCGCGAGGCCGCTGGGCCTGCGTACCACAACTACTGAGGCCACGCTTCAGAGCCTGAGAGTTTCAACGACTGAGGTCTGCTCGCTCTGGAGCCCACACAGCAAAATTAGAGAAAGCCCACGCACAACAACAAAGACCCAGCACAGCCAGATAATTAATTTTTAAAAAGATACCCACTTTAAGTGACAGTAAGAGCAACAAATCCAGCCAAACCAAATCAACATCTTATCTGTCCATGTGGCTTATGGACTAGGACTTTGGGATCCCATATTCACCTTCTAGTTTCACGATGATTCCAAGGGGAGGTGCTCCACAGGGTAGAGAAAGGCCCTGAATGTGATGAGGGTGATCCCTGGCTGCCCCTTGGGGTCACCCTTCCCCCACCCTGGACCTCTACCACATCTAGCCTCTGTTTCCTAAAAGGGGATTTTGATACAGAGTCTGGTGAGAGCCACTGGGCCTGCTGACTCTCGGGCATCGCCTCACCTCCATCATCCTTCCCCACCCACGCAAAACTCTCACAGTGTCCCCTGGAGGAGTCGTCCCATTAGCCCTGGGCACAACCTCTGTCCTTCCTCTCCAACATGGGAGGACCTTGTGTGGAATAGCCAAAAGTCTACTACTGTTGGGTCAAACTCTAACCAATCCAAACCACAGGTTGTGGAATAGGAGACACAGGAAAGAGGGGCACTGTCCCCCCAAAATGACTAGAACAAAGATGTCCTGGTGGAGGTCATGAGTTTGGGAGTCAGACAGACCTGGATGAGTACCCACTTCACCACATACCAGCTGTGTGGCTTCAGGAAACATATTTGACCACTCTGAGCCTCAGTTGTCACATCTTTAAAATTGGAGTATCAAAACAAAAAAATTGGAGTATCATTAATAACACCTCTTTGCATTGTTGCTGTGAGAATGAAATCAAATAATGTATGTGAGGGGTGGTGCCTGGCCTATAGGAGGGACTCTGCTCAGACTCCGGACCCGGATGACTTGGGTTAGAATTCCCTTTAGTGGTTGCGTGACCTTGGCAAGTTACTTCATGTCCTGTGCGGGTTCTCATCTCCCACATGGGCTCACTGCAGTTCTCATAGGGCTGTTGGGAGGATGAGGTCAAGGACTTGAGCCCTTGCCTGGACTTTGTAAGGACTCCGTGAGTCCACGAATTATTTACTAGGTGTGTTCTGACACTGGTGGGTGTGTGTCTCCCGTACCTGGTGGGCCCTGGCATGTGTTTCTGGGATGTGAAGTGGAGAAGTCAGAGCCTGTTTCCTGGTTGGCAGGAGACGCCGACCACATTCTACCTACACCTGTCTGTCTAGTTACTTCCCCCAATCCTCACCCCACCTCCAAATCTTCCACCCTCTTCATCTCCTGCCCCCCAGCTGCTGTCCATGCCATCCCCCAGACACCTCTCTGGTAGCCCCCGAGCCAGGGGGTTGCAGGGCCACTGGGCTCCGTGCTGTGCCTGGGAGGGGCCTGGGGCTGCCTTCTGAGTAGCGCCGTTGTCACCGGAGAAGACGGGCATGGCACCGCCCTCGCTCCAACGCGTGTGCACATGCCAGGCAGTCTTGGATGAATCATGTCCACACCGTGCTATTACTAGGCTTGGAACAGAGGCCCTGTGTGCTGGCTTGTTGTATAGTGTTTCTTTCCATTCCATGATTCAGAAAACATCAGTCACTCAGCCATGTGATTCCCTCATCTTCCGCCAAGGAATTGAGCACAGAGGTTTGCTGGGAAACCCTCAAAGGACAGGGGAGGGCAGCGGTGGTTGCCAGAAAGGGGACTGAGCCGAGAGAACTGGAGACTGGAACTGTTGAGACCGTCATCAGGAAAAGAGCATCAGGGGACTCAGGAGTGATGAGGCCAGAGACCTGCCCACAAGAGCAGCTGCTGGTAGATGAAGGGCCCTCACTCGGCTATACACTACCCCAGCCTCACAAAAAAAAAAAAAAGATTCTTTGGCCTGATTATAAATGTAAGGCTTGTTTATGCAAAAATTCTGATCAGCACAGAAAGCTGTAAAAAAGAAAGGACATACCTCTCACAGGTTGACACCAGACACAGTTTCTAATTCGTTGAGACATTTGGCATGTGTCTTCGTGCTTGGAACTGCCAGGTTCCGGCCCTCCAAGCTACTGGCCAGCCGGGGTCTGATCCAGGCTCCTGCCCCGTCCTGGGACACTGAGCTCCAAATGCCCTGGGAGATGGGCCAGGTCTGGGCTCTGGCATCTGGGTTCTAGTCCCAACTGAGTTGTGTGCCTTTGGCAAATCACTCTGAGTCCTATTTGTTACAAATGGAATAATAGGGACTCCACACTCCCAAGGTGGGGGCGGTGCTGGGGGGTGGTTGCTGGTATCAATCCCTGGTCAGGGAACTGAGACCCCACACACCACAACTAAGACCCAGGAAAGTGAAAAAGTGAAAGTTGGTGAGTTGTGTCTGACTCTTTGTGATCCCATGGACTCTACTGTCCATGGAATTCTCCAGGCCAGAATGCTGGAGTGGGTAGCCTTTCCCTTCTCCAGGGGATCTTCCCAACCCTGGGATTGAACCCAGGTCTCCCACATTGCAGGCAGATTCTAGACCCAGGAGAGTCAAGTAAATAAATAAGACAAATATTTCAAAAGATAGGATAACAATTGGGCTGGTTTGTCCAGAGGATGAAACGTATGCTGCTGCTGCTGCTGCTGCTGCTAAGTTGCTTCAGTCGTGTCCGACTCTGTGCGACCCCATAGACGGCCGCCCACCAGGCTCCCCCATCCCTGGGACTCTCCAGGTAAGAACACCGGAATGGGTTGCCATTTCCTTCTCCAATACATGAAAGTGAAAAGTGAAAGTGAAGTCACTCAGTCGTGTCTGACTCTTCGAGACCCCATGGACTGCAGCCTACCAGGCTCCTCCGTCCATGGGATTTTCCAGGCAAGAGTACTGGAGTGGGTTGCCATTGCCTTCTCTGATGAAATGTATGAGGGGATTTGAAAACTGTAAACCCGCAGAATCTCTTCAAATGGAAGGGAAGGGCCTGCATGATGCCCCTTCTCTTGGTGAGGCTCCTTAATCCCAGGGGCAGCCTTGAACCAGCTCCCCTGTTCCATAGCAGAAACTGGTCTGCCCATGTTGACCAAAGGCCTAAACCCCACCCTGGATTGGCTCAGAGCAGGCAGGCCTCAGTTTGGGACCCCCAGTCACGACAGTACCACCTCTGAACACCAGTTGAGCACCAGAGCGGGCAGGCACCTGGTTCAGAAAGCTTCAAAACCTTGTTGTGTCGCCAGCTTCACGCCCAGGTAACTCTCTTCCCTTATCTCCCTCACAGATGCTCACTGTCACCCCAGCTGGGCCCATTCTCAGAGCCACTGCTGCTCAGAACCCTTGTTCGATTTCGGGGACCTTTGTGAATGCCCCCAATGTGTTGTATCAGTTTACACTGTAGTGAATTGTAGTAAATCCTTGTGTTCTTATGCAGGGACAGTAACGACAATATTAGACCATTAGATTGGCTATTCAAACTACTTTTTTTAAAAAAAGATGTTTATTTATTTATTTGGCTGCGCTGGGTCTTCCTTCGTTGCTATGCTTGGGCCTTCTCTAGTTGCGGTGAGCAGAGCCACACTTCCTCGTTGTGTGCGGGTTTCTCGTTGCGGTGACTTCTCTTGTTGCGGAGAGCAGGCTCAGTGGTTAGGGCGCACGAGCTTAGCTGTTCCGCAGAATATGGGATCTTCCTGGGCCAGGGATCGAACTCAGGCCCCTTCCACTAAAAGGAGGATTCTTCACCACGGGCCCACCAGGGAAGCCCCTCCAAACTACTACTTACGTTCACCTCTGTAACACACTAAAAGGGCTTAGGTTATTGGGATTATCACCATTCTCATCTCACAGAATTGAGCTCAAGGAGGCTCAGGGGACACGTGTCTCTGAATAACACAGTATTTCCTTGTGACTCTGTTTCCCCAGGCCTCTGCCTCCCTGTCCCCCTGGAGCCAAACCAGCGCTGACCCTGTCCCTCCTGGTTCACACCCGTCTGGTCCAGAGGCAGGAAGCCCCGGGGCCAGCAAGGCCCTCTCCACATGGCTCCCCAGAGCGGGGCCCAGCGCAGACTGCTACAGCCAGTCAACCCCACATCACGTCCCTAGGCACCTCCGCTCACAGACAGTCCCCAAGTGGATTCTAGAGATGGTGACCCTAGGCGTACATCCGAGTTTTTCCACAGAAACAAGACCTTCCCAGTTCATGTGTCTGGGCGTTGACCTCAGTCCGCTATGGAGGCCCTGATCCCACGGTGGGTCCCCTGACCTTTGCAAGCTCCCTGGAGCCCAGGAGACGGCAGGGACTGACCACCTGCCTCCAGTCCACTCCCCCCCTGAGGGAGGGTTCCTTCTGTCTGCCGGATGCCCTGCAGCCGGGAGCCCTCGTCACACATACTCGGCCCTGGGCCTTGCCTGAACAGCGGGACCCTCCCCGTCGGCGGAGTCTCAGACTCAAAACCCCTCTCCAGCCCATTCTGACTTACCTGACCCAAGCAGCCATGCTTCCTGACTGGACGGAGCAGAGCAAGGACCCAGGGCTCTCACAACTACACCCCACATCGCCGTGTTCAGACCACAGAAAGACAGCATCTCTCAAAGCTGGCCTGGGGATGAGGAAGCGAGGCTGAAAGGTGGGTGTGGGCCACCAAGAGGCGGGAAAGCAGTGGAGGACAAGCGGCCTGTGGGAAGCGCGAGGTTTATCGTGGGAAAGTCAGTGGGTGACCGGGCAACAGATATTGGGAATTAACCGGGAGGGAACCTGTGTGGCTCTCAGACGCACAGCTACCCTGAGGCTGCCCGGAAGACTACCGTAACAATCAGAGCCGTCACAGGAACAGCAAGCAGCACACAGCACTTACTGTTTGCTAAGCGTGGGGCTCAGATGCCTTACCTGTGTGACGTCACTTTATCCTCCCAGCAACATGATGAAACAGGGGCCATTAGCAACCTCCGACTCACAGGTGTGGCGGCTGAATATTGGTTTGGTTGAACTGCCTGCCCAAAGGCATTATCTCGTCAGTGGAAGATCTGAGAGCAGCATCCCGGCTGTCTGATTTAATGTTCTAACTTCCATACTGATCCGCCCTGCCCAGAGGGTGGGTCAGGACTGTCAGTTTTGACAGATGTGTGAGCACTTACCTGACTTCAGCACAGAGAAGCCCAGTGGCCCCAGGATCTGGGCGCCCTATAGGAGAAGGCTGTCTTCGCTGAATAAAGACCCAGTTTCAGGGCCCCGTGGTACAGCTGGGTGGGGGCTTAGCAGGGTGGGGCAGGGGCAGAGGAGGGGCCTCGGAGAAGCAGCCAAAGCAGGCCTGCTGGACCCAGGCTGGCTGGACCACCCTTCCGTCCACTCATCTGTGGGGGTCTGCGCCTGCCTGGCACGCAAGGAGGAAGCCCTACAAATGGACCAGGACTGGTTGATGAGAAGCAAGGAAGACTAAATGATAAATTCATCAACTGGATTTTTAAAATATGGATCTTATAGTAGGATGTTAGGACTCCCCTGTAGGTCAGGGAAGGTAAAGAATCTGCCTACGATGCAGGAGACCTGCCCTGGGTTGGGAAGATCCTCTGGAGAAGGGAATGGCAATCAACTCCAGGATTTTAATGACAAACACGCACTAGGAAAATATAGCTTAAGTTTGGCTCCAAACAAATTCTATTAATTCAAACAATTACCGGCTCACAGGCCTCAGTTTTGATGAGGCTCTGGTGAGTTAAGTGGTGAGGTGCTGGGTTATCATCTGAGGGGAGCTTCTGGAGGCTGAGGGGGCATAACCCCGCTCTGTGCCCAACGGTTTCCCTCCTCGTGCTCGTCAACCACCCCCACCCCGCCTCCAATCCATTATGCGGTGTAGATTGGCTGATGGGAATTCACTTTCATATTAACTTGAGCAAAACATGGGTTGTAAAACTCTTGTAAACAAGCATTGTGAAACCAGAGGAGAAAAATGTTTGGTAATATATACGTGGTTCTTAAACTTCTTTGACTGAACTCACAGTAAGAAACACATTTTAGGAATTTCCCTGGTGAGCCAGCGGTTACGACTTCACCTTTCAAAGTAGAGGGTGTGGGTTCAATCCCTGGTTGGAGAGCTAAGATCCTGCATGCCTCAGGGCCAAAAAAAAAATAATAATAACATAAACAACAGAAGCGATATTATAACAAATTCAATAAAGACTTTAAAAATGGTCCACATCAACAAATCTTTTAAAAGAATGAATATATTTTATATCATAGTCAAGTGTGTGCACACCTTCATACACAGATGCACACAACTAAAACGAAATTTCCCAAGACGATACTTAACCATACCACATGAGACGCACATGATAACGTAAACTGTAATTTCAGTTCAGTTGCTCAGTCATGTCCAACTCTTTGTGACCCCACGGACTGTAGCACGCCAGGCCTCCCTGTTAATTTCATTTAAATATAGCATGACCTGAGACGCGCTAAATTGGTCATGATTCACTAATGTGCGACCACTCACACTTTAAAAAACACTAGCTCACCACACTGATAGTGAGCAAAAGCAGGAAACTGAATAGTTCATTCACCTCAACTCCCTTTGAACATAAATTTCCCCAGATCAGAGGCTGTGGCCTCCCACTAATCCCACTGGGGAGTGTGCACCCATGAAACTTCTGCAAACACACACGGATGCCGTGGCAAACACTGGGACTTGGAGCAGAAGGGAAGGTTTCCGGGGAGAAGGTACAGGTGTTTCTCATCTACTTACTATTTCATTAGGATTCACTTAGCCATTAAATAGCCTGCAGGGAGTGGGAAACAGGTTGAACGAGGATGGAGAACAGGAAAGAAGACAGTTAAAGACAACACACTCCTCAGTGTGGTTCTGCGTGTCCCTGGCGACCAGCACAAGGAGGGTTAAAGGGCAAGTGGTTCAGAGCAGAGCCTCGGGAGCCAGCCTCCCACTTCTGGCTCTGTCACCTCAGCTGTGTGACTGTGGCTGAGTCCCTCTGCCGCTCTGTGCCTTGACTGCCTCATCTGCAAAATGAGAAGAGAATAGTATTTTGTTGTTAGGGTTGTGACCTAATCAATACGCCAGTTGTTGATGCTATACAGGAAGGCAGCTGACTTCACCTCCCAAATTAGGCTCCAACTCTAGTCATCTTCTTGGGCTGTTCAGTGTGCAAGAATCTGCCAGCCAAGCAGGGGACGCAGGTTCAAGCCCTGGGTCAGGAAGGTCCCCTGGAGGAGGAAATGGCAACCCACTCCTGTATTCTTGCCTGGGAAATCCCATGGACAGAGGAGCCTGGCGGGCTATATCTATGGGGTCATGAAAGAGTCAGACACGACTTAGTGACTAAACAATAACAACTCAACAACGACAAAAACCAGCAGCTGGCAACAGGCAGTAGAAAGCAGACAGCAACTCCTATTAAGTGGGGTGTAACGGAAGGCAAGTGTTAAAACCCTAGTGATGCCACATGGCAACAAAGAGCTCTGCACCAGGAGAGATCAAAGGTGGGATTCAAAACGCTCCCACCCAGAGTCAGCAGGCTGGTCCTCAGGCTCAACAGCACTCAATAGATTAATATAACACCTGTCATTGTCCAGAGCAGGGGTGCCCAACTCTGGGACCTAATGCCTGATGATCTGAGGAGAAGCTGATGTAATAATAATAGAAATAAAGGGCACAATAAGTATACTGGGCTTGAATCATCCCAAAACCACTCCCCCCATAGTCCCCTCTTAGGAAGATGTATTCCAGGGCACACACCACCCCCTGCCCTGGGTCTGCATAAAAAGTGTCTTCCCTGAAATTGGTCCCTGCTGCCAAGAGGGTAGGGGACGGCTGCTCTTTAGAGCACGTTTCTGCTGGGTCACCAGTTTCCTGTGCTTATCTTCACAAGTTAACTGTCTTTCAGTTCTCTGCCACTTTTTCATGTCTCCAGTCCTGCAAGTCCGTAGGAGAGAGAGCCCGGGGGTGAACGGGTGGACAGCAAAGAGCTGTCTGAAGATGGGGGTTCTCTACCCTCCGTGTGCGTTTCCTCCTCCACGAACTCCGCTCCCACCAGCCCAGGTTCCACGCCTTTGCTAGAATGATGGTCTAAAGGGCAAAGTTGAAGATGTTCCCTCCCTTCATCCCTGTATCACACCCCTGCTCAAACCCTTGCACGCCTTGTCATCTCATCTTCTACTGCCCTTTTCTCCACTTGCCTTCAATTTTTCCCAGCATCAGGATCTTTTTCAATGAGTTGGCTGTATATAAATACATACATACACTGTGTATGATGCGTTTCAAACCCTCCCGGACACACAGCCTCCCCTCCCCTCCCCAGCCTTACTTTTCCCCATCCTGTCGGAGCCTGCTCTCCATCCTGCCAAATGCTTTGCGTTCCCGAATGATGCAATATAGGCTCAAGCCATACCTTTCCTTACCCCTGTCAGAGCCCTAACAGCTGGACTGGCCCCCTTATAAAGAATCACCAGGCTCAGTGGAAGCATCGTGTCCTCTGGGAGGCTTTCCCTGGCACCGGAGCGCAGGAGGGCTCCTTCTGCGCGCTCCCACCACGCTCCGACCCCAACCTTGTCTAGGAGGCAGTTCTGCAAGGCTTGACTGGCTTTCCGGCTGTGGCCACTAGAGGGCAGTCGAGTGTAGCGAGCGTCTGCTCCCTTATGCACAGGCCTGCCCAGGCTGCCCTCTTTAACCATTTATTTTATCACCGTTTCTCGTCCCCAACCACCTCACCCTTCCTCAAGAACACTCAGGAGCTCATCAATTCTATATTAACCCCAAATTGGTCATCTTGGATTTCTTTTGTTTTTTAAACTGTTGACACTTCAATAATAATTTTTTTAAAAATTCCTAAGTCTATCCCACAATTTTCTTATTTTTGGTCTGTTTTTCTCTGTTTTTTATAAATACAAGTGGCTCTTATTGTTCAGTCACTAAGTTGTGTCCGACTCTTTGTGACCCCATGGACAGCAGCACCCTGTCCCTCACTATCTCCTGGAGTTTTCCCAAGTTCATGTTCCCTGAATCAGTGATGCTATCCAACCATCTCATCTTCTACCACCCTTTTCTCCTTTTGCCTTCAATCTTTCCCAGCATCAGGGTCTTTTCCAATGAGTTGGCTGTATATAAATACATATATACAAATACAAATGGGCCTCCCAGGTGGCGTTAGTAGTAAAGAACCTGCCTCCCAGTGCTGGAGAAGTAAGAGGCCCGGGTTTGATCTCTGGGTCGGGAAGATCCCCTGGAAGAGGGCATAGCAACTCATTCCAGTATTCTTGCCTGGAGAATCCCATGGATAGAGGAGCCTGGTGTGCTGCAGTTCGTAGGGTCACGAGGAGCTGGAGACAACTGAAGTGACTTAGCACACATGCACATATACAAATATATATGTGTGTGTGTGTGTGTGTACACATACAAATATATGTATATGTATTTGTGGTTGTGGTCAGAGCAAAGATACAATTTTGAATTTAACTATTTTGGCTTATTTTGAACTCAGAGACACTTTTTCAAATTACCATTCTGGCTTTTATAAATATTGCTATGAAGGACTGCCAGCTCAGGTTTCCAGGCCAAGTTTGCCAGCCTTCCTGTTCCATTCGGGATCCCCAGGACCGACTGGGTTGCTCTTCTGGGCTGAAGAACCTGCCAGGCCCCCATCCTGGGGTCCACACCTTTCCCAGTCCCTTTCTGAACCCTGCCCCCTCTCTACTAAGCTGCAAGGCAGATCCCCCCAGACCTCTGCTCAGACCCGCCCACCACCAGAGCTCGTCTCCCCAGCAGTCAGCCCAGCTCTGGCAGCCTTGCTCCTGCTGCCCGGCCCTCTCTGGTGCGGCCCATTTTCGCTTGTGAGACTGGAAGCTCCCTGAGGATTCGTGGCACTGTCTGTCCACCAACGGCTGTAACACAGTGCTACAGACTCGCTGGCTTGAAACAACAGACATGCATTCTCTCACTGCTCTGCAAGCCAGCAGTCCAAAGTCACGGTGCCCCCAGGGCCACATCCTCTTCCAAGGTTCTAGGGGAGGATCATCCCTCGCCTGACCTGCTTCTGGTGGCGGCCGGCATTCCTTGGCAGAGGCTGTATCACAGCACTCTGCCTGTCTCACAGGACCTTCTCTCTCCTTGTCTTAAATCTCCCTCCACCTCCCCCTCATAAGCACACTTGTACTTGTTGGATAATCCAGTGTGATCTTCTCTTTCAAGATTCTTAACTACATCTACAAAGATGTTTCTTTGAAATAACATAACCTTCACAGGTTCCAGGGATTCAAGTGTAGCTATGTATTAGGGGGCTGCCACTCAAGTCACTACAGCTCAGAGTTCTGCCTTGGGGTCAGTGTGGAGTGAAGTGGGGGGTCCCCAAACCTGGCGGATCTCCAAAATCATGCCTGTGAGTGGGACTTGGAAAAATGCCTCAGGGTGGGCTCCCTTGGTGATTGACATTCAGGAGCTTTGGAACATCGCCTGGCCATCAGTCAGGATCGGAGAGGTTATGCTACAGTAACAAACAACCCCAACCGCTCAGTGGTTTGACGCAACAAACGTTTCTTTCGTGTTTACTCCAAAAGGTCGCCTGGAGCTATTCGGGCCTCCTCTCTGAGTGGTCCTCATGCTGGGACCCAGGCTGATGGAGTGGCCACCATCTGGAAAGCTGCTGGCTCCTGTGACAGAAGGGGGAAGCGTGGTGAATTAGGAACTGGATTTTAATGCTGTTTCCACCCAGAAATGACGCTCATGACTTCTGCCCCCATTTCTCTTGCCGCTGCACACACCACGGGGACGGGGGTGATCCTATATGACCTTTCCCTGGAAGGAGAAGTGGTTCCCTGTCTCTATTTTCAGAAAGCACTGCGTGTTTGGG
The DNA here is from genome assembly GCF_963930625.1 of Muntiacus reevesi. Classification (NCBI taxonomy): domain Eukaryota; kingdom Metazoa; phylum Chordata; class Mammalia; order Artiodactyla; family Cervidae; genus Muntiacus; species Muntiacus reevesi. The sequence goes on along the minus strand of NC_089253.1, from coordinate 116,060,224 downwards.
AAGCACGGGGCCAAAGAGCTGCAGAGGGACATCCGGTGATGTCCTTTAGCATCATTTCTAACTGCCCTTCTGACCCCCAAGGGTCAAGGCCCCAAGGCAGAGCATCCCAGGGGCTGAGTCAGGGTCACACCAGGGCTGGAGGACTGTCTGCCCTGCACCAAGACCACTCGCTGGACTAGCTACCCTAGAAAAGGGCTCAAGGTGGGCAGGCAAAATTCAGCAGGCGGCAGCCACTGAGGTCCCCCTGTTTCCTCTCCAGAGCGAGCTAGTTCTAGAAGGCATTCAGGAGTTCCCGTGACTCTCCAAGGAGCCCCTTCACTCCATTTGGTTTTTTTTTTTTTAGAGAGGGGTAGCGCTGAAGAGAGGGAGGTGCACCATTTCCCTGATCAGCTCTGCTCTGGGCTCCCAGAGGCCACCAGTGTCTGCCTGGCAGAGCCGGGGTGACGGATTTGGACGTGGTGGCCCCTCTGTCCACCTGGGAAGGAACTGGCCGGGGGCAAGAAGTGGGAAGTGGAACCACCCCAGCTCCATCGTGTGCCTTCCCGGAACAGGCGGCAGGGTCTCAGGGCAAGTCAGGATCGGGGTGAAAACCAGGTGTGAAGAAATCTATGTTGGGCTCGGAACGGTTGTGTGAACTGGCTTTGCTGTTGGTCACTAATATTGCCTGCCTCTTCAATGACTCTGACACTTAGCCCCCTGAAGCTTCAGGAAACCAAAGTATTTTTAGAGCCATCTTTCATCACAGCCCAGGGCCACGGAGACACTTGGACTGCAGGCAGAGGGGCTGGGAAGTAGACGTCGGCCCTGCTCAGAGGGAGAGGAGCTCCAGATGCAGAACAGGACGATAGTGTTTGAGAAAGACAGTGTTTCCTAGCAAAGGGGTCCTCAACCAGCCTGCACAGCCCCAGGGCGCCCTTGGGTGTGCATGGGCCTGAGTGGAAGACCACCAGTTACATCCAAGGCACCCCGTTAAGTCTGAACATCAGACCAACAACAAACAAACAAACAAATTTTAGTATAAGTATACCCCATGCAATATTTGGGATATACTTATCCTTTTGAAGTTATTTACTTTTCTGAAATTCAATCTTAACTGTATATCTGTCATTTCTATTTGTTGACCTGGAAAAGTTATTTGGTGTCCTGCTTCGCTTTTATTTATTTTGGGGGGGCTTAGGTTAGAGTTTTTTTGGAATCAAAGTATTCAATGCCAAAGAATAAGTTTAGAAAACCACAGCTAGCTCTTTAATTTTTTTCCATATCATTAAACTAAGCTGTAATGAATGTTTAATGCATTCTTTCACCCCAGACATACTTCATGGAGAGTTTCGCAAACTCTGGTGCAGCCAGTGGGGACGACATGAGGTGAGTAACTCGCTGTGCTCTCAAGTTATTGAGGGAGAGAGTCAACCTCTGACCACCTGTGGTTGGAAGTGCAGGACATGGAGAGGGAGTTAACACTATGAAGACCATGGCAGAGCCAAGAAGAATAAAGAGACACAGTAAAGGGATGCTGATTAAAAAGTAGAGACATTACTTTGCCAACAAAGGTCCATTTAGTCAAAGCTATGGTTTTTCCAGTAATCATGTATGGATGTGATTGTTGGACTATAAAGAAAGCTGAGGGCTGAAGAATTGATGCTTTTGAACTGTGGTGTTGAAGAAGACTCTTGAGAGTCCCTTGAACTGCAAGGAGATCAAACCAGTCCATCCTAAAGAAGATCAGTCCTGAATATTCTTTGGAAGGACTGATGCTGAAGCTGAAGTTCCAATACTTTGGCTACCTGTTACGAAGAACTGACTCATTAGAAAGGACCCTGATGCTGGGAAAGATTGAAGGTGGGACGAGAAGGGGGCGACAGAGGATGAGATGGTTGGATGGCCTCACCGACTCAGTGGACATGAGTTTGAGCAAGCTCCAGGAGTTGGTGATGGACAGGCAGGCCTGGCATGCTGCAGTCCATGGGGTTGCAAAGAGTTGCACATGATTGAGCGACTGAACGGAATTGAAAGGAAGGCTAACCAGGCATTGCCACTGGCCTGCTGCTTTCCACAGGTCATGGTCCAAACTGATGAGCATTGTGTTGGGAAAACCCTGATCCTCTTGGACTTTCCTTTCTTTTCCTCTAACTTAAGGTTTAGTAATGACTCGGTTAGGACTGATGAAAGAGTCAAGCAACTGCTTTCTGTTTGGTTGACTTAAAAGGATGACGTTGGCAAGCCCTTTCCTTGCGGAGGTGCTTTTAGGACCTCACACCAGGGTTTGGCCCAAGATCCTGCTGGTTTGGGCAGAAACCACCTTCACTGTGTTCTTGAAACTCTGGTACAACCTTGACCTGTGCCAGAAACGTGGCAGAGGGAAATGAAATTCTGAAGGAGGAGGACTGTTCAAAGGGCAAAATGCTCTCTACCTTATTAACTCTCAAGTAAACACCTTAGCTTCATGCATTGATGAGTAAGCGGGGAGGGACCCAGGTCTGGGAAGGCAGGGTGGCTTTCTATTGCCTACGGAAACAGCAAGGCCGAGGTGAGTGTTCTCTGTTATTATAGACAGTGCTGTCATTTAAAAAAAAAAAAATCGTTAGAGGAAACTATTTTCTTTCCAGAAGAGTCTGTCTTCTGGGAACTGGGTACGCGAAGGCAGGTGTCGGGCAGGCTCCCGAAGGATGGTCTAGGGGTCAGGAGACTCGGCCTTGGAGTCCAGTCACACTTGGCGATGACAGCATGAAGTCCCCAGCATGTGACCCCACCGTGTGACACCCCCAGCGCTGTGGCCCGTGGAAACGAGGCTCAGAGGCGGTTTTGTTTGAGTCCAGAACAACCACACAGAGCTGAGGAGCAGCGCGCCGACCACAGGCGTGTGGAAAGCAAGACGACCATTGTCTCCCGCTCCCACGGGAGCCAGAAATAGAACTCTGCCCTTTGGCTTGAGGGGCTGAGGCCACTGCCAGGCGTGGGTGTCCCAACCACAGAGTCCTGTGTTCCTCTCCTCGCCATTCCTCTCTGGCCTTCCTCCTCCGTGACCTTTGCCCCAGCCTGCGGACGCTGGGCTCAGCCCCACTGCTGGGCATCTCCAACCTGGCACATCCGGGGGGTGGGGCAGTGGGTGTGGTCCCAGCTGCAGGGAAGAACAGGGCAACCCCTTCCTCATGGGTCTTAGTTGCCGCCCAGAGCCCTGACCCGGGGCCATTCAGAAGCCTTTCACCTGTTCCTGGAAGTGATGCCTCCAGGGTCTTTAAGACTTCACTCCCTGAGACTCACAGTCAGAAGTGCTGTGCATTTTACACTGCACCCCAAGCACGCCCTGTGTACTGGCCTCTTCCACACGTGGACCGGGCCTGTGACTGCTGGCCCTCAGGCTTTCCTGGGTCCAGCTGGTGGGCCTCCCGTCAGGACCTGGGAAGGAGGCAGGGCAGTGAGGCTAAGTATTCATTCCCCATCGACTGCCGCAGGCTAGCTGGCCTTCTCCCTGGGCCAGTGACCACAGCTCCTGTCTGAGCCTTCGCCACACCACTCTCTGTCTGCAAGTCCTGGAACCGCCTCTGCCTTCAAGCCTGAAGGTGATAACCAAGCCCCACAACTCTTAGACCTGGCCCTACACTAACTCTTGTGACTTTCCTACACCCTGCCCACGTCTTTGTAAATCGTCCCTTTATTAAATGCCCACCAGTGACCCAGTCAGAATGTGCCATCTTTCTATTGCTGTATCCATGTAGCACGTATGTGTTCATACATACAACACACATACACACAATATGCATGTAATAATACTCGCCCTGACTCCCCGTGAAGCATTCTGATACATGTGACCTGATTCTGGCTAATTATTAAGGATGCTCATCTCACCCACTCAATTAATTCCATGACTCATTTATGGTCTTGCTCCCCAGTTTGGAAAGCCTTGTGTAGGGCCAGCCCGGGGGAGGCAGCTGTCAGCTGGCCTGGCTGTGGCACCTGGCAGAGGTCAGCATGGCATATGCCAAGGAAGGGGGGTGGCTGTCAGATGACTCTGCAGAGTGGGTGTCTTATGGGACTCCCCAGGGGGAAGGCTGCATACCTCTTGGGTAGTAGTTCCTTTCTGTGGTCATCTCATTCCAAGGGCTAAATTTCCACTTTGTAAGCTAGAAATCTGCACTGGTGAGACATTGCGAGGTGACGGGGCTCATGGCTGACCTGCATGCCACAGCGCACATAAATAAATACGACCAATGTCCTGATTCAGCCACCCCCAGTGAGGATGCAACCATCTAAGGGGGCCCGAGAGCCATGTTCACCCATCGACACCTTTTCTCTGGAGGGAAATTCTATCCAGAAGGCCAGGCTGTCATCAGAAGGCTCCAGGCCAGCACGGCCTTAGAGCGAGGGCATTCTTCGAAGACCGGAGCGGGTCTGGGTGGCCAGAGCACCGTCTCTCTGGGGTGCCTGCCTCTTGGCTCCTCCTTTGTCCCCACACCCTTGCTGACCCATCCCCTCCAGCTCACCCCCTCACTTTCTTACTCTGTTCCCTTCTGGGTCTAAGCTAGTGAAGCTGCTCATTCTAGTCCTTGGTGGGGGTGGGTGGAGGCGTCTGCACCCATGGCTGCCTGATGTGGGGGGGCTGGTACCTGTTTTCAGGGAGAAGGTGTGCTTCCTCTGCCTCCCCCTCCAGATGATCCCAAGATGTGAGCCAGCGTCTGGCTGATCAGCAGTAGGTAAAGTGCATGATTCTCGATTCCTTTGTGGAAACTAGGCTGGTCTGGAGGACTTTGAAAGTGAAAGTCGGTTGTGACCGACTCTTTGCGACCCCATGGACTGCAGCCTACCAGGCTCCTCCGTCCATGGGATTCTCCAGGCAAGAATACTGGAGTGGCTTGCCACTGCCTTCTCCAGTGGATCTTCCCGACACAGGATCTTCCTGGGTCTTCCCGACCCAGGGATCAAACCTGGGTCTCCCGCACTGCGGGCCAACTCCTTACCATCTGAGCCACCAGGGGCTCCTAGAGGAGGACTTGAAGTCCTGGAGGACTTGCTCTCCCCTATCAACTCATGAGCAAGAACCTGCTTCCCCATGTGGTACATAAGGAGACTGAGGCACGGAGCGACCAGGCAACTTGGCTAAGGTTGTGATGTAAATCAACTCCTAGGTGGCCCTAGAAACTGTAAATTCACACATGTGCTCTATAAGGACGGGGAATGTGTCCCCAGCCCCACGAGCTCTCACCGCGGAGGGCAGGACTCTTCCTCGTTCGGTAAATTCCCTCTCTCTCCCCCCTGCTAGTCGCCTCGGTGCCCAAGGCAGGACTCAGCATGCCAGGGTGCCCGGTTACCCACGCTTGCTGACACAGGCAGACGGGGGGCCAGCCTCCTGCCAAAGCCAGAAGGCCCGCGGGTGCCTCAGACCACAGGGAGGTGACTCGGTGGACTCACCAGACCATGGGAGTGACTCAGCTGCCGGGCTGATGGACACACCGACGTCAGACCTCCCTCTGGCCCTTCCCTTTTTTTCCCCTGGAACAATAACAAATCTGGGTTGTGTGGATTCAGTTGCCTTAGGAACCAGAAAACATTTGATAATGCAAGAGACTCTGGGACAGGTGGGCTGAGCGGATCTGGATGAAAACAACCCTTTCCTGTACCTTCACCTCGACCCCCCCTCCCCACCCCGGGAATCGAATCTGTTCGGAACAGTTTAGGTCAACAGGCCCCAGGGAGCTGCAGGGCCGCCTGGACCCAGGGCCCGCGTCCAACCAGGAAGTCTGCGGCAGTCACAGGTCTGCGTGCCCGTGAGGTTGGGCCCCGATTCCTGCCGGAAAGAAATGGGATCAGGGACACCCCCTGCCCGCCAGAGAGATGGAGTGCCACGTGGCCTGCCCGCCTGCCACCCCGGCATACGTGGGCCTGTCCCGGACAGGGAACAGGAAGAGGGGAGACATAGGTACCCCCTGCTCAGAGAGACCTCCCGGCCTGCGGGCAGCAGGACACGCACCCGGACGTCCTGCCAGGTCCCAGCCCGCGTTTTTCGTGGTTATTTCCAGGAATCACCAGGAAACAGCAAGGGATGCTCGTGGGAAAGGGGCTTCTGTGGTGGGGGATGGGGTTCGGTGATGAGAACCAGAGTCGTCCGTCCCCAGCAGGACCCGCTGAGTGTGACCCTTGCTCACTCGCTCACACACTGGGTCACGGTGACGGCGGGGGCAGGGGGCTGGGTGCCCCCCAGAGGCTCAGCCTCCCCGCCCTTCCTCTCGGCCCTTAGCATGGGCATGTGGCTCGGACATCCTGCCCACAACGTCTCCCCCACCTGCAGGACTCAACAGTATCCACACCTACCTCTCCTCCACTAAAACACCGACATTATTCCAGGGTTAGCAACATTCCGTGTCCTCACCAATGACCCTCCTTCCTCCCGAGTCTCTCCCGAGGGCATCCCCGTTTCCTCCCCCAGGGCCACCCTGCACCTGACCGCTGTAGAAACGTTTTCTTTGTCCCATTCCGGCTTGGACTCTGTGTTCCTCAGGGGCTTGACCTCTGCCCTGATTTCCAGCGTCTTCAGCCTCTTGCTGGCCATCGCCCCACAAAATTCAGACTCGAAATGGCTGAGACAGAACTCGAAGCCTGCCCCCACACACCTTCTTATATTTCTAATTTAAAATTTATTTGTCTTTGGTTGCGCTGGGCCTTCATTCCGGCACGCGGGCTTTCTCTAGTTGTGGCGAGCAGGGGTTATTCTTCTCTAGTCGCGGTGTGAGGGCTTCTCACTGCGGTGGTCTCTCTTATTTCAGAGTGCGGGCTCCAGGGCGAGCAGGCTGCTGTAGTTGCAGCTTCTGGAGTCGTTGCAGCTCGTAGGCTTTAGTTACTCTGAGGCTTCGTCCCGGACCAGGGATCGAACCTGTGTCCCCTGGGTGGCAGGCAGATTCTTATCCGCTGTACCACCAGGGAAGTCCTCTTCTCTCAGTTGGGAGTGCCCCAGCCTCCTCACATCTTCCTGTCTCCTGGCTCTATCTCCCTCCATCCTCCTCCAGGAAGGGGTCAGAATTCACTTTCTAACACACATCTCTTCAAGCGCTGCGTGATCTCCTCACTGCCCAAGAGGGATGCCCGGGCCCCCTGGGAGGGTGGGTGAAGGCTACCCAAGTCTGACCCCCAGTCTTCCTTTTTGGCCTCACCTCCAAGCTCTCTGTATTTCCCTGCCTCTTCCCCTCCCTCCCTCTCTGTCTGTCTGTGGTCTCTTTGTGTCTCTGTCTGTCTGTCTGTCTCTCACACACTCACAGCCCACAGCTCCGGCTACACCACCCTGCTGTTCCCCGTGCCTGGCTCTTTTCCAGCTTCGACCCCTGGTCATGCTGACTCCTCAGCCTGAAAGCCCCTCTTCCTCAACCCAGGGAATCCCCACGCCTCCCCAAGGCGCCCAGCCCAGCCCACATATTTTTCCAGGCCCCCTGCACCCCAGGCCTGGGGCAGAGTTCACCACACCCTCCCCTGTGCACCCACAGAATTGGAGCGTGTTGCATACTGGGAGCAGAGGTTCCTGTTTGCAGCCTCGTCCATGGGCCCGCGGCTCTCCTTCGTGCCCTGACATCTGGCTCCAGCTGGGTCCCCACAGCCCTTCTTTCCCCTGGCCCAGCATCTGCCTTGATCCCCCGTCCCATCCCCAGACTCCCTCACAAGGCCGCCAGGCCCTCCTGTGGGAAGGTTGGAAGGTCTGCACCCCCTTGCCTGACCTCCCTTTGCTCTCTGACAGGAACCTCTCCCTCCCTGTCTATACCCTTGCCTGTCTTCTCTACCAGGCAGCGGACGCCTCTTATTCACTCTCTGAGGTGTGCAAACCCCAGCCCCTCCTTGGAAGTGACTTCTCCAGTCAGGACTGAACTCCCTGCTTCCCTCACAGCCCGTGAACACAGCCCACCTCGGCCTTCCTTCAGGGCTGTTCACCACATCCTGTTTTCTTCCCCTGCATGGGGTCCCTGGAGGTCAGGAAGCCCACCTCACTGGTCTCTGTTCCCCGGAGGTGCTCTGCACATAGCAGCTCTCCTCAGAATGCTTGTGGAAGTGCTGAAACGTGCCATTCCCTGTGACAGCCCTGCGCTGGCTCCCGGGGGCCTGTGACAGGCTGGCCACCTCGGGCACACAGGGCAGAGGGTGACCTGTCTGCCTCCTAGATCAGCGGGGCTGCTGGGGTGCCTGCCACCACAGCAGGATGTGGGCCCAGAGGGAAGAGCTCTCCCTCAGGCTTCCAGTCAACCTCCCATGCCTGCTGGTGGCCAGCAATGGCTGGAAATTTCCTCAGCTGCCTCCTGGCCCCTCAGTCCTCTGCCTCCCTCGCTGTGCCTTCCTTCCATCATTTGCATCAGCCCAAATCTCTGGAGCTGGGCACACAGGTGCCTCCTAACTGCCCCCGCTTCTGCCTCCTGACCCTGTCTCGGATCTTATATTCCTGTCTTTAACGTACAGCCTCTGGTTGATCCAGGCCTCCTGTCCCGCGTACTCGGCAGGAAATTACGGCTGCAATTGCCCTTCCGTGAGCGCCTTCCTGCTCTTTTCCGCTGACCCGAATCCTCCCCACTGCAGGCCCGGCTCTGGTCTCCCTACTCCGTGAAGTTTCTGACGAAGAACTGGCTCTGTGAGCTGCATTACAGTCCTGTTGCAATCAGCACGCACCACACCAGTTAATGTTTAATTGTCCTCCACAGTTTTATTTAATACACATCCATTTTCTTTGCCCACCTAGACGATAAGCTCTCAACAGTAAAACTAGTTCTTAAGTTGCTGGAGAAGGCAGGTGACTGTAGGCTTTCTCTAAACTCTGGTAGCTTCTTGTACACCCAGCTTCAGTAGAGTCATCTATTAAAGTCCTAATGTCTAACCAATAAAAGATCTTTCTTGGGCAGCTCTGAGAATAGATCACAGATTACACGGAAGCCTCACACCGTAGGCTTCCTGGACTGGGAATTTAATGGACTAGCAACCCAACTTCAGCATTCAGCCCAGTTGGTTGGGAGAGCTTCCCCAGGGGTTAGAGAGACTAAGGTTTCCACACTGTGGGAGAAATTGTAGCCTGCCTTTGCGGTCACTGCGGAAAGACGTCTGTGCCTGGAGCAATGCTGTGATGGGACCCGTGCCCAAGGGAGGGGAACCACCCGGCCCTCTGGCTGGCCTCGCAGAGGAGCCTGCTCGGAGCCAGGGGGCGAAGCCAAGGGCCTTGTGACGTCCTGCCCGGCACTGGGCACTGTGACCATTCCCTCTCCAGGGCCTTCACGCGGGGCTGGTTTTAGAGAGGGGCCTTAGCAAGCTGAGATGTGAAGTGAGGTGCAAGTCACTCGGTCGTGTATGACTCTTTGTGACCCCATGGATTATAACCCACCAGGCTCCTCTGTCCATGGAATTCTCCAGGCAAGAATACTGGAGTGGGTTGCCATTCCCTTCTGCAGGGGATGTTCCCAACCCAGGGATCGAACCCAGGTCCCCTGCACTGCAGACAGACTCTACTGTCTGAGCCACCAGGAAGTCCAAGGTGGAGCTCGTGGTAAAAAATCTCCCCGCCAATGCTGGAGATGTAAGAAAGACAGGTTTGATCCCTGGTCGGGAAGATTCCTTGGAGGAAGAAATGGCAACCTACTCCAGTATTCTTGCCTGGAAAATTCCATGGACAGAATTTTCAGCCTGGCGGGTTATAGTCCATAGGGTGGCGCAGAGTCGGACATGACTAAAGCGACTTAGCACGCACACCATATGTAGCAGGAAAAATAGGGCAGGGGAGCCCCTGGAGAACTGTATTTGCAGCAACTTGCCAGCAGCTTCCTTTAGGTTAGGAGACAGGGGACTTCCTTTAGGTTAGACACATATGTCCATCCTGTGGCCGAACCACCAGCAAGTTCGTGAGTGCCTGGGGCCCGAGCCTCCAGGGAGCACTCACGGCGTGAGCCCAGGGTCCAGGAAGGGGAGTCCAGGGCCCAGGGCTCGCGTTCCCCTCCCTCTCCCCTCCAGATGCGGTGCTTCTATCCCCTGCCCCTCACACTGTCTCCTTCCTGCCTACTTCCTTTTCTGCAACCTGCAGCTTCTCTTCCAGGAGCGAGAGCCCTCTATCTGATCGCCTCACAGGCAGATTCCTCAGTGACCTCTGCCTGACCCCTTTCAGGGCGGCCTTCCCCTCTTCGTCTGCTTTCCTCTCCTCTGGGAAGCTTGCTTTTCTGGAGGGTCGCCACGGACAACGGTGATGGCCCCTGCACTTCTGGAGCCCACTTTCCTCAGGTCACCACACGAACTGCAATACCCGCCGAGCACGTACGGTGTGGAAGCTGGGGACACGGGGGCCGGCCCCTGGCCTCTGCATTGGGAATCGCGGGGTGGCGGAGGAGGTGGGCGCACCGGCAGGGCGTTGCGAGGGCTGTGACGCTAGGGGGATAAACAAGGCTGAGCAGCTCGGGACGCGGTGGGCAGACAGGGCCCCAGGGGGAAAGACGGCCCGGGGAAGCGACATCAGAGGGGCAGGGGGCTTGAAGAACGGTCGGTAGTTGGCTGTAGCCTCGGCGAAATTCTGTTTTACGCAGAGGGAAGTCAGAGAGAGCACGGGGGTCTTAGGGAACTGCCAGCAGGTCTGATCACTCAGTGTCCAGGGCTGAGAGTGGTGGTGGGACTGGGAGACGCAGACAGAGGCTCCAGGGCAGGAGAGGCGGCTGGACAAGTCTCGGAAGGCGCTGAAGGGCCTTCAGCAGCGGATGAGTAGGTAATGTGACTGACTAGGTGATGCTGGAAATATTCATTTCTATTCACACAATGGGGAACATTCAGAAGGAGGCTTGCTCCCACCCAGGTTCACATGCAATGAATAGATGGAAGCAGAGAGGCCCTGAGCTCTGCCCAGGGCCCGCGGTGGGACGGGCCAAGCTGAAGTTGGGCCCCATGCCTGTGCTGGGGCAGGTGCGGGCATATAGAAAGGGCAGTGAGGGGAGAAGTTGGGACTCTTAGGTTCAACTAACAGAAGCCACCTTGATCTGATTTGAGCTACAGTGGACCTTGGCTGAGAGGATACAGGCTCGGGGCAGGATGAGAGAAGTTGCAAAGGAGCCCCGGTTCAGAGGCGGGCATTCCCAGGACCCTTTCCCCAGCTCGTTCCCGAGCCTGCCTCCTCCCACCTGCTCCACCCTCCTCTCTGCGGCCCTTCCTCGGGCCCTCTGGCTGCTGGCACAGCCTGCTTGCCCCACTGACCTTGAGGTGGTGAGTTATGCGCCAGCTCTGGATTCCAGCTCCAAGTTCCCAGGAAAGAACTCTTCTGTTGCAAGAAGCCGTGGCATACCGTGTCGCATGCACAAAGCCAGGGGCTGGGGGGGGCTCACTGTGCGCATTGGGGCGGGGGGGTGTACCCAGAGAAGGAAGACCGTTAGCCAGTAGGCCCCAAAGCTGTGAAGTCCCAAATGGCACGGTTTCCGCCCCTCCCGGGTATACAGTTATATAGAACTTTATAATCTTGTAGGGACAAAGGACAGAGTCCCTATAATCCAAAAGACTGTAACAATAATAATAGCTAATGTTTTTGAAGACTTACTCTGTGCTGAGTACTTTGCTAAGTGATTCATAGTTATTTTCTTGCTTCATTCTTATGGCCCAGTGAGATAGAGGCTGTTATTTCCAATTTACAGAAAATGAAAGGGAGGCACAAAGAATTCTAGTTGAGTTTTCCTGTCCTATCCCTGAGTCACAGCACGCCAGTCTTGGAGCAAAGAGGAGGAGAAAGACCGCCTTCTTATCCAGCGGTGCCCCGGTAAATGTTTATTAACCAGATCCCTGTCAAAAAAAAAAAAAAAGCTCTGGTTTGTAACATTTACTGATTTTCGAGGTGTGAATACGTCCATCATGGCTGCTTTCAAGCTGCCAGCTTCCTCAGCCAGTTTGAGAGGCTCCCACACACGTGTGCGTTACTCAGTCGTGTCCGACTCTTTGCAACCCCATGGACTGTACCCCACCAGGCTCCACTGTCCATGGGATTCTCCAGGCAAGAATACTGGAGTGGGCTGCCATTTCCTTCTCCAGGGGATCTTCCCGACCCAGGGATCGAACTCGGGTCTCCTGCATTGCAGGCAGATTCTTTACCATCTGAGCCACCAGGGAAGCCCCTCCACACATACTGCCTCTCTTTTGGGTGAGTTCTGGAGATTTAGAGCAGTGCTTCTCAAAGTGTGGTCCCTGAACCAGCTGCATCAGCTTTGCCTAAAAATGTGCAAATTCTCTGATCTCATCCCAGACCTACCTACTGACTCGGAATCCCTGGGGTAGAGCGGAGGAACAGCTGTCTGTTTTCAAGCCCTCTGGGGGTTCGGATGCACATTCAAGTTTGAGAACCTCTGAAGCGATGGGGTAACATGCTGTCTTGCAAACCCAGCTCATCCCAGTCTTCATTTTCTGGTTGGAAGAATGGGGCTTGTTTCCCACTCCTCAGTGGATGGGTAAACTGAGGCCAGCGAGGTGAAAGTTGCTGGAAATGGGTGGGTGAGAAAAATGGATTAAGAGGCCCTCTAGCCTGGGTCTCCTCCCCCTTAAGATAATGAGGGTAGGGGTGAATGCAGAGTGCCTCAGCCCTGGCCCTCCTCTGGTCTGAAGGGACTGCCCATGGATTGCCCAAGGTTAGTGGGGAGTGGGGGGGGAGGTCCCAGGTAAAAGGCCTGAGCAGAGAGGAGAGAAACCCAGAGGGGAGTGAGGCAAGAGCCATGGAAAAGCCTAGGGCTCAGAGACGCCTGGCTCTGGGTCTTGGAGGCTGGTGCACAGAGGTCCCCAAACTGCAGTAAGTCCCAGGACGATATAGTGTCCGGATCACAATCTCTGGGCCTCAGGCAGGGCCGGGAAGACCCGTGATGACTCCCGGCGTAGGGGAGGGGCAGGGGGATTGGAGGTCCCGGCGCCGCCAGGCTTTTGTCAGACGTGTTTACCGTCTGGTCGTCTCAACAACTTCCCTCGACCCCGATCCAGATTTACCATTAACCAAAGACAAACAAATCGGGAGCCAAGCATCAGAAGTGATGCAAATTCTGTGTCAGCCCCGGGAGGCCCTGAAACACCTGGGCAGTCAGCAAGGCCGTGATGTCACCTGGAGAAAGGCTTGGCTCGGGGCAGCCGTGGTCACGTGATACAGCCCGAGCGCGCCCTGGTCACTCGGCGGGGTCAGGTGGGGTGGGGAGGGGCTCCCCTCTGAGCTCAGAGCCACCGCCAGAGAACCAAAACGCAAACAGAAAGTGTCCCGTCAGGGCAAAATCTGTAAGTCATGTGATGGGGCTGTTTTTCTGCCTCAAAAGTTGGAGTCACAGAAGCGAAGATTCAGAGCCAGCATTACTTAGCAAAATCAGGCCCTGCTGGGGTGCTGGCCTGGTTTGCTCGGGTCGGAAACCTGGGTCCCCTGGAATTCCACTCACTCTCCTTTCAGGAAAGAAGCTGTGTAAGAAGGAGTTTCCTCAGAAGCACCAGCTCTAGAATTTCTTTAGCAGAAACCCTGGGCCCAACACCCGCCTTCCCTGCTGGACGGCCCCCTCCCTCTGGGGTCTCATCCAGGCTCAGCCTCCGTGTGGTCGGTCGGTCCGTCCCCAGGGAGATGCCAGAGGCCTGGGGAGCATCTCCTGCCTCCCACCCCAGAGTGGCCCAAGTTGAAGGTCTCAGGCCGTAGGAAGGTATGAGAGGTTGGGTGCCCAGAGGCAACGGCCTGCTTCCTTCTCTCCTCCCCTGTCTTCCAGGCTCCTGCTCTTTGCAAAGCACCTGTTGACCACCTGGATCCTGGCAGCAGGCAATGGTATGGGCAGTATGTCAGTGGGCAGCCAGGTCACGGCCCTCAAGGGGCTCACGTTCTACTTAGGAAGACAGAGCTCTCATAGCCCAACAAAATAACAAGCGACAGGCAACAGCATGTGGCTGACCACAGGCGTAGTGAAGTCACGCACGGCAGGAACTGTTTGGATGCTCCCTGTGTCGGACACACTGCGTCTGAATTCTAACCTGGCCACTCACCAGCCGCTGTGTGACCTTGGGCAAGTTGCTTACATTCTCTGAGCCCCAGTCCACACAGCTGTAAAATGGAGGTAAAAATGTCCAACTCACAGTGCTGCTGTGAAAAATGAAATAACGGCTGCAAAACAGCTGGTAAAACGCTCAGCACAGAGTGTTCAGCCACTAGGTCGTGTTTGACTCTTTGCAACCAGGCTCCTCTGTCCATGGGATTTTCCAGGCAACAATACTGAAGAGGGTTGCCATCCTCCAGGGGTCTCCTTGACCCAGGGATTGAACCTGCCTCTCCTGTGTCTCCTGCATTGGTGGATTCTTTACCACTAAGTCACCTGGGTGGCTATACAGGCCCCATAGTAGGTATTTGATAAATTGTAATATTTCCCATACCTGGACTGAAATGAGCTGTGAAAGATGAACCATTTGTGCCTGGTCTCCAAACTTAGAGAAGATTAAAAGGAATAAAGTAGAAGCAGGAGAGAGAGGCTTAAAAAGAGAAAATCAACACATGAAAGGCTGACAGTGACAGAATACCTAGAAAAAGTATAAATGCAGGTGTAAAAATAGACTGGTGCCCAGGAACCATAAGCGTGGAATAAACAGCCACCCTTACTCCACAGTCTCCAGTTCAGTTCAGTTCAGCCGTTCAGTCGTGTCTGACTCTTTGTGACCCCATAGACTGCGGCACGCCAGGCCTCCCTGTCCATCACCAACTCTTAGAGCTTGTTCAAACTCATGTCCATCGAGTCGGTGATGTCATCCAACCATCTCATCCTCTGTCATCCCCTTCTCCTCCTGCCTTCAATCTTTCCCAGCATCAGGGTCTTTTCTAACAAGTCACTTCACATCAGGTGCCCAAAGTATTGGAGCTTCAGCATCAGTCTTTCCATATTCAGGACTGATTTCCTTTAGGATGGACTGGTTGGATCTCCTTGCAGTCCAAGGAACTCTCAAGAGTCTTCTCCAATACCACAGTTCAAAGACATCAGTTCTTCAGCACTCAGCTTTCTTTATGGTCTGATTCTCACATCCATACAGGACTACTGGAAAAACCATAGCTTTGGCTAGATGGACCTTTGTTGGCAAAGTAATGTCTCTGCTTTTTAATATACTGTCTAGCTTGGTCATAGCTTTTCTTCCAAGGAGCAAGTGTCTTTTAATTTCATGGCTGCAATCACCATCTGCAGTGATTTTGGAGCCCGAGAAAATAGTCTCTCACTGTTTGCACTGTTTCCCCATTTATTTACTATGAAGTGATGGGACCAGATGCCATGATCTTAGTTGTTTGAATGTTGAGTTTTAAGCCAGGTTTTTCACTCTCCTCTTTCACTTTCATCAAGAGGCTCTTTAGTTCCTCTTCACTTTCTGCCATAAGGGTGGTGTCATCTGCATATCTGAGGTTAGTGATATTTCTCCTGGCAATCTTGATTCCAGCCCAGCATTTCGCATGATGTACTCTGCATATAAGTTGAATAAACAGGGTGACAATATACAGTCTTGATGTACTCCTTTCCCAATCTGGAACCAGTCCATTGTTCCATGTACAATGGAACATTGTACAATGTTGCTTCCTGACCTGCATACAGATTTCTCAGGACACAGGTAAGGTGGTTTGGCATGCCCATCTCTTTAAGAATTTTCTGCAGTTTGTTGTGACCCACACAGTCAAAGGCTTTGGCATAGTCAATAAAGCAGAAGTAGGTGTTTTCCTGGACCTCTCTCGCTTTTTATATGATCCAGTGGATCCAGGGCCATCATCATGTCATGGGACAGCAGAGCGCACAATGTATTCCATACTCTCTAGGAAGTTAGAGATGAGCAGAGTGTGCTTAAAAAATATTCTCATCAAAAGTATTTAACATTTTTTAAAAAATAAAAGTGCTTAAGGTGTGTGGGGCTGGTAAATTTTCAGGTGTACAGAAAATTCACCTGCCACAACTTCTCGGTGATTGGATTAGCTGAGTTTTCAGTCTACTTTTTATACATTTGTCAGAAAGCTTATAAGTATGCTGAGCACATCATGGGGGCTTACCAGGCCCCTGTTTACTGATTAATTCATATAGTGTTGGAATATGTTTTTTTTTTTTCCCCGTTTTCAGCCCTTCTATGCATTCACTGAGGCAAGGGACGGGAATTATCTTCTTTTTGAAAGGGCAGTAACTGATCATCTCCAGCCTCCCCTGCCAACCCCATCAACCTGTCCCTCTTTCTGTATTTCAGGTTTTAGGCAGCAATAATAACAATTACGTTAATAAAATTAGTAGGTTACATGTGTGTTGATACAAGGCTATGTATTGATACAACACTTTGTCTTTTTCCTCCCTTAAGTCCCACAATGTAGGATTATTTTGGTTCTCAGGTGCAGGAGGTGAGAGGCAGAGAAGTCAAGTAATTTGCTTCGGGCCACCCAGCTCCTAAGGAGCCTCGGAGACGTCTGACCCCTTCACCCTGGGTGCAGTCCCAGGTCCTGCCCAGAGGGGGCGCTCGAGCACAGCCACCGCCTGGCCTCCCTGCAGGCGCTAACACCAGGGGCCCAAATCTGGGGTGAAACCCGAGGCCCTAGGCTTTCCCTGGTCTAGACACGGCTCTGTGGAAGAGGCGGGAGTCGAGTTCCCTTTCCACTTGTTGAGCCTCGCAGGGGCTGGGGGACAGGAACGAGGCCCCAGGAGGAGGGCGCCGTGCGTCCCTGCTGGCCGCCAGCCCCAGGCTAGAAGGTTGCCAGGTCTCACCTCCCCGGGTGCTGGCAGGCGGCAGGAGGAACTCGGCCAGAGCAGAGACCCCCTGCCCCGCCCTGCCCCGCTGGTCCTCCCACGCTCTGCCTGACCCTGTCTCTGGGATCCCATCGAACGGTGCCCTCATCTCCCACGTGTCTGCTCAGTTTTCCATTTGATTTTTGATTTTTATTTCATGCTAATGCTTTTTTTTTTTTTTAAGTGTAAAACATTCAATTATTCTGGCAATTAGCCCATAGATAAGTAAGATAACCCCTATATTTGGAAATACCCACTTGGAGCAATCTGGGCCTCTCCACTCCCTTTTCCTCCTAACCCTGTCAGAGTTCTGTTCTGGAAAAACACCGAGAGCCTCCCCATCCCTGAAGCCTCTTCTTCCCTTCCTCTCACATCCGCACGGAGCCTGGCAGGGACAGGGGAGCCAGGCGGATTCTGGATTTTGAATCTGAACTGCCATTTCCGTGACCCTGGGTGAGCTACTAAACTGCTTCAGCTTTCATTTTCCTTATCTCTAAAAGGGAAACTGGAACTGCTCCCTCCCGCTGGAAGATAACAGAAGCCTCCCCTCCCCCACCTGGACTTGAAGTGCCTGGCATGAGGTGAGTTCTTATTGGATCCTCCTGTGGCCCATTTCTTCCAGGAAGTCTTCCTCGATTGTCCCCATTTTGGCAGACAGAGATAACTCCCAGCCCCATCTCTACTCCCCCCTTCTTCATTACTAACAAAACCCCAAGTTTATTTGGGAGAGCAAAGTGCCCAGCTAAGAAACTACATTTCAGCTAATAAACTACGTTTTGAAGTGATGGTGTGCATGGAACACAGGTG
This sequence comes from Muntiacus reevesi, assembly GCF_963930625.1. Taxonomy (NCBI): domain Eukaryota; kingdom Metazoa; phylum Chordata; class Mammalia; order Artiodactyla; family Cervidae; genus Muntiacus; species Muntiacus reevesi. The sequence continues at coordinate 116,042,711 of NC_089253.1, read as the reverse complement.
TGGCCAAGGAGATGTATTGGGTTGGCCAAAAACTTCCTTCAGTTTTAAAGTAAAAATAAAAGACACTTTTTTTTCTTTTTCACCAAGAACTTTATTGAACAATGTATTCACCATTTTGTTCCACTACCTTCTGCCGTTTTTCAGGCAGCTTCATAATTCCATCTTCCCAAAACTTTTAATCTTTTTTTGAGCAATGAACTATTCCTAGGTACCTTTTACAATCTTCCAGGGGATTGAAATTTTTTCCATTAAGAGAATTTTGTAAAGACCAAACTAAATGTAATATCCGAGGGTGCAATGACTGGTAAATACAGGGGATGAATCAGAACTTCCCAGTCAAGCTGACACAGTTTTTGCCTGCTCATCCAAGAAACATGAGGCTTTCCTTGCGTTATCCTGGTGGAAGATTGTTTTCTGTTGACTAATTCTGGATGCTTGTCATCGAGTGCTGCTTTCTGTTGGTCTGATCGGGAGTGGTGCTTGTTGGAATCAATCATTTGGTTTTCCAGAAGGAGCTCATAATAGAAGACTCCCTTCCAATCCCGCCATATACACAACATCACCTTCACTGGATGAAGACCGGACTTTGGTGTGGTTGGTAGTGGTTCATTTCACTTGCCTCATGATCTCTTCTATTCCACAGTATGGTACGGTATCCACTTTTCATTGGCCATCACAATTTGTTTTAAAAATGGAATGTTTTTGTTAACATTTAAGTAGAGAATTGCATATGGAGACCCAATCAAGAGGCTTTTTTCCGCTTATGTTGACTCCAAATATTAAAGCAATTAACATAACCAAGCTGGTGTAAATGATTTTCAGTGCTTGATTTGGATATTCTGAGTATGTTGGCTATCTCCCTCGTGGTGTATTGCGGTTGACTGTTTTCAACTAACGCCTCGATTTGATCACTATCAACTCCAGCGGGTCTACTAGACTGTGAAGCATCATCTAGCAAGAAAACATCAGCAAGAAACTTTGCAAGTCACTTTTGACACTTTTGATGAGTTACAGTACGTTTTCTATACACTGAACACATTTTTTGCATTTCCATTGCATTTTTACCTTTCTTGAAGTAATAAAGATAATATGCCAAAAATGTTGCTTTTCTTCCATCTTCAGTATTAAAATGGCTACACAAAAATGGACCAATGTTGATTTTTTTTTAATGCATGCTAATATGAAAGCTATCACAATATAGTGTAACAAAATTGTTCCAAATGAAGTTAAAGACAACTAAATGCTACTAGAGCCATCTTACAAAAAAAAGATCTTTTAGGCAGTCCAATAAGTGAAAGTTGCTTGAAGGGGCTCTGAGAAAGCTCTTGAAAGGAAGTTGACTCAACTGTGCCATTTCGCCCCTTGCCTTTTTCTCCTTTCTGTTGTCTGGAGTGAGTATGATATCTGGAGCCACAGTGATCATGTTGACCATACGGCAACCTTGAAGATGGAAGTCACATCTTACGGCAGAGCAGAAGAGCAGAAAGCGCCTGGGCCACGGAGGGCATGGTCCACAGGACTTCAGAATTTATGTTACACGAGGGAAGAAGAAATCAGGTATTTGGGATTTCTATTACATGTAACCCAACATGGTCCCCACAGATATATGGCTTGGTGACCTTGCTCTTTTCTCTGAGCTCCAGTCACACTCATAGTCACAACTGTATTCAGAGAGATTTTTGGTTATAAGCAAAGTAGCCTACCAGTCTAGATTTTTTGGAGTCCCATTATGTGAGGAGTAGAAAGTTTCTGATTCACGTCGGGTAGCTGCACCCCAAAGCTAATGAGGTCCTGCACACAGCTTGGTTCTCTTTCACCTGGTCCTTATCTTATGGGAGGAATGAAAGACAGCTGGATGCTGATTGCAAAGCACACACTGTTCGCAGGACTGTTGTTTAGTTGTTGTTGGTCAGTTACTAGGTCATGTCCCACTCTTTTGTGATCCCATGGACAATAGCCCGCCAGGCTCCTCTGTCCATGGGATTTCCCAGGCAGGAATACTGGAGTAGGTTGCCATTTTCTCCTCCAGGGGATATTCCCGGACCAGAAATCAAACCCGCATCTCCAGCATTGGCAGGCAGATTCTTTACCACTGAGCCACCAGGAAAGCCCTTGCAGGACTGTAGGATCTGTTGAATCAAAGGCAGAATGACAGGGAATGAGTGAGCAGAAGCCTGCAGGTCTCCAACCTGCCTATGGGATTTGGGGGAAACTTGGTGCCTTCTGATTATATGAGGGTGACTTCTAGACCATGGAGAAGTAATGAGTCCTACCTCAGGCAGCATAAGTATTTCTTCATATGTCCACATTCTGCATCCCCAATGAGTTCAAGTTTGCAATTAAATTTAAAGGCATTTATGTACTCCCACATTCAAGTTTCTGTGCTAAGTGCTACAGGGAACTTGGAGATGAATAAGATCCTCAGGCAGTTGGCAGTCGAGTTTGAGGGACGGCAAAAGCATATACGATCCTCACATGAACGCAGGAGGTTGTGGAAAGGCAATCATACAAGTTAAGAAGGAAGAGGAAAGACAAGAGAGGAGGAGACCGAGGCCTTGAAAGGAAAATGCCTCTGAGCTGGGCTTTGGACAACCGGTAGCATTTCAGCAGAGAGCAGGGTGGGGAGTGCTTGCCCAGCCTGAAGGAGCAGCAGGGATGAAATGCAGAAAGGTCACTGGGTGTGGGGGGAGCTCAAAATGGCCACAATCTAGTCGGGCTACAGAGTCGGGAGCCTGAGGAGGCGAAACGTGGGTGCTGAGTGAGGGAGAGAAAGCTATGATTGAGTTTAAAAAGAAAACAATGACACAGCACACACTGTGTGTGATATGTGCCAGCCACGGTTCTAAGAGCTTTCTGTGGGTTGATTCACAACCACCCTCGAAGGTGAGGACTATTGCTCTGCCCATTTCACTGGTCAGAAAACTGAGCTTTCACCAAGGACAAGTTTGTTTCTCAAAGTCAGACCTCTGAGAAGAGCCAGGGTTGAGGCCAGGTTGCTCCATGGTCTACTCTCTTGGGCGCTAAGCTGTCGCGTGGTGTGGTGCTTACTCGCTGCGACTCTTTGCAACCCTGTGGACTGAAGCCCTCTGGGCTCCTCTGTCCATGGGATTCTCCAGGCAAGAATACTGGAGTGGGTTGTCATGCACTTCTCCAGTGGATCTTCCCAACCCAGGAATTAAACCCAGGTCTCCTGCATTGCAGGCAGATTCTTTACCATCTGAGCCACTAGGGAAGCTGTCCTAGGCAGGGTCAGACCATGGGTGGGGTGGTGGTCTTAAATGCCCCTCTGAGGGTTGTGGCTTTTCTTGCACCGTGAACGATGGCCTCCCTTGGAGAAGCCAACGGGAAGCCATGAGAAATAGACTGGTGACTTTGATGCATCCCCTGGGTCCTCCCTGAGTAAGGGCTGGAGCAGTGAGAGTCAAGTCAGGATCCCACTAGGAGTCCAGAGCTCAGGTGAGAACTACTTCAGGGGCTGACCTGGGGCAGGGCCAGGCAGTTAGAGCATCTCTGCAGAAACATGCCAGGGCTCAAGCTTGTGAAGCTCTGAGTATATGTGATGTTAACTGGTTAGTACTCAGGGAGCAAGATGAAGACTTTAAAGAGAGGAGGAACGGGGTGGAGGAGCCTGGGAGGAGAAGAAAGCCTGTTCAGATTTGATCAAACTTGTCCCCAGATGTATCCTACAGAGACGTCACCTGTATGTGACATGAGGTATGGGCAAGTGTCTACACTGCAGTATTTTATGTGATCGCTTAGGCCTGGAACTAGGCTGAAAGTCCACCAACAGAATAGTGTTTGAATATGGGTTTATCTGAACACTGAAATACTACATTTTTGCATTGCATGTGAGGTAACGTGGCTTACACATTTCTAAATGTTTGGGGAAAATGGAGAATAATATTTTGTGATATGTGAAAATTACCTGATGTTCAAATTTCAGGGTCCGTAAATGAAGCTTCATTGGAACACAGCCACGTTTATTCATTTCTGTGTCATCTGTGTCTGCTTTGCCACCATTGGCAGAGTTGAAAGAGGCCCTATGACCTGCAAAGCCGAAGATATTTTACTATCTGATCCTTTAGAGAAAAAGTTTGCTAACCTGACAAGGTCTCCGGAAAGTTACACAAGAAACTAACCACAGTGACTGCCCCGGGGAGGGGAAGTCCAAAGGGCAGAGTTGGAAAGGAGATGTCTTGCAGTATGATGTTTGTAGTTTTTGAATTCTGAGTCATGTGAATGCTTAACCTATCTTAAAGCTTTTAATTTGAAATTTAAAAGAGGAAAAAATTATGCTTCCCATCCTGAAGGAAGGGAAGTGAGGGAAGGAAGAAATGTTACCCATATTCTAGCCCTTTGGTGATGGGTCTGGGTGAGGTCATGGGCCTCCAGCTAGGAGAGACTGCCAGGTGAGTTTGGCCTTGACTTGCTGAACCACCCAGGACAGCTCCCCTTCCCTGAGGGTGAAGGGTCAGTGCTGCTCACCTGCCAAGAGGCCCTGCCACAGAAGGGCCTGGAAGACTGGTCTCTATCTCTTTGCCTGCCTCAGAAACAAGGGAAACGGACAAGGAAACCCAGGCTGTGGCCTCATCAGTCATCGATAAACAAGAAACCAGTAGATTGGGAATGTGCCGGGTGAGAAGGACACAAGGATTCCGGACACTGAGTCCTGGTCCTGCCTAGCCACCCACTGACCCCATAACCTTAGATGAACCATTTCCCTTTGGGGCCCAGCTCCATCTGTCAATAAGGGCCTGGACCAGACTGATGGAAATCCAAGGGCCGCTCCCCTGCCCTCTTCACTCGCTCCCACCTACTTTACCTATTGAGCATCCCCGCAAGACTACCAAGGCCCCGGGTTGAAAAAGCAACAAGCCAGTCCAAATGATAGCCAGTCTCGCTTAGATGGTCTCCAGGCCAAGTGGTTTCATCACTCCATAGCTCTGAGGGTCAAGCCACCTCCCCGGACACAATCCCTTCAGGCATGGAGGTCAAAGGAACCCTTCAGTCACGGGCTGAGTAGTGGGGAGCCCCAGAGCTCTTGGGTGATGGCTTTTCTGACAAAGCGGTGTCAGGCAGGAAGTGGCTGCTGGGAGGGTGTGTCAGTGCACATGTTGGAAGGCTCCTCTCGAGCAGATCCAGGCAGATGCCTTAACAGCCCAAGTGTGGCAGCCTGCTGGCTAGTCCCTGGGGAGGTCCTGCTAGAGGCAGGGCACCTTCAGTGGAGGTTTTTCCCCCTGAGCAAGGCGTGTGGCTGCCTCTTCCTGGCCCTCGTGGTCAGGAACAGCCAGCCCGGAGGCCGGCCAGCATCCTCAGAGAGGACTGGGTGTAGAGCCCATGGTTGCCCTACAGGCCAGGAAGCCTCTCCTCTGCCTTCTCCCTCTGCCTCCCCGTCATAACTTTGTCCTAAGTTTTGCTCCAAAATTTTCCTCTTGAACACAGAAGCCAACTTGGAGGGGCTCCTGACTCCCAAACTTGAGATTGAGCAACAACAACAAAAATGATCACAATAGATTATCACTTATAGAATAAGAGGAAAAAATAGGAAATAATACATCTGTAATGATATAGTAAATATTTGAGTAAACAAATAAGGGAAAAGGGACAGCCTTCTTACAGAAAAAATTCTGACTGTTGAACATTCAAAGGCGTGAAGGAAATAGAAAACCACCCCTTGGCAGACACCCACGGTCGTGATTGTTTTAAGCAAGACTCATCAGCGGAAACAAACATTTGCGGGTGAAAATAAGATGAGAAACAGGATGTTTACATCATCTCAGAGTAGTTCCCCCTGAGATGCCTATTAACTCAAAGGGCAAAAGAATAACTTTACGGTGGAAAAACCTGCAGACCCCAGCTGACTCGGGTGATCAGAATCAACAAGTAACAGCTTATTGGCCTCGTGTGCTGCCTGATGTCATGTACTGAGAAGGGCACAGAATCACTTCTGCGGTGTTCTTGTCAAAATGCACAACCCAGGGCTTCCCTGGTGGCTCAGTGGCAAAGAGTTTTGCCTGCTAATGCAGGAGACGTGGGTTTGATCCCTAGTCTGGGAAGATCCCACGTGCCTCGCAGGAACTGTGCCCATGTGCCACAACTACTGAGCCTGAATGCTGCAACTCCTGAAGTCTGTGAGCCCTAGAGCCCATAGTGCACAAACAAGAGAAGTCACTGCAATGAGAAGCCCGCTCACCGCAACTAGAGAGTAGACCCTGCTCGCCACAACTAGAGAAAAGCCCATGCAGCAAAAAGATCCGGTGCAACCAAACATAAAAAATAAATTTGAAAAAAAAAAATGCACAACCTGAGGACACAGCAGACAAAGTCCCATGGAGGCACATTCTAGAAAACAGCTGGCTGGCATTCTTCAAGAGCATGAAGGCCATGACGGAGCAGGACGAAGGTGCTGTCCCAGCAGGACAGACTAAGGAAACATGACAGCTGAGTGCTGCGGGTGATCCCAGATTGGCTCCTGGACCAGATGGGGAACTTGATGAAATCTGAATGAGGTTTGTAGCTAAAGCTAATTTCCTGGTTTGGATGACTGTGCTGTAAATCTGTACAGTGTTAAAATGTGTGGAAACTAGGTGAAGGGTATTTGGGAATTCTTTGTACTGTTTTGGCAATGTTTATAGAAGTCTGAAGTTATTCTGAAAAAGCAAAACAGAAACCTTTTCCTCCTTTGGCCAGCTTCCCCGGTAACTCCTAGCTGTGTGTAGCCAGCTGCTTGACGTCGTGTATTCGTATGATTTATTTATGCGTCTGCCTCCTTCAAGCCCTGAGTTCTAGGAGGGGGTCTATGTCTCATTAATCTTTGTTTGGGCCTCATCTTATAAATCTTATTTGGGTGGGAGCTGACTGGCTATTTCTCAACAAGAAACTCCCTACTCTATCCACTCCCACTGTAAAAAGCACCACAGTCCTTTCAGCTGCTTAGACACCAAAGTTCCAGGAGTCGTCTTCCATACCTCCCTTTTTCTCCCGCCCCAGGACTAGCAAGTCCTGTGGGAATTCTCCAAAGTTCATCGCGAACCAGAGCGCTTCTCCCTTCTCCTCTGCCAGCGCTCTCAGCCAGGAGTTCTCGTTTCTCCTCTGAACGTGAACCTCGCTCTCCTAACTGGTCTCCCCTTACCCGATCCTCCAGTTTGTTTTCCACGGAACAGCTGGAGGGATCTTTTAAAGGGAAAAGTCGGGTCTCACATCACTCCATTGAATGGTTTCCCGTTGCAGTTAGTGTAAAACCGCGATTTCCAGCACGTTCCATGAAGGTTATATTCTCTCTGCCCTCACTCACCCTGCTCCAGCCACACGGGCCTTTCCATAGATATGCCGAGTTAGCTCCCGTGTCTGGGGTGCGAATCTTCTGCCGCTTTTCCTTCTCAACATTCAGGCTTCAGCCCAGTTGTCACCTCCTCAGATAGACCTAACCTGATCTGTCAGCTAAAGTAATTCTTTTTATGTGTTAAGCTTGTTGAAAGTGAAAGTGTTTGTCGCTCAGTCCTGTCCAACTCTTTGAGACTCCATGGACTGTAGCCCACCAGGCTCATCTGTCCGTGGGATTCTGCAGGCAAGAATGCTGGAGCAGGTTGCCATTTTCCTCCTCCAGACCCGGGGATCGAACCCAGGGTTTGATTTCATTATCTTGTGTTATTGCAGGCAGTAATTATTGCCCTCTTCACCATCTCAGCCACCAGGGGAGCCCGTTAGTTTGTGAGGGCTTTCATTACAAACACAACAGACCGGTGGCTTAAACAGCAGAGATTTACTGTCTCCTATTCTGGGGGCTAGAAGTTTCTAAGATCAAGGTGCCGGCAGGGTCGGTTCCTTCTGAGGGCTCTGGGGAGAAGGTGCTCCATGCTCCCTCCGAGCTTCCAGAGGATGGGGCCATCTTGGGTGTTCTCGACACTGAGCGCTCTTCCTCTCCGCATGGCGTGCTCCCGGTGTGCCCGTCTCCACATTTTCCCTTTTATAATGATACCAGTCATATTGGATTAGAGCCCACCCTAACGATCTCTTTTTAACTCAGTTACCTCCATAAAGACTCTACCTCCAAATAAGGTCATACTCTGGGGCTTAGGCCTTCAACAGCTTTGGGGGGAACACAGCTCAACCCATAAGCATTCCTATGACCTTGTTTTATTTTGGTTAGCCCCTTTATAACCATCTTAGTTATCTCATTTGTTTGTGGTCCTCGTCCGTGTCCACTACAACATAAACCACATGAGGGCAAGGATCTAGCCCAGCTTTGGTGTTTGGTCCTTTTCCAGCCTTGCAGAGGGACGCTAGCCCCTATTTCCACAGCATGTCACCCTGTCGAGTGGTTTCCTGTTACAACTACTGTAAAACCCCAGTTTCCAGCATGTTCCATGAAGGTTCTGGATCCATCCTTCGGCTTTTCCCAGATAAGAGGAACAGACTTACCCTCATTCCTTTTCATAAGCAACCGATGTGCTTGCTACACGTTCATCACTTAGCTCAAAGTTCAGTTAAAGGCCTGCAGCATCAATACCTAGATCCAGCCACGAATCTCAAAGCCCCAGAAGTACTCTCCCCACACCCAGGTTTCTTGCACTCCAGCCAGTGCCGCTTAGTCTGAGGGCTGTGGAACTAGATGGCTTGACTCTACCACTTAAGCTGAGACCTGGGTGGTATATCACTTACCCACACTTTGCCTCAGTTTCTTCAAGTGTAAAATAGAGAACATTTTATTTTTTGACTGGACTAGAGACAATTTTACGATTACCTCCCTAGTAAGTTGTATAAAATGAGATCCATACGTGACGAATAGAAAGTTTGACCATTAGGAAGTGCTTCTATGCTAATCCAGGTCTCGTCTTTTAGATCTGGTCTGAGGTCTTAGGAAGTCCCTGGTGGACAAAGGGACCAGAGCCCAGGAGGGCTCTGCAGTCAGCTGGGCACCCAGAGGCTCCAGGTTACTGCTCAGTCGCCCCCTTCGGAAGCCCCATCTGCCCTCAAGATAGCCAGCCAGCACTGGGGAGACTCTGACCATAAGATGCTGGGTGGGCCTTGGAGTTTCACTGGTAACTTGTGGCTGATTGAGGAGAAGAAAAAGGAGGATCTGACTCCTCAGAGTCTTTCTGAGCACCCCATGTGAAGTATGCAGCTTCCAGATGACTCAGCAGGGTCAGTTTCCTTGGAATTGACCACTCTGGCTGGAAACTGATAGTGTGGCAACAGCCCCACTCAGCCACCCCCAGAAAAGCTGACCCACCGTTCAACTGACTTCCTGATTTGGCCGCTATATATAGCTATATGGGTAGACCTTTCTATATGTGTGCACTTAGAAACCAGCAAGCCTAAAAATACCCTTGCCCCATAGCTCATTTCTTTGTTTTTTGTAGGTTCCTTGTTCTAATTTTATAGCTCAGGAGACTGGAAATTGCTGTCAGAATGGAGTGACCTCCGTGGGTGGTGGGAGGGCCAGAGGATAGGCTGTGTTTGAAAGCTGCGGGGTCCATTCCCCTCCCAGCGGGGTCCATTCCCCTCCCAGCTCTAAAGCCAGCATGCTGTGATGTTGGGAATATCAGCCTCCTTGCTAGAGCTCAGTGTCCTTCAACTGAAGGAAGACCTGAACTTGACGGTCTACGGTGTTTTCTTGCTCTGCATTTCATTGGCTCAGTGCAAAAGCTGACACAGACACACCAGAACAGTTGATTCCTGTTCATTCACTCAGTTGACAAGTATTTGTTGAGCACTTAGCTGTGTGTCCGGTAAAAATCTCTAACCTTAGGGACTTAAATTCCCATTCGTTCTCAGTCATGCACAGTCCCCTCTTACTGTTTGAGATCCCTCGGACTATGGTCCTCCAGGCTCCTCTGTCCATGGAATTCTCCAGGCAAGAATACTGGAGTGCATTGCCATTTCCTTCTCCAGGGGATCTTCCCGACCCAGAGATCAAACCCGTGTCTCCTGCATTGCAGGCGGATTCTTTAACACCGATTACCCAGTAGGGGTGACAAACAGTAAACCAAATAAATAAAGGTTATGCGGCTTCCCGGGTGCTCCAGGGGTTAAGACTCTGCCTTCCAATGCAGGAGGTGAGAGTTCGATCCCTGGTCGGGGAGCTAAGACCCCACATACCTTGGGACTAAAAGCAGTAGACCAGAAATAACATTGTAACAAATTCAATAAAGACTTTTATTTTTTAAAAAAAAGACATAAAAATATTTAAAAGTTAATAAAAAATAAAATAAATAAATATTATAGTATGTTTGGTGATAGGTATCATGCATAAAAAGAAAGTAAACACAGGACAGAAATTGGAGGAGGGTGGTGCAAGGAGGCTGGGGAGGACCTCACTGAAAAGGAAGTTTTTGCACAAAGACAGGAATGAGGCTGTGCCTAGGAGGAGAGGCAGGGAGCACGTGGAAACCTGGAAAGGTGTCCAGGCAGAGAGGGGCTGCAAACACCAAGCCCTCAGGTTGGGAGCGTGCCTGGTGAGTTTGAGGCCACTGTGGCTGGAGGGGGGTGAGTGGGGGAGCGAACCCTATGAGTGCAGGTGGAAAGGTAGTATGGACCACTGCTCCAGATATCGCGGGGCCCTGCTGAAGGGCCCTGCCCTGACCCCTGTCTTCACGGGATAGTCTACGTCCTGGGATGTTCACAACACAGGGTACAAGAGTGGAGGCAGGGAGACCATTGAGGAGACTACTGCAAACCAGGCCAGGGCTGACGGGGGCTTGGGTGAGGCAGACACAGGGAGAAGCGGTCAGAATCTGCACGTGTGTGGAAGGATTTGTTGATGGAGTGGGTGTGAGTATGAGAGAGACAGAAGTCAGGAGTGACTCCAGGGTTTTCAGCTTGAACAATGATGGAACTGTCATGAATTCAAGTGCAGAAGACTATGGGAGCAGAAAAGATAAAGAACTTACTAGTTTTGGACCCATGAGGAAAGAGATGCCTGTTACACAGCCCAGCAGAGGAGCTGAGTGGGCAATTGAGTATGAGTCTGGAGGTCGATTTACTGTTGCTTAGTCACTCAGTCATGTCCGACTCTTTCTCGAGCCCATGGACTATAGCTGGCCAGGCTCTTCTGTCCGTGGGATTCTCTAGGCAAAGAATACTGGAGTGGATTGCCATTTCCTTCTCCAGGGGATCTTCCTGACCCAGGGGTGGAGCTGCATCTCCTGCCTGGCGAGTGGATTGTTTACCACCAAGCCACCTGGGAAGCCCTCCACTCTGGTACCTGCGCTTATAAGATGCAGGATGGAGCTGTGCTCGGATCGCAGCAGGAAACTCTTTCCCAGCTCTTGTCCAGGATGCACATGGGATCCAGGCTCCTACCTGAGCTGCCACTCGTGTGGGGTCTTCTGTAGGTGGCCTGAGGCACCTGGTCCCAGTGCGGGGTGGGGCTGGGGAGGCTGTCAGCCCTGCCGCAATGAGCCTTCTGCAGGCCCTGTCCAGGGAAGGTGGAGGTCCAGAGGTCCTCACCTGGGCTGGAGAGGTGGTGGCTGGCTTTATTCTCCCACTGGTTTTCCTTCTGTGGGCAAAGAGATGCTTAACTTTTCTCTGTGACAGAAGCTAACAGGGGAATAAGTGCTTGGAATACTAATGACATACACGATTTTGAGAAAGGGAAGTATATCCCTAATTGACATCTCTGTCATCCTCCAGTTACCTCTTGGGAACTTGAAAAACATTTCTTTCTTGCCTGCCCAGAGGTAATGGCCAAGTCTGCATTTTTCCTGGGATCTCTAGGATCTAATGGAACCAGCTCTGGAAGCAGCTGGGGTGTGGGGACCCCTGGCCTCGAGGTGTGCAGTCCCAGCATCCTAGACAGACTCTGACCGTCACACTCCTCTAGCCAGCCCACGGGTCCTTTCTCAGTGAGCCTGCACATAGCCCAGCAGCAGAGCTCTTATTTTACTACGACTAGGCACTTCCAGTGCACACTACTTTGTTTAGCATTTTATATATATTAACATGGGCTTCCCAGGTGGCTCAGTGGTAAAGAATACGCCTGCCTATGCAGGAGACATAAGAGATGTCAATCACTGGATCAGGAAGATCCCCTGGAAGAGGAAATGGCAGCCCGCTCCAGTATTCTTGCCTGGAAAATCCCATGGAGAGAGGAGCCTGGGGTCTCTGAATGGTGGGATTTGAAGTGATTTTCATTTCTTCTTGCTTATCTATATGTTTCAAATTTGATAAAAATATCATACATTCCCTTTGTAGTTTTAATTAACAATAATGATAATAAAGAACAAGGTGATGAATCCCTGAAAGCTCCTGGCCTGCCAGGGTCCTGGGCTCAGAGCCCCCAGTCCCTACAGTCTATGGGGTTGCAAAGAGTTGGATGCAACTGAGTGAGTGCATGCGCACACACAAACACACACACATACATTAAGGCATTGAGGAAGAGGAGAGAACTTGAAAGAAGGCATGGAGACAAAATTCCAAGGAAGTGGAAACCAAGGGTCATGTATGGGAGACAGAAAATCATGCTGTTTGACTGGAGAAGCTAAGCTTGCATGACAAGCAGCCCTACCCCATGAGGTCTCTCTGGGGCTTCAGTGAGTTCTAGCATAGACAGCACCTGGCACACGCTGCAGCTTACTGACGTTTAGCCGTTTTCTATCACCCCTCCCCTGCCCCGGCATCGGCACCTCTCCCAAGTGCGGGTCTCTGAATTCTTGGAACACTGACTGGCAGAGGACCCACACTTTCTCCACTGTTACCCAGTCCCTCTGGCTGAAGGCTCTTGGCCTCTAGTTTTAGGGGCCGTGGAATTTCCCTCCTCATGTACCCACTCCCTTTCAGGGATTCATTGCCTCCTTCTTTATTATCATCATTATTAATTAAAACTCCAAAGGGAATGTATGATCTTTTTTTTTTTTTTTTTCACCAAAGTTGAAACATATAGATAAGCAAGAAGACATGAAAATCACTCCAAATCCCACCATTCAGAGGGAACTCTTGTTAACGTGTTAGGGTACCTGTCTCTCTCTGGACGTTGTCCCATTCATATGCTTGTTTAAATAAGTGTGTGTATATATTTGGGCCAGGGAGTCAGCATCCTCATCCCCAGGCCTCATTGGAGGCCCCCTTAGTTGGGTAGGGCCCCAGATCACTGCGGGGGCTCTGAGCCCGGGACCCTGGCAGGCCAGGGGCTGGACTTTCTGCTTGATGCAGTGTGCTCCCCTCCCCCAGCCGAGCCTGGAGCTGCCTTCTCCCTGCCCTGCCCCATCCTGGAGCTGCTTTGTGACCCCTCCCACAGAGACAGCTTGTGTGGGACGATTGCATCAGAAGGAAAGCCTGCAAGCAGGCCCCTGGCAATGAATTGGGCCTTTATGTGAAAAGCCACTCTCTGCTGCATGTCCAGCGCCTCCTAAGTCACTCTGCAAGGTAGACTAGGACATCGCTAATGACCAAGATAGGGAGGGGGTGGGGTGGGAGTGGCTTTACAACAGCTGGAGAACTTACTGGCAAATGCAAGGGTGATATTGTTCAGGTTTTCTCAATTCCTCCCATATCTGGGGCAGCGGAGTTTGCTTTCACTCTACCATGGAATTTCTCAGCAGTCTAACAAATCACGCTGACTGTGATTTATTGAGCATATGTTCTGTGCCAGGCCCTTTGCAGACAGTATGTTTAACCCTTACCTCAATTTTACAAAGTAGATAAAGAAACAGGAAGGCCAGTGGCTCGAACCAGGCCCTGCCACCAGTAAGAGAGTAACCAGAGGTCTGAACCTGGGTAATTGGACTCTAGAGCCCAAGCTGTTTATTTTTGCATAAAAAGTAATTTTTATTAAAGTGACCTATTCCCATCATTAAAAAAATCAAATAGGGCTAAAAGGTATAGTGAAATCCAGGGGCCCATAGCTCACCGCTTTCTATTGCTCTGCCCTGCTCCCCAGCTCGGGGCAAGTGCCTTTGTGTTCAGTCATGTCTGACTCTTTGTGATCCCATGGACTGTGGGCTCGTCTGTCCGTGGAATTCTCCAGGTAAGAATACTGGAGTGGGTAGCCATTTCCCTCTCCAGGGGATCATCCTGACCTGGGGATCAAACCCATGTCTCTGGCATCTCCTGCATTGGCAAGTGGATCCTTTATCCCTGAGCCACCTGGGAAGCACCCCCACCCCCCAACTCAGCAGCTGCTTTTTTTCCTTCTCTTTACTCTAGATTAAAATGCTCACCTAAATGCCTTTTAAAGTACATTCTTATTTTTCAAGAATAAATAATCTAGGACTTCCCTGGTGGTCCAATGGCTAAGACTCCATGCTCCTAATGCAGGGGCCCCAGGTTCCTTTCCTGGTCAGGGAACTAGGTCTCACTGCCGCAACTAAGATCCAACACAACTATATAAGTAAATAAAAATGTTTTTTAAAGAAAGGATAAATAGTGCCCCCTTTTCCATTTCTCAGTTTCTTCTACTTATACCAACTTCCCCCAGTTCCTTCAATGGCTCTATCAGTCCCTAGCAGTAATTTGCCTGCTGCTCAACAGTGCTGCATAGCCAGTCCTTGCCCTGTGTCCCTCACTCTGGAAACTTCCTTTCCTGTGCAGTTTCCACGGCTCAGTCTGGGCTGGCTCCTTGCTCTTGGTGCAGAGACGTCCCTCTTTTTCTCTGCTGGAGCCTTGGACTTCGCTGGTTGCTCAGCAGTAAAGAACCCCCCTGCCAATGCAGGAGACATGGGTTTGATTCTTGGGTTGGGAAGATCCCCTGGAGAAGGAAATGGCAACCCACTCCAGTATTCTTGCCTGGAGAATCCCATGGACAGAGGAGCCTGGTGGGCTAGAGTCCATGGGGTTGGGAAGAGTCAGCCACGACTGAGCATGTATGCATGCCTGTTCCTGGATGCCACGGCTCCCTCTTTTATGATGAACCCAGGTTTTGAGAGTTGCTTGTCTAAAAACATCTTTATTTTCCTCACATTCGATTGATCATTGGGGTGATTATAAAATTCTGGGTGGAAAATCATTTTCTTTCAGCGTTTTAAAGGTATTTTTCTATTTTTAAAGGTATTATGTTCTATTCAGTGTATCTGGAGAGAATTTTGATACCCTTTTAATTACCACTCCTTTGTCTGTTAGGGGTTTTTCTTTCTGGGGCTTTCTTTTATTTTTATTAAAAAAATTTTATTGAAAAAAAATTTTATCACGGTATGGTTGCTTTACAATGGTGTGTTATTTTCTATACAACAAAGTGCATCGGCTGTCTGTATACACATATCCCCTCCCTCTTGATCTCAGAGCAATGGTTCAGAAGATTCAAGGCAGAAGCTGCAAGATCTCCTAAGGCCAAGTTTTAGAAGTCACACAGAACTCCACCGAATTCTACAGGTCAAAACAAGTCAACCCAGATTCAAGACCTTTTCTCTTGATGAGAAGAGTGGCAAAGTTGTATTGTAAAGGGACGTGTATTCAGGAATAAGAAAAATCGTTGTAGCCATCTTTACAAGAGGAAAAATATCTATGATCGAGGGAGAGAAAAATAAATGTAGGAGATCAAGCTTCCATGTTTAACTGGAAGTGATACAGGTATATCACCCACACCACCAGGGTCTGTGTCCTGGATATAAACGTAAGATCTTTTCAGAATTTTGCTAACTAAACCTCCATTGTTCTAGGTGTATGTGAGTATGTAGACTGTAACCCCAAACTGGAGAGAGGAGTCGGGCACAATGTGCTCTGCTGCTGCTGCTGCTGCTAAGTCGCTCCAGTCGTGTCCGACTCTGTGCGACCCCATAGACGGTAGCCCACCAGGCTCCCCTGTCCCTGGGATTCTCCAGGCAAGAACACTGGAGTGGGTTGCCATTTCCTTCTCCAATGCATGAAAGTGAAAAGTGAAAGTGAAGTCACTCAAGTCGTGTCCGACTCTTAGCGATCCCATGGACTGCAGCCCACCAGGCTCCTCCGTCCATGGTCGTGTTCAATTCTTTGTGACTCTGTGGACTGTAGCGTGCCAGGCTCCTCTGTTCATGGGGATTCTCCAGGCAAGAATACTAGATTGGGTTGCTGTTTTCCTCCTTCAGGGGAATCTTTCCGACCCAGGGATTGAACCCACGTCTCCTGCATTGATAGGCAGATTCTTTACCAACAGCTCCACTTGGGAGCCCTGTAGAGCACAATAACTGCTATCAAAGGGTTTAGAAGTGGAGAAACTTGGATCGAATCCCAGTTCCACTGATTACAGCCCTGCTACCTTGGGCACATCACTTAGTCTCCCTTAACCTGAATTTCCTCATCTGTAAAGTGAGGTTTGTGTAAAATAATAAATGAATACATGGGAAACCCGTACTTAGCACAATGTTTGACACAAAGCAAGTGTTCAATAGTACCAGTGAGTGTTGTTTTTTTTCTGGGAAAATATTACATTTCTAGTCATTTAACCCCTGGAGATGGAATTTGAGAAACAGAGGTTAAGTCCAGGCTCTTACAAAAACACCTTCCAGGGCTTTTGCAAGGATTCAGTGTATTAAAACAAAACACCAGAAGGGTGCCTGACACATCATTTGTAAACCCTTTGAGAGCAGTTATTGTGCTCACCCAGTGTCTGCGTGCATCCGAGCTGGCTTAGGTGGACACATCAAGCATACCTGGGCTCTGACAAGGCCCCTGGGAGGACCACCCCCACCTGTCAGCGACGCGGGCCTTTGTTCTATCAGGTGGGGGCTGGCAGCAGGTTAAAGTCGCTGTGTCTTCTCTCCAGGGTCCGAGTGGTCAGCTCACAGATCTGCCCAATATCTTCGGCAGGGAATCTTAATCTGTGTGTTGTGGTTGAGCCTCAGGGGCTAAGAGCCGCCTGACACAGTACAGAGTACACGGGTATGAAAGCTTCTCTGGGGCGACTGTTCACAGGTTAGATCGTCAGAGAGGTCACCCACCCTCAAAATACTGAACATCTCAGCTCTAGAGGCTCTTCTGTCCTTCCAGTTTATCTCCTCCTCGTGCGGTTCGGACTGAGAGATAAAGGTGCTTACCATGTTAGCATTAGGATTAAAGTAGGAGTCAACAGTACCTGAAAAGGCCTGCTGGGCTCCCTTTGGCAGAGAGGGTGAGCTTCAGGATGAACAACCCTATGGACTCCGCTTTTTGCTGCCCAGTGGCCTGCTTTGGCATCCTGGTCTTTAGCTGTTTGCAAAATCTGGATGACTACACAAATGATCACTCGTGAAGTGAACTGGTTTTCACCGTGTCCATGCTGGGTCTGCAGACCATGGGTCCTGGGCCCTGTGCGCGTGCTCCATCCTAACCTATGGGTTTGGGTGCATCAAAGAAATTCTCACACTGCACCCAGGAGCACTCAGGGGAGGGTCAGCCTTGTCTGGTGACCTCCAGTGACATCTGTCTAAGGAGATCACCTGCTCTTCCTCGACAGACGTTTTCTCATCCTGGTCCTTCTAACAGTCACGTGTACGACCAAAAGCGTCAACGTTTAAGGGTGGGACTTCCCTCATGAACATGGCTGTGTATAATCTCTAAAGGAAAAAAAAAAACAATCCCAACAGAACTGCAATAACTAAGCTAAATCTTCGTCTCAAATTTAATTTTTTAATCACCTTCCTCTCTTAGAAGTCAAAGGCAGAGAAGAGGATTCACCCAAACTGTGAAATATTCTCTGGCTGATCCAGTTCTAGGAGGGCCCTTGGAAAGGACTCAGGGAGTGACCCGGAGCCTGACTTGACAACACCCTTGGAAATTCGGTGGCAGGCAGAAAGTGAATTCTGGAGCCCTTTGGGGCCTGTACAGATTCACCACGGGGCATCGACTTTGCCTGGCTGAAGGCTGTCTCCCTCTGCCCCCTGCTCACAAGCTCACTGGACAGCACCCAGCCTCTGGCTGGGCCCAGGGAGGCCGCCGGGCCCAGGGCAGGTGGGACCAGGGGGAGTTAGCCTGTGTGTGCAGCTGGCCCTTCCCCCGAGCCTCTCACCACAGGGATTCTGTGACTCACTCTGAATAAGGCACCATAAATTTCTTCCTAAGAGCACACTTGTCACTGAACCATTCCAACAATTTGGCAGGACCGGAGATCTGGCTCAGGGCAGTGGGGCCGATAGGTAATCCCCTGTTTATAATGTGTTTCCCTCTCAGGGCTGGAGGGGGGTGAGGACCCTCCAGTCAATGTCGCACATTCCATTTAGAGCTGGAATGCTCACACCCACTTCACAGATGAGGGCTGGAGTGACTCAGGCCCTCAGGCAGCACGGGGGAGGCCCCGCAGGTGGAGGACCACGGTGGAGGGGGGTGACTCTCACCTCTGTTCCAAGCTGGGCAATGACCGTAGGCAGCTTCCTTAATCTCTCTGGCCTCTCTTTTCCTCATCTGTGAAATGGGATACTACTTACCTCGAGAGGCTTCTGTGAAGGTTCGCTGAGGCCTGTTGGGTTCAGAGCTTTAATTGCAGGCAGTGAGGACGGCGGCCTTTAGGATTCTGTGCTGACTCGGCCAGATGCCAGGTGCCTCCCTCAGCCCGCCACCAGCTCCGCCTGCCTTCCTGTCCTTCTCTCCTTTGGCACGCCATCCCCTCATTCTTTTCTTTTTAAATTTCTGCCCCCACGCCCGGGACTTATATGTATTTATTTGATTGTGCAGGCTTTAGTTGCCGTTCACGGGACCGCCCATCTTCACTGTGACCTGCGGACTCCTTAGTCGCAGCGTGAGGGGTCTTGTTCCCTGACCCGGCATCGAGCCCGGGGCCCCCTGTGCTGGGAGTGCAGTCTTGGCCTCTGGACCACCGGGGCAGCCCCTCATTCTTTCTTTGGAATGAAGAAAGGTGGCCACTCCTCCCTTAACACTCGCAACTGGTGTTCGAGGGAGGTCTTCTTACCCCAGTTGACAGAGAGGGGAGGCCGAGGCTGGGCGAGTTCCGGTGACTTCCCCACGCCCACCAGGGGCGCGGCAGAGCGGCCACGCACGGCCCCGCAGCTCACGGGGCGGGCGGCCCGGCCCGGAGCAGCTGCCGCCAGGGACGCCCGGCCGCGGCCGAGTATTTCCGTCCCTGCATTCTTCCCGGGCGGCTCCCTCTTGGCACTCTGGACCGTCGCCAAGGAGGTGCGCGCGAGAGGGCAGGAGGAGGCCTGCCTGTGGAGCCGGCAGCGGGCCGACGGGGCTGCTGTTGACCGAACCCGTGCCGCGTGCCCTCCGCGCTGACTGGGCGCATCTCTGACCCGCACCCGCTCCCGCGAGCCGGGCCTGGAGCAGGCCCCACAGCCTGCGCCTGGCTGTCCGGCTGCGCTGGTCATCTCTCCGCCCCCGGGGCCTCCCAGCAGTGAGGCGCCGGTCAACTTTCCAAACCACATCCAGGCGCGAGGACCTCAACCCACCACCGGGGGCAGAAATGGTGGGCCCTGTGTTCCTCCAGGGGCCCCCAGGCCTCTCACTAAGCATCCTTGAGTGTGTGTGTGTGAATGTGTGTGTGTGTGTGTATGGATATGTGTTTGTGTGTGTCTGTGGCTGTGGATGGATGTGTGTGTGTATGGCTGTGTATGGATGTGTGTGTGTGTGTGTGCATGAATGCATATGGATGTGTGTGTATGGATATGTGTTTGTGTGTGTCTGTGGCTGTGGATGGATGTGTGTGTGTGGATGTGTGTGCATCAATGCGGATGGATGTGTGCGTGTGGATGTGTGAGTGTATGTGTGTATGGATGTGTGTGTGTGGATGTGTGTGCATGAATGCATATGGATGTGTGTGTATGGATGTGTGAATATGTGAGTGTATGTGTGGATGGATGTGTGTGTATGGATGTGTGTGTGTGGATGGATGTGTGAGTGGATGGATGTGTGTGTGTGTGGATGTGTGTGCATGAATGCATATGGATGTGTGTGTATGGATGTGTGTGTGTGTGTGTGTGGGTATGTGTGCATGAATGCATATGGATGTGTGTGTGTGAATGTGTCCGTGTGTGTGTGTGTGTGTGTGTGTATGGATATGTGTTTGTGTGTGTGTATGGCTGTGGATGGATGTGTGTGAGTGGATGGATGTGTGAGTGGATGGATGTGTGTGTGTGTGGATGTGTGTGCATGAACGCATATGGATGTGTGTGTATGGATGTGTGAATATGTGAGTGTATGTGTGGATGGATGTGTGTGTATGGATGTGTGTGTGTGGATGGATGTGTGAGTGGATGGATGTGTGTGTGTGTGGATGTGTGTGCATGAATGCATATGGATGTGTGTGTATGGATGTGTGTGTGTGTGTGTGTGGGTATGTGTGCATGAATGCATATGGATGTGTGTGTGTGAATGTGTCCGTGTGTGTGTGTGTGTGTGTGTGTATGGATATGTGTTTGTGTGTGTGTATGGCTGTGGATGGATGTGTGTGAGTGGATGGATGTGTGAGTGGATGGATGTGTGTGTGTGTGGATGTGTGTGCATGAACGCATATGGATGTGTGTGTATGGATGTGTGAATATGTGAGTGTATGTGTGGATGGATGTGTGTGTATGGATGTGTGTGTGTGTGGGGGGGTATGTGTGCATGAATGCATATGGATGTGTGTGTGTGAATGTGTCCGTGTGTGTGTGTGTGTGTGTGTGTATGGATATGTGTTTGTGTGTGTGTATGGCTGTGGATGGATGTGTGTGTGTGGATGGATGTGTGTGTGGATGGATGTGTGTGTGTGGATGTGTGAATATGTGAGTGTATGTGTGGATGGATGTGTGTGTATGGATGTGTGTGTGTGGGGGGGGTATGTGTGCATGAATGCGTATGGATGTGTGTGTGTGAATGTGTCCGTGTGTGTGTGTGTGTGTATGGATATGTGTTTGTGTGTGTGTATGGCTGTGGATGGATGTGTGTGAGTGGATGGATGTGTGTGTGTGGATGTGTGTGCATGAATGCATATGGATGTGTGTGTATGGATGTGTGAATATGTGAGTGTATGTGTGGATGGATGTGTGTGTATGGATGTGTGTATGTGTGTGTATGTGTGTATGGATGTGTGTGTGTGTGTGTATGGATGTGTGGATGGATGTACGAGTGTGAGTGAGGGGTAACTCCTGCTGCTTCCATGCCTCCCGGGTGGCAGTAGGGGGTAGAGGTGGCACTGGCCAGGCAGCCTCCTCAGGCCTGCCCCCTTGAAGCTGGACTGCGGGGGTGCTGGACTTGACTAAAGAGCGAGGCACCAGTGGAGCCCCTGGGTCCTCTGCCTCTTTCTGCAGTAAGCTGCCTGGCCCTCCCCATGAGGACGGGAGCGAGGCCCCCCGAGAGCGGAGCCCCGCCTCCTTCACCACTGCATCTCCATCACCCAGAACAGTGCCCGGCCCTCAACAGGCCTTCGCTGACTGACCGATGATGGTCTGATGGACCAGCCAGCCCCAGCGATAAACAGGAGCCAGCGTGGCAGAAACTTGCTGGGCCACTGAAGGCTGACGGGCTTCACAGGGTGTGGAGCATTGAGGCGGGCTGGACGGAAGGAGCGTGAGGGGGACTCCAGAAAGCATGGCTTCAAGCTGGCTGAGGCCGCTGCTAACGGGAGGGGCCGCCGGCCTGGCCTGGGGGACGGCGATCTGGGCATCGAGGCTGCCCGGCCACACAGTGGGCCTGTGTCACGTGGCATCAGGCCGCTAAAGGACTCCTGTCCCCAGCACTGCCTCCTCTGTCTCTGACCCAGGAGAAGGGACTGTGGGGTCTCGGAAGCCCTCTGAACTGGGAGTTACAAGATCTGGGTTTGCAGTCTCTCTACGAGTCGCTCCCGGTGACCCCGGGCCTGTCCCTCCGTCTGTCCATCGCAGCTTCCCAGGACAGTGGTGGATCCGAGAGGCTTGAATCTGAGAAGGCCCTGGACCCCGCTCTGCCCCTGACTGTCACAGCTGGAGGCAGTAACTCTGCCAAGGCGCCACGTCCCTCGGGTGCCTCCTCTAGCGCGAACTGTCCACGTCCCAACCCAGAGCACCCAGCCCCTCCAGGCCTGGTACCCGCTCCTCCACATCCTGCACCTCGGCCCGGCCCACCCTCCTGTCCTAGAAGCCTGGCCTCCCCGTGGAGCAGTCCTGACACAGAAAAGGAAATCGTCAGCATAATCACCAGTTCAATTCTCTCTCCTCACTTCTCTGTGTAAACCATTTGCTGGTGCCCGGAGGCAGGGCTTCTCCCGAAGCCAGCAGGCCCAGCAGTGGTGAGGTTCGGGAACTGTGGAATCCCGCACTAATTAAATGGAAGTGATGCTCTTGGGGGAACCAGGCTCGTGTTCCTGCCACTCTGAATGCAGCACATCAAACGCAAAGGCGGCCCCTGGAAATCCCGGGGAAGGCATGGAGGAATGCGAAGACAAAGACGATTAGAGGGCTGGGAAATGAGATGGATGAGGGATGAAAGGTTAAGGCAGTTGAAGTATTTAGCCTGAAGGGAAGAGGAATGAAGGGCAGGCTGCTTAATCATTCCCTCCTCTGTTGTAGAAACACGATTCCCCCTTGATTCTGTCCCTCCTCCAAGCCGGTGTTCTCTTGTGCTCACTCTGAATCTCATCCATCTCTGTGCTCTCTTTACTTGTCCATTCATTTCGCCGTCTGTGGAGCATCGACTCTGCATCAGACACTTTGCCAGATTCTGGAGATGAGAACATAGAGTCTCTGACTTGAAGGTCATGTGGGAGACGTGGGCCCATAACCCCAAACTACCGACACTATAGGACTGGTTGGGCTAGAGGGCTTCAGATCCTGTCTAGGAGGGAAGGTCCAAGTGTCAGGTGCAAAGGGAACTGGTGAGCACAGTGGGTCCTCAGTCCTGTCTGGACATCAGGGAAGGCTTCCTGCAGGGGGTGACCCCCAAGTGAAGTCTTCACCATCTGAGCCACCAGGGAAGCCCCTCCAAGTGCACCTGGAAGGACTCAGTGAGCCAGGCGCTGTAACCGGGAAGGGTTCTTTGTCAATTTACGCTGGATCTGCTTCTGTGCCTTTCACCCTTTTTTGTTTTTATAAACATACCTAATGGCCCGCCTCAGGGAGATAACCTGAGCGGCCCACCTGTGAAGGACTGTAAGGAGGGGAAACTGATACATCCCCCGGCCTGAGGCTCGTCCTCCTAAGGGACACTTGCAAGGACTGAATAGTCTTTGTACTTGAGTTCCTCACCTCCCCACACACCCGACCCCATCTCGGATCTATGCAAGGACCTGGCAACCAGGCCCTGACAAGATGGTTATTTTGAGGCACTAGCCTACCATCTTCTCCATCTGCCAGCTCTTGAATAAAGTCCCTTCCTGATCCCAGCACCTTGGATTCATTGACTTGTCTTGTGGCAAGCAGAGTGAGCTCGGACTCAGTAACAGCGAGGACAGTGGGGAGGGCATTCCAGACAGTTGGAGTAGCCCAAGCAAAGGCCTCGCACATTCAGTGCAGAGTGGATATAGGCTGGTGCAAACTGTTGGGCTTGACTGAAGTAAAAGGTAGAGACCGCGGTGTTGTGGGTTATGGCCAGAGGGCCACACAGGGCCCAGACCCCAAGACCCTGACCCTGAGGTAGGAAACGTGGGCTTCAATTGGATGCACCACTTTCCGGAGTGTTCAGAATAACCCAGTTTTGTGCAGGTTCAGAGTCCTCCCCAGATAAAAGGTCCTTCTAGGTCCACGGAGTTGAGTGACGTTGAGTTAAGCTAGTGGTTCTCAAGTGAAGGGCGATTGGCGGAAGGGAACATCTCTTTCCTTTTCTGGAGATATTTTTGAGGCCTGGGACGCCGCTGGCCATGCTGGAACACCCAGGACAGCCCCTTACAGAGAGCTCTGCCTTGGCCCTGCATAGGCTGGATCTCCAGCTCTCCAGCTGGCTGTGGTCTGTTTGTTATCAACAGTCTCTGCACTAGTCTCTGCACTAGATCTCCTCTAGATTATGCATGTCTGAATGTCTGAATGGCTGCGTTCCGATAGCCAGTATCTGCGTTACCGAGTCGAAGCTCGCTCTGCTCACCAGGTTACATTTGGGGGAGGGAGGAGGAAAAAATCCAGAAGAGGACATCCTGGCTGGGGTGGGTGGAGGGGGCCGCGCTGGGTGGAGTCTGGCTCCTGGGGGATACTCCTGCCAGCAGGAGGCCATTCTAGGAGGTTCTTCCATCCTAGCAGCCCCCATCGGCTGCAGCCAGGGGGAGTGGGAGTCAGACCCAGCCCAGCAGAGCTGGGCGGATCAGTTGGGGACCCACTGTGTGCTGAAGGTGCTCTGGGAGCTGAGAAGAGCATCCCCTGTGGCCAGGTTCTTCTTGCCTGTTTTAATTTTCTTCTAGCATCCTTTAACAGCTGTTTCTAGGTTTGTTTGCCTGGCTCTCCTGTTCACTCCCCTTCCCACCCCAGAATGTTGGCCCCGTAAGGCAGGGACTTTCATCTGTATTGTTCACTGCTTTATTCCCAGGGTCTAGAACAGTGCTAGAATTGATTTTTTTGAACTGTGGTGTTGGAGAAGACTCTTGAGAGTCCCTTGGACTGTAAGGAAATCAAACCAGTCAATCCTAAAGGAAATCAGTCCTGAATATTCATTGCAAGTACTGATGCTGAAGCTCAAACTCCAATACTTTATTCACCTGATGCAAAGAATTGACTCATTGGAGAAGACCCTGATGCTGGGGAAGATTGAAGGCAGGAGGAGAAGGAGATGACAGAGGATGAGATGGTTGGATGGCGTCACTAACTCAATGGACATGAGTTTGAGCAAGCTCCGGGAGTTGGTGATGGACAGGGAAGGCTGGCGTGCTGCAGTCCATGGGGTCACAAAGAGTCAGACACGACTGAGTGACTGAACTGAGAACAGTGCAGGCACATAATATGTGTTCCATTAAAATGTGTTGAAGCAACAAATGGTGAAACCTCCTCCCCACCCCAAATACAGCACTCTCTGGGACAGACCCAAGTGCCCGGGTGCTAGGCCAAATTCTGCCACACATGGTCCTTCTCCTCTGCACCAACTCACAAGAGAGGTTCCCCTGGGAACGCCCTCCTAAACCAGGCAGCATTTGTTCATTGTCCAGACAGTGCCAGAGCTGTTTTAGGATAAGACACAGCAACTTGACCCCCACACCCTGAATCTTCCCTGAAAAATCTGGGGTGATGGACCAACCACCAGTTGAGGGAGGAGGGAGTGGGGATGATGCAAAAGGCCAAGCAGCCTGGCAGCCAAATGAACTGTAACCAGTTAACAGGATGGTGGCATGAACAAAGGCCCTCGCTGCCTCCCGGAACTGTTGCCAAGCATTGTGACACTTGGGCTAATCGCATCTGAGTGCGCTGTTGCAGACGAGGGCCCACAGGCTGGCAGGGCTTCAGTCACTGCCCACTTACCCGAGGAAGCCCATTCATTACAGCGCGAGGCCAACAGGGAGCTCCCAGTTCCATGAGGCAAAGGGACCAAAGAGGGGAGCGCAGGTCTTGTTTATGCAAGAACATAAAAACCTGTGGGTCGAAACAGGTGCCCAGGGCTAGCTGGGGTTGCCAAGGAGTTCTGTGTCAATGCGGGGGAGGAGGGTCTGTGTACTCGCAAGATTGCAGCCATAAGGGCTTTCGTTGAGCTTGGGCTCATGGCCTGGGCTGTGGGCAGCAAGGATCTTAGAAACCTGGGTTCAAGTCCCAGCTGACCCTTCAGGCTGGTGGTTACAGGCTGCAGAGGAACATTCCTTCTGAGCTTTGTGGCCTCAGGCAAGTCATCCATAAAAAGCACGTGTGGGTGAAGGAAGGTTTACCTGTTCTGCTAACCTAACAGGTTTACTGGGAGAATGAAAGAGTAGAAGGGCCTTGGGAACCATAAAGCCTAGAGTGCATCTAGGCATGGGGGGATGCCACTGGGCCCTCTCAGGGATGGGGGATACATAGGGAACCAAGGCGGGGGGGGCGGGTGGCCTCCGGGTACCTGTGGAAGCCAACTGGTGTTCATGGCACACCCCTCGCCTGCGGAAGGGAGATGCCTTCTCACACCTTGAGGTGATTCTTGGAATTGCTTTTAAAGTCTCTTAATGGACAACCCCACAGAGGTCCAGAGATGCACAATTCATCTGGGCTATTGTGAACAATTCCTTTAGGCAGATAAATTTATGGTTGGTTCATAGTCACATGGTACTCTCCCTTTGGTAAAGTTCATACAAACTTAATCCTTCAACAATACCAAAAGATAGACATCAGTATACTCATTTTACAGGATGTAATTTTAGAGACTCAGGGAGGTTGGGTGAGTTTCTCCAAGTGACACAGCCAGCTTGTAGCAGAGACGGGCTTTGACTCAAGGCCTCTGATTACTGGGCTTCACGGGTGGCACTAGTGGTAAAGAACCTGCCTGCTAATGCGGGAAATGTAAGAGACGCGGGTTTGATCCCTGGGTCGGGAAGATCCTCTGGAGGATGGCGCGGCAACCCACTCCAGTATTCTTGCCTGAGAATCCCATGGGCAGAGGAGCCTGCCAGGCTACGGTCCGTAAAGTCACAGAGTTGGACACAACCGAAGCGACTTAGCATAGAACTAACACCCAAAAAAGATGTCCTTTTCATTATAGGGGACTGGAATGCAAAAGTAGGAAGTCAAGAAACACCTGGAGTAACAGGCAAATTTGGCCTTGGAGTACAGAATGAAGCAGGGCAAAGGCTAATAGAGTTTTGCCAAGAGAACGCACTGGTCATAGCAAACACCCTCGTCCAAAAACACAAGAGAAGACTCTACACATGGACATACCAGATGGTGAACACTGAAATCAGATTCATTATATTCTTTGCAGCCAAAGTGAGAAGCTCTATACAGTCAGCAAAAACAAGACCGGGAGCTGACTGTGGCTCAGATCATGAACTCCTTATTTCAAATTCAGACTTAAATTGAAGGAAGTGGGGGAAACCACTAGGTCATTCAGGTATGACCTAAATCAAATCCCTTATGATTATACATTGGAAGTGAGAAATAGATTTAAGGGACTAAATCTGATAGAGTGCCTGATGAACTATGGACAGAGGTTTGTGACATTGTACAGGAGACAGGGAGCAAGACCATCCTCAAGAAAAAGAAATGCAAAAAGGCAAAATGGTTGTCTGAGGAGGTCTTACAAATACCTGTGAATAGAAGAGAACCTAGAGGCAAAGGAGAAAAGGAAAGATATTCCCATTTGAATGCAGAGTTCTAAAGAATAGCCAGGAGAGATAAGAAAGCCTTCCCCAGTGATCAATGCAAAGAAATAGAGGGAAAAAATAGAATGGGAAAGACTAGAGATCTCTTCAAGAAAATTAGAGATACCAAGGGAACATTTCATGCAAAGATGGGTGCAATAAAGGACAGAAATGGTATGAACCTAACTGAAGCAGAAGATATTAAGAAGAGGTGGCAAGAATACACAGAAGACCTGTACAAAAAAGATCTTCATGACCCAGATAATCATGATGGTGTGATCACTCACCTAGAACCAGACATCCTGGAATGTGAAGTCAAGTGGGCCTTAGGAAGCATCATTACAAACAAAGCTAGTGGAGGTGATGGAATTCTAGTTGAGCTATTTCAAATCCTAAAAGATGATGCTGTGAAAGTGCTCAATATCCCAGCAAATCTGGAAAACTCAGCAGTGGCCTCAGGACTGGAAGAGGTCAGTTTTCATTCCAATGCCAAGAAAGGAAATGCCAAAGAATGCTTAAACTACCACACAATTGCGCTAGTCTCACACGCTAGCAAAATAATGCTCAAAATTCTCCAAGACAGGCTTCAGCAATACGTGAACCATGAACTTCCAGATGTTCAAGATGGATTTAGAAAAGGCAGAGGAACCAGAGATCAAATTGTCAACATCTGCTGGATCATCGAAAAAGCAAGAGAGTTCCAGAAAAACATCCACTTCTGCTTTATTGACTATGCTAAAGCTTTTGATTGTGTGGATCACAATAAACTGTGGAAAATTCTGAAAGAGATGGCATACCAGACCACCTGACCTGCCCCTTGAGAAATCTGTATGCAGGTCAGGAAGCAACAGTTAGAACTGGACATGGAACAACAGACTGGTTCCAAATCGGGAAAGGAGTCCGTCAAGGCTGTATATTGTCACCCTGCTTATTTAACTTCTATGCAGAGTACATCATGAGAAACGCTGGGCTGGATGAAGCCCAAGCCGGAATCAAGATTGCTGGGAGAAATATCAATAACCTCAGATATGCAGATGACACAACACTTATGGCAGAAAGTGAGGAAGAACTAAAGAACCTCTTGATGAAGGTGGAGGAGAGTGAAAAAGTTGGCTTACAGCTCAATATTTGGAAGACTAAGATCATGGCATCTGGTCCCATCACATCATGGCAAATAGATGGGGCAACAGTGGAAACAGTGGCTGACTTTATTTTTTTGGGCTCCAAAATCACTGCAGATGGTGACTGCAGCCAGCCATGAAATTAAAAGACGCTTATTCCTTGGAAGGAAAGTTATAATCAACCTAGACAGTATATTAAAAAGCAGAGACATTACTTTGCCAACAAAGGTCTGTCTAGTCAGGGCTATTTTTTTTCCAGTAGTCATGTATGGATGTGAGAGTTGGACTGTGAAGAAAGCTGAGTGCCGAAGAATTGATACTTTGGAACTGTGGTTTTGGAGAAGACTCTCGAGAGTCCCTTAGACTGCAAGGAGATCCAACCAGTCCATCCTAAAGGAGATCAGTCCGGGATGTTCATCGGAAGGACTGATGTTGAAGCTGAAACTCCAATACTTTGGCCACCTGATGGGAAGAGCTGACTCATTTGAAAAGACCCTGATGCTGGGAAAATTGAGGGCAGGTGGAGAAGGGGACGACAGAGGATGAGATGGTTGGATGGCATCACTGACTAAATGAACATGAGTTTGGGTAGACTCCGGGAGTTGGTGATGGACAGGGAGGCCTGGTGTACTGCAGTCCATGGGGTCACAAAGAGTCAGACGTGACTGAGTAGCTAAACTGAACTGAACTGAGCACGTGTGAATTCTGATAACTGGTTGGATTCTTGCTGCTTGTGTAGACATGACTGTCTCTCCTTCCAGAGTCCCCTTCTCCCTTTCTCTTTTAGGATCTTAGGTTCGGGGTCTGCTTTTGTTGTTTGCATTTTGTAACCACCTTCCCTGACAAATCTAAGCCGAGCTCTCTGAAAAGGACAGCCAGCAATAGGGAATTCTCCCCGGAAAGAGCTAGTGTTTCAGGAGCTGAGCCTGGGCAGCTTCCTTGGTGGGTGCCATTCCCCTGGGGTCTGAGCATGGTGGGCAGCTCCCAGGGCATGCAGCATGCCTGCCTGAGGACCTGCAGACGTGAGGGAGGTAGACACGACTATCCCAATATTTACAGGGGTCTGAGAAGGTGATTGCAGTAGATCTAGATAGGAGATGAAGGACACTCTCTCTCCTTAAAATCAGTACAGCTCACTTCCTGGTGGAGAGCTTGTGTCTGGATTGTGAATGCTGTGAATGAAACAGAGGGGCGAGAACTTTCATTTGTAATAAAGTTAAAAGTGCTCTCTCAGTTTTAAATGACAGTTTGCATATTACCAATCAAGTTCACATTCATGGCCCCCTTTAATCCTTACAATACCCCTGTGAGAGCAGTTGTAATCCTGTCAGGTATTATCATTCCCATTTTAAAGATGGGGAAACTGAGGTTTTAAAAATGTATAGGTGACTTGTCCAGCGTCATAAGGCTGATGCATGGTGAGATGGAACAAAAATCTGCTTCTTCTATCTACAATTCAGGGGGCTTCACAGATGACATTTTTACTTTCCACAGGTGAGAAGTTAATTAACAGTAAATTCAAAGGTTGATTAGAACTAGAGACTTCTAATGCGAATCCCCTTACATTCCTGGTAGCATCATGACTTACCTCTTCTCCGAGAATCATAAACCCAGGCTAATGGCATCTAATCTGTTCTCAGCACAAGACTGGAAGCCAATATCATAGCAGATGATGAATGAAGATGGAAGAGATATATTAAGAGGCTCACTGGGGATGATTTGAGGTTAGGGATACGGGCACTGCCTTTCCCGGCCTCGAGGGTTGCTTCAACCAGCATTCATGGAGCAATCCCAGGTTTTTTGCCCGGTTGCCCAGAGAAATTTCAAAGTAAGTGTAGATCATAGTTCCTGTCTTCCAGGACTTTACAATTTGGTAGGAAGCTGAGATCTGTTATGGAATCTTTGAATGGCAATGTACAAAAACAGAATGGCATTAAGTGCCTGTCTGTTCAGTTTATAGTCCCAGAAAGCTTTGTGAAGGAAGCAGCTCTCGAGTGGGTTGAGAATGAATGGTCGATGGAGTGACCAGGTCAATATATACATGATGAGGAAAACCCAGGATCATTATACAGCTAACTAGGTTGACTTTTTACATCTTAACCTTATTTGTTGAACGTTGGTGAGGCTGAGACCCAAAGGACCCACAGGAGTCAGCGCAGGGGAGGGGGCCCGGCTTCCAGAACAGCCCCGTGAGGCCTGGAGGTAAGAGAGGGTGAGGGCAGGAGGTGAGGGGCTCAGGAACAGCTTGTGGGTGACGGGCAGTGTCTGCAAAGGCGAGCCAGGGGCTGGAGAAGAGCCGGAGCCAGGCTGAGAAGGGAATTCAGCAATATCCTGAGGATAATGGAACACAAGTGGACCTGTAAGCGGGGTGTGTTGCAAGACTGTTTTGTTTTGTTTTTTCCTATTTTAAAGCAAAAGGACCCTGACTGAAATGTAGAGAATGGATCAAGCTAGAGCAAGACAGAGAAGGTGGGAGCCTCTTTGTAAGGATGTTACCAAAATTTGGGTATGAGATGTGCAGCGTTACGTGGTAAGTCACTTCAGTCGTGTCCGACTCTGTGCGACCCCATGGACTGTAGCCTACCAGGCTCCTCCATCCATGGGATTCTCCAGGCAAGGATACTGGAGTGAGTATTCTGGACCCTGTCCTCAAGGGTCATGATGGGGTGGAGATCACAGGCTCACAAACACATCATCATGTCACATGGTCAGTGCGGTGAAGAGGAAGCACTGCCCTGCCAGGGATCAAAGACAGGCTCACATGCCCTCCTCCAGGGGATCTTCCAGACCCAGGGATCGAATCCAGGTCTCTGTGTCTCCTGCACTAGTAGGTGCCTTCTTTACCATTAGCGCCACCTGGGTATGAGCTGGTGGGGGCTAAACTAGGGAGCTGGCTGAGGGGATGGAGAAAAGCAAGGAGATGTGAGGGAGCTAAAGAGAAGAACGGACAGGACTTACTGACAGCTGGGATTGACAGGCAGCCAGCTGCGCTGGTGGTGGGGCTGGAGCAAAAAGAGTGGAGGACGAGATCGCTGAGAATACTGGCTTGGGAAACTGGTGCATCCGAACCGAGATGAGGAAACCTTGGGGGACAGGTACAATTGAGCTAAGAGAGAGAAAGGAAATAACGAGTTATTTCCAGAAATTGCTCTATGCATAGATTTTGTAATGAGAGTCTTAATTATATGGTACACATAGATGTAGGTGGGCTTCCGTGGTGGCTCAGATAGTAAAGTGTCTGCCTGCAATGCAGAAGACCCGGGTTCGATCCCTGGGTCGGGAAGATCCCCTGGAGAGGGAAATAGTATTCTTGCCTAGAAAATTCCATGGACAGAGGAGCCTGGTAGGCTACAGTCCATGGGGTTGCAAAGAGTCGGACACGACTGAGCGAGCGACTTCACTTTCACTAGATGTAGGTATACATAGGTATAGATATATTATGTTTTTTCAATGAATGTGATAATATCTTCCCGTTATATTACAGACTCTTCGTAGGCAAAACTTTTAGTAAGGGACAAACTATAAACAGATATGCAAACCATCAGAGAAAATGAGTCAGGTGTGCTGATTGAAGAGGGTATTTTATAGGCCACTCATGTGCAAGAGTAGGTTGGGCAGCCAGTGGGCCCATCATCAGCATCCTCAGAGCATCTTTCTGGGAGAGACTTGTTCTTGGTGCAGCAAGTGATACAAAGAATATATGAAGAGCCTATGGTTGTACCCAGGAGGACTCAGGAGACTCAGCACCAGCCAGGGTGTGAGGGACCCAGAGGGAAGTCTTGGCCTCTGGGAAAGGGGAAGGGAGTGGGTAGAGTTGGGAGGATGAGGGGGAAGTAAGATCTGCCAAAAGCTGGGATTATGAACGGAATCTAAAGAAAACTCCCTCAATCAGCTGGAAAGAAAAAAAGAGAGAGAGAGAGAGACTGTGCCTTTGAAAGTATTTTATCTTTTCTAAAGCTGAATACAAATTTAAGGGGCTATTCATTATGGTCCACATTGAAAAAAACCATCAATTTAAAACTGATGGAAGCTTTTCTAATATTCATCTATAAAGCAACAGGGGTGGAAAGGAGGCTTTTTACGACATTCCCCTTTGTACCTTTTGAATCATTCAACAACAATTTAAACAATATCTTTTAATCTATGTAAACCAATTGTCTTATCCATTAACAGTCGTGATGGAGAAATAAGTCAAATCGCCAGGATTTTTTGACTTGTCCAGAAAGAAACCATAAAGAGAAGGCAATGCTGCATCTCCCAGTGACTTCATTCATTCAAAAAGAATGTTGCCCACTCCTGAATAACATTAAGTGATCACAAATTGAGTTAAAAGAAAATGAGTTAGAATGGCTATGGGGAAGAAGGGCATATGACATTAATGTACAGGACATGGATTCCAGTTAGGCTAAACTTCTTGGTGTTAGTTGCTCAGTCGTGTACAACTCTTTGCAACCCCATTGACTCTAGCCTGCCAGACTCTGCTGTCCATGGGATTTTCCAGGCAAGAATACTGGAGTGGGTTGCCAATTCCTTCTCCAGGGGATCATCCAAACCCAGGGATTGAACCTGGGTCTCCTGTATTGCAGGCAGACAGTATACCATCTGAGCTACCAGGTGCCTCAGTTTTCTCATCTGTAAAATGGGTATAACAAAACCTATCATAAAAGATCATTATAAAACTCAATTGAGATAAGCTCTGTGAAAGTAGGTAGTGTTGCTGGTGAATTTGAGGTTTTTTTCCTTCGATGCAAAAGAATTCGGAGACAAAGCAGAGAGATTAAGAAAATAAAGTGAAAGTTTATTTAAGCAAAGATACACTCTCAGAGGGAGGGAGAGCAGGCATCAGGCAAGTGAAGAGCTGCCCTGCTGAGCTGCTTTGCCTAGCCAGGTATGAGGGACATGCATCGCTGATTCAAAGGACATGAGTTTGAGCAAACTCTGAGAGATGGTGAAGGACGGGGAAGCGTGGTGTGCCGCAGTTCACAGGGTCACAAAGACTGGGACACGACTGAGCGACTGAACAACAACAAATGAAGGGCTGGAATATTCACTGGGGAAGGCGGAGTTTGGGGGTCGACTTTCCTCATTTTCATCCCAGCTCCTTTTGACCAAGGGGAGGAGGGATTTCTGTCCCCATTTAGGTTAGATCAGAAGTGTCTCCCATCAGAGCATGGTGGAGTACTTCTTATCTGTAAGACTAATCTTATCTAATGAGAGCACAATGAGCAAAAGGTTACATTTGGACACAGGACATTCCCTCCTTCCCCCAGCTTTCTTTGTCTGCTACTCAGACCCTTATCACCCAAAATGTGTAGTTTCCTGCTTGTCTGAAGGTGCCTGCTTTCCTTTGTCTGACTATGGACTCCTGCTGTTTACAAGATGCCTGACTTCCTGCCATCTGGTCCTTGCCCCATTTTTCTGCTCTTGTCTAGCTGCCCGCCTGCTGTGACACTAGCCCTCAAAGACCTGCAGCTCTGTATGTCTGCTTGCTGAATCTTAGAAATACCAACTTTTACATACATCCACAGGAATGCTTTCAACTACAGATGGTGGCTACGGTAAAGAGTCTGCCCACAATGCGTGAGACCCAGGTTCAATCCCTGGGTCACGAAGATCCCCTGGAGAAGGAAATGGCAACCCACTCCAGTATTCTTGCCTGGAAAATCTCACGGACGGAGGAGCCCGGAGGGCTACAGTCCGTGGGGTCGCAAAGAGTCGGACATGACCAAGTGACTAACACACTCAAGTAACAGAAAACCTTGACTACAATGTCTGAGGTAAATGGGACTTATTTTTCTCACTGTATAATAAGAAATCTCTGGAAATAAGCAGTTCAGGGCTCGGATAGGTGACCAAAGTCCATATTTGTCCAGGACCATTTCTGTTTCAGCATCAAAAGTCCTGCATTTCTGGACACCTCTTGGTCCCAAACAAGCCATGAGGTTGGTTCGCCTAGGAATAATGGTCATCAATGACGCTCTTGTTGTAGGAAAGGGGACCCTTTCAGAGCCTGAGAGTGGGCTTTTGTTGAACACGTGGAAATGAGTTGTCCGAAGAGACACACGTGCTGACAAAGCAAGAGACTTTATTAATGGGCCCCCTGGGCAGAGAGCAGGAGGGTGAGGGACCCCAGGAGAACCGCTCTGCCACGTGGCTCGCAGTCTCCGGGTTTATGGTGACGGGATTAGCTTCTGGGTTGTCTTTGGCCAATCCTTCTGACTCGGGGTCCTTCCTGGTGGTGGTGCACGCATTACTCAGCCAAGGTGGATGCCAGCGAGGATTCTGGGAGGTGGAAGAACACCTGGCATCTCCTTTTGATGTTTCCTGAACTCTTCCAGTTGGTGGTGGTTTGCTAGGTCCACCTTCCTTCTCAGGACCTCCTGTTGTAAAATAACTCACGCAAATTGTTAATATGGTGCCTGATCAGGGTGGATGGTTTCAGTCAACGTGTTTCCCATAACAATACCATCAAGAACGACACAGTACTTTATTCTTTTTCACCTGGCCATTCTGACTGTTGCTTGTTGTGTCATGGTTGCAAGATGGCTACTGAGCCTCCAGGCATCATGTCTTCATTCCAGGTAGGAAGAAAACGGAAGGGCGAAAGGATCAAAGGCTTTTTCTTAGAGAGGTGTGCCTCTTATCTGGGAAAGTCTTCCTTGAAGACTTGCCCTAACACCTCATTGAACTGTTTCACTTGGCCACCCCTAGCTGTAGGAGTAGCTGGGAAAATTGAGTATGTATTTTATTTCCAACTCCTCAGTAGAAGAACACAAGGGGAGAAGATTATGAAAGGCATGTGGGCGGCCAATCCACAGTGTCTGCTACGCCCCCTCCCTCCGTATTTTCACCCAGCGGCTATCGAGCACCTGTGCTAGGATCTGCAGAGGGCAGATAGACAGTGAGACGCAACCCCCACACCAGGTAAGCTCGGGTGGCCCCGGGCTGACATGACGCAGATGTGATCATGTCAGAGGCAGTCAGAAGAGGGCGGAGAGTGCTTTGCCAGCAAACAGTGCCCAAGACGCTGGTGGGAATGACAGGGTGGTGGGTTATCCATATAACAGTGAGTACTGTGTGCTTTCCAAGTAAAGGTAAACCCAAAGACATGAGGGCAGGGCCTGGCCATGAGAAAGCTCCAGGAAGATGAGCCAGAGGGTATGAGAAGGAGGCATGCCTGTATGGGGGTAAGGGCCTCTCTGCTCTGAAGATGAGTTGCCTCAGGTCATTGCGACGCCATTAGGAAG
Organism: Muntiacus reevesi; assembly: GCF_963930625.1. NCBI lineage: Eukaryota > Metazoa > Chordata > Mammalia > Artiodactyla > Cervidae > Muntiacus > Muntiacus reevesi. The sequence goes on along the minus strand of NC_089253.1, from coordinate 116,007,315 downwards.
CCATTCTGAAAACGGTGTGTGCAAGGGAGAAGGTCTGAGGAGGCTTTGAGCGCGCCCAGCAAAGAACTGCACCAACTCCTCATGGAGACAGGTCACCTCAAGTAAATAAGATCCCAAACCTGCCCTTGAGAAGGAGAAACCCAATTTATATCCTCTGCCTTGAGGATCCTGTTGGGTGGCCATGCCTTCACCTTACTCCTGCTTCCTACCCCTCTGGGCCAGCTTCTGTCTCCCCAGCTTCTGTCTCCCCCAGCCCATCGCTGGATCCTTCTCCAGACTGCACTGATCAGTCTCTGAGTCAGGCGGTGCAGAGGCTGTGGCCTCCGCTGCCAACCAGAGCTGATGCTGGTGCCGGAGACCTGCCTCGGGTCCTGGGCGAGTGGCAGCATGCCCCGCCCGACCGGCGCTAGCCTGGGTCCCAGCTCCCGCTTTAATCTGTGTTCAGGCTGCCGCCAGCCACGGGAGCAGACCTGTAACTGTTCACAGACTTTCCAGCATCTCATGGAAACATCCAAAAACAGCCCTTCAAGGTGGGGAAGTCCTCCCCAGGAAGCCAGGGACGAAGTGAGGCCAGGAAGGTTAGGCAAACTCCCCTGGATCACCCCGTCACTTAGTGATGGAGGTGGGATTCAAACCTGGCTTGGACTCCAAGGCTCCTGCCTTCCCCACTGACACCATTTCTCTACACGCAGCTGAGCTCTCTCCCCGAGCCCCGTTCCCTGCAAGCTCTTCTGTGCCTGGACCCCAGGCCCTGAAGCCATCCTCTGATGGAGGGTCTTGATCTCCAGAGACCATGATGAAGTTTCACTTATTCCTCCACTCAACAGATGTCTATGAGTATCCTGTATCTGCCAGGCATTGCGCTGGGCTGCGGTGTTATTTCCTGGTTTCCTGAATCTGCCCACAGCCCACAGCCAGGCCTGCTGACCTCCAGCGACCACTGGCTGCCAGACCCTGCTCTGTCCTCAGGGCACCATGGCAGACCTGCCTGTGGCCAACTCAGACCAGCCCCAGTACACAGCTGAACCCCTCTCCATTTCCCCTGCACATTAATGGGCCCCTCATGGCCTGCTTCTTGTCCTCTTCTGCCATATCTGTTTGCAGTCTGGGACTGGCATGGTCACCTCTGAGCCTGTTCCAGTTATGACATCTTAGTCACTGCTGTGCCCAAAGTCAGGCTGTCAGAGGATGGGAAAGAAATGAAACAGCCCTTAGATCCTTCTGATTCGTGACAAACAATACGGTGAAAGTGGAGATCACTGGAGGATATATTTTGTTGCGGAGGAGCTGCCAATGATCACACTCTCTCCACTGGGCTTGGAGGAAGGGGACCTATGGAGGTGCCACTGGAGGTACAAGAAACGGAGACCTGGAGAAGTAAAATGACCAACCAAGTTCACATACTGTCATTACTTTTTTTTTCTTTTTGTAAAAGTAATACATGTTCATTGTGGAATATCTGAAAATACCGAATAGTACAAAGAAAAATAAAAAATAAAAACACTCTCCAATACTGTTACCCAGAAATGATAACCAGTGCTAACATTTTGTGTTTACTTCTAGATTTTTTTCTATGCACACATATGGGTTTAATTTTTACATACTGTTCTGTATTCATCTTTTATCACTTAACATTATTTGGTACCATTTCCCCCTTGACACCGAGTGTTTTATTAAAATGTCATTTTCTGTGGCTGTATAATATTCCATTATGTGGATATACCATAATTTGTTCAAACTATACTCTTGGCTATTTGGGCTGTTCCAATCTTCTATTTTGTCCTATATAAACAACACCGAGATGAACATCTTTGTAATAATACATAAATATTTATGCCCATACCTGATCTTTTCATTGGGCTGAATTCTGAGGGACAAACCCACATGAAAACACTGATGGCTGGGAAGCCCATCCCCCAGACTCTGACTGAGTAGGTCTGGGGTGGGACCGGCAGCTTGCCTTCCTCCCGTGTTCCCAGGTGATGCTGACCCAGGGACCTCGCTTTCAGACCCTGTGCTGGAGTAGAGTGGGTGGGCTGGGGGCAGCGCAGACACCCTCCAAGATGCCTACCAATCCTGGTTTCTGGGTGGATTCTCTCCCTCATCGTAATCCTGCATGGTGGCCCCAGAGCAAGAATGTTAGCACTTCCTGTGAAAAGGAGAGGCTTCCCCAAGAAAGGCCCAAGATGGGGACAAGGTTGTGTTGGCCTTTCCCTGAGGCTTTCTCCCCCTCAGGGCCTTTTTTCTGAAAATTGACTCAGTTCTGAGGAGGTTCTCTCACAGCCCAACTTTCTTCCCTCTGACTGGTACCCGCTGGCAAGCTGTGGCCAAGGTATTCTCCCTCTCGGGCCACTCCCTCCACAGGCTCCTCGGTTCCGGCACTGGTCAGGCAGAGATTGCCAGGGGTGTCTGGGGCCAGAGCCGGCTGCAGGGTGTGGCTGCCGTGAGGCGGGGCCCAGGCCTGCTGCTGGGTTGTTGGGAGGCTAAGCAGACTCCAAGAGGCAGCTACCAGGGTGAACTGACCATCCCCATAGGGGACGCCACAGGGGAGCTCACGCTCTGGTGGAAACAATGAAGTGACGTTCGTGAAAGGTCCCGCAAGATTATGACAGAAGAAGAGCCAACATTTACTGTGCTCCTACCTGTGCAGGCAGCGAGTGCCTCCTGTGGGTCACCTGCTTGAATCCTCCCTAAAAACCTACAACTGCAGCGATCGGCACCATTATGCCCAAAACACGGATGAAGAAGCGGAGGCACAGAGAGCCGAGATCACCTGCTCAAGCTCTCAGACACTGCTCTATGGCTGCTTCTGGGAGAAGCCTGACAACTGAAAAAGGGCAGAGGGGAGGAAACTGACGCATACATTCTTTCATTCCATCATTATCTTAACACTCTATAAAGTTATTCTCATTGTATAGGTGAGGAGACTGAAGCTTAGTTAACAAGCTTCCCAAGGTCACACGACTGGTAAGCAATACCTGGTCATAGCCCACGTATGGAGCGCAGGCTGGCAGTCCCCAAAGCCCAAACTCTTCCCACTCTGCCCCTCTGCCTCCTGGGAGGGATTAAGGATAAGTGGGGAAACGGGCTGGCTTCAGCATAGGTGGGATCGGGCTCAGTGCACATCGACGGGCAGGCTGTATACACCTGCAGGAACTAAGTCCTGAGACTTGAGAGTGCACGACCCATCTGTCAACAGAGGAATGACTGAGCGGTGGAGTGGGGCGGGGGTGGAAGGGAAGCTCAACAGCGAGGGAGTATATGTGTACTTACAGCTAATTCAGTGTTGCAGAGCAGAAACGAATACAACGTTGTAAAGCAATTACATTCCAATTTTAAAAAGTCAAATTAAAAAACCAAGGGATGGCACATACTTTTAACAGATTTCTAACAGAACAATTAGAGAAGGAAATGACAACCTCCTCCAGTGTTCTTGCCTGGAGAATCCCATGGACACGGGAGACTGGTGGGCTACAGTCCGTGGGGTTGCAAAGAGTCGGATATGACTGAGCAGCTAAACAACAGAACAATAAAATACCACATCTGAAAATTCTGACATGTGAAAATGATTACAAAATAAACACACACTGAAAACTCAGGATATGAAACGCTTTACAGTAAGATTCCAACATACTATATCTTTATGCCTATATCTAGAGAGATATAACACCCTGGAAGAAAATACTCCTTCTTGTTAAATAGACATTTTAGGATGGCAGGCTTATGGATGGTTTTTATTTTCTTTTTTTTTTCTTTCTGTGCTTTACAATGATGTGGTGCTACTTTCACGACCATTAAAAGAAATATTTTTTCTTTACACAGATGCAAGGGCGCAGTTTCTTTCCTGACACCATCACCAGGAAGAGGAGGAAGCTCCTTATCCCATTCTGCTCCTTTCCTTCTCCTGCCTTCCTACTTCACAGGTTGATTTTCCGAGACTTTTCCTTTGTGAGCGCTTGATGTTTCATGCACCTGTGAGTGAGGGTGGGTGAGATGGTATTCAATGGGATCTGCTTTGAAGACCTCAGGGAGGGCTCTAATCTAGCCCCACCTGGAAGCCCTGCTTTTCTTAGAGGTTTCCCATCTAACCAGACTGTGGTGTGGTTCCCCTGAAATCCTCAGCAGACTTGTGAGCACATAACCTTTAAGACTCCTCTTGCTACCTCTATCCCTTTACACTTCTGCCTTTACACCATTGCCTATGTAAAAAGCAAACCCTCAAACTGAAGTTGAAGTTTCTATGATCCTTAAAATCGTTTTAAAATCAAAACAACCTGGAACTTAGTCATGTGTAAGGATAAAGTTGACTCCACTTATTTTTCTTTTTATGATTTCATTTTCATACATTTCCATTTGTATTTGAAGGAGTTTAACATGTATGGGAAAGTATTATTTTCGGAATTCTAGATCTAAGTATTAAGAAACTGTATACAACGAATGGTAACCCAAAAAAGTAGCTTCAACTTAAAAACCAGTCCTTAGTTCGACTTATAAGAGAATTCAAGCATTTCCCCCACGCAGATTTGAAAAGTACCCCTCCGCCTCCTCTCTGTATAATTTCTTAAAGGTCTAGGGTTCCATTTTCAAAATAAGTTCTATATTTTTAAGGGTGACACATACCAAGTAACCAGAAACTGGTCTTGGCTTGGGAAGCCTCCCAGTTCTCATAAACGTACAATCACTAGTTCCTTTCAGGAGGATGGACACTATTGATTGGCTCAGACCAGCTTGTGCCCCAGCAGTGAGATCAGACATTGGCTATGAAACATCTCCTTATGAATTTTTCATTGGCTTGAGCGTCTGGGCAGCTGCCTCCCTGAGGGCCCACTCTCGCCGCTCGTCCTCCTCCCCCATCCCCGCGTCCCAGGGCTGATGATGCCATTCTGCAGGGCAGCATTATTGGATCAGAGCGATTAGCTGTACGGCCTGATTTTCTGAGTCAAATTCAATTTCTTTTTCAGGTACCACGGGCTTACGAGTAGTCATGTGCTTTTTGTTTTGCGATGGCATCACAGGATTACTAGAAGATGCAGTAAACTGAAGTCATTTCCCATTAATCGTATTCCTCATGATACTAAGAGAATGTGTCACTCTAACTTGTGTCCTCGGGCACTTTTCAGGAGAAAAGAGTGCTTTCAGCAGCTCAAAGGAAAGCTGACAAAAGCCAAACTCTTGAGAAGCACTGTGTCAGGCACTTTCCAATATCTTAGCTCGTGATTCTCATAACAACCCTGAGAGAAGGGGAGCATTATTCCCCCCTCTTACCCTGGTAGTAACTGAATACCTGAGACACACAGCCACCTCTCAGAATTCATGTGGTTTATCAAGGTCATGCCGAAATAGGTGGCAAGGTGAAACCCTGTAACTCCAGACCTGATCAGGTGGCCGGAGCCACCCGGAGAGTCTCTAGGGAAAGCTCAGTCAGAGCAAACCATCCCCTGCTGCGTCTCCACGGGCCTCATGTTCTAGATCTGGACAGAGGGAAAGACCCATGTTCTCAAGTCCAGAAAGAGTGCTTTAGTCCCGTTAATATTTGTGTCCAGGTGAAACTGAATTAAAATAAGCCTCACGCACCAATTTGGAGGAGAAAATAAACAACTCAAAGGTCAGCAGGTAGTCTGGAATGGGAGGGGTAACGTCCGAAGGGGCGGCTGCTTTCTCTGTAAAGCTTGGAGAGAGAGCCGGTGAGAAACCTGTAGCCCGCGGGAAGGGAGAGCCTGAGTCTCTACCCCCTGGCTTTGTTCTCGTTCAGTCTCCAAGTCCTGTCCGACTCCTTTGCCAGCCCATGGACTGCAGCACTCCAGGCTTCCCTGTCCCTCACCATCGCCCAGAGTTTGCTCAGACGCATGTCCATTGAGTCGGTGATGCCATCCGACCATCTCATCCACTATCACCTCCTTCTCCCCCTGCCCCCAATCTTTCCCAGCATCAGAGTGTTTTTCCAGTGAGTCGGCTCTTTGCATCAGGTGGCCAAAGGACATAAAAGAAGGAAGAAAAAAAAGTAAAGAAACCAGGAAACGCCCCACTGTAAATGAAAGTGAGAATTCTACCTGGCTTCAGCCTCTGCTAAGGGAATCTAGATGCTACTCAGGAACAGAGACTGCTTTTCAGAAAGTGTATGGTTTTGGTTCATCTCGTTGACAACAACCTGAATCCCAGAGTTGCCAGAAACAGCAATGCCCAAAGAAATCTCTGTGTCTATCTCCAACGTGCTCATCACCATAGCACAACGGCACCATTTGCTTTTGAGTCTTTGATACAAATTTTTAAGTAAAACTTGAAGACCAGAAACACACGCTCACCTAGCTGGTCCCTTCTCCAGAGTTGAGGTGATTAAGCTGAGATATCTAAGAAGACTGTGTTGTTTTTGCTCCTGGGCAGCAGGTCTTTTCCTAAATCCTCCCCCTTGAGTTTATACACTAAAAGTCCCAGATGACCCCGGAGAAATTGCAAAAGTTAGCTATCTGATCCATATTGAATAGAAATCTCATGGTGTGGATTCTTCCAAACTCATTAACCCGGCACCTTCGTGGGGATGGCTGTGATTTTCTTGACAACAGCTGTTAGCACATCCATTTCATGGATATTAAAGACTCGTTGGATGACAGGATTCTTTGCCACTCTTCACTGAGTATCTCATACTAATTCCACAGTTTCCAAGTCTTCAGAACTTTTCAGAAAATTTGGGTTTATTGGTAAACTTTGAACCAAGAAGATGTGTAACATATTGCATTAAGCTCAAGGATGTCATTCTGGAGTACCAGAGATGGAAGAACTCCCACGGGTCCACTCAGTTACTGCCTAGACCCACAGCCTTCAGTCTTCAGCGGCCATCTCTGTTTCCCATTTATCCTGAGGGAACGGGGGCCTGTGGTGGAACATTATACAGTCGCTTCCTTACAAACATGCTCTCCTGAATTTTGGAAGCCTCATGTCCTTGTATTTGAGACTTTCCTTAGTGAAGTATATGAGCTAATAGTGCCCCCACCCCCAAGAGAGTTCACCAGCTAGCTCCCAGCCTGTAATACCTTTTAAACTTAGAAGGGATCTTAGAGGTTATTTTGCTTAATTAGCCCTGATATTAAAAATGAAATGACTTTTAAGAAAAAGGCCGGATATCAAGTGGTATTAAGAAGGGTGAAGTTCAACCAGCTTTTCTGAATCACATGGATTCTCCCAGAAGCACAGTCTTGGTCTCATGACAAAGATGACAAGATGACAGGGCATCTGGGAAAGCCGCTGTGTCCTCCTTGCAGTCTGGGTAAAGAGTGGGTTGGTTCTGATGACTACGGTGAGCTCTTCCTCCTTGCTATTCCAGAAAGGTGAGTGGTCAAGCATTTCCTGGTCTTAAGAGGGACTCTCATGTGAAAATCAGAGATTGGGAACATGTATTTATTTTTGATTTTGGCAAAAGTGTTTTTCCTCATCAGTGGTGTGATCATGACACAGAAGAATAGTTCTGCTTTCAACTCAGAGAAATAGTGGTGGAGTGACCAAAAATCAAGCAGAAAAAAAAAGTTGTTTTTTTCTTCAGGCTTTAAGGAGGGGTAGCTACCTCCATGATTGATGAATAGCTTTCAGGATCACCTTTGTGATCTTATTCACCCTAAAACCCCCGACATCCACTGTAGTTAGGAGGGAATTATGCTGGTTCACAGGGAGGCTTCCCAAGTGGCGCTAGTGGTAAAGAAGCTGCCTGCCAATTCAGGAGACAGAAGAGACACTGGTTCGATCCCTGGGTGGGTAAGATCCCCTGGAGGAGGGCATGGCAACCCATTCCAGTCTTCTTGCCTGGAGACTCCCACGGGCAGAGGAAGCCTGGAAGGCTACAGCCCATAGGATCGCAAAGAGTCGGACACGACTGAACCAACTTGGCACACACACAGGAAGGCAATCCTTGTGCTGGTGTCACACAGGTTGAAGGTTGCCCTCTCTTCCCCCTCTGACTCATAAAAGCCAGCCAGCTGGGGACACCTCTCCTGCTGTTCCAGCCCCACAACATTCCATGCTGGAAGCTATTGGTAGACATCTCACCATGAAGCAGAGGCCATACGCACCCTCCACAGCCATCCCTTTACCAGATCCCAGTGGCTGGCACAGAACATGGGGTCAGTGATGCCAAGGAACCAAGCTGATTACTTCTGGCTCTGCGCTTTGTGTGGTTCTTTGCTGCTTCACAGTAGTTTTTCTCAACCTGCTGTCTCTTGCTGTCCTTATATTTACATTTCTGCATCTTCTTCCACAGAACCCAGTCCATGCTGCTGCTTCACGAGGTCAGCAGGAACTATTTGTTGACAATGTAATATATCACGAGTCTTTATAGACAGATCCTAAATAGCACTGGTGTGTAATTTGAAAATTTGGGCAAGTTATCTGCTTAATGGTGAGACATCTACAAAGATACTAGTCAGATACCTCTGCTTTTCTCTTTCCTCCCTCCCAGTTCAGCTCAGTCGCTCAGTCATGTCCGACTCTTTGCGACCCCATGAACTGCAGCACACCAGGCTTCCCTGTCCATCACCAACTCCCGGAGCTTGCTCATACTCATGTCCATTGAGTTGGTGATGCCATCCAACCATCTCATCCTCTGTCGTCCCCTTCTCCTCCTGCCTTCAATCTTTTCCAGGATCAGGGTCTTTTCTGAGGAGTCAGTTCTTCACATCAGGTGGCCAAATTATTGGAGTCTTAGTTTTAGCATCAGTCCTTCCAATGAATACTCAGGACTGATTTCCTTTAGGATGGAGTGGTTGGATCTCCTTGCTATCCAAGGGACTCTCAAGAATCTTCTTCAACACCATGGTTCAAAAGCATCAGTTCTTTGGTGCTCAACTTTCTTTATAATCCAATTCTCACATCCATACATGACTACTGGAAAAACTATAGCTTTGACTAGATGGACCTTTGTTGGCAAAGTAATGTCTCTGCTTTTTAATATGCTGTCTAGGTTGGTCCTCCCTCCCTTTCCCACTGAATTTCTTGAGAGACTAAACTTTATCTCATACCTTGTCCATTCAAATTTGATTTCCCTTCCTACACTCCCTCCACACATAAGCAAACTCTGAAATGCTCACTCTAACTGCCAGATGAATTGGGTTGGCCAATATGTTCGATCAGTTTTTTTCCATAACACGGCTCTAGTAGCACTTAATTGTCTTTAACTTCATTTGAAACAATTTTGTTAGACCATATTCTGACAGTTTTCATATCATTGTGCATTTTTTAAAGACTCAAAAGTGGTGAATTTTTGTGTAGCCATTTGAATGTTAAAGATGGAAGAAAAAAGCAACCTTTTTGGCATATTGTGCTTTATTATTTCAAAAAAGGTAAGAACGCAACTGAAATGCAAAAAAATGTTTTGTGCAGTGTATGGAGAAGGTGCTATGACTGATAGAATGTGTCAAAAGTGGTTTGTGAAGTTTCGGGCTGAAGATTTCTAAATGGATGATGCTCCACAGTTGGGTAGATTTGTTGAAGTTGACAGTGATCAAATCAAGACATTAATAGAGAATGACCAATATTATACCACACGGGAGATAACCAACATAACTCAGAATATCCAAATCAAGCACTGAAAATCATTTGTACCAGCTTGGTTATGTTAATCACTTTGACATTTGGGTTTCACATAAGTGAAAAAAACCCTGCTTGACTGTATTTCTGCATGTGATTCTCTACTTAAATGTAACAAAAGCATTCTGTTTTTAAAACAAATTGTGACAGGCAATGAAAACTGGATACTGTAGAGTAATGTGGAATGGAAGAGATCATTGGGCAAATGAAATGAACCACCACCAACCACACCAAAGGCCAATCTTCATCCAAAGAAGGTGATATTGTGTAAATGGTGGGATTGGAAGGGAATCCTCTATTATGAGGTCCTTTCAGAAAACTAAATGATTAATTCCAATAGTACTGCTCTCAGTTAGACCAACTAAAAGTACCACTCGATGAAAAGCATCCAGAATTAGTCAATGGAAAACAGAAAAATCAGTCAACAGAAAACTCTTCCATCAGGATAATGCAAAACTGCATATTTCTTTGATGACTAGGCAAAAATTGTCACAGCCTGGCTGGGAAGTTCTGATTCATCTCCCATATTTACCAGACATTGCAGCTTCAGATTTCCATTTACTTGGGTATTTACAAAATTATCTTAATGGAAAACATTTCAATTCCCTGGAAGACTGTAAAAGACACCTGAAACAGATCTTTGCTCAAAAAGATAAAAAGTTTTAGGAATAAATTATGAGGTTGCCTGAAAAATGGCAGAAGCTAGTAGAACAAAATGATGAAGACACTGTTCAATAAAGTTCTTGGTGAAAATGTTAAAAATGGCATCTTTTATTTTTACTTAATACAGAAGGAACTCATTGGTGAACCCAGTAATGGCTTCCCTTGAATTCTAGCCTCACTTATTTTCCTAATGAATTTGATGCAACTGTGCATCACTTTCTTGAAAATTTTCTTCACTTCCCTTCGGAGTGACTGGAATACTTTGCCTCCCAACTCTAACTTACTTCTGTCTCCTCAGTTGGCTCTTCTTTTGTCTCATTTAAAGCACAGGTATGTCCCAAAATTTCTCCTCAACTCAGTTTATCTTCATTTTCTGTTCTTCCTTTCTGGCGGCTTCAAATTATCCTAGTGTTTCAATTAACATCTCTATGCAGATAGTCCCAGATCTTTAGCCCTAGTCCAACTTACCTACAGAGTTCTATCTTCATATTTTCAACCATCTACTGGGTCGCATCATGTAGCTAATTCTCCTAGTCCTTCAAATGTATTGGTTCAGTTCAGTTCAGTTCAGTCGCTCAGTCATGTCTGACTCCTTGTGACCCCATGGAATGCAGCATGCCAGGCTTCCCTGACCATCACCAACTCCCAGAGTTTACTCAGACTCATGTCCATTGAGTCGGTGATGCCATCCAACTATCTCATCCTCTATCGTCCCCTTCTCCTCCCTCCTTCAATCCTTCCCACCATCAGGATCTTTTCAAATGAGTCAGTTCTTCACATCAGATAGCCAAGGTATTGGAGTTTCGGCTTCAACATCAGTCCTTCCAATGAACATTCGGACTGATTTCCTTTAGGATGGACTGGTTGGATCTCCTTGCAGTCCAAGGGATCTCAAGAGTCTTCTCCAACACCACAGTTCAAAAGCATCAATTCTTCAGCGCTCAGCTTTCTTTATGGTCCAGTTCCCACATCCATACATAACTACTGGAAAAACCATAGCTTTGACTAGATGGACCTTTGTCAGCACATTAATGTTTCTGCTTTTTAACATGCTGTCTAGCTTGGTCATAATTTTTCTTCCAAGGAGCAAGCATCTTTTAATTTTGACTGCAGTCACCATCTGCAGTGATTTTGGAGCCCCAAAATAAAGTTTCTCACTGCTTCCATTGCTTCCCCATCTATTTACCATGAAGTGATGGGACCAGATGTCATGATCTTAGTTTTCTGAATGTTGAGCTTTAAGCCAACTTTTTCACTTCCTCTTTCACTTTCATCAAGAGGCTCTTTAGTTCTTCTTTGCTTTCTGCCATAAGGGACATGTCATCTGCATATCTGAGGTTATTGATATTTCTCCCAGCAATCTTGATTCCAGCTTGTGCTTCATTCAGCCCAGCGTTTCTCATGATGTACTCAGCATATAAGCTAAGCAAGCAGGGTGACAATATACAGCCTTGATGGACTCCTTTTCCTATTTGGAACCAGTCTGTTGTTCCATTTCTAACTTTTGCTTCCTGACCTGCATACAGATTTCTCAGGAGACAGGTCAGGAGGTCTGGTATTCCATCTCTTGAAGAATTTTCCACGGTTTGTTGTGATCCACACAGTCAAAGGCTTTGGCATAGTCAATAAAGCAGAAGTGGATGTTTTTCTGGAACACTCTGCTTTTTTGATGATCCAATGGATGTTGGCAATTTGATCTCTGGTTCCTCTGCCTTTTCTAAATCCAGTTTGAACATCTGGAAGTTCATGGTTCATGTACTATTGAAGTCTGGCTTGGAGAATTTTGAGCATTACTTTGCTAGCGTGTGAGATGAGTACAATTGTGTGGTAGTTTGAACATTATTTAGCATTGCCTTTCTTTGGGATTGGAATGAAAACTGAGCTTTTCTAGTCCTGTGGCCACTGCTGAGTTTTCCAGATTTGCTGGGATATTGAGCACTTTCACAGCATAATCTTTTAGGATTTGAAATAGCTCAACTGGAATTCCATCACCTCCACTAGCTTTGTTCATAGTGATGCTTCCTAAGGCCTACTTGACTTCACATTCCAGGATGTCTGGCTCTTGGTGAGTGATCGCACCATTGTGCTTCAGTTTAAAAGTGAATCATCTCCCCCCAAACCAGCCCCGTCTACTAACTTCCCTATGAATATTTGTGAAAGAAAACATGCTGCTTACACTGGGAAAAGTTCAAACGTGAATAATTCTGCACTCCTCTCTTTCTCTCAACCCCACACCCAATGGAGTGACTTTCATTGAGGACATCTTTCAATGAGGTGACATCTTTAATGAGGGGACATTCAGTGAATGGCAGACTCTGGGGATGTAGTATGGAAAAATAAAGGGGGAAGAGAGAGAGGAAAGGGAAAGGAAGGGGAGGGAAGGGGAGAGAAGATTGGTCTCACCCCTGAGAACTTACGCGGGAGGACAGCAAAACTTTCACGTGCTGACTTTTTACCGAATACCTACGAAAAGCCAGCCACTGTTCTGGGTGCCATAGTCCTTCAATGTCGCCTTTGTAGTGTCTCTCAAACTACTCCACACTAATTCAGGTCTGGTTAGAACCTCCACATCAATACTTTTCATATGGGAAAAATGGGCTTCTTGCTTTTAGTATTGTATTTTTTTTTCCTACTAGTAATTATCACGTCAGCTGTTAGTTTAAAGTAGATACTTTAAAGATGTATTTCAGCTCAGTTCAGTTCAGTCACTCAGTCGTGTCTGACTCTTTGCGACCCCATGGACTGCAGCACGCCAGGCCTCCCTGTCCATCACCAACTCCCAGAGTTTACCCAAACTCATGTCCATTGAGTTGGTGCTAACCATTTCATCCTCTGTTGTCCCCTTCTCCTCCTGCCTTCAATCTTTCCCCACATCAGGGTCTTTTCAAATGAGTCGGTTCTTCACATCAGGTGGCCAAAATATTGGAGTTTCAGCTTCAACATCAGTCCTACCAGTGAACACCCAGGACTGATCTCCTTTAGGATGGACTGGTTGGATCTCCTTGCAGGTTTGCCTATCTTAAATCATCTGACTAACTTTCCCTTCATATGTGAACATTTCATTTGTTCTTTTATTTTTCCAGAACTTCCTAACAGACCCTCCATCCTCTGTCTCTTCATGCTTTGACTCAACCCATATGCTGCCATCAGAGAAATATTGCTAAAACTAAGCTATAAGGTCCTTTCTCATCTTTTAAGTATTTATTTCTATATCAGGCCTTAGTTGCAGCATGCGGGATACTTGTTGTGGAGCACAGACTCTCTAGTTGTGGCACGCAGGCTCTGTAGTAGCGATGCGCGGGCTCCAGAGTGAACGGGCTTCAGTAGTTGCAACACATGGGCTTCAGACCGTGCGGTCTCAGAAGTTGCACCTCACGGACATAGTTGCTCCATGACATGTGAGATCTCAGTTCCCTGACCAGGAACTGAACCTGAGTCCCCTGCATTCCATGGTGGATTCTTAACCACTGGACCACCAGGGAAGTGCCAATCCTCCGTTATTTTGAAATGCTTGAAGGCTCAAAAATTATAATCTAAACTCTGCAATTGTGAATGCAAGACCTCCCCCTGCCCCCATCCTGAAACCTGGGCTCCAATCTCTCCTTCCAGTCTTACCTCCCAGTCCCTTTCTTGTATACATGTCTTCCAGTCAAACAGGACTACTCAGCATTCACAAACATGTCCTAAACGTTCTCTTCTTAACCAAAGTCATGCCCTCCACTTGAAATGCTATCTGTTCTATCTCTATTCACTGAAAGCCTCCCTTTCTCTTTCCAGGTTTGACTTAATTGCTTTATCAATATAAAGATTTATGCCTTATTCCCCCTAATGACTTGCAAGATGGCAATGATTGAGTTCTAATCGTACTTATAGTAAGTATTCCCACTGTTCCACATACAACTTGCAAAAAGATCTTTTCATTACAGATGCTGAATGACTGTTTACTAAATAAATGTTACTGGAAGCAATTTTCTAATAATTTCACATGCATACATTATTTCTTTCCAACATGATTATAAAGTCTTCAATAGCAGGGACCATATTTTCTTCCTTTTATTTTCTACATGGTTCTTAAAGTCTTATTTACAGAACTATAAATAGAGTAGAAGTATAAATGTTTGCAAAATGAACAAGTGATGTTATGCTTTTTCATAGGAAAACACAATATTATATTAAAATCCACAGTCATATTCTACAATCTAAGATTAATACCATGTTTGGATACTAGGAAAAGGAAAAAACTCTAGTCTATTAGCACCTATAATATTTTTTAGCTACTTTTTCCTTCATGTTTTCTAAATAATATTTCTGATTATAATTTCTTAACTGTCCCTCACTGAACTCCATTATTATTCCCTTTATAAAACTAGCTTAAGTTTTCCTGGTAGATAATTATTATCTATAAAGATAGTTTTGTCTTTACTTTAAAATAGCTATATCATTTTATTCCTTTTCTTATCTTTCCAATTGGTTGGAACTTCCATATCAATATTTTAGAAATGAAAAAAAATGGGCCTTTTGATTTTAGTGGGTTTTATCCCCTACTAATAATAATCAGGTTAGCTGTTGATTTAAATTAGATATTTGTACTTTAAGAAGTTTTGGGAATTCCTGGGTGGTCCAGTGGTTAGGACTTCAAGCCGCCACTGCAGGAGGCATGGATTCGGTCCCTGGTGAGGGAACTAAGATCCTACATGCTACACAGAAGAAGGAAAAAAGAAGTCTTTATCCTATTCTAAATCACTACATCTAACCTTTCCTTTTTATATTAAAATTTTATTTGTGTTCTTATCTGATTGCTCTCTCCAACTGAGTGATATAAAGTTCAGTGAAGTAGAGATGTGGCAATCACAGGTAGCCATGCCAGAAAACTTACATTATGAGTCATTTGGCCTATATTTATTGATACAATTATCAAGAGAATCAAGGAACATACTTTAGCCTTTGTGCTATCTTGTCATGAACTCTGAGATAAGGGTCACAAAATATGAAAACGCTGGGGAATCCTTCTATCCTTTCATTCATCCATTTGTTCAACAAATATTTGTCGAGCGCTGCTCTGTGCCAGACGCTGTTTCAGTGCTGGGCTGTAGGAATGAACAAGACAGACTCCCGGTTCTCACAGGGCTTTCATTATAGAGAAGGTAAACTGTACGTTAACAAATAAGTGAGCAAGATCTTTTCAGATATTCTGTAAAGATAGCAAGACAAGGTGAGGCACTAGAGAGTGACTCATAGGGATGGGTTTATTTAGCCAAGGTGGTCAGGGAAGGCTGCTCCAAAGAATGATATTGAATAGACTTAAGGGACAAGGAGCCACCTATGTATGGATGATACTGAGGCGTGCTGGGGGAGGAAATAGCAAATGCAAAGTTTCTGCGGTGAGAAGGACCTTGATGTCTTGAAAGAACAAAGAGAAGGCCGATGGGCAGTGAATGGAAGGAGCACCCTAGGATATACATCTGCAGTGGTAGGAGGACCAGACGATGGTGAAGAATCAGGGAAATCACGTTAAAGGATGAAAGCGAAGTCACTCAGTTGTGTCTGATTCTTTGCAACCCCATGAACTGTATGTAGCCCACCAGGCTCCTCTGTCCATGGGATTTCCCAAGCAAGAATACTGGAGTGGGTTGCCATTTCCTTCTCCAGGGGAGCTTCCTGACACAGGGATCGAACCCGGGTCTCCTGTATGCAGGCAGACGCTTTACAATCTGAGATAATAATATAACACATTCACTAAAATGAAACATTTAGAAGTCTTGTAAGACAAATTATAAACACTTAGACAACTAATTCACATCTTAAATCTGAAATAAGCCTAAATAAGGCAAATAAGCTCTCCACTACATTCTGTTCCACACTGAAAGTCTCATTTACTTGTACTTTCTCACCCTGAGTGGCAACAAAAATCTTGGACTCTTAAACACGTATTTCTGGGAGCAAAAATTTTTTATGCAACAGATTGTGAACTGAGATCTTTTTTGGCAGTTTACTGAGGCCAGAGAGACACATCATCCCAACCAATTAGCCATGGGCTTTGCAAAACTGAGAAATCACATCATCTATACTGGTTGCAAACTTCATGCTAAGTTAAACAAAACCACATGACTTAGTTCCTTTCTTCGCCCTCTTATTTGGAGAGGAAAAAGAAGCAAATGAAACACTTTCAGTACCCACTGAAGTTATCCAAAAATAAAGTATGTAACAAATGGGTCTGGGTGACTCAGGGGGGTCACTCGCCATGTGTCTTAATTTAGATTATGGGGCTATTTTTGGTCTGTCATAACGGTCTGGCTGTTGTGGTCTCAGACCAGGCCCAGTACCCTGGTCAAAGCAGTACTTTATCACAGCACAGACGCTTGTGGCAAAAAAATGGGGTAACTTTCTGTCCCCTTGTGAAAGAACTTACAATCCTAGTTGTGGCTAGATCCCGCTACAACGGACTCCCAAGAGCTACTCAAGTCTTTGTTACATTGGAGTTTTAAAATTTCGTATGGAGATCGTGTTTTTGGAAAGAGCAGCTCACCAATGAGATCTTTCTGATCGTCCTGGTTTTCATGGTGATTAGAATCAGATAGCAGCAGGGGCACCCTCCTCTACTCAAACATCACCAGAAGGTCATCTCTCCTTAGCACAGAGTCTGGAGCACAGTGACCTCTCAATAAATGTCATCTGATTAGGTTTGTATTATACATTTGTGTGTGTGTGTGTGTGTGTGTGTGTGCTCAGTCGCTTCGGTTGTGTCCAACGCTTCGCGACCCCGTGGACTATAGCCCACCAGACTCCTCTGCCATGGGATTCTCCAGGCAAGAATAGTGGAGTGGGTTGCCGTATCCTCCTTCAGGAGATCTTCCTCACCCAGGGATCGAACCCGTGTCTCCTATGTCTCCTGTATTGCAGGTGGATTCTTTTACCGCTGAGTCACCAGGGAAGCTATTTGACATTTATTTGGCCCCAAAATGATTCTTGGGAAGTCTCTGGAGCAGCTCTCAGAGACCAGTCCACAGAACTAGACCAGTCCATTTTTATTGGTCTCCAACAAAATGAGGAAAAGTCTTAAGGTTATCATTTATCATTTCTTGTTGATTGCCTTTACTCATGTTTTTGTCCTGCCTACTAGGTGTTTCTTAAAGTTCACGTTTTTTAGTAAAGAATGGTAGTATATGGTAGTAGTTGTTTTAAATGTCCCTACTTGGCAAATTAGATGGTAGCATCTTGATGCCCATTCCCTCAATTTTTTTGAAAATTTACTGAGCCCAGAACCCTAAATCTGTGAACCCCAAGTCTGGATGTTTACTACTTCTAGTTGTCTGACTTTTCTGGTCTCTACTATAGTATTTGGGATAGATAAATGCTCACTCAATAGACCCATCACCAGTTGACATCCTTCTTCTATGTAATGTCTTATAACTGAAAGCCAGAGACTTGCAAGGGAGGGAAAGTGTAAGGAAAAAGGAAGAAGATTAGCTATTAACCTCACTACTATTTACATTAGTATATTGGAGGGGCAGAAAATAAGCCAAGATAAATGAAACATAAGCATTTCTAGGGTACGGAAGATCAGGAGGTTTTTCTAATGAGTGTGTCAACTTGTGGAATTTTTATAGTTATTATAATATGTAATAATTATTTATTAAAGGCTTCTGGACCTTTAATGTTTGCTGTCCTCAGTTTGCAAAGGTAAATGGTGCTTTAGGCATTCCTTTTAAGAAGTATTTAATACTGACAAGCAAATGTAGATTTCTTTCTACAAATTAAATCAGTCTAAATCATTGTTGAGATTATGCTTCTTGATATTAGTTATAAATAAGAATGTAAAATAACTAAGTAGCTGTTTTTGTCTTAGCAGGACATCCTGGCTAGAGTACAGAACTCAGAAGTGTAGGTCTTGTCTTCAGATAAGCCACTGGTTTACTGTTATCATGTTGGTAATACTGCTTAAGGTGCTTCTGTTTTGTTATTATAAGTTCGAGTTAGGAAAATTAGTTGCTAATGGTCCATTGTCAAGGGTGTTGATGAAAACATATTAATATTACAAATGATGACCTGGGAGTGTAGTTATCTATATATTTCAAGGTCATATAACTACCATACTATTAGCTATAATAAATAATCACATACAGAAAGAGTAAAATTTGGAGAAATAAGTTTGGAATGATGTTAATAACAGCTACCACACAGCCAGTATTTACTGGGAACCAGTATTAAGCTTAGTGCTTTATGAACATTGTCTGAATTAATCTTTTAGGAACCACTGTTACCAACTCCAACTCACAATTCAGGAAATTGGGGCTTTTGGAGATAATTCCCCTTGAGCAACAAATGCCAGGCCGGAGGCCTCCTGGGAGCCCGGCGGCCGGCCTGTTCCCAGGGAGCAGCACTGACTCCCTCGGAATCTCTGTGCTGATGGGCTAGCGAGTGTGCCTTCTCCCCCTCCAACACCGAATAAGGTAATATTTTCCTTTTTATTCCTCTAGTTCCTTATATAAAGAATTCTTAATTTCCCTTTGTCTTTTGTCATTTGACTTTCATTTCCTGTTTTGGGTTTTCTGCTTTTACCACTCTGAGCCTTCAGCACTGGTCTGCCTCATTCCCCTTCTAGGAGGATTTAACTTAAGTTCCAGTTTTTGGTGCTTTTCCCTTTGTGTTTCAGTTCCTTCCATAGTCTGTGTTTCGCAAGTGAAGTTACCTTTTATGGCTTCCAACTCTTATTTTCACTGGAAGTTTTGTAGTTTTCCTATATTTTTGGATATGTATATATTTATCTTCAAGGAATTTCCTTTGGAGTCCTCTATATTAAACTTCAAACAGAATTTTCTGATTTAAGTGCTGTGATGTGTTAGAACATTTTGTTGAAAAGGGTTATATATGTCTACAGGTTTTTTGCTTGCTTTTTTTTTTTTAATAGAGAAAGAATAAACTGACTGAGAGAAGAGGGATGGAAGAATTTGAATGTCAACTTGTTGAAAGAGAGAGAGAAATTGATGGTCCTCTAATCACAGAATTCTGGACTATTCATATGATTCAATACCTAGAATAATAGAACTCAGAAACAGAAATGATCATCACAACATTAGGTACTTTGTTAAGTAAATTTTGTTTTGTTTTGTTTGGGAAAAAAAGCCATTTTTCTATCCAGTATGCTTTTGATCCTTAATATTAGGAGTCTGGGTTCAAAATGGGCTTTCCTGGTGGCTCAGTGGTAAAGAATCTGGCTGCAATGCAGGAGACCCAGGTTCAACCCCTGGGTTGGGAAGATCCACTGAAGAAGGAAATGGTAACCCACTCCAGTATTCTTGCCTGGAGAATTCCATGGACAGAGGAGCCTGGTGGGCTACAGTCCATGGGGTCACAAAGAGTTGGACATGACAGAGTGACTAACACTTTCACTTCAGGTTCAAAATGGTTTAATGAACTGGCCACGCCTATGTAGTATATGGAACAAATACTGGACTGGGAGTAGCAGACCAGTGATCTAGTCTTGGTTCCACTAGTAACTAGCTGTGTAGCTCCTCTCTGATATGTTTCCTTACCAGTACAATGAGTTGAAAGGATTAGGGGACCTACAATTACAGTCTTTTCATACTTCACAGTTCTTAGCAGAACACTGTTTTCCCCTCTCCTGTACAAATTAGTAAAATTCTCATTACTAAAAAAAGCTCTCTGCAGTAGCAAAGACCATCAGTAATTCCAGCCTTTACATAGTCAGTTCTTGCTAAATAATACATTCAAGTTCCCCACATATGTGTTTATGAGCTATTTTCTGGAGAATGGTATTTTCTGTTGTAATGTCCTCTCATGATGGTGACTTTATCAGAAGCAAATACCTTATTTAGATGTTAGATATCTGAGTTAGCCTTACAGAAAGTGATGCATTTTGTTTTGTTTTTGTTAAGCCACGGTTTTACTACTTAATCTGAAATATTTGATGCCAAAAATCTTCTTGTCTTTGAAAGCGCATGCAACTCAAAAACTGTGGCTGACATTAAGCCAAATGTTCTGAAGAAACTAACAACCGTAGAAAAACTTCTCTGATTTCAGCATTAAAGAGCTAATGTTTTTGAAAAGATATAGCTAAGGAAGAGAGCCTGTATTTCTAGAAAAAAGAGTCTGTGCAGGATTTTAAAGTTGGAAGGGGTCTTGGCAATCAACTAGCTAAACTTCTGCTCTGTGTGGGCATCAATTCCCAACATTTCTGCCATTTAGTCACCCATCATCTGCTTTAATAGATCCTGTGACAGGGAGTTTGAAAGTAAAAGTGTTAGTCTCTCAGTCATGTTCGACTTTTGCCACCCATGGGCTATAACTCGCCAGGCTCTTCTGTCCATGGAAATTCTCCAGGCAAGAATACTGGAGTAGGTTGCCATTCCCTTCTCCGGGGATCTTCCCATCCAGGCACTGAACCCAGGTCTCTGACATTGCAGGCAGATTCTTTACCAGAATCTGAGCTACCAGGAAACCCCAACAGGGAGTTTATTGTGTCATAATATAGCTCATCCCATTGAAAGACAGCTTTATTCATTGACAAATTCTTCTGGAAATACCCCTTGGGTTTGATGAAAGCCACTCTTAGCCACAAATTGTAGCATATTCTTTGTTGTAGGCCTACTCCTTATGTTTGTAGGATCAAGGTCAAAAATACAAATGGAGAACCACAAGCCATATGTCTAAGTATCTAAATGTAAATTAAGCTAAAAAACTATTAAGTAAAGCATGTACTACATTTCTACCTCGACAAATACACCTTCATATATTGCACTTCTAATGGACTGAATTGTGTCCCCTACTAAATTCACACTTTGAGGCACTAACCCTCAGTATGACTGTATTTGGAGATAGGGTCTTTAAGGAGGTAATTAAACAGGTCAAAAGAAGGAAGTCCTAATTTAAGACTGGTGTGTTTATAAGACGAAGAGACACCAGAAATTTCTCTGCAAGGGCACAGAAGAAAGGCCATGTGAGGACACAGCAAGAAGGCAGTTATATGCAAACCAAGAGAAGCCTCCTCAGAAACCAATCCCATGGCACCTTGACCTTAGACTTTCAGTCTGCAAAACCAGGAGAAAATAAACGTTGTCTAAGCCACCTAGTCTGTGGTATGTCATGACAACCGAAGCTGACTAATACAATATCCAAGATGAAAAAGTAGGTGACAGCTGTGGTTTTCATATGGGCAGAGTATGAAAGACAATAGAATTTCCTGATTAGGGATATACCTAGGTGTTCTGCTGATGAGCTGACAATGCTGAGTGAGTAATAAAGACATACAATCATCCCTTAGTATCCCTGCTGACTGGTTCCAGGGCTGCCCGTAGATACCAAAATTCGTGGATATTATGAGGTGTAGTGTTTGCATACAACCTATGTATATCCTCCCATGTTCCTTACATCATCTCAAGATTACTTATAATAACAACTACAATAGAAACACTATGTACATAGTTGTGTATGGCTTATATGAAAAAGAGGAATTGTGGCAAAAACTCAAAAGCATTACCTCTGGAAAGAAGGATTCAGGATCTGTGGTGGGAAGAAAGGGTATTTCTCCTGAAAGAATCTATTGTAGGGGCTTCCCTGATGGTCTGATGATGAAGAGTCGACTTTCCAATGAAGAGGGGTGTGGGTTCTATGCCTGGTCGGGGAACTAAGATTCCATATGCCTCAGGGCAACTAAGCCCACCTGTGCTGCAACTACTGAGTCTGTGTGCTCTGGAGCCCGGGAACTTCAACTAGAGAAAGCCCCAGTACTAAAACGAAGACCCAGTGCAGCAAAAAAAAAAAAAAAAAAAAAAAAGACTATTGTATTCATGATATTTGAGAAGAAGCATTTGACAAGTGAATTTGTCTTTTCTATTACCTAACGAATTTACTGCTTGCACTCAAATCTTCCTCATACCCAACTGAATATCTGACACCGAAGTTCAGGGCAATGTGACTTACAAAATTTCTAGCAGGAGATGTGATGAGGTGTTTCCCTGGGATTGTGTTGGTCACTAGAGCAGATATGTAGGGTTATAGGCTACAGCAGGTCATGCTGAGCACCAGATATTGAGATAGAGGTGCTTGGGTGTTCTATAGTACAGTGTGTGTTTGCAACACCCTCTGAAACCTAGGATCCAGGGTGGAGGCCTCTCTTGGCTGGGACTAAAGAGGGGGGTGCTGTTTTACTTAAAACAAAACCTGTAGTAACATACCACATCTCCCAGACAGCTCTGGATAATTGGCTTCAGTTCAGTTGCTCAGTAATGCCTGACTCTTTACGACCCCATGGACTGCAACATGCCAGGCCTCCCTGCCCAGCAAAACTCCCAACTCAAACTAAAAACTCTTCTCCATTGAGTTGGTGATGCCACCCAACCATTTTGTCCTCTGTTGTCCCCTTCTCGTCCCACCTTCAATCTTTCCCAGCATCAGGGTCTTTTCTAATGAGTGAGTTCTTTGCATCAGGTGGCCAAAGTATTGGAGTTTCAGCTTCAACATCATCCTTACAATGAATATTCAGGACTTATTTCCTTTAGGATGGACTGGTTGGTTCTCCATACTGTCCAAGGGACTCCCAAGTGTCTTCTCCAACACCACAGTTCAAAAGCATCCATTTTTCAGTGCTCAGCTTTCTTTACAGTCCAACTCTCACATCCATACATGACCACTGGAAAAACCATAGCTTTGACTAGATGCACCTTTGTCAGCACATGAATGTCTCTGCTTTTTAACATGCTGTTTAGCTTGGTCATAGCTTTTCTTCCAAGGAGCAAGCTTGGAAGCTTTAATTTCAAGGCTGCAGTCACCATCTGCAGTGATTTTAGAGTCCCCAAAATAAAGTTTCTGTTTCCATTGCTTCCCCATCTATTTGCCACGAAGTGATGGGACCAGATGTCATGATCTTAGTTTTCTGAATGTTGAGCTTTAAGCCAACTTTTTCACTCTCCTCTTTCACTTTCATCAAGAGGCTCTTTAGTTCCTCTTCACTTTCTGCCATAAGGGTCATGTCATCTGCATATCTGAGGTTATTGATATTTCTCCCAGCAATCTTGATTCCAGCTTGTGCTTCATCCAGCCCAGTGTTTCTCATGATGTACTCTGCATAGAAATTAAATAAGCAGGGTGACAATATACAGCCTTGATGGACTCCTTTCCCAATTTGGAACCAGTCTGTTGTTCCATGTCCAGTTCTAACTGTTGCTTCCTGACCTGCATACAGATTTCTCAGGAGGCAGGTAGGTGGTCTGGTAGTCCCATCTCTTTCGGAATTTTCCACAGTTTATTGTGATCCATACAGTCAAAGTCTTTGGCATAGTCAATAAAGCAGAAATAGATGCTTTTCCGGAACTCTCTTCTTTTTTCGATGATCCAACAGGTGTTGGCAATTTGATTTCTGGTTCCTCTGCCTTTTCTAAATCCAGCTTGAACATTTGGAAGTTCACAGTTCATGTACTATTGAAGCCTGGCTTGGAGAATTTTGAGCATTACTTCGCTAGCGTGTGAGATGAGTGCAATTGTGCGGTAGTTTAAGCATTCTTTGGGATTGTCTTTCTTTGGGATTGGAATGAAAACTGACCTTTTCCAGTCCTGTGACCACTGCTGAGTTTTCCAAATTTGCTGCCAGATTGAGTGCAGCACTTTCACAGCATCACCTTTTAGGATTTGAAGTAGCTCAACTGGAATTCCATCACCTCCACTAGCTTTGTTTGTAGTGATGCTTCCTAAGGCCCACTTGACTTTGCATTCTAGGATGTCTGGCTCTAGGTGAGTAATCACACCATCATGATTATCTGGATCATGAAGATCTATTTTGTACAGTTCCTATGTGTATTGCTGCCACCTCTTCTTAGTATCTTCTGCTTCTGTTAGATCGCTGCCATTTCTGTCCTTTATTGAGCCCATCTTTGCATGAAATGTTCCCTTGGTATCTCTAATATTCTTGAAGAGATCTCTAGTCTTTCCCATTCTATTGTTTCCTCTATTTCTTTGCATTGATCACTGAGGAAGACTTTGTTATCTCTCCTTGCTATTCTTTGGAACTCTGCATTCAAATGGGTTTATCTTTCCTTTTCTCCTTTGCCTTTCACTTCTCTTCTTTTCTCAGCTGTTTGTAAGGCCCCCTCAGGCTGCCATTTTATCTTTTTGCATTTCTTTTTCTTGGGGATGGTCTTGATCTCTGCCTCCTGCACAATGTCAAGAATCTCTGCCCATAGTTCTTCAGGCACTCGGTCTATCAGATCTAATCCCTTGAATCTATTTGTCACTTCCACTGTATAATCATAAGGGATTTGACTTAGGTCATACCTGAATGGTCTAGTGGTTTTCTCTACTTTCTTCATTTTAAGTCTGAATTTGGCAATAAGGAGTTCATGATCTGAGCCACAGTCAGCTCCTGGTCTTGTTTTTGTTGACTGTATAGAGCTTCTCCATCTTTGGCTGCAAAGAATATAATCAATCTAATTTCAGTACTGACCATCTGGTGATGTCCATGTGTAGAGTCTTCTCTTGTGTTGTTGGAAGAAGGTGTTTGTTATGACCAGTGAGTTCTCTTGGCAAAATTCTATTAGCCTTTGCCCTGCTTCAATTTGTACTCCAAGGCCAAATTTCCCTGTTACACCAGGTATCTCTTGATTTCCTACTTTTGCATTCCAGTCCCCTATCATGAAAAGGACATCTTTTTTGGTTGTTAGTTCTAGAAGGTCTTCATAGAACCATTCAACTTCAGCTTCTGCAGCATTATTGGTTGGGGCATAGACTTGGATTAATGTGATATTGAATGGTTTGCCTTGGAAATGAACAGAGATCATTTTGTCATTTTTGAGACTGCATCCAAATACTGCATTTTGGACTCTTTTGTTGGCTATGATGGCTACTCCATTTCTTCTAAGGGATTCTTGCCCACTGTAGTAGATATGAGGGTCATCTGAGTTAAATTCATCCATTCTAGTCCATTTCAGTTCACTGATTCTTAAAATGTCAATGTTCACTCTTGCCACCTTCTGTTTGGCTACTTCCAATTTGCCTTGATTCATGGACTTAACATTCCAGGTTTCTATGGAATACTGCTCTTTATAGCATCAGATTTTATTTCCATCACCAGTCACATCCACAACTGGGTGTTGTTTTTGCTTTGGCTCCATCTCTTCATTCTTTCTGGAGTCATTTCTCCACTGATTTCCAGTAGCATATTGGGCACCTACCGACCTTGGGAGTTCATCTTTCAGTGGCCTACCTTTTTGCCTTTTCATACTGTTCATGAGGTTCTCAAGGCAAGAATACTGAATTGGTTTGCCATTCCCTCTTTCAGTGGATCACATTTTGCCACAACTTGGTTGACTCCAAGATGGCAGAGTAGAAGGATGTGCACCCATCTTCTCCTGTGAGGACTCCAAAATTACAACTCACTGCTGAATAACCATAGCCAGGAGGATGTTGGACCTCACCAAAAAAAGATACCCCATGTCCAAAAGCAAAGGAGAGTATGGTACTGGCACAAAGACAGAAATACAGATCAATTGAACAAAATAGAAAGCCCAGAGATAAATCCATGGACCTATGGACACCTTATCTTCAACAAAGGAGGCAAGAATATACAATGGAAAAAAAACAACCTCTTTAACAAGTGGTGCTGGGAAAACTGGTCAACCACTTGTAAAAGAATGCAACTAGAACACTTTCTAACACCATACCAAAAATAAACTCAAAATGGATTAAAGATCTAAATGTAAGACCAGAAACTATAAAACTCCTAGAGGAGAACATAGGCAAAATCCTCTCCGACATAAATCACAGCAAGATCCTCTATGACCCACCTCCCAGAATATTGGAAATAAAAGCAAAAATAAACAAATGGGACCTAATGAAACTTAAAAACTTTTGCACAACAAAGGAAACTATAAGCAAGGTGAAAAGACAGCCTTCAGAATGGGAGAAAATAATAGCAAATGAAGAAACAGACAGAGGATTAATCTCAAAAATATACAAGCAACTCCTGCAGCTTAATTCCAGAAAAATAAATCACTCAATCAAAAAATGGGCCAAAGATCTAAACAGACATTACTCCAAAGAAGACATACAGATGGCTAGCAAACACATGAAAAGATGCTCAACATCACTCATTATCAGAGAAATGCAAATCAAAACCACAATGAGGTACCATTACAGGCCAGTCAGAATGGCTGCTATCCAAAAGTCTACAAGCAATAAATTCTTGGAGAAAAGGGAACCCTCTTACACTGTTGGTGGGAATGCAAACTAGTACAGCCACTATGGAGAACAGTGTGGAGATTCCTTAAAAAACTGGAAATAGAACTGACATATGACCCAGCAATCCCACTCCTGGGCATACACACCGAGGAAACTAGAACTGAAAGAGACACGTGTACCCCAGTGTTCATCGCAGCACTGTTTATAATAGCCAGGACATGGAAGCAACCTAGATGCCCATCAGCAGATGAATGGATAAGAAAGCTGTGGTACATATACACAATGTAATATTACTCAGCCATTAAAAAGAATACACTTGAATCAGTTCTAATGAGGTGGATGAAACTGGAGCCCATTATACTGAGTGAAGTAAGCCAGAAAGAAAAACACCAATATAGTATACTAACGCATATATATGGAATTTAGAAAGATGGTAATGATAACCCTATATGCAAGACAGAAAAAGAGACACAGATGTATAGAACAGACTTTTGGACTCTGTGGGAGAAGGTGAGGGTGGAATGATCTGAGAGAACAGCATGGAAACATGCATATTATCAAGTGTGAAACAGATCACCAGTCCAGGTTGGATGCATGAGACAAGTGCTCGGGGCTGGTGCACTGGGATGACCCAGAGGGATGGGATGGGGAGGGAGGTGGGAGGGGGGATCGGGATGGGGAACACATTTAAATCCATGGCTGATTCATGTCAATGTATGGCAAAAACCACTACAATTAAAAAAAAAAAAAAGCAAAGGAGAAGCCCCAGCAAGATGGTAGAAGGGGCAAAATTGCATTTAGAATCATACCCCATACCCGCCAGAGATGCTCAGAGGGCTCAAACACACCTTTTGCGCACTAGGACCCAGAGACCCCACAAGGACTGAGCCAGAACTGTGTTTGAGTGTCTTCTGTGGACGTGCAGGTCAGCAGTGGACTGTACAGCTGCAGGGGCAGGGGCTCTGGGTGCAGAAGACCTGGGGGAGGTCGCCATTGACCCCACCAAGAGCCGCCAGAACTTACACAAGACTGGGGAAACAGACTCTTGGAGGGCACAAACAAAAGCTTGTGTGCACCAGGACCCAGGAGAAAGGAGCAGAGACCCTACAAGACACTGATCCAGACTTGCCCGTGAGTGTCCAGGAGTCTCTGGGGAGGCGTGGGTCGGCGGTGGCCTGCTGCACGGCTGGGAGCACTGAGTGTAGCAGTGTATGCATGAGACCTTTTGAAGGAGGTTGCCATTATCCTCATCACCTCCAGCATAGTTTGGCTTCAGGTCAAACAACAGGAAGGGAACACAACCCCACCCATCAACAGAAAATTGGATTAAAGATTTATTGAGCATGGTCCCGCCCATCAGAACAAGACCCAGTTTGCCCCTCAGTCAGTCTCTCCCATCAGGAAACTTCCATAAGCCTCTTAGCCTTCTCCATCAGAGGGCAGACAGAATGAAAACCACAATCACAGAGAACTAACCAATCTGATCACATGGACCACAGCCTTGTCTAACTCAATGAAACCTTGAGCCATGCCGTGTAGGGCCATCCAAGACAGACAGGTTATGGTGGAGAGTTCTGACAAAATGTGGTCCACTGGAGAAGGGAATGGCAAACTACTTCAGGATTCTTGCCTTGAGAACCCCATGAATGGTCCATCCCTCAAAACTTTTAAAATGCTAATGGAAGGAGTAGTGATCCAGTGTTTAGGGTGGAGAAAGTGAAAGTTAAAGTCACTCAGTGGTGTCTGACTCTTTGTGACCCATGGTCTATACATCCCATGGAATTCTCCAGGCCAGAATACTGGAGTGGGTAGGCTTTCCCTTCTTCAGGGGATCTTCCTGCATTGCAGGTGGATTCTTTACCAGCTGAGCCACAAGAGAAGCCCAAGAATACTGGAATAGGTCGCCTATCCCTTCTCCAGCAGATCTTCCCAACCCAGGAACTGAACCAGTGTCTTCTGCATTGCAGGTGGATTCAGCGTGGAGAAGAGGTAGGTAAACTTTAAGAATCTAGAAGAGTGCTCTAATATTGGCAAGGAGAGAAAACTGGAGAGTTCCTTGTGAAAAGGGGATTATGATAGAACTTATCCTATGAAGCATGCACGGGGATTTTCACTTGGCAGTTGTTCCAGAGATCACTGCAAATAACAGAGACTGGTGGGGGAACTGTGAAAAGTGGGGTTACTCAATTTAACGTGGCTGGAAAAACTAGGGTATAACTGATGAGACCAACATAACGGTGGTATAGAATAAGCTCTCTTGTCTTGAAGAGACTAGATTGTTTTTCTCTTAAACATCTGATGATCTAAGGAAGCTGTCTAAAATGAGGTTAGGCAATCTATCATATGACCCAAAGTCACCCGGCTCAGACTCCCATTTGAAAAATGGAAATTCTGAAAACTCATGTTTACATCACAACGATGTGGTGAAGGCACAATAGAACAAAACAAAAAAGGCTTAAGGCTTAAGTTTTGGCAATTCAAGTACTCTGTTATTTAAAAGTCACGTGACACATGGAACCACAGAATTGGAAGGAATCTTAAAGGTCACTGAGTCCCCTCATTTTCCAGATGAGGACACAAACAAGGACCCAGGAACCAGTATAGTTCTCCCAGCTAGTCAGAGGGGCAGCTGGCCTAGAACCCAGGTCTCCCAAGTTCATGCTCAGGTTGTGTTCCTGCCTTGACTCCCGTAGAATGTTTATTGCTCGTGGCCTGATATTTGCCCATCTTATGTCACTGCCCTCTTTTTTCAAGAAATCATTTTAATTTCTTTATTTCTGACTGAGCTGGGTCTTCTTTGGTGCCTGCAGACTTTCTGCGGTGAGCAAGGGCTCCTCTGGTTGCGGTGTGTGGGATTCTCACTGCAATGGCTTCTCTTGCCATGGAGCACAGGCTCTGGGCTGGACGCTCAGTAGTTTTGGCGCACAGGCTTAACTGTGGAAGGTGGAATCTTCCTGGACCAGGGATCAAACCTGTGTCCCCTGCATTGGCGCGGATATTCTTAACCACTGGACCTCTAGGGGAGTCCCACCAATGCCCTCTTTTTTTTTTTTTTTTTTTTAATTTTTTAGTGGGTTTTGTCATACATTGATATGAATCAGCCATAGAGTTACACGAATTCCCCATCCCGGTCTCCCATCCCACCTCCCTCTCCACCCGATTCCTCTGGGTCTTCCCAGCCCAACAGGCCCGAGCACTTGACTCATGCCTCCCACCTGGGCTGGTGGTCTGTTTCACCACAGATAATATACATGCTGTTCTTTCGAAACATCCCACCCTCCCCTTCTCCCACAGAGTTCAAAAGTCTGTTCTGTACTTCTGCGTTTTCAATGCCCTCTTTTTAAAAGTACTTTTATGTTTATCTTTTCCCTCTACTAATTAATTGTATGAAATTATAAATTCAATATAAAGGAATCGTATATCCTGAGGAAAATATTTAATGGACATATATATCATGTAAAACACTACCTTTATGGAAGGTGCAGGAAAGTTATGATTGCCTTTTACATCTTTCTGATCCTAAACTAGAGATGGAAGACAAGGTGAGTTTGTAAGGTGGGTACCCCATGGAAACATTCATAATATACACACACACACACCCCAAGCATATAGGCAAAATCAAACCATGTTTATTCAAGAGTATGAAGTAGAGATTGTAGGAGAGAGGATAGGAGTAGACAACCTTATCTGATTGACTCCAAAATACTGGTGATAATACTTCACTTTTGTATCTATTTGCTAGTCATTCAAATTCACTCAAGAATTTACTGGGTGCTGTCTTTGTTTCATAAACTCTAAGGTATCAGATAGGAAATGACAGTTTCTCACTGATGGAGCTCACGATCTGGAAGAGAAGTAGAAGCAGCAAGCGGAATGGGCTTCACATGCTAACATTTCGATTAGCTGGTCAGTTGATTTTTAGAAAGCAAAGATCTAAAAAGAAGCATTGGACTTGAACAGCTTTTCTGTTTGTCAGTTTCTAAAGTGTTTAAGAATATTTTATTTCTACTCTATTCACAAAATGAATTTAACACTGAGAAGCTTCAGTCAGTTCAACAAAGACTATTATTGGTTCTGCTCATAAGTAGATGACAGCAGGAGAGCCTTTAGCTAGTTTTACTGAAGTTTTAATACATGCTTTTGAATTTGATGGAATTGTGGACAGCAATGAGTCACAGTTATTAGCTATAAGCTCCTATGGCTATAGATTTTCTCCTCACATCCAAGTTAACTACTTTTTCTATTGATTTAAGTGCTATTCTTATATAGCAGAGAGCTTCAGAACTTTTGGATGGAGAAAATACGAGATTCCAACAACTGAAAATTACTTTTAAAAAGTCGTTTAGGGCTTCCCTGGTGGCTCAGTGGTAATTTGTCTGCCAGTGCAAGAGATGTGGGTTCAACCCCTGGGTCAGGAGGATCCCATGTGCCTCAGAGCAGCTCGGCCCATTTGCCACAACTGTTGAGCCTGCGCTCTAGAGCCCGAGAGCCACAGCAAGAGACGCCACCACGGCGAGCACCTTCAGACTGTAACTGGAGAGGAGCCTCCTCTCACCACAACTGGAGAAAGCCCTCAGGCAGCAGCAGAGATCTGGCACAGCCAAAGCTCATTTACAACTTTTATTGCGGCCAGAACACAACATGAAGCCTGTGCTCTTAGCAAAAGTCTAAGCGTACATTATTAGTGACTATAGGTACAACACTGTACCGTCAGTCTGTTCGGTCGCTCAGTCGTGTCTGACTCTTTGCGACCCCATGGACCGCAGCATGCCAGGCTTCCCTGTCCATCACCAACTCCCAGAGTTTACTCAAAATCACGTCCATTGAGTCGGTGATGCCATCCAACCATCTCATCCTCTGTCGTCCCCTTCTCCTCCCACCTTCAATCTTTCCCAGCATCGGGGTCTTTCCCAGTGAGTCAGTTCTTTTTATTAGACAGTGGGTCTCCAGAATCTATTCATCTTGTTTAACAAACTTCATGCCTGTTGATACATAACTCCTCATTTTCCCTTTCCCCAACTCCTGACAACCGTCACTCTACTCTTTGATTCTGTAAGTATGACTATTTTAGATACCTCATATTAATGAAGGTCATGCAGTATTTGTCTTTCTGTGACTGACATTTCACTCAGCATGGTGTTTTAAGTTTCATCCATGCTGTTACAGATTGCAGAAAGTTTCTCTCAAGGTTGAACAGTATTCCATTACATATGTATATGGGTCATATTTTCTTTATCCATTCATCTGTCTATGAGCAAAGTTAGGTTGTTTCCACATCTTGGTTACTGTGAATAGTTCTCCAGTGAACGTAGGAGTGCTAATATCTCTTTGAAATCCTGATTTTGATTTTTTAAGAGACCCAGAGGTGGGATTGCTGGATCATATGGAGTTCTATTGTGAATTTTTTGAGGAACTTCTGTGCTGTTTTCCACAGCAGTTGTACCATTTGGCATTCCCACCAACAGTATGCAAAAGTTCCAATTATCCCACATTCTCACCAACATTTGTCTTTA
This sequence comes from Muntiacus reevesi, assembly GCF_963930625.1. NCBI lineage: Eukaryota > Metazoa > Chordata > Mammalia > Artiodactyla > Cervidae > Muntiacus > Muntiacus reevesi. The sequence continues at coordinate 115,975,381 of NC_089253.1, read as the reverse complement.
AAAAAATAATAATAACCATTCAGAAAGGCATGAGGGGATAGCTTATTGTAGTTTCAATTTGTATTTCCTTAATGGTTAGTGATATTGAGCATTTTTTCATATCTGTTGGCTATTTTTATGTCTTTAGAAGAACGTTTATTCAAATCCTTAGCCTACTTTTTAATCAGGTTATTAGTTTTTTTAACATTGAGTTTTAGGAATTCTTTATATGTTGTATTAGGATTCTCCAAGGAAACAGCACCAATGGACATAAAGATAAGTATATAAGAGGAGATCTATTATATGAATTGACTCACACGTTTATGGAAGCCAAGAAGTCTCATAATCTGCCATCTGCAAGTTGGAGAACCAGTAAAGTTAGTGCATAATTCACTCTGAGTCCAAAGGTCTGAGAACCAGGAGCTCTGAAGTTGAAGGGCAGGAGAAAATGAATGCCTCAGCTCAAGAAGAGAGAGAAGTCACACTTCAATATTTTTATCTAATCAGGCCCTCCATGGATTGAATGATCCCTGCCCAGACTGGTAAGGGTGAATTTTCTTTACTAACTCTACGGATTCTAATACTAATTTCTCCCAGAAACACTCTCACAGACACACCCAGAAAATGACGTTATACCAGATATCTAGGCATCTCTTAGCCCAGTCAAGTGGACACAATTAACTATCACACATATTTTATAGACTAACCTCTTATCAGATGTATGCAGATATTTTTCCCCATGCTGCAGGTTGCCTTTTTACTCTCTTGATTGTTTCCTTTGCTGTGAAGAAGCTTTTTAGTTTGACGTAGTTGTATATATGTATGTTTTTGCTACCTGTGCTTCTGGTGTCATAGCCATGAAATCAATGCCAAGACTGATGTCATGAAGCTTACCCCCTCTGTTTTCTTCTAGGTGTTTTACAGTTTAGGGTCTTAGGTTTACATATTTATTTCCTTTGGAATTGATGTGGGATAGCTCCTCTCGGCCACTCACCACTCCATCGCCACACAGCCGTTGAGCTATTTCAAATCCTAAAAGATGATGCTGTGGAAATGCTACACTCAATATGGCAGCAAATTTGGAAAACTCAGCAGTGCCCACGGGACTGAAAAATGTCAGTTTTCACTCCAACCCTAAAGAAAGGGAATGCCAAAGAATGCTCAAACCACTGCACAATTGCACTCACCTCACACGCTAGCAAAGTAATGCTCAAAATTCTCCAAGCCAGGCTTCAGCAATACATGAACCATGAACTTTCAGATGTTCAAACTGGTTTTAGAAAAGGCATAGGCACCAGAGATCAAATTGCCAACATCCATTGGATCATCAAAAAAGTAAGAGAATTCCAAAAAAACATCTATTTCTGCTTTATTGACTATGCCAAAGCCTTTGACTGTGTGGATCACAACAAACTGGAAAATCCTGAAAGAGATGGGACTATCAGACCACCTGACCTGCCTCTTGAGAAATCTGTATGTAGGTCAGGAAGCAACAGTTAGAACTGGACATGGAACAACAGACTGGTTCCAAATTGGGAAAGAAGTACATCAAGGCTGTATATTGTCACCCTGCTTATTTAACTTATATGCAGAGTACATCATGAGAAACGCTGAGCTGGATGAAGCCCAAGCTGGAATCAAGATTGCTGGGAGAAATATCAATAAGCTCAGATATGCAGATGACACCACCCTTATGGCAGAAAGTGAGGAAGAACTAAAGAGCCTCTTGATGAAAGTGAAAAAGGAGAGTGAAAAAGTTGGCTTAAAGCTCAACATTCAGAAAACTAAGATCATGGCATCTGGTCCCATCACTTCATGGCAAATAGATGGGGAAACAGTGGCTGACTTTATTTTTCTGGGCTCCAAAATCACTGCAGATGGTGATTGCAGCCATGAAATTAAAAGACGTTTACTCCTTGGAAGGAAAGTTGTGACCAACCTAGACAGCATATTAAAAAGCAGAGACATTACTTTGCCAACAAAGGTCCATCTAGTCAAGGCTATGTTTTTTCCAGTGGTCATGTATGGATGTGAGAGTTGGACTGTAAAGAAAGCTGAGTGCTGAAGAATTGATGCTTTTGAACTGTGGAGTTGGAGAAGACTCTTCAGAGTCTCTTGAACTGCAAGGAGATCCAACCAGTCCATCCTAAAGATCAGTCCTGGGTGTTCATTGGAAGGACTGATGTTGAAGCTGAAACTCCAATACTTTGGCCACCTGATGCAAAGAGCTGACTCATTTGAAAGGACCCTGATGCTGGGAAAGATTGAGGGCAGGAGAAGGGGACGACAGAGGATGAGATGGTTGGATGGCATCACCGACTCGATGGAATGAGTTTGGGTAAACTCTGGGAGTTGGTGATGGACAGAGAGGCCTGGCGTGCTGCTGTTCATGGGGTCGCAAAGAGTCGGACACGACTGAGTGACTGAACTGAACTGAACTTGGAGCTGATTTATGTGTATGGGGTAAGAGACAGGTCCAGTTTTATTCTTTCATGTGTGGATATCCAGTTTCCCCAGCATCATTTATTGAAGGGACTATCCCTTTGCTACTGTCTATTCTTGGCATTCTTGTCAAAGTTCAGTTCACTGTATATGCGTTGATATATTTTTGTGCTGCTGGATCTGATTTGCTAGTATTTTATTGAGGATTTTTTGCATCTATATTTATGAGGAAATTTTCATTTAGTTTTGTTTTTCTTGTGGTGTCTTCATCTGGCTTTGGCATCAGGGTAATTGTCACCTCATAAAATGAGTTTGGAACTGTCCCCTAGCCTTCAATTTTGGGGAGAGTTTGAAAATGATTGGTATTCATTTCTTTCGATGTTTGGTAGAATTCAGCAGCGAAATCAAACTTGTTAGGAGAGTTTTGATTATTGATTCAGTCTCCATAACATTCATAAGTTTGTTCAGACTTTCTATTTCTTCATGATGTAGTTTTGGTATATCTGTCCGTGCCTCAGATGATAAAGAATCTGCCTGCAATGTGGGAGATCTGGTTCGATCCCTGGATTTGGAAGATCCCCTGGAGAAGGGAACAGCTACCCACTCCAGTATTCTGGCCTGAAGAATTTCATGGATTGTATAGTCCGTGTGGTTGCAAAGAGTCGGACACGACTGAGCAAATTTCACTTTCTTTTCTTTTTTCCTTTGGTCTAAGGATTCATCAGTTTTATCTTCAAAAAAATTTAATCCTCAGTTTCATGATTTTTCTCTTTTCCCCTATTTTCTATTTTGTTTATTTCTGCTAAAATATTTGTCAATCCCTTCTTTATGTTAACTTTGGGCTTAGTCTGCTATCTTTCTAGCTCCTTGAAGTGTAAAGCTAGGTCATTTATTTATTTGAGGACTTTCTGCTTCGTTAATGTAAGTCTTTGTTGTTATGAATTTCTCTCAGTACTGATTTTGCTGCATCTCATAAGATTTGGTATATTATTTTCATTTCTATCCTAGGGTATTTCTTTCTCTCTTTTTTGGCCATGCTGTGAAGCATGTGGGATCTTACTTCCCCACTTCGGTTCAGCTCAGTTCAGTCACGCAGCCATACCCAACTCTGAAACCCCATGGACTGCAGCACGTTAGCTCCCCAACCAGGGATCAAACCTATGCCCCCTGGATTGGGAGCATGGTGTCTTAACCACTGGACCCCTCAGGGAAGTCTCTATCTTAAGGTATTCCCAATTTCCTTTTTAGATTTCTTCTTTGGCCAATTGGATATTCAAAAATGTGTTGTTTAATTTCCACATACTGGTATCCCCCACTTTTTGAAAGTTTGCTTTACACAATTTTCCTTTTATTAAAGACTTACATTAGTACTTGTTTTTCACTAACCTAAAGAAATCCAAAGGGCATTTTCATTTTTTTTAAAAAAGAAGAAGAAGATAAAAAGTAAGAATATCATTCAGCACTTGTTTTGCAGTGAGCCATTATAGAGGCACAGGGCTTGAAGAACTACAGGAGGTAGTGACCAAAACCATCTCAAAGAAAAAGAAATTTAAGAAGACAAAGCAGTTGTCTGAGGAGGCTTTACAAATAGTTGAGGAAAAAAAGAGAAGCAAAAGGCAAGGGAGAAAAGGGAAAGATATACCCATCTGAATGCAGAGTTCCAAAAAATAGCAAAAGAAAAAAAAAAGGTTGGCTTAAAACTCAACATTCAGAAAACTAAGATCATGGCATCCAGTCCCTTCACTTCATGGCAAATAGATGGGCGAACAGTGGAAACAGTGACTGAGTTTATTTTGGGGGGCTCCAAAGTCACTGCAAATGGTGACTGCAGTCATGAAATTAAAAGACGCTTGCTCCTTGGAAGAAAAGTTATGACCAACCTGAAAGTGAAAGTGAAGTCGCTCAGTCACGTCTGACTCTTTGCGACCCCGTGGACTGTAGCCCACCAAGCTCCTCTGTCCATGGGATTCTCCAGGCAAGAATACTGGAGTGGGTTGCCATTTCCTTCTCCAGGGGATCTTTCCCACGTAGGGACTGAACCCAGGTCTCCCTCATTGCAGGCAGACGCTTTAACCTCTGAGCCACCAGGGAAGCCCCATGTTAAAAAGCAGAGACATTACTTTGCCAACAAAGGTCCATTTAGTCAAAGCTATGGTTTTTCCAGTAGTCATGTATGGATGTGAGAGTTGGACTATAAAGAAAGCTGAGCGCCAAAGAATTGATGCTTTTGAACTGTGGTGTTGAAGAAGATTCTTGAGAGTCCCTTGGACTGCAAGGAGATCCAACCAGTCTATCCTAAAGGAAATCAGTCCTGAATATTCATTGGAAGGACTGATGTTGAAGCTGAAACTCCAATACTTTGGCCACTTGATATGAAAAACTGACTCACTAGAAAAGACCCTGATGCTGGGAAAGATTGAAGGTGGGATGAGAAGGGGACGACAGAGGATGAGATGGCTAGATGGCATTACTGACTAAATGGACATGAGTTTGAACAAGCTCCAGGAGTTGGTGATGGACAGGGAAACCTGACATGCTGCATTCCATGGGGTCACAAAGAGTTGGACACAACTAAGTGACTGAGCTGAACTAAAAGAATAGCAAGGAGGGATAAGAAAGCCTTCCTCAGTGAACAATGCAAAGAAATAGTGGAAAACAGTAGAATGGGGACAGACTAGAAATCTTTTCAAGAAAATTAGAGATACCAAGGGAACATTTCATGCAAAGATGGGCACAATAAAGGACAGAAACAGTAAGGACCTAACAGAAGCAGAAGAGATGAAAAAGAGGTGGCAAGAATACACAGAAGACCTATACAAAAAAGGTCCAATGACCTGGATAACCACAATGGTGTGATCACTCACCGGGAATCAGACATCCTAGAATGTGAAGCCAAGTGGGCCTTAGGAAACATCACTATGAACAAAGCTAGTCAAGGTGATGGAATTCCAGCTGAGCTATTTCAAATCCTACAAGATGATGCTGATAAAGTGCTCCACTCAATATGGCAGCAAATTTGGAAAACTCAGCAGTGACCACAGGACTGGATAAGGTCAGTTTTCATTCTAATCTCAAAGAAAAATGAAAGTCACTCACTTTTGTGCTGGAGACTTTTGAGAGTCCCTTGGACAGCAAGGAGATCAAACCAGTCACTCCTAAAGGAAATTAATCCTGAATATTCACTGGAAGAACTGATGCTGAAGTTGAAGCTCCAGTTTTTGGCCATCTGATGTGAAGATCTGACTCATTAGAAAAGACCCTGATACTGGGAAAGATTGAGGGCAGATGGAGAAGGGGGAGACAGAGGATGGAATGACTGGATGGCATCACTGACTCAATGGACGTGAGTTTGAGCAAACTCTGAGAGACAGTGAAGGTAAGGGAATCCTGGCGGGCAGCAGTCCATGCGGTAGCAGAAAGTCAGACATGACTGAGCGACTGAATGACAATAACAACAGGAAATCTAAAATATGATACAAACGAACATGTATAAAACAGAAATTGACTCACAGACATAAAAAATAAATTTATGGTTACCAATTGGGAAAGGGGGGTATAAATTAGGAGTTTGGGATGGGCAGATGTAAAGTACTATGTGAGAATAAACAACGAGGTCCTACTGTACAAACACAGGGAACTATATTCAATATCTTACAATAAACTATAAGGGGAAAGAATATGAAAGAGAAAATATGTATACATGTATATATATGAATATATGTGTGTGTGTATTTAACTGAATCATTTTGCTTTGCACCAGAAACTAACACAACATTGTAAATTAACTACACTTTAGGGCCTTCCCAGGTGGCACAGTGGTAAAGAATCCGCCTGCCAATGCAGGAGACACCGGTTTGATCCCGGGGTCAAGAAGATCCCCCTGGAGTAAGAAATGGCAAACCAATCCAATATGCTTGCCTGGAAAATTCCATGGACAGAGGAGCCTGGCGAGATACAGTCCATGGAGTAGCAAAGAGTCAGACACGACTGAGCACAAAGATAAAATAAAATAAATAAAAACTATATTTTTTCCTAATGCTTTGTCGACAACTAGTGAACTATAGGTTAAAGAAAGGCAATCACTGGATCTTCCAGTGACTGGAAGAAATTGGTGGCTCAGCGGTAAAGAATCTGCCTGCCAACATAGGGCACACTGTTCGATCCCTGGTCCAGGAAGACTCCACGTGCCACGGAGCAACTAAGCCCATTCGCCGCAACTACTGAAGCCTGAGCGCCCTAGCGCCCGCACGCCTCAGCTACCGAGCCCATGAGCTGCAACTACTGAAGCCTGCGCGCCTAGAGTCTGTGCTCCGCAACAAGAGAGGTCACCGCAGTGAGAAGCCTGTGCACCACGACAGAGAGCAGCCCCCGCTCGCCACAACTAGAGAAAGCCCTGGCAGAGCACAGAAGACCCAGTGCAACCAAAAATAAAATTAACAAATAATTTTTTAAAAATACCGGCAATCACTCAATGCATTATAAAAATTACACTTGATTTTTCATTAAGAATGGTCATTAATGGAAAATATATCAAATGAAAAGATAAAGGGTTAAATTTTTCCAAATCAAGGACAATCCAGGTGGTACAGTAAATTCTCATCAGCGGTTAGGGGATAATATGTGACAGATAACTGAAAATCCTAGTTAGCTGTTCAAACTTTGTTAGCTTCTAACTAAAGTTTAGTTAGCTAAACTAAACTAGCATTTAGTTAGCTTCTAACTAAATGCAATCTTAATTATTAATTAAGTTAGCTGTTCAAACTTTGTTAGCTAACTAAAGTTTAGTTAGCTAAACTAAACTAGCATTTAGTTAGCTTCTAACTAAATGCAATCTTAATTATTAATTAAGTTAGCTGTTCAAACTTTGTTAGCTAACTAAACTAAAGTTTAGTTAGCTAAACTAAACTAGCATTTAGTTAGCTTCTAACTAAATGCAATCTTAATTATTAATATGAGCCCCAGCTACAGGAAATAAATGCTTAAATAAATAAATGGAAGATTGTTTGAGAGATATAATAACCTGAATATTACCTGTTGCAGGAAGAAGGCCATCAGAAAATTTTCTATCTAGATTGTCTTTAGAGTCAGATTGATGGGAAGGCCAGAAGATTCAGTCTAAAGGTTCTAAGACATTATTGGGAATGTGATGCAATAGAGAAAATTGTATTCACCAAATTTTCACTAAGAAAATAAGGTAGAAGGCATACTTTGAAGAACCATTTGAGGTGGAACATGAACTCCAAATGAATGTGCTCTAGTAACCAGACACTTGCTAAACTGCCTCTGAAGGAGGGAAAGTGAAGTTCAAAGAGTGTATTTTGCACCGAGGAGGCAGTGCAGGCTAAGAGTTAAATTGTTCAGGATAAAAGAGCTAACGAACTAACCTGCCAACTTCCTTCTAGCCTCCCAGGAAGTTTAATGGGGAACCAATAAATAGTAACCTGACGAGCCGTTCACATGCCCTTGGTTCACCTCAAAAAGCATTATTTAGTCCTTCCAGAATTTTCTTTATTTAATAACTGTTTGGAGCCATAGGTATACTATAAGAAACAGTCACATGAAATATAGTACTCTATTGCAAAATTAAGAGCAAAGGATCCTTTCATAAGCTACGCAACAAGTCATTTGGGAAACAACTGCTTTTTTCTTATCTTAAAGACATTATGCAACTTGCAGCTGAGCATGTTTTCCCTTTGGCTTTCCTCGCTCTAAGGGAAAAAAAAAAAAAAATGAAGGCCTGTAATTAACCAAAAGACAAATTCAGTCAGTTCAGTTTAGTTGCTCAGTCCTGTCTGACTCTCTGTGACCCCATGGACCACAGGACGCCAGGCTTCCCTGTCCATCACCAACTCCTGAAGCTTGCAAAAGACAAATTAGGCGAGTAATTATTCCCTCGAGCCCATAGGCCAGCTCCCGCCACCTGCATCGTCGTTCTTAAAGACAATTCTCTCCTCTACATGTGGGCCCAGCATTGCTAATTATTAGAGAAATGCAAGTCAAAACTGTGTGGTATCACCTCACTCCAGTCAGAATGGCCATCATCAAAAAGTCTACAAACAGTAAGTCCTGGAGAGGGTGTGGGGGAAAGGGACCCTCCTACACTGTTGGTGGGAATGTAAATTGGTGCAGTCACTATGGGAAACAGAATGGAGATTAATTTAAAAACTGAAAATAGAGTTACTATATGATCCAGCAATCCCACTCCTGGGCATATATCCAGAAAAGACAAAAACTCTAATTTGAAAAGATACATGCAACCCCAAGGTTTATAGCAGCCATGTCCATAGCCAAGACATGGGAGCAACCTAAATGTCCATCAACAGATGAACGGATAAAGAAGACATGATATATATATACATACATATATGTATACACACACACATATGCACATAGGGGCTTCCCTGGTGGCTCAGATGGTAAAGAATCTGCCTGCAATGCGGGAGACCTGGGTTCAACCCCTGAGTTGGGAAGATTCCCTGAAGAAGAGAATGACTACCCACTCCAGTATTCTTGCCTGGAACATTCCACGGACAGAGGAGCCTGACGGGCTACTGTCCATGGGATCACAGAGTCAGACATGACTGAGTGACTAACACTGCATGCACATATACACAATGGAATATGACTCAGCTATAAAAATAATGAAATAGTGCCATTTGCAGCAACACGGATGAACCTAGAGATAATCATACTAAGTGAAGTGAGCCAGAGACAAACACCATATGATATCACTTACATGTGGAATTTAACGTATGATACAAATGAACTTATTTAAAAACAGAAATAGACTCACATAGAAAACAAACATGGTTACAGAGGGACAGGTGCGTGAGGGATAAGTTAGAGGAGTCTGGGACAGACAGATACTACTACACATAAAACAGATAATCAACGAAGACCTACTGTAGAGCAGAGGACCTATATGCAAAAGAATTTGAAAACGAATCTGAAAAGTATATATATATGTATATATAGGCTTCCCTGATGGCTCAGATGGTAAAGAATCCACCTGCAATGCAGGAGACCCAGGTTTGATCCCTGAGTCAGAAAGATACCCTGAAGAAGGGAATAGCTACCCACCCCAGTGTTCTTACCTGGGGAACTCCATGGACAGAGGAGCCTGGCGGGCTACAGTCCACGTGTTTGCAAGTAGTCAGACATGACTGTCTTTCAGTTTTTCATATATATATCTATACATACATATACATATATATATATATATATAGAGAGAGAGAGAGAGAGAGAGCTGAATCCCTCATTGTACACCTGAAACTGACACAATTTTGTAAATCAACTATGAGGTATAGTTCATAGTTGATTTACATAAAAAACTTTTTTAAAGACTTGGGCTATGAGCAAGACACTGTGCCAAGGGTTTTTTTCTCAAGTTATTCCTCATAGAGTTCTAATGAGATATGTATTTTGTTTCATTTTTTATTATGATTTTTGTAGACAGAAAAACTGATATTATGAGAAATGAATTTGCCTGAAGTTCCACAATTAAATGATAAAGGCAGTATTCAAATTTAGATCCAACTCTATCACCTATGTTTTTAGCTGAGTTTTATATTTAACCTAGTATTAACAATACTTTCAATATTTACTTGAGAAAATCCAAGTCATTCTCAGATCACTTTCTACCAGCTTAAAATCATCCAAGTTAAAGGAAAATTTCATTCACCATTTATCAAATATTTCAACTTCTTTTCTATGGAAGAGATGGGAATAAACAAATGAAGATGACATGGTCCTTGCCAATAATTTATTTCAGGAGAGCAGAAATAATATTCCACTTCTAATATTCACCAAATAGACTAAAACACAAGCTAGCAAGAGAAAATGTCTTAAGGATTTCAGCATATTGAGACATTTGGGGAGATGGACATAGGGTGGAAAAAGTAAACATACATCAGGGAAATGAATAAAAAATAAAATCAATCTTTTGCTTTATGTTTTGTTTGGAACATTTCTAGCCAATCACTTTAGAGTCATATATTCAAAATTTGGTTTATTCCAATTACATCTTCTTTCCCACTAAAGTTATTATCCAGTTAGAATAATAATGGCCCTCAAACCAGTGTATCAGGTATGTTATTTTTAAGTATTGTTTCATTAATTTAATATAAAATTCTATTTTCAGGGAAAGGATTGACTACAAAGAGGCATAAGTGAGCTTTCTAGAGTAGTGGAAATGTTAGGCCTTTATTGTGGGGATGATTAAATGACTGTATTTTGCAAAATTCTTATAATTTTATACCTAAAAGGATGAATTTTACTGCATGTAAATTACCCCACTACGGGTACTCTTTCGCCCCCTTCTGATGCCTTATGTCAGAAGCTTTCTCTATCTCCTTTATACTTTAATAAAACTTTATTACACACACACACAAAATAAATAAATAAATAAATAAATAAATTACCCCAGTACGCCTGATTTTTTTTAAAAAGGTTGAACTCTTAACTAGCCAGCTAAAATAAAATAAAATTTAAAGTACAATGTACAATATAAGTACAAAATCAGTTTTATAAATGAAGGAGGGCTAGTAACTTTTTGGTATTTATTTATAATGCTAATAATCCAATATAATTCAATAAATATACCAATATTTTTAAATGGGGTATTAAAATATTGTATTTTAAAAAATAAGGATTTGGATTGCAAAACATTTATTATAACCATGTTGTTAAAGCAATGCTATTAAAAAAAATCTCAGAAAATAACAATCTAAGTCTGTTAAAAATTTCAATGATTTAAACTTCTAGAATACTACCATAAATTCTGCTTACATAGTATACTGAAACCCCTCATATAATAGTTTAGGACAAAGAATTATCAGCTAGCTTCATTCCTTGATAGATTCAATTGCATTCTAAAACATAATGATAGCTCAGCTTCCAAGAAAGGCAAAGAAAAAGAAACAATTATTTCCAAACAAAACTGGGTTAAAAAGAAAAACACAAAAACAAAACACTATTAAGAACACAGGAGGGACTTCCCTGATGGTCCAGTGGCTAAGACTCTGTGCTCCCAGGGCAGGGGACCGGGGTTCAATCCCTGGTCAGGGAACCAGAGCCCACATGTTGCACCTGAAGATCCTGCAATGAAGACTGAAGATCCTGTGTGCCGTAACTAAGACTTGGCTCAACTAAATAAACAAATATTAAAAATAGAAACCCACAAGAAAGGGTAAATAAGTGACGTTCCTTCTTCACTAAGGCTTCAGTAGAAACAAATATACCCAAGAAACCATTTACAAAGGACCCAGCCTCAGAATTGTTTTAGAGACCAAAATCACTCCCTTGCCACTGGAATTTGCTTGTGAAATAGTACAAAAGTGCACATCAGACTTTTCAGAGTCTTATGATTCCTACTTTAATACCCTCTGTTTTTATTCTCCCAGACATACCAAAGACCACCAAGTTCATTTAAATTAGGAGGAGTAATGTAATATGACCTAGACAGCATATTAAAAAGCAGAGACATTACTTTGCCAACAAGGTCCGTCTAGTCAAGGCTATGGTTTTTCCAGTGGTCATATATGGATGTGAGAGTTGGACTATAAAGAAGGCTGAGCGCTGAAGAATTGATGCTTTTGAACTGTGGTGTTGGAGAAGACTCTTGAGAGTCCCTTGGACTGCAGGGAGATCCAGCCAGTCCATCCTAAAGATCAGTCCTGAGTGTTCATTGGAAGGACTGATGTTGAAGCTGAAACTCCAATACTTTGGCCACCTGATGGGAAAAGCTGACTCATTTGAAAGGACCCTGATGCTGGGAAAGATTGAGGGCAGGAGGAGAAGGGAATGACAGAGAATGAGATGGTTGGATGGCATCACCAACTCAATGGACATGGGTTTGGGTGGACTCCGGGAGTTGGTGATGAACAGGGAGGCCTGGCGTGCTGTGGTTCATGGGATCGCAAAGAGTCGGACACAACTGAGTGACTGAACTGAACTGAACTGAATGTAATTCCAAGTTCTGGAAACCCTAGTACAGACTGTAACAGGAAGAGGAATTCTCTTGCCTTGACTAAAGTAATATACTTGTGGTAGATGTCATTTGTCAATCAAAAAATACATACTTGATTTTTTTCTAGTATGGGAGAAGGATGTATCAATATTTTTAGTTGTGGCTTTGATAAAAAATACCCTTTAGGGGTATTGTGCTTGGTCAATTAACTTTTGGAAGAGTGAAATATCCCTTAAGTGAAAATATGTGACAACTATCTGTTAACAACTGTCCTCTCTCAAAGAAGCTCATCTTCCAAAATCTATCTTAAAATTTTCAGTTTTTAAAAACTTGTCAGGCTTGACTATATCTCTAGAATATCAATAAAAATCTGATTTTTTCCATTAAAAATGTTTTCTAATATTTTTATCTTGAATAACAATGAAAAACAGCATAAATATCTGAGAGAGAAACTACTACTTTTTAGGAATGACCATGTTCTGTATATTAAAGGACAATTAACTTGCTAAAAACAAATGCTCAGACTAGCAAGTGTTGGTAAGGACATGGAGAAATTAGAACCTCATATACTTCCGGTGGGATTATAAGCTAGTACAGCCACTTTAGAGAACAGCTGCCTACTGTGGGAGGGTTTAGAGGGAATGGGTGCAAGATTTTTTGAGACAGTGATGGAAATGTACTAAAATTAATGAATCCTGGTGACTCTTGCTCAAATCTATGAATGTACTAAAACTATTAACTCCTACCCTTTAAAAGTGGATAAGTTGAAAGATATGCAAATTATATTTGAATAAAGCTGATGCAAAACTAAAAAAATAAAACACAAATGCTCTAAGACTGTTCATGAACAAATGATGGAGAACTAGCATAATGATATCCATGAAAACTGTATAAAGTGTCCTAGGATGCAGCAGAATAGCGGCAATCAGGCAAAAATTAATGTTTTTATTCTTTTCAGTATGATAACCAACAAATTTTATAAACAGTATTTATTAAAAGTACATATAATAGATCATGGAAATACTTTTAAATAACCAATCTGTGGGCTGTGGGTTCACAAGACTGAACTCGACCAAGTGAAACCCCTGCAGAGATAGTGCCTTCTTTCGGGGGGAGGGGTAGAGAGGTTAGAGAACTAAAATGACAGTAACAGTGATGGCAGTCAAAAGTAAACGATGAGAAAGCGTGGTCCAAAGGAGGTGGCTGAGAGAAGGGAGGCTCAAGGGCTTGCTGGGTTCTACCACCATGGCTTGGTATCCTCAAAGATGCCAAGAAGAGGATGAACCCGGAGTCCGGTAAGACTTGCTAGTGTGGTGGGAGTTAGTTCAAAGGTTACATGCATAGAGAACCAAAAAACTTCGAGTATAATTCGAAGGCTGGGAAGTTATTCTAAGGAAGCAAATGGTTGTGTTGCGTGTGCTCTTCGGAAAAGGATTCTGAGTTGGTGACTGACATTCAAACACCGGCACTAATTAGGAGTGTTTATCTAGTAAAGAGGGGCAGGGATTGTGACAGGCATTCCAGGTGAGGGGTGAAAAGACTCAGGGTTAAAGCAACTTTGTGAAATCTAGAGTGGGAGGGAGACGTTGTGAAATAACATTAAAAGCCAGGGCTTTGGAAATCAAATGGATCTGAATAACAATTTATTAACCAGCTATTTGATCAAATGTTATCCTCGGTGTTTCTTTGAGGGGGTTTGGGGAGAGATTAACCCTTAAACTGGTAGACAAGTAAAGCAGATTGCCCTGTGGGATGTAGAGGGCCCTCAATCAGTTGAAGGCCTGAAGAAACAAAAAGGCTGACTCTCCTCAAAGTAAAAGGGAATTCTTCTGCCTCATGGCCTTCAAACTGAAACATCAGCTTTTTCCTGCCTTTTGGACCCAGAATGGAATACTTTTGGCTCTCTTGGGTCTCCAGATTGCCAACACACCCTGCAGATTTGGGGACTTGCCATCAGCCAATTCCTTATATCCTTATACTAAATCTCTCAACGTATGTATGTGTTATATATATTACTCGGGCTTCCCAGGAGGCACTAGTGGTAAAGAATCCATCTGCCAAAGCAGGAGACATAAAGAGGCACAGGTTTGATCCTTGGTTTGGGAAGATCCTCTGGAGGAGGGCATGGCAACCCACTCCAGTATCCTTGCCTGGAGAATCCCATGGGCAGAGGAGCCTGGTGGGCTACAGTCCAAAAGGTCGCAAAGAGTCAAATATAACTGAAGTGACTCTGCATGTGCACATATATTACACATGTATGTTTGGAGAAGACTCTTGAGAGTCCCTTGGACTGCAAGGAGCTCAAACCAGTCAATTTTAAAGGAAATCAACCCTGAATATTCATTGGAAGGACTGATGCTGAAGCTCCAGTACTTTGGCCACCTGATGTGAAAAGCCAACTCACTGAAAAGACTCTGATGCTGGGAAAGATTGAAGTCAAAGGGAGAAGGGAGTGGCAGAGGATGAGATGGTTAGACAGCATCCAACTCAATGGACACGAATATGAGCAAACTCCAGGAGACAGTGGAGGCCAGGGAAGCCTGGCGTGCTGCAGTCCATGGGGCTGCAAAGACTTGGGCATGCCTTACCGACTGACCAGCAACATATGTTACATACACACACAATCCTATTGGTTCTGTTTCTTCAGAGAACCCGACACAGCCTCAGTTCAAATCACAGCTGTTTCTTAATAGCTATACGACCTTAAGTAAGCCCTTTAACCTCCCTGAGCCTATAAAATGGAAATAATTAAACATCCGTTTAGCACAGGATTGTAACAAAGATAAGCTGAAATAACTTCATGAAGCATTGAGCACAGTGTCTGACACACAGTGCTCAATAACTGAAAGTTGTTGTCCACTTTATTACTATTAGAGAAGACTCTCTTTTGAGGAAAAAATACAGGTAAAACAGGGCCTGAAGATGTATTCTCAGTGAGAAGGATGGTAGGAATTGTTAAAATTTTACCTAGTCACCAGCAAAGAGTCCCTTCTTCTCTTCTGTTTTCAACAAAAAGCTACTTTTCTGTTTCATCCCTCTCACCAATGTAACTCTTTGTATGGCATTCAGCTGAACCACTTTCTAAAACCCTAATTAAAATCTTGCTAGAAAATCTTCCAAATATACATCACTGGTTCTTAAACATAGTGGGTGTAAAAATGTGGACCATGTGATTTCGAATGCTGCAAAGGTACTGAGTATATTACAGAAAATATTAGTAATCACTGCTATGTAGCATGTATGTATTTTCAAAACGAAATCTCCGATAGCAACTTACTTTGCTGTCAGCCTTCTGTAAAATTCAGTGTCTGACATCAATTCCAGTTTGCTAAGAGTTTTGGCTAGTAAAACTTTACTGTAAAAATCCCCTCCCTTTGACCTTAGGAAGAGAATAAGTACATTATCTTCATTTTATATTCTTAAATCCTTTCTCAGGGTAAGCACTAAGCATCACTGTGCAGAAACCCATTCTATTTCAAACGTAAACATTCCATTCATCAACCAGTGTTAGCTGTCCACAGTCACAGCAGAGGTCCTACATTTCCCATTTTTTTTTTAAGGGTAAAGACTGGTCAACTCCTCTGTGAAAAGAACCTGACTAATGCCAGTGTGTGGATTAGTTCTGGCCGGGAGTGCCAAGGTTCTATCATCTTGACTCTAGAAGTACAGCATACTATTGAGATCCCAAAATAATGTAGAGTCTGGTTGTTGGTTTTCTTTTCCTTGGCTTCTCGCTCGCGGGTGGTGGTGGTGGTGCTAGGGGAGAGGTTAGAGCGGACCTGGAAAAGAAAGGAACTGATTGCCCTACAACAGCAATAAAGGTCCATCGCCACATCCTCTCAGCTATTTCAAAACAAAACCAAACCTCCCAACACGTGCGATTTGATTTGGAAAACTCCCATTTATTCAATGAAACAAAACACCACCAATGTAGCTCTTACTACATGCCAGCCCTATTCCAGATGCCAGAGATACAAAGAGACACTAGTTCATTGGACCCAAGAGTTTAGTCTAGCAGGAGAAACAAACCAGTAAGTGAACAATCAGGGCACAGACAACACCTGAAGAGCAGATGACTCAAAGAAAGCAGGGACACGTGGGGGCAGGGAAGACCTCACAGAAACGCTAAAGGCTGTCTTCAGGATGCACATGGCCCATTTCCAGGTGAAGTAATTTTAAAGCAAGAACTCAGTTTCCGGACTAAAAATCTTAACTTCTGAACATGAAAAACTTGACGTTCAGGTTCTTATATATTATATACACACACAACAATAACCTCACACAAAGGGAAATTAGCTCAGTCTGAGACCATGATTCATCAACACTGACACCTGCTCAACTGAAGTCCCAAATAGGCACCACTGAGGAATATGTGGTAGCAACCGTCCAAAATTAGGACAAAGAACCTTCTGTTGCTAGAAGAACAATGTAAAACACTATGCATACCTCTGGATGTATTCAGTTGTGAAGACTGTAAACCACTAGTTCTTTCTAAACTGTTAAGATGGATAGTGAATGGGGAATAAACGCTCTTGCAGTTTCCATACTTATATCTGAAAAAATCTCCAATTTACCAAAGCCAAAGTGGTATTTCTTGGGGAAAAAAGTGAAAATTACATATCTGATTTACAAATTTGTCATTCATTCATGTTACAATCCTCAAGGCTACCTTTATTCCACAACTAACTTTCCACCATTTCTTTCTAAGAAAAGGACATATGCAAAGTTTTTTTTTTTAAGGTTATAGCACTTAACAAATTGATATGTAAATTCAAATGATCCAACAATTAGAAAAAGTTCCCCTACCACCATTTGACATTCTCAGTTTATCATCCTATTTAATATTCTTTTGTAACATCTAAGACCCTTCACCTAACAAGGTCAAAGGAACCTTAAATAGTTTTACAAGGTGCCTACAAACTCCAGGAGATGGTGAAGGACGCAGGGAAGCCTGGCGTGCTGCAGTCCACAGGGTCTCAAAGAGTCAGACACAACTTGGCGATTGAACAAGAGACAGTCCCTGTGAAATCTGAGGATGCCACGCCAACAAGAATGCAGGTCCAGTGAGGAACAGCAGACCACTAGGTAAAGTCAAAATTGCTGTTCACTTTATGATGACAGAGCCTCTTTCCAGAACTACCCCCCAGTTCAGTTCAGCCCCTCAGTCGTGTCCGACTCTTTGCAACCCAATGGACTGCAGCACGCCAGGCTTCCCTGTCCATCACCAACTCCTGGAACTTACTCAAACTCAAGTCCCTCACGTCGGTACCCCACCTCCCAAAGAACACGAGAGTATCAATTTCACAAGGTGTCGGGCACTTTCTTTAAAATGAAGCTTTCACCTGATTCCAGCAAGGTCACCTGGGTACTCCTGGGGCTCAGGATGGAGCATCTGGGTTTTTGAGCATCTCCGCTGCCTCCTCAAATTGAGGCCTCTGTACTTAGCCCGACCCCTAGATGGCCATCACACCACTGAGGACACCGTCCCTACCGCTGTCACTGACTCCGGCGCCGCTGCTCCCTGAGGGTCCCGGGCGCCTTTCCTGAACCCTGCCCACCCCACCACCGCCACCAGCTGTTGGCCACGCCGGCCAAGCCCGGGGTCCACTCAGAGAGGCCAGGCGATCGCCCGGGGAGGTCACCGAAGGCTGACGCCCAAGCCCTGCTCCTGCTCTGACTTCAGCCCCCAGGTAACCTTCCAGAACCCTGGCCCTCTCTGGGACGTCCAGCGTCGCATCCAGGAGGGAACCCCGATTCTGTTTATTGAGCGCCTAGGCCAAGCTCAGGACTGGGCTTGCAATCGCCCGCACTCCAGCAACTCGGGCCGGGACCCATCCTCCAGAAGAACCGACGGCGGGCCAGCAAGGGACCGACAGAACCGCGCCCCCAGCCCCCGCGTCCCCTCTGCCGGCCTTAACCTCACCCGACCCCACGGGGGCTGCCGGAGCTAAAATTAGGCGAGCGCGGGGCGCGCTCACGTGCACCCGGCGCACGGGGGTCAGGGGCGCGGCCCGAGTGAGTCACGGCCCCGCCCCCACCCGCAGAGGACGCGCTGACGTCAGCCGCTTCCCCGAAGGGTGACGTCAGCGCGCCTCGGGAAGGCCGCGGGGCCAGCCTAGAATGTTCACTGAGTTTCGATGCCTTAAAGGGACCAGGCCTCGGATCGTGAGAGATGTGGGGCGATGACCCTGCTCACCCACCCGTAGAGTCGGAGCCCGTTCTATATCCCTTTGACCGGAGAGAAGGTGATTGCTGAGATAGGAATGAAAAAAAGGAAAGCAACTGAGCCTCATTGGAGGCGCCCAGAAGCCCCAGAACCTCCTCCTGGAAGTCCTCCTTGATTAACCAGAATCTGCTCTTGACCCAAAAGTCAGGAACTTTCCATGGCTCGCCACTGCCTACCCCTTCACTTACACCTCTGCTGACAGAGAAAGGCTGTGGTTTGAATGTCTGTCTATAACTCATCAACTTGGGCCACCTTGGCTCTTTTATCACTATTTTTTGACTGTGTCCAGGTTCTCTTGTAAGGTGTGTGACCTGGAACAGGAAACTCTGGATATGAACTTTGTGAACTGGTATCTACCCCTCCTTTTAGGCTAAAGTTGCCTGTGGACGTTCCCGGAGGCCGGAACCCCGTCCCGTCCTTCGCCACTGAGCTCCATCACAATCTCCCTGGGGACTAACAGTCCACTGAGGTGTGTGGCAGGTTTGTTCGTAATCCTCCCTCTGCTCTGAGGTGGTGGTTATTGTCCCCATTTTACGGATGAGGGAGGAAATCCGGGCACAGGATTAAGCATGTTTCCCTAGGTTACACAGTTTAAGGAACAGCAACCTGAAAGTCACTCCCAAGTCAGCTGGACTCCAAGTCAGTGTTTTTGGTGATGAAGGTGGGCTGTGATACGTATGTTTTATTCTGGGTGTACTGAGTCCTGGAGAGTAGTTTTTCCCCTTTAACGCAATTCCAGTGCCTCTGAACAGGTAACCCACAGGTAACCCCAGCCTGCGGATACACGAGGGCGAGACCTCAGCGCCTGACCCGGATGAGGGGAGGTGAGTGAAGAGGCGCTTCCTCTCGGGTGTCCTTCCTGTACTTGCGGGGCCCCGAGAGCGGGCACCTCCTTGAGGTTTGCACTCTAGGCACCTCGCTCACCACACCCGAGTCCCAGTCCTGCCACGCCTAGCCTTGGCTCGGTGTTCCCTCTGGAAACTAGAGAGGGCATCCCGCTTAATGCGTCCTGGTCCGGCACGCCAGCGTCCAGTTCTGCCCCAGTGCTGAAGAAATACCTTGTTTCTCCTGCATCATAATCTCCTCTCTGCAAAGCAGCGATTTCCTACTGAAACAGCATCGTCATGCCAAGACGAAATGAGACAACAGCTTCGTGCAGTTTTGAGCAAAACGCTGCTGCCTGTGTACTGGAAGCGGAGGCGGGCGGTGAGCCGCTGTCACTGGTATCTTCTGACGGTCGTTACTGGTCGTTGGCTGAGCGTCACAAGCCCATCCTAGGGCACACCTGCCAGGTCTATCAGGGGTACCTTCCTCCCCCAGCTCACCCCCCAGAGACGTTTAGAACTGGCCCCTCTCCCCTCATACCAGTCTCCCCCCACCGCCCAGCTCTCTCCTTTGAGTGCCCTGCTCCTGGCCCCTCCATCAGGCTGATGAAGTCACTACCCACTGCTCTTCCTGTTCGCCGGGTTTTCTGGAGCCTCTGACCGAACACCTTGTGTGTCTGCCATGGCAGCCTTGGGAGAAGATGGAGAAAACCTCAGGCAGCCTCAGCTGTGGCCAGCGGGCTCTCCCTCTGTACTGGGGCTGGACACGCAGACGTGGAAGCTTAGAGCGGTAGGGGACCTTCAGGCCAACCAGGCCAGCCCCTGTTTTACAGCTAGGGAACGGAGGCCTGGGTGAAGTGACCTGCCCGGGGCCACATGGTCTGTGATGTAGAGAGTCCTAGTCACTTGATTAGCAGCTCACTGCTTCTTTCACGGTCATGCCTCTGTTAGGAGTCTCAGGTGAAACGGTGAACATAAATGTGCATGGGGACCTTCCGGACCCAGGGATCACACCTGGGTCTCCCGCACTGCAGGTAGATTCTTTACTATCGGAGCCAACTTAGGCGCGTTTCCCAGTGGAATGAGAACAACAGTGAGTTGGACTGCCATTTTTAAACCTTCGGTAATCAAGATGTTGTGTATCATTTCAGGTTTTGATTATTTTATCTCCCAGCCTTTACTCCCATCATTTTCCTATGCCCCAAAACCCCATTAAACGTTGTTAAGAACAATCAGTGTAATTGGCCACTAACCTGGAAGGAGTGTGATCTTCAGCAGACAGCCCCAGCAAAGAAAGGAGCAGGGGTCCTGGGTCTATTCCCAACCGTGCCGGTGAATCACTGGATGATACAAAGCAAAGCACTTCTTTTGTGGGAGAGAAACAGAGAATGGCACAGAAGTGGGGGTAGTGGTGCGGGGAGCCGCCGGCAGGCTCCCAGCACAGCGGAAGCCCAGCGGGCTCGCTACACCCAGGTCCTCGATGACCCCTTAGCAGTGGCTGCAGGGTTAACCCTGAGCTCTGCCTCCCTCCCTTGAGCACCAGCCTCCAGTGGGGCCACTAAGATGGTTGGGCGGGATTATGGCACTTGCCCTTCGTGATGTCATCCTCTTTGGTTAAGAATGCATCTGGTTATTCCTAACTCCACTTTACTAACGTGTTGTAGATCTCCCTCCAGGAATTTACTTGAAACTTTCTTTAATCTATTTTTATTTCCTCTTGTACAGCGTTTTCAGACAACAAGGAGGTTTACCATCTATGTAAAAGCACTAGAGGGCTTCCCTGGTGATTCAGTGGTAAAGAATCTGCCTGCCAATGCAGGAGACATGGGTTCAATCTGTGGGTCGGGAAGACCTCTTGGAGAAGGAAATGGCAACCCACTCCAGTACTCCTGTCTGGGAAATCGCATGGATTTGCCTGGTGGGCTACAGTCCATGGGGGTCACAAATGAGTCGGCCACGACTTAGCGACTGAACAACAACAAAAACACACCAAAACAGAAAGTGCTATGTAAGGGCTTTTATTATGAATATAGCAATAATTTTTTTAATTATAATGTCAAATGTAATAAATATAATTAGATGATGCTAATTCATATGGTCTCACAGGCTTATTTTTAGTCACTGTGTTGGCTTTTGTTTTTGTCTCCACACTCACACACACAAACACACCCCAGCAAAAAGTCTTTGTTCATGGAGCGGGGTGCTGTGATAGATGTGACTGCATGCAAATTTACATAAACACGTTCAGTGTCCTCTAGAGACTTTCCATCTAAGACCGACATATAGGAGGTGCTCAGTAAACACTTTTGAGTGGTTGGATGGTTGGAATTAAAAAAAGAAAAGAAAACCCCTTTGGTAACTGGTGAGGCATGTTAGGAATGACTGTGTTGGGGGCTGGCGGATAAACATTGGGCTGAAGGAAGAAGGGAATGTGAGATGGTTTGGCCATGTGCATGTATGAGCGCTCCTCAGGCTGCCTTAGTGCTTGTTCTGGAGGAATAGCTGGTTCCCAGGCTGCGAAATGATGCACAGCAAGGGGGACCAAAGTGGCACCCCCTGACGGGGGCCCGTGGGTGGCAGTAGTGAGGAGGCAGGTACGAGGTCCAGGAGACAAAGGCCAGTTCCTGTGGCTATCTCTGTTTTTAATGTGAACCACAGCAGAATGAATGGTTCAGCGGGTAGAGAACCTGCCTGCAGTGCAAGAGAACAGGAGACTCGGGTTTGATTTTTAGGTCGGGAAGATCCCCTGGAGAAGGAAATGGCAACCCTCTGCAGTGTTCTTGCCTGGAGAATCCCATGGACAGGGGAGCCTGGCGGGCTATAGTCCAAAGGGTTGCGAAGAGTCTGAGCGACTAAGCACGCACACACAGAATGAACTTTTTAAAGCTAGGTGATTCAACGGGTGAATGGACAGATAAATGGTGGTACTTCCAGACAATGGAATATTATTCAGCACCAAAAATAAATAGAGCCATGAAAAGACACAGAAGAACAGTAAATGCATATCACTAAGTCAAAGGAGGCAACCTGCAAAGGCTACATATTGTGTGATTCCAATTATATGACATTCTGGAAAAGACAAAGCTATGAAGACAGTAAAAATGTGAGTGCTTGCAAAGAGTTAGAAGGGAGGGAGGGATGAATTGGGGGAGCACAGAGGATTTTTAGGACAGTGAACCTACTCTATGATATCCAGCGATGTATACATGTCATCATACATTTGTCCAAACCCACAGAATGTGCATCGCCAAGAGTGAACTGTAATGTAAACTGGACTTTGGGAATTATGATATGTCAGTGTAGGTTCATCAGTTGTAACAAATATACCATTCTGGTTGATCTAAGTTGAGGAGAGTGTAGGTGAGGGTGGATAAGGGGCACATGGGAAAAACTCTTATTTTCTGCTCAGTTTTGCTGTAAATGTATAACTGCTGTACAAAATAAAGTCTTTTAAAAAAAAAATTCAGGTAAGGTGATGATACTCCTCTGTATGTAGAGTTCAATCCATCCTGGGGTCACAGAGACTTGGGCTGGAGTCTGAGCCCCACCACGATCAGCTCTGCAACTTTGGGAAAGTCCTTAACCCCTCTGACCTCAGTTTTTCTAACTCCACAGGATTGTGTTGTCTTCCTCAGAGCATTTGGAAAATTAAATAAAAAACTATATGTAAAGTGTCTAACTCAGTACTTAGGTTATACAAGTAAATATATACAAACCCCTCCCCAATTCCTTGCTTAATGACTCTGATTGTTAAACATCGTGATGGCTACTAATTTCAAAGTCAGGCCAGTGGAGGAAAGTCATCCGGGGTGAAAGTGACCTTCTCCCAGGAGGGGCACCTGTGTATGGACTGGACATGTGTGTGCTCACATGCTCGGTCACAGATGCTGGCCACAGAGTGCCAGGCATGGACTTGAGCCCTGAGAGGCAGCCTCAAGCCCCTCACTCAGCTTTCTTCCATGAAAAGGTCAGGATGATGGAAGTCTATCATATTTAGCTGATGGCTCGCAGAGAAGGCTCGATGAGTTAGTCACCTATGATATGACATCATATTGCCACTCAATATAGTAACAGCTGTTGGTTGCTTTGGGGGGCAGGGGGCGGAGTCAGCTCTTCTCGACCAACCATGCCTCAAGGATAAATTGGATGGCACCAGAAGGGGAGACATGCCGAGGAGAAATCCTCCTCTAAACGGGGTGTTCCGCAGCTCCCTAAGGATTTTCGGCACCCACCTCAAAATGTGAGTCTTGACTTTTCTTTGTCTTTGGGGCCAAGCAGGGGAAATGCCATGGCAGAAAGGTGTTTGGTCAGGAAACCTCTAGCTAGGGGGTCATACTCAGCATGGTCAAGGTCAACCTCACCCTGGACAGAAGTTGGAAAGTGAGTTCCATGCACCAGCCCCATGATACCTCTACGTCACCCAAAGGAGTGGTCCAAGGGTAGGGGATCAGAAGGCCTACAGTGAGGGTGCTGAAGAATCTCTAGGTTAGATTGGGCATTTTACCCCTCATAGGTTATGGAACTACAGTGGGGTCAAATGAAGGCAATGTTGAAATGCCTTTGAAATGAACCTGGATGAAGCCACGTTTGGGGGTACTACCAATCATTGCTGTAGTTAATCTGGGGTATTGATCAGTCATACCATCTGGGGAAGCCACTGGATACTGTTAACCCTTTCCTTCCAGTGAATTCTCCTCCTTGACATCTTTGCCTCCTGTGGGGCCTTGTGCTTTAGGAATAGAATACTTTTTTTTTTCTATCAGTAGTGTAGATGTCTAGATTAACTGTGGAAAACAGACTCTTCCCAGGTCTAACTTGGGGTAAGTCCAGAGTGACGAAATAATGAGGCCAGAGGGAAAAAACCCTGGATCAGGGGTCAGGAGACCTTGTCTGGCAGCTTCTCCTGTCACTTTCTGAGTCTGTGACCTTGGGCAGGTCACTGCCTCTCTGTAGATTACAGCCAACTAAGAATCTTACTTAGCTATAAAAATATATATACTCTTGGGGTCCTTTAACCCTAACTGGCATTGTCTAGTCCTCTAGGTATGGACTCCCGGCTCTCCGTTGGCAGAGCAGAACGGGCCCCACAGTCTGAGTGTGTGGCTCTGTCCCTCACTGTGTGACCTTGCACAAGGACACCCCTTCCCTGACCTCTGTTTCCCCACTCATAAAATAGGCATTATCATGAGACAGGGGTGAGATAAGGAACCTGGAAGACTTCTCGGGAGGGAGGCGCTGTAAACATGTATTTAAATGATTTCCTGAGTTCGGAGAGGGAAGGTAGGCTGAGAGGGGACGCCGGGGTTGCCGGCAGGCTGGGCTGTGACCAGGACTAGAGCAGGGGGCCGTGGCAGTGTGGTTACCGAGACCCCGAAAAACCTCCAACCCGGTGCTACTCAGTTCCTCTTCATTTCCCAGCAGCTAGGGGATGGGAAACAATCCAGAACTGGTAAGTGATGCTGAGCACAGCCCAAGAGAGTGGCTGCAAACTCTAGTCCGAGGGGGGTCACGCTTCCCCAGTGGGCACAGCGCCAAAGCTAAAAGGCCCAGGGGAGCCGGGCGGGGGCCACGGATTTCCTCTGGCTGTCCCGGGATGATGGTCCTGCGTCCTCTGTGCTCCTCCTGGGCTGTCCGGCATCACCTCCTACGGGTGTGAAAACAGGTCCAGGGGAGCCCTGGAAATACCATCACGACTGTGTATTCACCAGAGTGACCTGTCTCAACCCATCCTGGCGGGAAAATTACAGCTCATCTAGAGGAAACTCGCCAAATTCTTGTTTATTCTTCACGTAAAAGGATTAACCTAGGGTTAGCGATTTTATTCCGACTCTCCCTTTCATGTTGCAGCTAAAATGAAATCAGCCACTCTTTGAAGCTGTTCTTTGAGCCATAAGCATTCATTTCTCTTCTCTCCTCCCCGAAAGGGAGTTTCTCTCTTTTTAAATTCTGCCCCTCTGCCCGCCCCCTCCCCCCCAAGCCTCAGGAGCTGAGAGGCTGGCGGGAGGCGTGACTGCCATAGGAGCAGCGTGTGGTCCCCCTGCTGACTCATCTGACATTAACATAATTACGTTTCGGGAGTCAAAGTGATTTTCAAACTATGAGTAATGCGAGGTATTAGAGAGAATGTTTACAAGGCAGCACTTCAGCACGCTGAGGGCACCAGCTGCTGCTAACAGCTGAAGGGAGTAAAGGAATAAGGAAAATGCTCTCAGGAAAAAGAACCTTTCTGGGTTCCTCTTCCTTGGAAAGGATTCAGATTTCTTGAAAGGCAGGTGAACGCAGATTTCCCTGAAGAAGGGTCCAGATGGAGCATTTTTTAGCTGAATACATGGATGCCTGATCATTTTGTATTAAAAGTTTTCTTCAAAGCTTTTTCACAGTCTTAGTTTTCATATGACCGACTCTAAGGAAAGATGGATTTAAAGATTTCAGCAAATTATTTCTTAAAGCTGCTTAATTACCAGCATTAATAATAATAACAATTCTAAAGTTGTGTGAAAAATAGGCTAGTTCTTCTAAGACAGGAATAGGGACTCAAATCATTTCCTGAGTATTAAAGATGCAGAGCAAAAGCCCATGGTGAGGTGAATACTTTCTTAAAGCAGCTTTGTTTAATTAGTAAGAGAAAAGTTTGACAGCCAGTTGTTCTGTTAGCCGACTGTTTAGACCTCCTGAGAGAAAAGTTGAGCTCCGGTTGTGATCCAGACCTATGTCTGGCCTCTGCCTCAGTTTCCTGGTCTCATAATGGGAAAGTTAATAACATTTGTTCTGCCTACCGGAGAGGATGAACCTTGAGCTCTGGGAGGGCAGGAACAGAGTCTGTCTACTGTAACCACCACCCCATGTCTGACCTGGAACTTGCCCATAGTAAGTACTCAGTAAGTGTTTGCAGAATTAATGAATAAGAGCTTTCAACTTGAGAGCTCTGCTCTTCTGTTCATTTGGTCTTCTTGCCTTGATCTTCCTGCCTTTAGTTCCTTCTGCCCAGGGCTGGGGGGGCTCAGCAAATAGACTTGTCTACTGAGGTACCAGCGCTAATAAGGAAAAGTAACCGCTCACTTCCTCTGGGCTACCCACTAAAATCAGATGGAAGTGCAGCACTCCACTCAGAAATTCTTTTGGAAAAGGCTCTCTCAAAAACATGGCAGTCATTTTGTTTCTGTATTAGACGTGCATCAGAAGAACTGTCGGGTTTAATGTCACCTGCTGAATCTTGAACTGAGGTCATCACTGCAGGCATAAGAACAATGGCACCAACTTAGTCAGAGGCATTGTGATGGCAGGTGAAATATACATAGTTGGACTGGATAAATGCTTAGAAAATACAAGTTCCACTCAGATTCATGCTTGAAGGTATAAAAGAAGAAATTTTTAGGAAAGATTAATTCTGCTATTTTTTCCCCCCAATGGGAAAAACATTCACTTGCCTGTTCATACAGACAAGAACAGATTTCCAGATCTGTTGGGGCTTCAAGGATAGCTCGTTCTCTTGTTCTTTCCATTCCTGCTTCAGCTTCTTGGCCTTGTCTCCTTCTTTTCCCCCTTGCCTCCATCCCTCAGTTAATTCTTTCCTTCTGTTCTGGCTCCCATGTTGCTTTCTCTGCAAAACATTTCATCTCATCCTTTAAAATGTCTAAGGGTTTCTAACCAAGTGTCATTCACATGGTGAGAGGTCAATAAAGGTGGTGGTGGTGGTGGTGTTTGTTTTTAATGTCAAAATTACACGTCTTAAACTAATTATAAGCTCACGTGTAAATAAATTGTTTGCAAATAAATTGTTAATTATTTTTAAGCTAGCAAGCTTAATCATACACAGAAATTCTGTTCACTTTGGAATGTCCTTGATGAAGCAGTAAAAATCAGTTCTATCAAATCTCATCCCTTGACTACCCTACCTTTGAATATTCTACATTTGCATCATGGAAAAAAAGGGGTGGCCCCCAGCAAAGAACTCACGCTAAGAACCCTAACCTGCCCTCAACCGAGAGGCCCAGCTATGTGTTTTGTGGACTATCTTCATTAACTGATTTCTCCTCTCCCCACCCATGGACATAGTACTCTTAGGCTTACTTCAAGCTGTAAATATAAACCAGTTTATTCATGACTAATCAATCCAAAAATGGTTGTAAAAGAGGGTCAGGACATATGGTCCTATCCCGAACATCTGAAGATGATGCCAGGAAGGAAAACCTGTGGGCTGCCAGTGCCTGTCATTTGCTGCCTAGGCATGCTCTCCAACATGGTAAATCCAGGTTGCAGGGTGCAGCTAAGGTTCTGAACCCCCACTGCTCTTTCAGTCAGAGCCACATATCCAGGACAGCCTGATCTCACACCTCCTACTCCATTGTTTGGTACACTAATGCGTGCCAGGCTGGGAACCCTGATATGGGGTTGGATGACACAGTCCCTATACATTAAGTCTTCTCAAGCAAAAAGACTCTTCACTTTTGATCTTGATATATTCTATAAATATTTGTAAATGATTTAATGTTCATGTAGTAGTGCTGTTAAGTGAGTAGCAAGGTGTTGAACATTTGAGGTCCAAATGTTTAACATATATTCTAAAATAAACCTGGGCTGTTTAGACCCCTCATAGAATAAACTCATTCTAATTTCCCCCCATTTGGAGAAGGAAATGGCAACCCACTCCAGTACTCTTCCCTGGAGAATCCCATGGACAAAGGAGCCTGGTGGGCTACAGTCAATCCGGTCGCAAAGAGTCGGACACGACTGAGCGACTAACGCACGCACTTTCCCCCCATGTTCTCCCTTTATATCTTTCCCCCTTCTTTCCTTCCCTCCCTTCCTTCTTTTCTCTTTCTTATGTTTTGTTTGTTCCTTTTAGTAGTTGTCTTCCTAAAAAAATATATCTAGAAGAAGATAAGCTAATTAAGTCTCCTGGGACTGGACGGAGAATTTTCATCATATGCACTTTTTGACTGTTTTAATTTCTGATCATGTGACTATATACTTTTTCCCAATTTAAAATGTAAAAAAAAAAAAAAAGGTTAACCGAAATAGTATTTTACACTTCCTCTTTTTATTTTTTTAAATATCTTTTTTCTCCCCAATTCTGAGACTAGCCTATTTTTTCTTCCCAGAACAGCTTCCAAAGGGAAATGGGGAACAAGAAAAGTTGATAGGAGCCAGATGCCTGTGTGTCCACAGCGTGGAAACAAGGGAATGGGTTAGCCTAACAGGATCAAGGAAGTTTTGGCCTTTTTTCCTTTTTTTCTTAACTCAAGATGTAAACATATTTCCACACCATTACATATTTTACGACATCATTTCACATGGTTGTGCAGGAGTAGATTTTAATGTAATGTATTTTAATGTGTTGTACTGTAACTTATTTAATTAACACTCTGTATTAAACATTTGTGTAACACCAGATTTGTCAGTGTTACAAATGATGCTGCAATAAACATTCTTGTAGCTAAATTCTTGTGCATAGCTGTTCTTGTTCACATTAAATATCTCTTCTCAAAGGAGAATAAATATATTTCTCAAAGGAAAATAAAAGGCATACAAGTCCTAGGGCCTTTGATGTGTATATTGCTCCTGATATAATTTAAAATTTCTGTAAACAAGAAGAAATATCCCCCATGTTTGTTATGTTTTATTTGTAGTTTATGAACTTTGTGTTCAGAGTCTTTGCCCTTTTATCTGTTGGTAGCTCAATATTTGCAATGATTTAGAATGTTTTACACATATATCAGATATATGGACAAAACCCTCCTTTTCTCATAGTTTTTAAAAAGATAATCTCTGGCTTGATATTTGCATTTAGTGTTGGTTATGTTTATATGTTTTTGACACACAAAGATTTTTGGGTTTAAAGTAATCAGGGCTTCCCTAGTGGCTCAGATCTATCAATATTTTCTTTTCTGAAGAATGACTCTTTCCACATACAACTCTGAAATTTATTTCATATTTCCCTCTAATAAAAAAGTTTTAAAGATAAAGTTTACATACATATTTACAGTGAAACTCTCAAATCTTAAGTGGATTATTCATTGAGTTTTGACAAATGAAAATGCATAAATCTACAAAGATTTAAAAATTCAAAGGGTATGATTTCTCTTTAAGCTGGTGGTTGCACTTATTGATGAATATATGTTAATCATTAATATATTCACATAATATATCAATCAGTGGATTGTACATTTTAAATGGGTGAATTGTATGGCATGTGAATTTTATCCAAATAAAACTATTAAAATATGCATAGAAAGAAATTAATATTATCCAGATAGTTGCCCAGTGTCCCTCCCCCATAAACCCTTATTCCATCTTTATACCAAAGGCAACCACAGTGTTTGGTTTCTTCTCTGTCAGTTAGTTTTGCCTGGTTTAGAACTTTATATAAATGGAGTCATACAGCATGAACTCTTTTGTGTAAAGTTTGTTTCACTCAATATGATATTTTAAAATTTCATCTGTGTTGGTGTGTTCCAAGAGTTTCTTTCGGTTGTCAAGAGTAATATTTCATTATGTGTCTATATTACAGTTTGCGTGTCCACCCTCTACTGATGGACATCAGAACTATTCCCAGCTTGGGGCCATTATGAGCACTCTTATACACGCACTTTTATGGGCATACGCTTTCCTTTTCCTTTGGGGAAATACCTAGAGGTGGAATTGCTGAGTCATGGTGTCAACATGGGCTTCCCTGGTAGCTCAGAACGTAAAGAATCTGCCTGTGATGTGGGATACCTGGGTTTGACTCCTGGGTTGGGAAGATCCCGTAGAGGAGGGCATGGTAACCCACTCTAGTATTTTTGCCTGTAGAATTCCATGGATGGAGGAGCCTGGCAGATTACAGTCAATGGGGTCACAAAGCGTTGGACACGACTGAGTGACTAAACACAGCATACAGTGTGAATATATGCTTTCATTTCTTTGGGGGAAATACCTAGGGGTGGAATTGCTGAGTCAGAGGACATACATATACTTAGTTTTATAAGAAACTGCCAGACTTCTTTCCAAAGTAGTTGTATCATTTTATACTCCCACCAACAACACATCAGAGTTTCAGTTGCTCCAATTTAGAAAGATGGTAACAATAATCCATATTCTCGTCAACTTTTGATGTTGCCAGTCTTTTTCATGTTAGCCATTTTCTGTTGGGTGTGCAGGGGTGGCTTATTATAGTTATAATTTACATTTCCTTGATGACTTAAACTTTTCTTTGTGTTTCTAGTCCTTTTACTTTTAATGATTTTGTATTTATATATATTTACCTATTTATCCATCTAATGTTATTTTTATTATGTGCTCAGTTGCTAAGCCGTGTCCTACTCTTTGCAGCTCCATGGACTGTAGCCCACTGGGCTCCTCTGTTCATGGGATTTAGCAGGCAAGAATACAGGAGGGGGTTGCTATTACCTTCTCCAGGTTATCTTCCTGATCCAGGGATCGAACCCATGGCTTCTGCCATGTCTCCTGCTTTGCAGGTGGATTCTTAACCACTGAGCCATCTGAATCTCTAAATTTATTTTTTCTTAATAGTTAACCCAGCATAGTTTATTAAATAATAATTTTTCCCTACTGACTTGCAATGCTGTGTTTATTGTAAATTAAGCTCTTGTGGTTAATATCGTTTCAGAATATCTATTCTGTGCAATTGATTTGTACATTTATGTATTTGTTCTTTTGTCAGTTCCACACCATTTTATTTACACCTGCTTTTAAAAATTGTTTAACACATGGCAGGGCCACTGTCTCATCATTCCTTTCCATGTTCAACATTTTCTTTGCTATTTATACCTAGTTATTCTTTCAGTAAACATTATAGTGATAATATCAAATTTTGAAAAGAATCTTATGAAATTTTTATTGAAAGTATATTGAGATACAAACTAATTTGAAAAATACTGACATTATTGCCATGGAACAATATTCAAATTCTCTTCTGTATTTGTCAGTAACATTTTGTAGTTTTTATTATATAGATCCTTTACTTTCTCATTAAAACTGTCCCAAGGAATTTAATAGAGGTTTTCAATGCATTTTTACTACTGTAGTTTGATTTTTTAAAATTATACCTTCTAACTGGATAGTATTTCTATGTAGAAAAGCTACTGACTTTTGTGTCTCTTTTGTACATTTAGCAGTTTTCTGCTACGATGTATACTGTTTAATTGGTGAGAACTTCCTTCCAATTAAAAATCAAATAAAATTGGCAATGAACTGTATCCCTGCTTTGTTCCTGATTTTAATGCTATTATCTTAGTGTTTGATTCTCACAGGTGGTTTTGATTGTTTGAAATAAATATTTTGTTATTGTTAAGGAGTCCTTAAATTTCTGGTCATTTTAAAATAAGGACTAGTTGTCTTTTCTGCATCTGCTGAGAATCTCATTTGGATTTTCTTTTTAAACTGGTGGATGTGATATATTATACTGTTGGATTT
The DNA here is from genome assembly GCF_963930625.1 of Muntiacus reevesi. Taxonomy (NCBI): domain Eukaryota; kingdom Metazoa; phylum Chordata; class Mammalia; order Artiodactyla; family Cervidae; genus Muntiacus; species Muntiacus reevesi. Next base: position 115,943,529 of record NC_089253.1, on the reverse strand, counting down.
TTTCAAATATTAAGACATAAAACCTTTTCACTCTAGGTTAAATCCTTTAGGGGTTATTCTCTTGATACTCTGTTATCTGTGTTTGGATTTGTTCTCTATGTTCATAATTTATATAGATTCATTATTTTCTTTTTTTTGACATCAGGGTTATCGTTGTGAAGTAAATTAGATACATGTTCCACATCTTTCAATGTTTTTAAATGATTATTGAAGCATAGTAATTACCTAATCCTTCAGATCTGAAAGATTTTCCCTATACAGTTTTCTAGGCCTAGACATTTTTTCCCAGGAGGGAATTCTCTCCATCTTTTCTTCCCTTAGTTTCTTCAGTGTGATTAATGTATTTAGGCTTAATATTTCCAATTTTTGCAATATGTGTATTTACAGAAGATGATTTCATCTAAGTTAAAATTCATAACTTACAATTTTGCTGTTATCTTTTGTTTAAACTATTTCCTCATATGACGTTGAATCCCTTCTTTATATTTCTATTTTATTATTTGCAAGTTTTTCCTTTCTTTACTTTCTCTAAAGTTTGTCTATTTTATTGCTTTTTAAATAAGCCCTTGAATTAATTTTATAAATTTTCCTATATTCTAGCTCATTTAACTTGTTGCCTTTATTTTTTCCTTTCTCTTGACCTTAGAGGGATTTTATTTTTGTTGTTGTTGTTGTTAAATCCTTGGACTGAAAGCTTTCATTTTACCTTTCCTTAAAGATAATGAAAACTTGAAGACCACGATTTTATCTTTCAGGATACTTTAATAACATTTCATAAATTTTAATATGGTGTGTTCTTATTTTAGTTATCTTCTAATTGCCATGATCTTATACTTTAATTGTTATTTTGTTGTAATTTCTTTTTATTAATAGTGTTATTGCCCTGTGATCAAAGAATTCAGCCTGTGTAATTATTGCTTCTTAGACTATCTCCTATTTATGGCTGTATGCATTGCAAATACCTTCTCCTGTTTTATAATTTCTTTCTATTGTGTTTGTATGTCTTTTTTTCTTGTGCATAATCTTTTGATTTAATGTAATCAAATATATCCCTCTTATTTGGTTGTTTGTATGTTTGTATATTATTTAAGTGATCTTTCCCTTCTTGGTGATAATAAATGTATTTTCCTATATTTTCTTCTCAAAGTTGCAAGCTTGTTTTCACATTTAGGTCTTTAGTCTTTATGGCTGGGTGAGTAGGAGTCTGTTTTCTCCTTTCACCCACATGGGTAACCAGTTTTCTCAGTCCCACCATTTCCCCCCATTGTTTTGTGATGTACAGAGAATTTCCTCATGTGTATAGGTTATTCCTGGGATTTTGTTCTGTTCCATTCATCTATTTATCTGTCCTTTGGGCCAATACCATCACGGTCTTTTAAAATATCAAAATATCTAATAAGACAAATCTCTCTACCCTCTTCTTCAAAGTTGTCTTGATTCTTCTTGTCCCTTTCACAAGAATTTCAGAATTATTAAGAATCACACACAAATACACACACATCCTGAGGATTTTTAAAGTTAAAATTGCTATAAGCCCATAAATCTATATGGAGAAAATTGACATTTTCATGTTACTGAATACTCTAAACAATGAACATGGGATTTCTCTAAATTTATTTAAGTCTTTATATTGTTCAATAATGCTTTTATAATTTTTTTCACAGAGGTCTTGCACTTGTTTTAATAAATTTAATGCTAAGTGTCACATAATTTCTACTATGGTGGATAGAATTCTTTTTTTCCTATTATATTTTCTAATTAGTGACTACTGCTAAGAATGATATTAATTTTGTGTGATCTTTTTATCTAGCATCCTTGCTGAATACTTTTTAACTCTAAGAATTTCTCTGTGAATCTTCTTGAATTTTTTATTTAAGCAATTACATTTTCTACAAACAAAAACAATTTTCTTTCTCTTCTGGTCTCTGTCTCCCTCCTTTCTTTGCTATTGCAAAAAAGACCAGTCAAGACCCTTAGTACTAAGCTGAATACAGGCTTATAACTGGTATCCTTATGTTATTCTTGACTTAGTGGACATGCCTCTAAAATATAACCAGTTGGTATAATATTTGTAAAATTTTCATATATAGGCTTTGTCAGGTAAAGAAAGTTAACTTCTATACTTAGTTTGCAAACATTTTTCTTTAACCACAAATGAATTCTGCATTCCATGAAATATCTTTTCTGCATTTATCAAAATGACACTAAAATATAAAAAATAAAGGAAAAGACTTTTCGTCTCTTTTAACCTTTAGTAGGACTTGTAATTTCAAATTATACTTTCAATTTCAGACTAAGTCCTATTTGGTCATGATGTTTTCTTAAGATTTTATATCTACATGAAAAATGAGATTAAATAAATTTTTCTTTACTTGTACTTTACTTGTCTGACTTTAGTATCTCAAAAAAATAAGTTAAATAATGCTCTTCCTTTTCTCCCCCTCATTATCTGAAACAGTTTTTTTTGTTTGTTTGTTTCTGAACAGTGTTTATATTTTTGAAGATCTGGTAAAACTATTTGGGCCTTGTTTCTTTGAAAGATGGAAACCTTTTGATTAACAATTTATTTATTAGCTAAGGCTTTATTCTGATTTCATCTGAATAAATTACCAAAATTTATTTGTTCTTTCTTAAAAATTACCCATTTCTTCCACATTTCCATATTTATTGGTATCAAGTTTTTAATAGCATTATTTTACAGATTTCCCCATCTCCATTGAATCTATTTCTAACCTCTTTTTATTCCAATTTTCTGTTTGTGAGGTTTGATTTTTTTTTTCCCCCATTTTTCAGTTTTGCTCAAGGTTTGTCTATTTCTATAAGTTGTTTCAAGAAATCAACTTTGGGTTTTATTCATCCTCCCTAAATAATATTTATTTAATTTTTCCTCTTATATTTATGATTTTCGTAGTTCTAGTTTAGATTTTTCTGATGTTCCTTTTTTCTTAAGGTGATCACTTTATTTACTGAATATATTTTTACAGTATTATGTATCCATTGTTCTTCTGACTACAACAAAGGCCCCAATACTTTTTTTTCCTCTTTTTTTTTTTAATTGGAGGATAATTGCTTTACAATATTGTGTTAGTTTCTGCTGTGCAACAACATGAATCAGCTGTGTGTCTACACTCATCCCCTCCCTGTGAGCCCACCCCACACCCTCCCACCCCTCTAGGTGGGATGAGCTGCGTTCCTGTGCCTGCAGCAGCTTCCC